>NW_026623139.1:1378363-2067545 GCF_028827265.1 Penicillium atrosanguineum | reverse complement strand
TCCTAATCGAGGGCGAGGAGGAGTCGGGGTCCCAGGGCTTCCACCAGACTGTACGAGATTACAAGGATGAGATTGGTGCAGTCGACTGGATTCTACTTGCCAATAGTTACTGGCTCGACGACTATAACCCGTGTTTGACCTACGGACTCCGAGGAGTCGTGCATGCCAACTTGGTCGTGACGAGCGACCATCCCGATTTGCACAGTGGTATCGATGGTAGCGCGTTGCTGGATGAACCGGTCAAGGATCTTTCACTTCTCTTGGCTACCATGGTTGGACGCAAGGGTCGTATCAACCTACCAGGCTTCCATGATGCCGTCCGACCTCTCTCAGATGCTGAGCAAAAGCGCTTCGAGGCCATTGCCGATGTTCTGCTGCCCCACCACCCAGAGATTACTGATAGCCAGGCCCTGATCAAATCCCTGATGTACAGATGGCGTGAGCCCTCGTTGACCGTCCACTCGATGGAGGTCCCCGGGAAGAGCGGAGCCACCACGATTGCGCGGCGAGCGAAAGCCAGCCTCTCCATCCGTATTGTCCCTGATCAACAAGCGGAAGAGGTGGCAGCAAACCTAACAGCTTATGCGCAAGAGCAATTCGACTTACTCGAGTCGCAGAATGATCTGACCGTTGAAATTACCGGCAAGTCAGACGCGTGGCTCGGAGATCCCGACAATCAGCTCTTCGCGACCCTCTCACAGGCCATCACCGCCGCATGGACCCCGGACCAGCAGACCTCGAAGCACCAGTACCCAGCCCTTCCGGCACTCTCCAATGGCCGGGCACCCGCGAAAGCATCCGGACCAGGCCTTTTGCGCAAAGATTCCAACGACAGTCTCGCCTCGCATGTCGACCGAGTGATCAGCTCAACAACCACTTCTTCAGCCGGAAAAACGGGCGCCCACCGACGCTCCACACCATCAACGGCTCCCGTCCCAACATCTTCAACGCTTACCAAAGCCGCGAGCGACGATCCGGCCACACTACCGGTCTGGGACAAATCCGACCCGCAGCCCGAGAGCGGACCCGTCACCGGAACAACCTCGCCGTCAGCGTCTGCCGTGAAACCGATCTTCATCCGGGAGGGCGGATCCATTCCGACAATACGGTTCCTAGAAAAGGAGTTTTCGGCCCCTGCGGCTAATTTGCCATGTGGCCAGGCTAGTGACAATGCCCACCTGGACAACGAGCGGATGCGGGTGGAGAATCTGTACAAAAGTCGAGAGATCTTCCGCTACGTCTTTGCAAACCTGGTGGATTAGCTTTGAACTTGGTGCATTCTGCTGGTGTCATGATTTTTTTTATTGTTGCCTTTCCGTTTCCCCTCATTATGCAAGAGGGGTGACTTTTGCATGTCTCATTTCTGATACTGTGGTCTTTTTGTAAATCGTGTCCGATCCCTGTTGACATGGATCCCGAGTCATGAGATGGTGTACATGGGTCGTAGGTCACTTGCAGCACTCGATATGGGGTGTTACCCAATTATCCAACGAGGGGCCGCTATCATCCGGCGCATGGCAGTGGAGAAACAACATCATCTTTCGATATTTAACTTCACCAATTCCTGTAAACTAGTCCGAACAGATGGGTTAATGCACGCAAGTTGATAACATCTCCCAAGGAGGTTTCGCCCCCCTATTCTTCACCGCGGGCCGTTTCATGTCTCAGTCCACCCGGGCCGGTTCCCCGCATAAAGAGCAATGTCCATTCGTTGGAACTGTTGGAAGGATTTTGATCCGCGTGCTTTTGTCATGTCCTTGTTCCTTTGCATCCTTAACCCTGGGTGTGTTGCGTATCTATCGCATAGCCGGTTTCAAATTGAGGAGACCGTGCCGGAAGCCAATGGTATGACTTGGAGCTTACTCCAAACATACAAACCCTCGGGTATTTCTACTGATCTTTATACTTTGGCAGTCGGGGATGGGGAAAACAGACTGGTCACAAATCAGCAGCAGTGAAGAGCGGCCTTGACTTTCCTTATTGGGTCGTGAGGATCCCCACCGAGGATTCCGCATTGTGCATTGTTCGAGTATAGGTACTGGAGTACCTTCGCACAACCAAAGGGGACATAGGGGATATAGGGGACGTAGGGGACACTGGGAAACATAGGGGAAAGACCACGCCCAGATGTTCCCCAGCTCCGTAGTCCTTCCGAGGCCGAACTGGCGCCGCAGGCTCAGTTCAAGCTGAGGAAAGTATAATAATGGTGTGGTCATCCCGAACCAAATCCCCTCCCGTCTTTTCTGGATCCATCGCTTTTCCCCCCCCTCCGTTACCTTTTCATCTTCCCTTGTCCCTGCAATCATGGAAAGCCACTGTGATGAGACTATTTATCTCCTCGGGCGGAGTGAGGCCGAGACCACACGGTAAGTTCCACGCACTGCGCGTATGTCGACGTCATGACGATCCCGCGTTCCTCAACCCGATCCCCCAATCTCCCAATCCCACAATCCCAGCAACACACAAAAACAAAAACAAAGACAAAAGCACACGACCCCCCCCGAAAAAAACAAAATGAACATGTTTTGCAGCCTGCCATAGCCCATACCGGGGGCCAATTCTCTCTCGAGGGGATTCCACCGGGCTGGATTGTCGGGCCATGATCCCTGTCCAAGCAGTGATTACGGGACCTGCAGGCGACCCGACACTCTGGACATCCAATCTGCAGGCCCCAATGGTCACCCACTTGGCAACCCACTTCTTCCAGAACCTTTGGGCTAATTTCTTAGTCTGAATAAACAACACCGCTTCCTGGTTGCAATCTCCGGCGGCGAACTGATCCATCCATCTATTCCTATTGAAGGAATTACCGCTGTTGCCGACGTCGGTACTGGAACTGGGTATGTCTTGGTTGATCCACGTGCCCAATCCGTTACCCAATATACTCCCAAGCCATCACATTTCAATTCCCCGCTTGAACAGTGAAAGGAAAGAACTTGAAACATATCGACAGTACCTATTTTAAAGAAAAAAAAAAAAAAAAAAAAAGGATTCAAAATATAATACTTACCCCAAATACAGAATCTGGCTCGCAGACCTCGCCAAACGCCTCCCAAATGCACCATCAGTCTACATGCACGGATTCGACGTCTCAGACGCCCAATTCCCACCCGATAACACAATAATTGGACCCCAAGGTCGAAAGATCCCATTAAATGTTCAAGACGGCTTGAAGCCATACCCGGCAGAACACCTCGCTCGCTACGATATAGTCCACATCCGACTATTGACAGCAGGTCTACCGCAAGATGGTTACGCCACCGTATTGAAGAACGCCCGAGACCTGCTAAGTAACCCACCCCATCTCAATCCCGAAAATGCCATGGTTTATCAAGACAAAATACTAACGAATATAGAACCAACCGGTTGGATCCAATGGGAAGAGGTCGACCATACCACGTTCTGCACAAACAAACTCCCCGAACACCCCGCAATAACGAAACTACGCAATGCCACCATTGATGCAATGCTGAAACTAGGTCTGTGGCCATTCGCGCCACAGCGCGTCTTCGATGAGATCTCGAAAGCGCGGTTTCAGAATGTTCGGCGCGAAACGTACACTACTGTTGGGAAGGAGCATTTGCATGAGATAGCGCCGAAGTGGGTTGCTAATGTTATGCGGGCGTTGGTCCCGCCTTCGATGGTTGTCAATGGACAGGCGAGGAATGAGGAGGAGGGAAAGGCCAAGGTTGAGGTTTTGATTCGACAGTTTGAGGAGCATTGTGAGGAGGCGTTGCCGTTGGTCAATTTTGGAGTCACAGTTGCGCAGAGGTGCGACTGATCATTTTTTTCGAGGGAGTACTTCTTTGTGGTCTTGGCGAGCGTTGTACTTATTGGAGGATCACTACGCTTGGTCTTGGGCTTTGGTTTGGCATTGTACGCACACGCATAGCATTACGGATATTTTGGCATTGCAGCAATTGTTTGGTTTCATTTGGGGTATTCTCTCATTACTACATGAATTCTGGTTTGAATAGACACCGTCTA
Source organism: Penicillium atrosanguineum (assembly GCF_028827265.1). NCBI lineage: Eukaryota > Fungi > Ascomycota > Eurotiomycetes > Eurotiales > Aspergillaceae > Penicillium > Penicillium atrosanguineum. The sequence goes on along the minus strand of NW_026623139.1, from coordinate 2,063,558 downwards.
GCTTCCAGTTACTCTGTAAGCTGGATGGTTGGTGATGAAACTATTGTTTCTGAAAGGAGGTTGCACCCGCTCCCGGGGGAGGCCTCTTGCTCGCTTCTTGACCGCTGTGCGACTCATTATACTCGTGGATGCAAACTCCGCGTAGCAGTGGAGAGAACCTCTGAAATTTAATATGTGACTACGGCGGTTATCAGGATTTCCCAACAAAGTAAGATGGATTCGAATACTTCGTCAATGTGACCGAGGGGGCAGCTCGGGAATCCCGGATGTATAAAATCCAGAGGCGTGTCAACCCATTGATTGAGCGTGGTATACCCTGCTCTATCCTGAATTTCTTGTATAGTGGCATCGACTTTAAGTATAAACGGCACCCCCACATCTACTGGCTTATGAGCCCAGCAGAATTGGGCAAAAATCGCCGTTGTAATAACACTGAGAGTCGTAAGTTCCAGGGTTGTGATGGTCAAATCTTGACATGCACGACCAGTGCAGGTAACAACGAACCATAAAGCTTGCGAAAAGCCAATGATCCTCATAATCATTGAAGCCTTGTCTTTGTCGTTGATGATGTCCCTCTCTAGAATGATTTGATTTATGATTTGATTTGAAATCATTGGTTCCTTAATCCAGTCTTCTTCGATTAAGTACCACAGCTCTCTGGCGTCAAGTGGCCAGGAGAGACCATCTCTAGTTTTTTAGGATGAACCCCTCCCCCCATGTCGGCAAAAAGGCATGCATCATAGACCACTGGGGATATTTCTTGCTGAAGTCTTTCACATATTGGCTAGTGGATTCCCATTGCCCGACTGCATTGTACTGAATAAAGTCCGGAACTAATTTGCAGGCGCTGTCTAGGAGCATTTTGCGATGAAAGCGCCACGGAAAAAGCCTGTATCCGGCGCACTAATATTGATGCAAAGTACAGACCAGGTACAGAGGAAGATATTCAACGAGCACGACCAAAGAATGTCAATGGTTCCCCGCCCGTCCGGAGAAGAAGTCCAGCCTTGAACGTCTATTATAGAGTTTGCCATACTAATCACAATGCACCTGTGTAGGCCTTCATGCCGCAAGAAGTTTTGTAAGGGCTGTGTACATGAAAATTCGAAGGGACAAGTGGCTAGCAGGGAGTTTATAGATTATGGTAATTCAAAATTAAAGATCAAAAAAAGAAACAGTGATCAGGCACAGTTATAAGCAGCCTCACAGATAGACTAGTGTGGCTGTGTGCACATGTCACTAAATGGATTTGGGGCTAGCGCCTCCATAGCCTCCTTCGCAGAGAAACAATTCGTAGGTGTATTCGGGGGAATCTATTTTCGAATATGGCAGTATGGTATAGAAACTGATCCTTCGTAGCCAGATAACGAAGTTTCGTGCCATTTTTCATGGATTTGGATATTTGTTGGTGCGAAATTAAGATGTCTGAGTTGAGGCCACATCATGATAGGGTTGGTTATTATCAGATCTCAATACATTACCAAACGGATCTCTTCGGTTTCATCGATTTACATACTGTAAAGATCTAACAGTTCCCAGCTCATCTCCAGTGCGTGCCCGACATTTCACTGGTCAAGCTCTGCAAGATAACTTTCGTGCATAGTATCTTTAACTTGTGCCTCAGAATTTGCCATCTTCGAGATGGCCATCGAATCTTAGTGAGCATATTAGTGTATACGCAGAGGTGCTGACAAAAGACTTGTAGGTTTGGAGGAAGTGCTCCCAGAACGTAGCTACGGGCACGTCATTTGAATTCTCTGTCAATGATCCACCATTCTCGTGATGCTGGATCATTAAGTTTTGCCTCGGAAGGACTTTAGCATGCGATTATTGTCTGTCACATAGTCGGAGACTTGTTGCAAACACGAACAAGGAATAGCAGAACCATCAGTAAGACCGCGGCGAGAATCGACGACCAAAAGTCAAGCATGGTTGCGACGTGGGGCATTTATTGACGTCCACGGGTGTTATCAAAATATACCTGAAGACTGAAATTGAGGTGAGCTTGGTTCTCGTAGCGCTGGGGTCTAGTAGGCGAGGTCGCAGAAGTGAATGTACTCACAAGTGAGTGACAGGCATCTTGGTGACACTACCGTCGACACATCCTGTAGAAGTGCATGGTTGGCTGTCGATATATTTGCAACGGGGACATTAGCCGCTGGTATCATCATCATCTAGAGAACGGAAGCAACAAGGGATCTTTCAAGTGATTGATTAAACATTTGAGAGTGAGTGTGTGGGATATGAACATACAACTGATCATTCTTTGACTTCTTGTTCGGTTTGATATGAAAAAATGGATGATATTATTCGGGTACTTTCACTGATATATATCTAGCAACAATAAAAAATAGAGCCAAAACACTAACATTGTTTACGAGATGCTTATTTCGTGCATCCGAAGACCTTCAGGACCTTTATGCCCTAAAGCACTCCAGGGTTTGAGGTATTGTAACAAGGTGGATGCAGGTGTTTCGACACCCCAGACGGCATCTATCTACGTACAGAATCTTTTCTTCGCATCTACCTTTCCCCCTCCACCTCTCCAACCTCATTATATACAGTATCTGTAGTCCCCTGTTCCTGAGCCTGGAATTTGCCCACAGTATGTTGATTGCGCAAATAGGATCACCGTTTTGACCTCGCACGTTCCATCTAGCCAACTTGGGCAGAAACGCATATATTTACCTTCTCGGGCCAGATCCGAAATTTTTTAAAATAAAATTGACCCACCCTGCTCCACTTGGTCTCGTTATCTGCTGCGTGAAAGGAATTTTTTTTCTAGGCTAAACGGCTTGCGTGGCACTTTGCCTTTTTTGGGCTCGGTTCCAGAGGCTCAAAATGAAAATCTTTGTCGAGTGGACCCTGAAATTAAACACTATCGCGCGATGCGCTCTAGCCTGAACCATCTTAATGCACCTGGCCCAAAGCGTTTGCTACATAAGCCCTGATCAGTGCACTCGGTGTAGATTTCTCTGAGCACGTTCCAGGTGGTGGGTATGCGGTGCGGCGCGGCGTTCCGTAGGCCCACGTTCTAACGATCTTCGGCAGGTGGATGCTCAAAGTCCTCGCAACGGGGATCAGCCTTAGCCTCATTCGCTCGGCATGAAAATTCAGAAGGTGAAGCGGCTGATTGTGGCACCTGGCGTAGGTGTAAAAATCGCCCTATCCATTCCAGCTGAGCGGCTAAAGACGGCACGTTCTGTACCCAATCGAAGACGACAACTAGGCGTTCATACGGAGTTGTACGGGATTGAGTATTGGCGCGATGTTAGTTGAGACAAATGTGGGTTGCACCTCCGAGGTCGTTTTCAACCGCTTGTCAAAGGACGTACCCTCCCATGGTACGTAGTACAGCCTGACTAACAAGACGTTGTAAATGCGCCTGAACAATTGATTTTTTTGGTCCTTGGAGGTCTTTCAAGACATCTTAAAACAAATATTCGTATACGACTGTCTGGACTGATGTTTATGGCCGCCTAGAAGACCCACTGATGTCTCTGGCCAGGCCGTACAACAACTGAAAACGATAATACTTCAATACGAGCATAACTGATCATGAAACAGGGATAAACAATGCAATCATATCATCCATTGCAGAGATTCAATGACTTGTGTAAATCCAGGAGTAGCTTTGGAAAAAATAGTAACAACAGTCCGATGCACGCGCAGAACAAGGGAAAAATGAACAATGAATGTATGCAAGCTTGCACAAAAAATACATGCCTAAAAATATGTCACAGTTGCAACATCTCACAGATCATTGCAGGAGGCATCAACTCTGGGAGAGATCGCCGTCAACGGACTCGACTCGTTGTCCACGCTTCTTGTGGCGTCAAAATTGCAAATTCTCACGTAGGTGATGCAGAGATATTATTGCAAGAGAGGTTGATCCTCAGAAGGACCGCCGTCCGCGGGTTTGGAGTGTTGTCCATGCTTCTTACGACGACGGCGCTTTTTTGACTTGGAGTTTGAATGTGCATCAGGAAGTTCCAAATTCAAAGCATCTGGATCTGTCGCATCGGTTCTATGACTAGGTGAAGAGTCGCCAGTGGGGCGCGGCGAGTGCTCGCCGTCCGATGAGCTAGTGGCGGTGGTGTGAAGGACGACCTTGCGAATGCCGTTGACGTCCACGATTTGTTCTGTGATGCTACCACTTCGGGCTGGACCGCGGTGGTGGTATATAAATTCTGTGTGAGATTCCGTAGAGCGAACACTGCAGGTCCCCGAACTGCCTTTGCGCGTGGACCCAGAGATAGGTCGCTCTTCGCGCTCTTCGCGCTCTTCGCGCTCTTCGTGAACAGCTTCGGGGATAGAGAGCGGGGGGAGATCCTTGTATGGTTGCGTATCTGTATTGTCGATGATAAGGTCAACAGGCTGGGTTTCATGCGAATCGTAGCCATGGTGATTAGATTCAGAGTCGTTATAGTTACGAGAGATGTTATCGTGGGAGGTGGTATCTCGCGGGCTATGTTCGAAGGCAGGAATGGTGCCGTAGCCAAGCTTGAGAGCATGGGTACCATCCTTTGCGTCAACTCCCGAGCTAACAAGGCCGGCACCGATTCCACCCTGGTAGGCAGTGTTTGTAAACAGACGCTGGGAATCAGATGTGCTCTGCCCAGATTCGAAATCGGTCTGGGCTGAGCGGGATGGGGAGTTGCCACTTCGTTTGATTTTCACAGTATTGTACCGGGTTTGTCGAGGACGACTGGCCAGGTTGGAGGGGCCAAGGTGCTTGAGGTGTTCACGGATTTCATCCGTGGCGCCTCTTTGGGTGAACCACGGTTCATTGGAAATGGAAGTGATGTCGCCATTTTGTTTGCGCAGCTGGAATCGTGGAGGAGGTGGTTCAACAGAGCTTCGACGACGGGGAGGATCTGAGCGCCTTGGAACGGACGTAGATCGCGCTTCGTCCTCAATCAACTCGCCATCTGGGTGAGAAACAGACATAGGTGGCTCTTCGATAATCTTTCCCTTGGGAACACGAGATTTGGGAGCGGGTGCCATCCGACGGATGGCCTTGTGGACATCAATGAAGACATCAGATTCATCAATGATTTCTCTGCGAGAGCGTGGTCAGTGACAATAAGCCAGATGGGAATTTGGAGGGAAGCGTACTCGCCAATCAATTCTTCAATCACATCTTCGAGGGTAACAACTCCGAGAGCCCCTCGATCTTCACTTGGATATTCGGATACAAGTACCATATGGGACTTTCCTTCCTGGAAGAAGTTGACGATATCCAAGCAGCTGGTCTCAGGTCGCGTTTCTGGCAGCGTTGCCAGGGCGAATTCGCGAACACGCTTGCAGTCTTCCGGGTCGTAGGTAATGAGCATTTTGACGAGCAGCATACCGACAAAGTTCACCGGATTCTCAGGCGCGTGGATGGGTATGCGAGAATATCCTTGGGACAGGATGAGATCCATGGTATGCTCATCAAGGATGGTATCGGCAGACATGGTGAATACATCTTCCATCGGCGTCATGATGCTTCCGACGGATTTCTCCTTCAAGTCTAGGACGGCGCTGATTATGGTGACTTCGTCTGAGTTGAGCTGCTCTCCGGCCTCGCCCAATGTTTTGTGCAATGTGACGAGTGTCTTCAAACCGGCCTTTTTGTAGATAGTGCCATGGTCCTCGCCGAGGAGCCGGTCCAGTAGCTTGGCGACCGGCCAGGCAACAGGTGACATGACGTACATCAGGAGCAGGACACAGGGTGCCATCCAGGCGCCGATCGGTAGCCCGTAACGAACACAGATAGATTGGGGAACGACTTCTCCGAAGATGACGATCAATGCGGTACTTCCCAAGACCGCCGGCCACCCGCCGCCGAGGGTCCGATCGAGAACGATCGGCAGTGTCTCGTTCGTGATCACGTTGCTTAGAAGAAGAGTAACGAGCACCCAGTGCTTCCCACGTTTCAGCAGGTTCAACACACTGGCGGCATATTTCTTTTCCGATTCTTCCCCAGACGTCTTGATCACCTGCAAGTAGACCTCATCTTGGCCCATCAAGGCGATTGTAAGTCCCGCGAAAGCTCCACCACTCAGCACAAGGGCTGCGGAGATTCCCAGGTACAGCCATAAGTTTGGATCGGAGGGCTCGATCGATGGTTCGGCTTCGGTCGGCGAGAGAATGTAAGATGAGAGGACGGGAGCGGCCGTTGCGAGAGGGAAGTGAGAAAAGGTGAGGACGACAAGCTTGGCCAAGCTCAGCACGAGCGGCCGCGCGGCGAAAAGACGAGTCGCGGGCGAATTCATGTCAGGAATTGTCCGGACGCGAAGGAGTAAGTTCGAATCTCAATCTTACGGTCACAGCGGGGACATTGCCGTGACGTAGACCCGAGTGACTGCGGGCAGGGAAGGAGACAGGGAAAGGGCAGAACGGAGGGGGGGAGTGTGAGGCTGTCAAGGGCGAGTAAGCGAAGGTGGGTTTAGCACCGGTCTTGTTGCGAGCTCGAGACTACAGTATGACGCTGCACGCTGAATTGGGTTTCAAACAGAACGAATGGCAGAGATAATCCCGCGCACTATCGACACCTGGTGACTTAGGCTCTCCACTGCGGGTCCTTGTCACCCAACTCCATCGGCTCAGTCAGCTCCACCAACCCTCCACCCATCACCCAGAGCCGAGCCGTGTGCTCCCGCGGTTCTGACCGATTGGCACCGTTTTCCACATCGGGGGGTTTCCAGGAACCAGATTCGGCCCGTGCATTATATCGCGAGCTGGAGAAGACGTGGTTCCTTCGTTTCTCCTCTCTCCATATTCACTGGTCATTCAACTACTACCCATTGACAAGAGATATTCTAGCTATCACCATTATTTCATTCAAGTTCCTCCGGGCAATCATAGCTTCCTTATCCCTCATCACTACCAGGCCTACGAGGAACAGGGCCGTATTATCTATCGCCATGGATGTTGGTACTGTTGAACGATAGAACCCCGCCGGAGGTTAGTAATAAGACCAGTAGCGACTTAAACATGATGGCTAACTGACAGTCCATCAATGCTTGTGACAACTACTTAATGGCGACACGAGAGTTTAACGGGAGTAATTTGGGCAAAACAAGGCAGCCATGTGATCGTATACGATGAATGCTTTCATGCAAAGATAGTTTTCCCGAGATGTAGACCTAGGTCTAGGTATCGTTAAAATCCGTATAAATTCATAATCAATGTAGCATGCACCGGGTATGCAAACCAGAAACGCCAGGGTATCGCAATGAGAGTAGGAAAGAAAGCTCAAAACATAGAACTCCGCTTTTTGTCTAGTCGATTTCGACTGCTGCTCTCCTCCTTGTTCCGTATAAACCCAAAGAAGCTGCTCTTCTTCGGCTGCAGTTGTTGCGGACTCGGCTGTTGAGCAGCTGGCAAGGCACCGCTACTCGTAGGGGTGGGATAGAATCCCACATGGGATTGAGGCCTAGGCTGGGCTTGAGGCCTGCCTTGAGCCTGCGGTCGAGGCATGAGCTGGGCGGTTGATTGAGCTCGCGGGTCCATGCGGCTCGAAGTGTGGTGGTAGGGGCTGCTGGCCAATGTGGGAACTGGTCCGCTTTGTGCGACTCTGTGAGGGCGAGTTTGTCGAGGGGGTTGGTGTGGTCCTTGAGGTGGAAGATGAGAGTAGGACTGCGAGTATTGGTGAGCGTATGGCCTTGCGGGAACGCTGTGTCGCGGGGGCAGATGCGGTCTTGAGGACGAGGCCGGGTTAGGCCTTTGTTGGCGCGCATGCTGCTCTTCCATGCCGTAAATGTGTTGCAGACGCTTTGTTTCATTGTCGACCTCCGATTGGCGTTGGCGTCGGGCCTTGTGCTGAGACCGTTTCTCCGCTGCAAGGAGCTCTTGCGTGCGGCGGGCTTCTTCTGCCGCGAGTTCATCCTGTCGTTTCCGGGCCTGGGGGCCTGGTGGCTTTGAATTGGGGATGTTCAATTGTGGTGGAGACGGCTTGGTCTTCGGCACGACCACCGCCGCGGCAGCTGCCGTTTGTGGCTTTGGAGTCTTCCTTCCGGTGGGTGCGGCTTGGGGCCGGGTGCCGACCGCCGGGGGCCCGGCTGCGGTGATGTGGAATGCCTCCTTGGCTGGACCGAAGAAGATATCGCGAATTGCAACAGCCGCGAGAAGCAAGACAACTTCCAGACCCTTGAAGTCCTCCATTTCAACGCGGTAAAGATTCGGTTCGTACAGAGTGAGCTCTTTCAAACCCTGGAAAAGAGCCACCGTAATATCGGGCTCCTTGCTCTTGCTACGTGTATCTGGCACGCTTGATGTCTTTCCATGCAGCAAACAGGATAAATCCTTCGACAACTTTCCATCTTTGCGCCAACTGAACCGCAACTTCGGGGTCACGTCAGCGACGGAAGGGTCGCTCTGAGTTCGGTCCAGCTTTGACGAAGAGGGGACTCTAAATGTCCGCTGAGGCATTTCAAATTCCCATCTCGCAGGTCTATTCCATGTCTTTGCCTTGTGGCACACAACGATCTTTTGGTCGGGGTTGTAGAGCTGGATTGTAAACTCGTTCGGGAGGATGGGTTCGGGGGGTGGCGGGACGCCGCCATTTGCACGGATTGTATCTGCAGACAGGCTGGGTTGTGTCCATTCTGGGACCACAGCGACTTCACCGTAAACGATGTCCGTTATGAAAGGGTCATACAAGGCGACACCGTAGCGGTTGTTCGTGGTGGGGAGAGCGGGATCAAGGGCACGGAGAGTATAGGCGGGCTCAGGGTCATTTCCATGCTGTCGGTGGTAGATGGTACTCTGCTGAGGGCTCTTCGAGTTGTTCTTTAGGAAGAACGCTATTGAAGAGTTAGTGTCATGTGCGGAGAACCGAAGCCGGGGATGACGTCGGCCTTCCAGATAATGATCCGACCAAGGGTTCAAGGGATAGAGCTTACTTGGCAGGTTTTCATCGATCATGTTGACTCTCGACTGGAGACTACTGTGGCCAGCGCGAGTAATATATGATGCATGAAGAAAAGCCCTGAAGCCGAAGCGGGAGACGCAGCCACAGATGATCGGCGCCTATTTTTAGCGGCAGGTTAAACACCGCCCGCGTTGCGAGAGTTGCCCGTTCGTCTACGAGGCAACATCATTACTACGTATCCACACGGCTATGCACTCTATCTGATCGCAGGTACCCGGAACCTGGCTGCCTACTACTCGTGATTGGAGAAGCGCACGGGGCCTGCAAAATAACTCGACCATCTATCCAAAACAAGTTTGATTCGCGCGTGCTATATGTCGAGCAGGGAATTCCCCGCGACCCACTCATCCGCAACAGCCTGGCTTGAAAGAGTCCGAGTCAGCATTTGCGTAGGCAAGAGAGGAAAGAGGGCTCGGGAAATCTTACTATCTTTTGAAGCGCCCAAGCCACCATCCTCCGCTTTGTCTCGTGTAGACCGGGCCTCCAACATACGAATTAGGGGGTGTATTCCATCCCGGTCTATAGTCTCGGGTAGCAAGCAATGCGAGGGTAGGGGTCACCCACCTTTCTAGGGATTTTATTGGCGAGGGAGGATCCTAAACCTGGTCAGCCTTTGATGAACGTAGTAATCCAGACGCACCATTGTTTATGTGTAGACAGCTTCAATTGGTTGGAAAATATGGGAATCGATACGTCGACTTAATCCACATCGTTAGCTGGAGCACAAGGGGAGAGATCACGTACCTTGTTTCTTCTGCATAATTGGATCCCAGCATTACGAATCGGCCGAAATCTAAGACCCGATTAGCTTTCAAGAAATGAACCTGACTGGGAATGTACCTTCGGATAGACATGCTTCCACAGAGCTCTTGTGTACAAGTAATAAGAATTCAATATTGATACCTAGATAGATATCAGTAATAACGCCAGAGAGGAAGACTTACTTGGGCGGCCGTGGTTGTCGTCGACTTATGACTCGGAAAAGTAAAGCATACCAGTCGTCCGTCTGGAGTATCTTGTCAGTGGAAAGATCTTTGATAAAGGTTAAACTAACTCAGGATAGCCTTAATTTCGTTAGTGGTCAGTCAGCTCAAATGGCATGGACAGAATTGAACTTGGCTATCCGAATATCCGGTTTCCACAGGTCAGGCTTAATTTGAATTTTAGGTTAGTTGGATGCAATGCGCCCTATATACTGGCTAGTAACAAGGTTGGAGAAGGAGCGATTCACTGATCATCGGTCTATTCCGGTTTGCACCTGTATGGTTAGTAGATTATGATGGATCCTAAGCTCAACAGACGTTGGTTTCGTGGCAGTTGAGAAAAAAGAAAGAGAGATGTACATAGCTGGTCGGCAGGGCTGGAAAGTAGGGCAGTTGAAGCTCAACTTCGGACCTGTGCGAGTTTTTTAGAAATTTCCCGGGGAATTGACTGAAATAAATGCTCTCGACTTGTTATACGATAGTGGTGATGGAACTGGCCCCTAAAACGAACTGTTAGCTTTGGGGAAGGGACTGACAAACTTACTGAAATTTGAAGAAAAAGTACTCGTGGGCTAATGGCCTGGCGAGATCTCTGAAAATGCTCTTAATGAACTGCGAAACTGTGCTGGTGAGTCTGGAGTCCATTTGAGACGGGGACTGCATTGTATTATATGGACTTGTCCTGACAATAGCCCGCATAATGGCGTTGTGCGCTTCAATCGAGTCTCTTTATATAACCCTTGTTGATTGTGTTTGAGCTTGTCTTGAATGAAATTCAACGAACATATGCACTATCAAAGCAAAGCAAAGCATGAAAGAATCCCAGAAACTAGGTGAGACTGCATACTATGGCGGCCCGAAGACATCCTCTCGGGGTTCTCCCTTCAATCCCAGGCGTACAGGAGGCCCGGGTCGCATCTACAAAGAACGAGATCGGAAAAGTGAAACTCGGTCTGAATGTACGTATCCATCAAAGTTCTCGAAGGTTGCTTTTAGTCTATCTGCATCGAATCTATGCGCTCTATTTTTAATTGCTCTGTTCGAGACATGCGAATTCCCGTTACAAAGGAACATCACAGTGTCTATCACGTCATCTAGAAATTCTCTATACGCGCACACCATCTACCTCCTTGCCCTCGGGCACCTTAGCGGAATCCCGTTCAGCAGTGCTGAGCTGGAGGCCCTGGTCATCCCAGCCCTGTGTACCAATCTTGTAAAGGGTCTTCTGCTGCTCACGGTGGGGGGTAGGGCCAATCTTGCCACGGCGCTTCCGAGACTCCAAAGTCTCGGTAAGCGTGGCGTTGTCGCCGTCTAGTGGGTAGCCCTCCAAGTCATCTGTGTGCTCCTCGTCGCTGAAAGTGAAGGTGCGGTATTCGGTGTTCGTCCAGCCAGTACCTGCGTAGATATTGTTAGTTTCTGCAGCTCTGGGATGCAGCCGTAGCTTGTATGACGTACCCTGGAACTGGCTGCTATCCTCCCAGTCCTCCGTGAAGTAGTGCAAGAATCCACCGTGCGTCACCATGACAATCTCCTTCTCGGGTCGGGCCTTCAACCACCGGCGTGCAGCGCGTGCACGCTCTTTCAATGCTCCGTTGCGAGGCGCGTAGCGGCCATCCTGGGTTCGCAAAAACGTATGAGCTAAATTTGTTGCAGAGTGTGTCTTTTGACCAACGAACCTTGTTGTTCCACCCCTCATGTACCAACCCCAAGTCCACATTCTTCCCCGCAAACTCCTCCCGTAGAACTTCTGGATCACTTCCGGTGTCGCAAGCCACATCAGAGGTCTCTTGGACATCGGGTAGAGCAATAAGTTGCATATCGGGGCGAGCCTTGAAGACGGGCTCAAAGCTTTCCAAGGCTGTGTAGATAGTGCGGCGCAGCGGCGACGCAGTGACCAGGTCGACATCGGCATGGCGGGGGAAAGACCCATGGAGCTTGCGGCATTGTTCATGGCCGAGGTCTGTGAGGAGGGGGTCAGGGATGACATGGTTCTCGGTACACAGGTTGTGGACGCCCTATGAAACAAGCCCGTTAGCTCAATTGAAGCCGAACCCATGGAAATATTTGCAAGTCCGCGTGAAGATTCGCGCTGGGTTCTGTAAGACACACAATTGGAGGCGCGATGTGCGACGTACCTGGGCGTGGCGGACGCAGTGGATGATCGGGGCCATGCTGGATCAAACGTTCAGATGAGCAGGCAAGCTAGGGGTCTGGTTAGCTCTTGTAGACAGCTCGCGTTGAAAGACCCTGGAGACGCCTCTTATCGGAACGTGGGGCAGCGGGGGAGAATGGAGGCGCAGACTCGGCAGATTGCAACCGTGACTTACATTCCAATGATCGACTGATATCGACTGTTAAAAGCAATAGCAACAAGCTGTTACCAAATTGATCTCTGAAAGAAGTTGCAAGGCGAAGAGTCATCGGAGGTCAGCACTCCGCCTTCTTTAGGCGTTGCCACAGTTGCTCCGATCGCCTCAGGGCGAACCACACGCCGTAGATGGGGCCGATGCAAGGCTTTTTGTCTTTGATTTGTCGGCGAGTCTGCATCTTTGAACCCCACGCGCTGACAAACAACCGACGGAAGGTTGGCCGATACATTTACTCAGCTGGATATAAAGTTGAAGATATTGGGAACCTTGGAGATGATCGCTTATTTTACTTCACCCTAAGCCAGACGGAATATTTAACGTAATCAGAGCCTCAAGTACTGTACAATGGCATGCTGCTTTTTCATTCCACGCACTTATAGAACAAAGAAATGGGTATGTACATCCTTCGAGAGATTCCTCACAATCCCGTAACTACGCAACGCCGAATCCTCGCGCGTTTTCAAGTGCCTTATCAAGCTTCTCAGCGAGGGCCTTTTTACATGAATACTCCGGTAACAATAGACGACCGAAACACGTCAAGCTGGTCGGAAGACGCTAGATATCAAGTTAGTATGGAACATAGAAAGGATGAAAGGACTTGCAACGTACCACATCGCCCACGCCGTTCTTTTGAATGACGAACATGATGCTGGGGATTCCATTGACTGGGATTCGGTCACTGGCAGTGACAAATTCCAAAAGTTGTGCCTTCTTCTCGGGTGAGTACTGCTGGACAATGCTCCAGAAGTCTCGGATGACGCGATGGTCGGGTCCGAACCCGCCCTCGTAGCGGGCATGGTTTTCTAGCTCCTTAATGTCGATTTCGTGGAGACCCTCGACGACTGTCTTCAGCGCCTCGGGGTTAAATATAGACAAAGCCGACCGATCAAGACAAGTTTGGAAGCCTCGAAGAAAGGCTTCAAACTGCGGTCGAACCGATTTGTCAGTGAGCCAGAAAATATAATCCTTGACGAATTTTTGCCGATTATCGTTTGTCACAAGAGCGGCTTCCTCGCTTGCAGGGGTCGGAGACTGCGTTGACAACGATTCGGGCTTGGGCATCGTAGTCTCCTCGGTCGTTTCAGCTGTCGTAGGTGAAGGAGGGCTCAAAGTCGCCTTATCGGAAGAGGGCACCTTAGATAACGCGGTAGCATGGCTGCTGGAAACAGGCCATGTTGCATCCCGACCAAACTTCTGCATATCAATGGTCTCAACCTGACCAAACGACTCAAAACTGAACTCATAGGTGCGCACAAATACTTCGCCAACATCACCGTCCTTCCATTCAAGGAGTGAGCTGAGACCCTGAGCAAGTTCAGGCCAACCGTCCTTTATATGGTCCAAGTGTTTCACCTTGAGGCCTAGCAGCTTTCGATAGAAGGCAACAGGGAAGTTGATTGGGAGAGTGAGACCGTTGTAGACAGCAATAGAAATCAGCAAGCCGAGGAGCTCAAACTTGTAGAGCGGCTCATGAGAGCAGGGCCGGAACCAGGAGATACGGTGTCGGCTATCCATGGTGAACATGCCATAGGCTGGATCGAGCGCTTCCGCCATGAGCACGCGGAAGAACTCTTGTTGCACTCCGCCATGATCCAACCCTTCTTCACCCTCATCCATTCCCATCTGGACCTTAAGAGGGCGCATCAGCTCACGTCTTTCTCGCCGCCAGAGCTGGTTAAGAGCATCTGTCAAAACGTTATCACGCCTGACGGAAATAACGAGGTATGTAGACATGGAAACTTTCATGCGAGCCAGGAGTGCAGCATCGTTGGTGACATGGATATTGCCAAACGCAGTCTGAGTGACATGCCTGGTTGTGGTCATGGCGGCCTCAAAGTACTTGGTCATGGCGGAATGATTGAGAGCGCGGAAGTATATAACCAGGGATGATGGAGGGAAAAGGAAAGGGTATGACAAGACATGCATAGTGCGATTGTTTGAAAGGCTGCCCACCCACGCGACAGGCATCTCAAGAGGGTCCAGCCGCTCAGCGAGAATTGGTGTTTGGAAGTCCTCGGGGGTTAACCCCAATCGGTTTCGTTCCTTGTACATCATGGCCATAATCTGTATAGCGCCACCAGCAGCACTACTGCGTGCCATCTCCGGGTTGCCATCCCATTCCCGTAAGAAGAGTGTTCGAAGCCACTCAAAAATCAAATGGGCAGGACCAGTGGGCTGAGGTGATGAATGTGCATCAGCCGCGTCATGCTGAAGGTCATAATGATCGGTGAGATTGTCAATGATACGATCTAATACGCCGCCTTTCCGTTGCTTCGGTAGATCAAGTGAGTAGGCTTGGCGTGCTTTAGAAATTTCATGATACGCAAGTCGCGCGGTAAGAGCACGGACAAGGCGGTTGACCAATCGGAGACCCAGTTCATGCTCAAGTCTATCAGTTGCCTCAACAGCTTGTTGGGCATGTTTGGGGGACAGCTTCTGCATGTCCGCTGACGATGCAACAGTCCCTGCAGCACGCATTCGCAGAATCCCTCGCCAGGTCTGCGAATCGAGGTCTGGGACAGAGCTAACTAGAACGAAAAAGGCAATCGTAGCAACGTAAGCAGCATCGGCGTCCGACAGGTGCCCATCGGGTGCGGACTCTGACAACCTTCGTATTGCTGGGGGAGGAGCGGCAGAACTAGTCATGGTGGAACTGCGGGATGAGCGACGCGAAGCTCTGGTCGATGAAGTGAATTCATCTGGGGGCAGAAACATTTTATCGAGACCGGACCATAAGCTATGCAATGCAACGTCCCATGGGCAGATGGTGAACAGGCGCTGTAAAGAGCCTCGAAGATTGGGAACGTCCAGACGGCTGTCTGCTTTTGTCTCTGATAGTCCATTCGGGCCCGTTGAATCTTTACCAAATGATAGCAGCATCTGTTTCGCATTGCTGAAGACAAAGAAGACACTTTGGGCAATGAAGGGAAATACCTGACGTTGACGAGGTGTGGCGAATCGCCAATCGGGATTATCGAAGCTTCCCATCGACTGGATTCTATCGAGCTCCTCTCTCCAGGTTTCTGCATCCTCCTCTGACTCAATCATGACCCTCGCGAGACCGCTGATTATCTCTGGATTCAGATGAGTGACAGTCTGGGCCAGAGGACCCAGGTCACGAGTGCTCCGAAGAGAGCTGTTTTTGGATTTGCGATCACTCGGAGAATCAATATCGACCTGGGGCTTTGGCGGAGGAGGCTTGGGATAATTCGGAGACTCTTGGAGCAAAGGCTCATGCAAGATCTTCTCGCTGTCCCAAGAAACTCTCCTTTGGGCCTTGGACCTTTCTTTCGGGCGTGTATTGTCCAAGCTGTCGATTCTTCCACGATGCTTTTGCGGTCGATGTTTCAAAGCTGGGGGCGAAGGAAGACTTGCAAACTCATTCGACGTTATATGGTTACCCACGGGTATTTGCTTATTTTTGAGCTCGGGTCGCTTTTTCTCGTCTAGGCTGTGCCATGATGACTGCCGCCAATTTTCGACCTCGGTGAGTGATAGTCGTTTGACATGCTGGTTCTGGAATTTAAGCTCGACTGCGGCTGGCTGAGTCCCGACATTCCGTGAAGATGGAGTACGAGGCTGTACATTATGTGAATGAGAGACAGTGGATTCGTCTTTAATTGGGTGCCGCTTCTCGGCCTCCATTTCTTGATGACGTCGTCGTTTGTCGGAGGTTGTAGGTGTGCTCTCGGGTAGTGAACCTGAAGGCTTTTTCTTTGACTGGAAGGATTCGGGCGCTCGACGAAGTGGAAGCCATTCAACCATACGTAATGATATTGTGTCGAAGAGGTTTTGGGTGAAGGATTTCGGATCTTTGAGCGGTTGCTCAACCGCGTAGTCAAGGTCCTGCCAGTAGTAGTTGTCTGTTGCTGCGCCGAGATTTGATTCCAGGCCATCTGTATGACCTTCTATAGTCATTCCATCTTCCTGCGAGGTGCACAAAGTATCCTTGACCGCGTCTTCGGTAAGTTGACCCTGGTCACCTTGCGGGAGCCTGCCCGACTCGGTAGTGGCAGCTGCAGCAGTCTGGGCTTGGAACGTACGGGATCGCTGTAACGAAATGCGGTGATAATCATTAATTGTCAATTCAGAGGAATATCTCGGGTTGTTGCAACATAGTCCACTGTCCGCGTCATCTAGACTGGCGAGGTAACAGGCAAGAGTTCGGGCGCTGAGTTCCGTATAGCGGCGGTACGGACCTTCGCTTACTCGTCGGCGACGGCTGGCACAGGTGGTAGTACGACATCCGGGATCATCACATCCATGCAATAACTGATTTTTGTATCTATCCACCAAGGTCCGTCAGCCTCATTCCGAAACGACACTTGTTCGCGCCACCGCTCACCTTCGTACTAGTATATTGAAGCGCCGTCTGCGTTCATCTCGGTACCATGGGAGGACCTGGGATGGGTCCGATACTTCGACTGTATTCTGTACAACGACATCCGGTGCATTTGGGGGAATCTTGGACCGACAGAACTGGGGTCGCTCAGCGCTGCCGTGTCGCTTCGTGTCGGGGGATTCAAGTGAAGCTCCGCGGAGCCTTGTCATGATGAGAAAACCCGTCGCATACCTCGATGAGACGGGAAAGGATAAGGGGATCAGGAGTCGGAAAGGAATAACCGACCTTATGGCTGGGGAAGCAGATGCTCAGCTTACCTGATATCATCAGGGCCAATGATGGCCTGAGGCAGAATGTCCGGGGACTCGGCGATCATTTGATCCGAATCACGTGCAGAGGCGACGTTTAGCCCAAAAAGGGAAAGCGGCATCTTCTGTGCGATGGTTGATAAGAGTGGTTTACAAATCTGGTTCGGACAATTTCACAGCCCTTCTTTGATTTTGACGTCGAACTGAAGCAGCTAGAGATAAACCTTCGAAGGTAGCTGTTTCATTTTCTATCGAATTTGAAATATTTACTCTTCAAATATCGACTTCGTGCAAGCGAAGAATCCACCTTCGACAGATATTTCATCATACCCCGCCTGCGATAAATCTTCGATCCACACCCACTTTTTTTCTGCCCAAGGAACACTTAACCGTTACAACCCCTCGTGATATTTGACAACGAGAAGCCATGTCGACAGCCACTCAGACTGCTGCTTCTGCGGCCACCCTTCCCTACACTTGCAATACCTGCCTTGTCGCTTTCCACCGCAGTGATGCGCAAAGAGATCACATGCGCAAGGACTGGCAGTAAGTGGCCCCGCGTACAAAGATTAAAACCAGTTGCTGATACACGAATATAGCTTGTACAACATGAAACGCCGTATCGCTGCTCTGCCGCCTGTCTCCCTCGACACTTTCAACGAGAAAGTTCTTGCCGCCAAAGCCACAACCAGCGAGGCTGCTGCAAAGGCCTCTTTTGAGAAGACTTGCCATGCCTGCCAGAAAACCTTCTTTAGCGAAAACTCCTACCAGAACCACGTCAAGAGCTCCAAGCACAAGCAACGTGAGGCTCGTTTGAGCAAGGAGGGTGATAACGCGTCCGTGATGAGTTCCACATTCTCGCTTGGAGAGCCCGTCAACAAGCCTCACGACGAGGTCGCCAACGTCACCGATGGTCTCAAATCTGCTACCATTCAGGAGGAGGAGGAGACTGGCGACGAGGACATGCACAAGGAAGATTTCTCGTCTGCTCGCTGTCTGTTCTGCCGTGCCGATGCGGCTGATGTTCACACCAATGCCGAGCACATGAAGAAGAAGCACGGAATGTTCATTCCCGAATGGGAGTACTTGGCTGATGTGGATGGTCTCGTCAAATACCTCCACCGCAAGATCAACGAGAACTTCGAATGTCTCTACTGCCATGCCATCCGCAATAATGCCGCTGGATGCCGCGCTCACATGAACGACAAGGGCCATTGCATGATTGCTTTCGAGACCGAAGAGGAGCAGATTGAGATTGGCCAATACTACGACTTCCGAAGCACCTATACTGACAACGAGGATGAGGAGATGGAAGACTCTCCTAGCAAGAACGGTGGAGTCAAGGTCTCTGATGGAGATGACGAAGGGTGGGAGACGGACGCCTCTTCTGTTGACGACGAAGAGGAGGAGATTGACTCGAAACGCAAGCAATCTCTCCTCTACCAAGATGAATTCGAACTTCACCTTCCTTCTGGCAAGAGTGTCGGCCACCGCTCTCTTGCCAAGTACTATCGCCAGAACCTGCACAGCCACCCCTCGCCCGATGAGCGTGCCGCTCGCCAGCTTGCTATTGAAAATGGCGAGATCGAAGCCGATGAAGAGAAGCCTCGTGGCCGCAACCACCACCGTGCTGTTATCACTCGTGCCAACGGTGGTACGGGTATGATTGGAGCCACGGAAGAGCAGAAGCAGACGGCTCTTACTTCCGAGCGCCGCGAGAGAACTCGCGCTCTTCGCCAGGAGAACCGCTATACGGCCCGTATCCAGCGAACCAACAACTCCCAGAAGCACTTCCGCGATCCCCTTCTCCAATGATCGGATATACCCTTGGTTCATCTTTGCGAAATGGCATCTTGTACCTTTCACAAAGGTCTCTTTCCCAGCGCTTCGCTGAGTGGCCTTCTAACTGTCGTCCACTAGCAAAGTGCATTCGATATCTTTAGCAAGCTTAAGGAAGAATATACCCCCAACACCCAATTCTCCCTTGCCCGACATGTCACTCGCGGGCTGCTAGAGGCTTTCCAAAGTCGAACTCGGTGTCGATCTATGGGGTACTCTTTTCCGCCGGGTCTTTTCTCCCTTGATTCCCAAGAGGACTTATCCTTCCCGCTCGGTTTTACACAGGCCTCATCGACCGGACTACCAAACCTGCATTTCACGACCACAAGCACACATGCTTTCTAAGATTTTATGATTTGATCCTTCCACGGTGAAGCATATGTGTATACGTCAGCATACTCATGGTTCTTTTGTCTTTCATCGGGGCGTTTGCCATTTTTGAGTAGCATGAAAAGCATGATTATGATCTCAAGTCAATTTTAAATGTTCACTTCCACGCATTCTGCGTAGCACAGGGCCGTAGTAAATAGATGTGGCAAATGGGCTTTACCACATTCCTAACATTCCATTCTTTCGATCCTCTGTGTAGACACATTCGGGCCGACATCTACAACTAGCATAACGTGATAAACTTACTTCCTGATGCCTGATTATCAAGATATCTACTACAAACTTTAAATGCGCGGAATTACTCGTTAAAGAGGTTACTCCACCTAGGTCGGCCGCAACGTCCGGAACAAAGCTTTGCCCGGCCATGTCAGGGCTTGTCACCATCTTTGGACTAGTGCGTCAGTGACTAACATCCATGTCAGCCTGACTTTTCAAGAAACCTGCCGATCCGTTGATAGTCACTAAATATGTATGGATCCCTCCCACAGGATTTCAAAGCCATGACAAAATATTGGTGCCACGGAAACTAATCATTGTGAGTGGGGTCACTCGCTTAAAGGGACAAAGAACTTGTGAATATCCTTCATAAGTGTGGTGATATGATGTTTGAATAGTCAAACAGGTTCAATACCGGCAAGAGAGAGTTTCCTCGACAGTGTCGGTCAACATGTAAAGTTTGTTGCACCCTAGGTCAATACTACCTGGGACCTAATCTATACATTTATATGAAATGGAAACGAGATCCATTCCAGGGTCCACCTCGCCAGGTTCAGAGATATTCTAGAAACCTGACAATGGATAGCAATCCACATAGTCCTAAATTTACCCCCACTCCGATCACGTATAAAGGATATGAATTTTCAAGCTCGGAATCTTTAATTCTGTTTTCTCGTGCCACTCACGTCTTGTCTCTCGTCCCTGGCTTTCTTCGATCGCCATGAGATTCTTCCGCGCTGTGGCTGCGGTGACTGCCATTGGCACTGTCTCTGCCTCCTTCCAGAACAACACCTATGACTACATTATCGTTGGCGGCGGACCTTCTGGTATTATCACAGCCGAACGCATTGCTGAGGCCGGAAAGAAAGTCCTTCTTCTGGAGCGCGGCTACGGCCCGACAGTCTCCACAGGTTCCAATGAAACCCTGGTGTGGAATAACACTCTGACCGGAATCGATGTTCCTGGTCTCTCCGGCGATATCGGCAGCCTCCCTCAGTGGAATCAGTACGTCTGCACGGATACTGCAGGTCAAGCTGCGTGCGTTCTCGGTGGCGGTGTAACGGTGAACTATATGGTTTTCGTGCATCCCCCAGAGCGCGATTTCAATGACAAATGGCCCCAAGGATGGAAGTGGAATGATGTGAAGTCGGCTGCAAGCCGGTTGTATGAGCGTAATCCCGGTTCAACCCTCCCATCGCAGGACGGTGAGCTGTATGATCAAGCCCTGTACTCCACACTGAAGGCCTTCTTTAGCAACCTTGGATGGACTTCAGTTGACATGAGTGAGCAACCGAATGAGAAGTATCAGGTGTACAGCCACCCTGCATGGAACATCAAGGATCAGAAGCGCGCCGGTCCACTTCGAACATACCTTCCTCTCGCCGAGCAATACGATAACTTCCAGCTTAGCATGGGTACGAAAGTTCTCCGGCTCATGAGGACCAATGGCCAGATAACGGGTGTCGAGGTCGAATTTGCATCTGGTGAGACGGAAATTATCACTTTGCCCCATCATGGCCGCGTGATTCTCTCTGCGGGTGCTTTATCTACCCCTCGTGTCCTGTGGAATTCTGGTATTGGCCGAAAGGCGCAACTCGAGGTCGCCCAACAGAGCGGCATCAATCTTCCAAACGAACAGGAATGGATCGACCTCCCTGTCGGCGAGGGTTTGAAGGATCACCCTATCTTTCCCTTTGTTGTGAAAACCAATGGCTCTTTTACTATACCTGACTACCCTGCGATCGTTAATGGCTCGGATACAGCTGATATCTCGCTCTATCGCGAGGGAGATGGCGTCCTTTCCCAAGGCAAGCACCGCATGATTTTCTTCACTGCCAACGACGTGGATGGCCAAACCCGTTACTACCAGGGATCCTGTGCTCCTTCTGCCGAAAACACTGTTTCCATCACCGCCTACATGACCCACGGCGCTACATCCTCTGGTGTCTTGGGTCTGGATGTTGATGGCAACACAATATTCCTCAAATCTCCTTACCTCAACACCCAGGGTGATCAGACAGCGGCGCAAAGCTTTGTCCAGGGCTTGATTGACGATGTGAAGACCGCGGGATGGGAGCTAGAGACCTACCCGAATGCCTCTTCTATTATTGAGAACTACACGCAAGGTGTTCACTGGACAAGCACTGCCATGATCGGTATCGATGACGGACGCAAGCTTGGCGGTTCATCCGTGGTTGATCTTGACACCAAGGTTTATGGCACGAACAACCTGGTATATACTGCCCCGCTCCTTCCTCCCCCTGTCTCTCTCCCGCATTTTTGGGATTTTTCACATACTAAAATTACATATTTTTAGTTCATTGTCGATGGAAGTATTCACCCCGACCTTCCTTCCGGCAATATCCAGGCTACCATCATGGTCGTTGCCGAGGCTGCGGTCGCTAGAATCCTTGCACTGTAGATTGCTTACGGTTTACCTTCGAGAGAGGCCGTTACTGCGGATAAAGTCGTTGGTACAGACATGTTTCATCGATGGAGGGGTTTTCTTTCCAAAATAAAAGTATCATACATAATGGGTTATAGATTGTAGGTTATAGATTATAGATTGTGAGTTATAGACGAAGAAAATCAACTACTGATATCGAACAATAAAAAGATGGGAAAGTGCTATGAAAATTGATTTCTTGACAATACTAGGTATTTGTGTTGTGAACACTCCTGGAAGTTGTTCCATAGCCCTCCAGTCAGACCAGGAGGAGATGACAAGAATGCTCTACATGCAAGTATTAGACTCGAGAAAAATTTATTCAGCCACGGCGGAGTATGAAGTTTTGCACAAAGACGACTTTTTACATATGCGACAGCGCGGCGATTGCAAGGTAGACCAGCAACGCTATTTAGATAAACATGAATCACATGATGGTGTGTGTGCCTCTGCCACTAAGAATATAGAATAATACGTGTACACGAATAAAAAGTGGTTGAGATATCGCTGTTTAGTGTTGAGCGAAGCGCGTAACTAGCGCGTTGGTTACTTGTCGCCTATCTGTAGCCTACGGGCCTCAAAAGAGAATAAACAAAGGGACGTCGTAAGACATTGAATACAGTTTTGATTAGACTTTGCGCATCGTCTGGTACAGACAATCCGAAATAGCTTAAAGATTGACCTTCGAGATAGTGCCCCAAAAATCCTTGCCCTGAGTTTCGGCGATTTCCAACTCCAAGGGAGTTGGCTGCCGGGAACCATCCGCAGCCTATCATCGCAATACATTAGGGTCAGAGGAGCGCTGGAGGTGGACGGTGGAGAGTCACTAAAGGATAACGGACTTACCGCGAAAGTACCAGCTCCCCAAGGAGATCCTCCATGCACTTCATCTAGATTTCCTAGCAGTGGGAACACGGTCTTATATCCCAAAGGAACATAGATAAATCCATGATGAGCGAGAGTACTCATGGAAGAAATAGCAGTTGATTCCTGTCCCCCGCCTTGGGTACCTGTGGAGACGAAAACGCCCGCGTACTTTCCCCAGTAGCCACCTGAGGCCCAGATACCACCAGTCCTGTCCCAAAATGTTTTCCACTGAGCAGGAAAGTTGCCGTAACGGGTTGGAATGCCAAACAACACCGCATCATACTCCAGTAGTTTGTGAGTGTCAATGACAGGGTAGGAAGACTTCGGTGGTGCGTGCATCTTTTGCAGAACGTCATCTGAAAGAGTCTCTGCCACCCTTAATTAAAGTTAGTCAGTTAGTGTATGTATTATTGTGACCATTGAACGGTGTATGAGAACGTTGGCATCAAGCGAGGAAATCAATGCAGCTGGAGGACACTCACTGGTAAATATCGGCCTTGCCACCAGCAGAAACAATGCCTTTCAATTCCGCCTCAGCTAGCTTCTGGATATGCCCATAAAGCGAGTACTATAATTTGTTAACATTGCTTCGATCGAGTATTGGAGAGAGTGAGGAGTGAGAGAGGTCTGCCTAGCCACAAAGGAAACGGACAAGTAATTAAACTTACAAATACAATTGCGACTCGAGGTGCCATTATGTTATTGTAGTGTATAAGATAAGTTGAATGTTAAGGAGTAGCTCAAAATTGTCCCCAAGCCGAATAAGAACAGGGCCTTATTTATGGAATTATTTCTGCTTCCATTATTCCTATCACGTAGCTGGAGCTCCTAGAGACTAATCTAGCCGAATTTTGCTTTATGAAAATGAAGTCAGTGTCCACTAGTCCTTCTGTCCGTGGTGAGTCATTCAAAGTGTAAATAGCTCTGGTATTTCAATTCCATTGGCGTTCATTTACGGAGCATGGCTTTCGCCGTCATCGAGTATCAATTAAAGTTCCTCAGAATCTTGTTGATTTAAGTATACGAATCAACCACATTTTCCCTGATTTCAAAATTTCCTGGGCACCTTGCGACGTTCCATGTACGGTTAATACTTTTCAATTAAGTCAACCAGCGGAAGTGGAAGTCGCTCAACGAATCGCCAAAATAAAACTTCATGACAAGCTGAATATGGACGCATATGACAGTTCCAAACCGCAATTGGTTTACAATTCGAGATCATGACGTCTATGAATAGCACAATTTAACTAAAGGATCTAGACACTCTTCAACTCTCGTTTTCTTTGTCCCGAGGTGGAGACGATGACGTCCCCCGGGAGCTGGCGCTGCTTAGTAACAACTTTAAAAAAAAAGATGAGACTACTGATGAATGCCACAGCCATTGAACACTATATAAATCTTCGCTAATACAAATGACGAGGAAATCAAGTGCTGCTAAATCAGTGCATCTAGTTTATTGCTGACATTTCATCTTCTAAAGCCTAACTACCGGCTGTTCACTACGTGGCTGTCAGTCCCACAGGCTATATGCCTGAAAGATCTTTCAAGTCTGAAAAGTAGCGCAATCGTGGTAACGGGTGCCTCTGGTCACCGTGAAATTGGTATCAAGGTAGCTTGTGGGAACCTTCCAAATAACCATCTCTGAACGAACTTGGGTACGCCAAAATTGCACACGTTGAACGGCTGCTCGAAAGGGCCTCAGTAGGTCTGGTTCTTCTGGCTATTATCCAAATTACATCGGATAGATTGACTATGCCATCAAAATTGGCTGTGTCGGGAATAATGTGCGGGAAGTCCTAACTGTCGTTGATTCCCCGGGTGATCAGCAGCCGAGCCAAAGTATCGATATCAGCTACGGCAGTGGTAGTGGATGGAGGGACTTCCCTGTTTGGGCCAGCGATATAGTTTGTTAATGAATATAGGGTATTTCCAGGGGATTTCACGGCTACCGTGGCCGCCTTTCCCCTATTGAGCGCTTTTGTCCGACTCTTTTAGTATAGATCCCATGGAGCTCCTAGGCACTAAGCATATGAGACAGCCTCGACGGGGTCCGACCGGTGCATGAGCAGTACTGCCAAGTAAGTTGACAAAATAGTAGGCTCATGCAATCACTGAACTGCAAAAACGAATGAATACTCCTTTTCGAGCCCCTTTATTGTAGAAATGTTCATGAGCAGTATATTTCCGATTTCATGATATCCTCAGCGCTCATAATATTTACTATAAAGTTCTTTCTTCTATCGATCTTGCTTTTGAGGCACAGAAGGGGGGGCTTCGGAAGGCGAACGGAGCAGATCGCTTACAAGGTATGCTAAATATCTTTTGTCTGTCAGCCGTGGAAGCCAGGACAGGGCCCAGGATCTCGAAGAATGAGGATCGTTGAGTAGAATCAAGCTAGTTTTCTTTGATAAAAAGTGTTCCCCATGTAAGACACCTAGAGCGTAACAGCGCAAGCACTCAAGACCCCGCCCTCCTTAGCCAGATCGCTAGTAACCTGCAGCGGGACATCACGATCAATCCCAAGAATCATCAAAGCTTCATTCAGCGAGGAAAATTCTCCCTTAGCCACGGTATTCTCAGAGCCATCCTTGTCAGGAGTGAGGCCCAGGTCATTGAAAACTAAGTTTGGCGAAACAGGTGCTACGGTCATGAAGTTGATGTTCACACCTGCTTGCCCAAGTATACTTCCCACAACCCCAATCTTTCCTGGGGAATCGTAGTTTTCACAAATAATAAGATTTCCTTCGGGCTCGAAAGAAGCCTCGAATCTTCCAAGACGAGTGATCAGAAGTCGATCACCAGAGCAAGTGCCTGAAATGATGCGCTGGTTGTGTCCTTGCGGTGCTCCAGTGACAACCTCCACCGACGCCGGTGCCCGAGATGAAGCGCGAGATGGCGGCCGAGCAACCAGAGTAACAAGAGAAGAGTAAGAAGAAGACTGGTCTGCCGGGTCACGAGAGTGCCGCTCAGATACAAAGATTCCACGCTCGCGAGCCACTAACTCGGCATTGACAATGTTGATGTTGATACCATCGGCGCTGCTGATGGGTGCCAGGAGGCCCTTGATCAAGGCGGCAAATAGGGGCTTAGTATTGCTTATACTGGCAATCTCACCTTGATAGATGAGATCGAATGTGTTCCAGGTCATAGAACCTCCCGGCATCGCAGCATAGTGCTGAGTGTAAAGGCTGCCCAGTTTTTCGACAAGACGCACGAAGGGCTGCAATTTCTGGTACTCTTCCGGCAGAATGAGGGGTGCATTGACAGCACTCCGTGGCAGTGAACCTTTCAGGATCTCCAGTACTTGCTCGCACACATCGACCGACACATTTTCTTGAGCTTCCACTGTTGAAGCGCCCAGGTGTGGTGTCACGACTGCCCTCGGATGGGCGACGAGCTTGCCTGCTGTTGAATCCAAGTCTGGCGGCTCGGAGGTGAACACGTCTACAGCAGCTCCTGCCAAGTGGCCGGACTCGAGAGCTTCCAGCAAAGCTCCTTCATCAACTGTTCCGCCCCGTGCCACATTCAGTATGCGAGCACCGGGTTTCATTTGGGCCAATTCGGCTTTGCTTATCATCCCGCGCGTCGAAGCAATCAAGGGTGTATGGATGGTCAGAAAGTCA
Source organism: Penicillium atrosanguineum (assembly GCF_028827265.1). Classification (NCBI taxonomy): domain Eukaryota; kingdom Fungi; phylum Ascomycota; class Eurotiomycetes; order Eurotiales; family Aspergillaceae; genus Penicillium; species Penicillium atrosanguineum. Next base: position 2,037,255 of record NW_026623139.1, on the reverse strand, counting down.
ACGGATGGCAGGAACTCGGCCAGTGAAGAGACGAGGTTGACGGATGCCAACGCAGCAACAGCAGGTGAGGCATACGGGTCCAGTGCATTGACGGTCATACCTAGTCCCTTGGCCAATCGAGCCACGGTCAATCCCACTACCCTCACGGCATTAGTCAAACTGCAATTCAGAGCATTCAAGGAATCGTACCTTTTCCCAGCCCTATGATGCCCAGTATCTTGCCTTTGACCTCCACGCCAACAAACTTGCTTCGTTCCCACTTCCCATCCTTCAGACTAGCACAAGCTTCAGGGATCTTCCTCGCCATGGACATCATCAATGCGATGGTGTGCTCGGCAGCAGCGCCAATGTTTCCAGATGGGGAGTTGACAACGACAATTCCCAGCTTCGTAGCTTCGTCGACGTCTAGTTGAGCAGGTTAGCCCCAGTCCTCTTGGCGTCGTCGCTGAAACTGACCAACATTGTCCACACCGACTCCAGCACGAGCAACCACTTTCAAACGCCGAGCAGCTTGGAGTACAGCAGCAGTGACCTTGGTCTCGGAGCGAACCAGCAAAGCATCGTAATCGGGAATAATTCTCAGCAGCTCGTCGGGAGTGAGACCCTTTCGCTCATCGACATCGAGGGAGCTTTGCAGCAATACAAGGCCATCAGGAAAGAGCGTTTCCGGTACGAGGACTTTTGGAGTAAGTTCTTTGGGCTTAAAAAGAGGCATTGCAAAGTGGTTAAAAAAATAGACTTGCAAACCCCAAGAGAAGTATGTCAATTGACAGCATGTCAGGTTTAAAAAGAACCAGAGGAACAGGTAACACTTTTCTTTCGCGCGGCAGGCGCGCCCAGCAACATTGCAAAGGCAGCCAACACTTAGACAAAGACCTCTGCCGAGGCTTATATCCAATCATGTAGGTTTTAAGGACAGTCACATCGTACAACGCGGGGTAACGAGCCCTTGATTGGAGACTCACCTGCGATGTCGGGCAACCAGGGTACTCGTGCTGATAGATGAGTCTAGATCAGGTAATACAGAGTCTGGTGTTGAGCAGTTATCCCTAGCCGCCAAAGTAGATTGAGTGTTTAAGGTCAAACTCGGGATTCACCTTCTCATTGTTTCTAGTCCGACTGCGGAGATATAATCTAAATCTCGTGAAAAATCATCTCATAGCATGTCGATGTGGCGGTGATCAAAGAGGCTAACGGTGATATCTTAAATGTGTGAATGGTATGTTTGAAAAAAAGAAACCAGAAGAGCCAAACAAAACAGACTCGTCAGCCAACTCTCTAGGAAGATGCTGAGAAGGAGTAAAAGGATCAAGACAATTGGGCCGCCTAAAACTACCTTGTCTCCTTAGCCTGTAAGACCCCATTTCTCCCTAGATCATCCCTATCTGCAGAATGTGCACCTACAAGTCTCTGCCTATACTCATGTCTCGGCATTCAATAGCATCCAGATCTGAGTGGGTCTTCCGTAGCTCCGGCTCAACAGGATGCGGCTAATGGAGGTCCAAGCATAACCAGCCCCTGACGAGATCCTGCATCACTGTGTGCAGTGATATACCCCAGGCACTTGCATGCCCTGGACTATTTCTCCAGACAAGCTATACCATACCTCGATACCGACCCAACTCGAGACTGGTAGAGTACGACTCGGAGACGATTGCCGAGCTGTCACTGGATTCGGGTCCGAGCTCCACTCGATGCTTCTCGGCCTCGGTCCCTGAGCTTATCCTCTTTTCTTCACTTCCACTATCTTCCGCCCTTGACCTGATCGTCATCTCCTGTCTCGATCCAGCACAAAGACGCCGATGCGGATGATTCGTCAGCTTCCCGCGATGCCCCTCGATTGAGAATCGTCTGCAGACCATGGTGGGGGTACCACACAGTACCGGCTGTGCTCTGTGTCGCGAAAGACACATCAAGGTAAGCGCGCTCTTGTGGGGTGGATCTTCCCATCCCGCTTTACAGGATCGTCGCTGACGCGGCATCGCAGTGCGACGAGGTGGTTCCTGAATGTACCCAATGTCAGCGGTATGGCAAAACCTGCCCCGGATACCGTCGCACATTCCGGTTTCAAGATGAAGGGCCTAGCCTGGAGAGGCGACATCAGTCGACTGCGCGGAGGAAGTCCCGCCAGGTGTCGAGGGGAGCATCGACCTCGACGACAGCCACTTCAGCACCAGCGCCCACGCAGGCCAAACCCGTCAAAAAAACCGAAAATTCAGATGTCGCCGGTGCAGCGGGTATAGTTCGCGAGAATGCGATCGCGTTAATGCGACGTCACTCCGCAGTAGCTCTGGACGAAAGCTTATCGCCATCACTAGTGCGCAAGTCGTACCAAGCGGCGCAACCACAATTATTCTTAGATTTCATCAGCGCATCGTTTCCAACGCTATATTTCCACAATCGCTTTCGCGCCGGTAGCGACCCCGGGTTTCCGGAATTTATCGTGATGAACTTTGGCGCCGACGCTTATCTCGACTCTGCTATCTGCTGCCTAAGTTCTGTCTACTTGGCGCATTTGACACAGGACCCCGCTCTTCTTCAAACAAGTCGCCGGTTGTATGGACTGTCCTTGGGCGAGACCGTTCGCGCCTTGTCGAAACCTCAACATGCCTTGTCGGATAATATGCTTTGTACCGCGATGATGCTGAGTGTCTATGAAATGTACGCCCAGACCAGTCCCGACGCTTGGGTCGTGCACTCCGACGCCGTCAGGCGACTTATGGTGAGTCGTGGGCCTTCAGCACATAGAACTGGATTTGGGCGATCGTGTTGGATTGCCTTTCGAGGATTTCATATTGCCACGGCAGTTTACCAGGGCAAGCCCTGCTTTCTCGATGGTAAGGAGTGGCAGAACTACTCCGAGTATGTTATGTCTGAAGATTGTCAGAAACCAGGCGAGTGGTCCGCCTATGCAGTCATCTCCGATAGGGTCTTTATGGAAATTGCGCGGTGTCCACGGTACATCAGCGAAAGTCGCGAGCTTCTATCCAGCGAAACGGAAAGTCAGGAGGTCCTTGAGGCACTCCTTCGACGAATACAGGATACTTCGATTCGATTGAAAGAGCTCACTGCCGAGTTAAGCGCTTCTATCAACGCCCACAGTCAACGTCAACAAGGTATCATTCGACGGCCGGGGACCTTTGTTGGGCCTGTCCCTGAAATCTTCCCCGAGACAGGTCCCTCGTTGCTTTTGCGTGGGTCGGAGAATATCCAAGCGACCTTGCGCCAAATCTCTGCCCGCCTGCAAGATGAAGCGCGAGTTCAAGTGGTAAAAGAACTCTCGCCAGATTCGGCTGTTCAATCGCCTCGCAGTGATGATAGCGGTGACTTGTCTCCTTCAAATGCCAGTTCCATGACCTTTAGACTACCTTTCCGGATTTACTCCGAGATTGGTCGTGGTCCATCGCAGACTTCAGATCAGAATGATCCTCGTGCTGTCATCTGGCTAGATCGCGTCGCTTCTTCCATGGGAGTCCTGGGAACGAGAGTGATTGCCGATGACTCTGTTGTTCGTTTTGATGATGCATCATGTGAAGCTTCTGGTCCCCGCAACATCCAATGACACATGCGCATCTCACTTTTGTATGAACAACACCTTATAATACCCATGTGCAGTCGCAATCGAGATATCCAATTTCTAGCATGTAAATGGTTTCGACTCTATATACAGCATGCCCCATTTTATCAGAGCTCCAAAGCCCAGCATCCGAAGTTCAGATAGCCTAATAGTCCAAAGACTCCTCCAAGAGCTTCCTCAACTCACCCCTCTCAGCCTCAAGCTCACCACTGAGGTTCGGTGCCAGCATCAGCACACGCTGCTGAGGAATAGTGCCCTCAACCAGACCCTCAAGATCCGAGCTCTTGAAGCCCAGATCCTTCAATCCACGAGGCTGGTCACCCAACTTAGCCAAGAACTGAGCAATAGCCTCACCGAGAACTTCACCAGCACTCTCACGCTTGACGGTCGAGATATCAACACCGAATGCCTCAGCAGCAGCCAAGTGACGGTCTGGGTTCGAAGCACCGGTGAAGCGGAAGACAGCAGGCGCGGTAACAGCGACGGAAACACCGTGAGGAATGATAGGGTGATCGACCTGATACCCCTTGTGCTTGTAGCCCGGGTTCTGGCTGGAGATGGGATAACTCATGCCGTGGCACAGGTGGACACCAGCATTACCGAATCCGACACCGGCTAGCGTAGCAGCTAGAAGCATATTCGACTGCGCCTCGTGGTCTTCTGGATCCCTCACCGCGCGGGGCAGATACTTAACCGTGCTGCGGAGGGCCTCGAGGGAGAAGATATCCGAGATGGGGTTTGCGCCCTGATATGCGGGGCGGTTGATGGGGTTTGTAGGACGAGGAGTACGCTCGTGGTAGGGAATTGCGGTCCAGGACTCGAGCGAGTGGCAGAGTACGTCGAGACCGGAGGCAGCGTGGACCGCTGAGGGCATGGTGCGGGTATTGAGGGGGTCGCAGATGCCGAGGGTAGGCTTTAAGTTGCGGTGGGCAATACCAGTTTTAGCTTTCTTGGAGACGAGGTCGAAGATGGCCGTGCCGGTTGTTTCGGAACCGGTTCCCGCTGTCGTGGGCACAGCGACGAGGGGGAGTAGTTTCTTGTCGACGGGCCGGCCCTTGCCTAGTGGCGCATTGACAAAGTCGAGGAAGTCGGCTTCTGGGTAGCAGTTGTATAGGTTCATAAGCTTCGCTGTGTCGATGACGGAGCCACCACCTAGAGATTGGTTAGTCGGGCTGTGCAGCATCCTCGGCGAGTATATAACGTACCAACTGCGAGGAAAGCATCGGGCTTGTAAGGCTTGGCGAAAGCAATAGCCTCCATGATCCTTGGCAGCCTTGTCAGTAATGTGCATTGAAATGGCGGGATGGTGCCACCTACGAGCTGTCCTTCGGCTCCGTGCGGACCTTGTCGAAGATAGTGAACTCAATGCCCTCCCTGGTCAGACCTTCAACAGCCTGTTTCATAGCATCAAGCTTGGCGACGTTGGAATCGGTCACAATGCAAACACGCTTGGCGCCCATGTTCGCAAAGTCCATGCCGACTTCCTTGGTACAGCCGGGACCGAACCGGATGCTCGAGGCAGCCATTTCAAATGCATATTCCTTCTCCCGCGTGGGGTCAACAGGTGTGGCCAGATGACGCTTGACATGGGTCATAAGCGAGGGTGTGTTTGTGTTGTGGTAGCCCGGATTGCGATGGCAGGGACAGCTAGGCGGGTGAGTGAATTGGACGGTGCGTAGGAGATTCAAGGCACGATTAGCAGCTGAGGGAGCCACCCTAATTGCTGGAGTGACCATTGTGATGTGCCTTTGAATGAATTTGGAGGGGAGGTTAAAGGATGGAGGTTGCTTAAGAGCCGAGGCGAATGTGGGAGTTGGGGAAATGGAGAAATGCGGGGTGTCGGCCGATTCGGTGATCTGTCCGAGGTCCCAACTACGTAGTTGTTCGATCCGGATTTGGGGATATTCTTGGGGTCAGATAAACAGATAGGGTTGAGTCTATCTAGATCGCCTAATTACAAGTCTTTCCCGTTCAAATTTGTTGCTTCTAGGTAGCTGCCGCGTGTATCAATCCCCCTGGCCCGAACAACCGAGGTTCGGCGACTGACATCAACGTAATCGTCTGTGGAAACAGTGAGGCTTGAGTCCAAATTGGAGAAACCGGGGCATTAAAGCTGCCCCTGGATGAACATAATTAAGCTATCTAAGCTAAAAATCGAGTGTACAAATCGTAGGTACATAATGTTTCCAATTCTAGCGTAACTCGTCAAAGCCCTACCCCAGTTAGGAACCTCTTCCCCGTATTGCATATTTCATACTTCATACTTCACCGTTTTAGTTAACATACCGTCAGAACCAAATCTCCTGAGGCATCCCGCACTCGAACCATACTTCCACTGGGCGGAATCCCATCTTGCCAGAGGATCTGAGGTTCTGCTGGCTGCAGTGTAACCGGATGGCCCGCGAACGGGTCTCCGAACACGTCGGACAGGTCGTACCACACACTACCACCGGCCAGATTGTATGCGAAAATCGTCATGGGCGAGCTCGAGTACAGTCCATCGTGCACGGTGCTGATTTTGAGCGCAATGCCGCCGGTTTCTTTGTCGTGGCGATAGGTCTCGAAGAAACGTCCGTACGGGAGGATCGTGGCTTGGGGGCGAATGATCGACCCTACGGACCAGATGTAAATTGGAACTTTGCAGCGATTTACTATCACGGCTCGTCCGAGGTGCTCGACGTCTGTGGATGTAGGAGTTGGCGTCGGAGTTGGCGTTGCGATTGGAATTGGCACAGCGGGGGTCGATGACACTGGGAATGCCCCCCAGGGTATATCTTTTTCTTTGCCGCTGTTTTCATTTGTGGGAACGGCGACGGCCAGTGTGGCTAGAGAGAAGACGGAGAACAGCTTTGCGAATTTCATTGTGATATAAATTGAGCTTTTCGATGTTCGCTATGCTTTTCGAACAGGTAGCATGATCGAGGATCTGAGGATATCGGCTACTTTTTATAATTAATCATATTGCCTCGTGTTTAGCACTCTACTCTCTCCAGATCCAACAGGATTGCTCGGCGCCGTAGGCCATCTCATTATGGTCATGCGCGGAATGTAGCATCTCCATAGCGAGATGCATTAATTCAAGCTATGGCAGTGAAGTGGTTGCTAGACGCCACTACATTGTGCATAGACATTGTACAATGAATGGTTACCACAGTATCACAAAGTGTCTGAGAAATTAGACGGGCCAATAAGTACAGGAGAACAGTTGGTAGAATGTTACATGGCCACGATTCATTACTAAACTGGACATGCGACCTCGTGTGAACGATGCGAGTTTGATTGTCAGGCCGGTCCCTCGATTCCACGGCTGTCACAAGGTGGAATGTGATCATTTGCTTTCCTGGGTGATTTGAGCCGACTCGGATACTTTCTCGAATCATTGTACCTGGCGTCTCCTGGGCAAAGGCTTGCCTTGTTACCTCTCCAACCACACTTGCACAACGGGTTGAGGCCTGATAGTCTCGTGCCTAGTCTCTACTTCTCAACTATAATTTTGAGGTTTCATTGAATCTTCCACAATTGAAATGTCGTAGGCCCTGCCACACTATCATTGTGATTGATAAAGTCGTCTAGTATCTTGTCTTCCCCATTCTGAAGTACACGGCCGGCTATTTGGTCATTTTCCGATCCTCAGAGTTGAAGTCTGGCCGGTCTAAATCTCACAAAACAATCCTGGAATTAAACAATCCCGGAATAAAAGAATCCTGGAATTGTCCAATCGGCGACATGCAAATGCACGGAATACCCAGACAATGGCGAGCTCTCTCTTGGAACCCGATTCTTGTGCCTTGCATAAGTGGAATGCGCGATGGTGCCTGTCAGCATTCCGATCCAACCCCCGCGCGACGAAGCCCTGAATTAATGTCTAGGCCTTCGCTATATAGAGCTGGGGAATCTGAGGGGTTTATTTACACGTATGTATCATCTTACCCACCCGTAAGTAACTGCGGCCAATTGATCGGAAATTCTTGCAACAAACTTCACGAAGCCTCAGTACCCGTGGACATCCAACCATATTGCAACCCCCATTCTCACGGATCTGTTTCCATTGGTTTCAGGCATCAGGCGAAGAGACAATAGTGAGCAAACGGCGGCGCCCAAACGCTCGGGGCAATACTCAATTACTATCAAAGGCAAAATTGGCTTCTGATACGCATACCGCAAAACTTATATTAGATCTCAAGTTCCGTTCGAAAGCTTTATGTGTTCAATGTTGAGATTGGATGAGGCATTGACAACTCGAATCCACCTCGGAAAAGATAAAATTATATACAGGAAAATGCCCTGTCAGGGCCATATACAGAGAGGTTCAAGTTGCATAGCGTAATCAGCGTAGCAAAGGCCAAAGACCTATAAAAAAAATTCACAAGAAAAGAAGTGTCCTCACCGAGCCGTATTCGCTCAGCTTAGAAAGTGACAATCTCAGACGTTCCGAGAACAGCGTTACCCTGACGAGCAACAACCTGAAGGAAGTCGGTAGGGGGACTGGTCACATTGACAGCAGTCTCAAAGCCAGTGCGGTTCGCAGAGCTGAGCTGCTGGGTGGTAACCGAGGTGTTGGAGGTAGCCGAGTAAACAACCCAGTTGTCATACTCGGTAGCACCGTTCCAAGACATGAAAACCGTGGCACCCTCATCGGTGCGTTGGACAACAACAGAAGGCTTCCAGAAGGGAGTACCGACCCAAGGGAAACGGTAACCACGGTACGAAGCAACGTCATTGTCGTCGCCGAACTGGGCGCTGAAGACGACCTTGTCATCGCCGTCATACTCCTTGACCTTGGAGATGGAGCCGTAGTCCATGAACACGTGGCCGTCGGTCTCATCCAGCAGCTGGTAGCTGCCCTGGCTGACGGAATGGATGGGGTCGTTGGGGTCGCTGAGAGAGCGGAGGCCGGTGACTGTCATGTTGGTAGTGTTGATGGAGAGGCTGACACCGGTGGTGACAGATTCCTGGTCGGTGGGGGTGTTGGCGTTGTTGAAAAGGTCCAGGACGAGGCCGGAGTCGGTCTCGTTGTAAACACGCATGTCATGCTGCCATGAGAAGCCAGCCTCGCCGACTTGTTGAAAATCACCGCCGTCTTCACCACTGACTTGCCACACGACGGTACCGTTGTGGAACAGGTAGTAGCCGGACCACATGTGGCGCAGAGAGACTAGGTAGCCGTTGTTGGTGGTGGTAATGGCATTGATGTGGTAGGCGTCGTAGGGTGCGTCCTGGGTGCCGACGTCGTTGCCGACCTTCTGGTGAGAGCTGGTCAAAGGGATGGTGTCCTCGTGCTCGAGGGCGCTCCAGGAGTTGAGGATCTCGTTGGTGTAGATGTCAATTTCGTAGAAATGGCTGTCGAGCATCCAGTCGGAGGAGTTGCCGCCGATGGAGGTCAGGTCATGCTGAGTGAGGTTATACGCGGTAACCATCAAAGTGTCACGCGGGGTGATGTGGCTCTCGTGCAGGTCAATGTACGAGTCCTGGGTGGAGTTGTCCGGAGTGATGAAGGGCCCGGTCAGGGTGATAGTGTGGATCTCCTGGTAGGAGTTGTCGAGGATGTGGACTGTGCCATACCCGTAACCCAGAGACAACATGTCTCCGGCCCAGAAGGTGATCACGTCGGAGCCATTCAGTGTCTGGACACGGAAATTGGCAGTGACCTCCTCTGGTCCCTCATAGACTAGGTTGCCCGCATTATCGTAGATGAGCGCCGCCTGGCCAGCAGACTGGACACTTCCACGGGGTCCCAGGAAGATATAGCCCGGATCGGAAACACCAGTCTGGTTAATTTCCAGAGTAGGCGGCTGGAAGGGCATAGAAGTATAGGTCGAATAAGGCCAAGCAACGGCGCCCATTGATAGCAGCAGGGTGCTGCTAGCCGTGTACCACCATGGAGCCATCACGATTTTGCAGTGATATTAGTTAAGATTGAACGGATGATAGGGCTCTAGCTTGAAGCCAAGAAAGAAGGAATAGTTGAGATAAAAGAATGACGACAGTGAGAACTGCGAAGGCGTGCGGAAGGTATATCGAAAGACTGCAACACCGAGCAGAACCCTTTTTTAAAGACTGCATTGACCGGCTTGTGCTGGAAAATCCGAGTCCTGAAGATCATTGCCGTTACACGGCCGAAGGTGAGTGGGCTGTGATCTCGACACAGCCCAACCAGGATGAGCGGTAGCATCGATCGCCCCCCGGATAAGAAGGCACCCGCAACACTAGAGATTCGGGATTTTGGATGAGCAGGCTTGGCCCCCGTCATTGGATGGGCGCTCTTCACCTTCCCGTTCGGAAACGTGGCCTGGTTCCTGTATCACATCGTTTCATCGAGTTCTCCTACAACTACTGTAGAGATTATCCCCGAGGCGCTGAGCCAACCATGATCAAGAAACGGAGTTCACGAGAGGGTTAGGTCGACGATCGGCACAGTGAAAACTTGGCAGGGCTTCCTCCTGTGCTTTACAAAGATAAGACCCTGCACGCGTAGGTGGCTGCCAAGATCATTTGCCGCGTGGATAAAGTCCATCCATCAGTGGAGTTGGAAAGTCGGATAAAGTAATGCGACTGGGTGTTCCAACACATTCGAACCGGTGGAACGCACGAGGCGGAAACTCGCCCCTGGAAATAGCGCGGAAGCGATCGGCTAAGTCTATTCCGAAAGGAGTAACTATCGAGACCCTACTGTAGAATATCGTTTCGGATGGTTGGAGATAAAAGTAGCGCCGGTAATTGCCGACGGAGATCGTCACGGCGTCAGATTGATTTTTTTCGGACTCCGGAGTTGCGCTCTTGTCGGCCGGGTTGGAGATTGTATCACCTCCGAAGGTTACTAGGCCAGCGCTTCAATCGGGTGCCTAGTCCTTGAGGACTATTTATGGCCTCGTTTTGCTATAGCAGTAAGCTGACAGGTCTTCCCATACTTTTCTGGAGTCTGTTCAAATGTCACCCTGAGACGACTCCGTAGACCAGACAGATTAATTTCCGGCTTACTTTCCGGCTGTTGGTTGTCTTCAAGTGGCCACAAGCGAATCTCCATCAATGACCCTGCGATAGGAACCGATGAGTTGATTCCCTTCAGTCTTCAGAGTCGGCAGTTTTTAGTCATTTTCAGCCACTCTCCTTTCCATGATGTCAATCTTTGCCTTTTAATTTGACCATATCCAATCCGAAATGGTCGGGATTGTTGAATTCATACACAGATTTTGAATCGAATCTGAGACAGCGCCGCAAACCTCCACTCAGTCAAATTGATGCCGTATTGATCGAGGCAGTATCGGTGCCTAGCCCAGACGCCAGACATCTTGGTGTAATGACCGTGATGCTTGCGCACGAGGGTCTTTCAGAAGGGTGAAAAATCGAAGCGAAACGGATATTGGAAGAGCTATCGGTGCTTAAAGACTAGATTTCCACGTCTCACCACGCCTCATTCTCTCTCATTCTCTCCGGCATATCCAGGGCGCTTGGTAGTTATGTTTTGCAATGTAGAACCCAGTCCCCTCGCTGGACTGACAGGGGGTGGAAAGGGTGGTCCGCGTTAAACTGCAAACTTTTCTGATGATTGCCTGTGGAGCGAGGTTTCATTCGTGATGCTGCTTGATATCTAATCTCTGGCTAAGTGTGCGAAGACCGTGCTCACCTCATCCGCGTAAAAGCGAGGAAAAAGGTTTGCAAACAACTGCAGCCAGAATGTTTTGATGAATTTCGCGACAAGGGCAGCAGTTCCAGCGGCACGTTACAGCTAGGGATGGGGCTGAGAATCTGAAAGAATATTTTCCCCCCAGGAGCAAATACTTTCATCGCAGGATCAGGTTTTCAAATCTTATACGGCCATTTTTATCAATATTCATAAACCGTGTGGCGGGTGGCGGGTGGTCAACAATGCAGATCCAGCCCCCCCCCGCCCTGCGCCCAAGGCCACCAAGTCAGACTCTGAATCACGCCACAGCCGCGTCGGCCGGGGGGAAGGGGCATAGATTGAGATTATCACAGTCGTAAATACCAGAGTCGAAGAATAACGGATGAATGACCAGGTCTTAGGACCTGAACTCTCTCCCTTGGCCTTGAAAGCGGCCTTATCCCCTATGATCCCCTATGGATACCGTCGGCACTTGGGCCGAGGCATGTACAACCGGGCTACGGCCGCATTTCCCAATACCAGATCTAGACCAAAGGTCGCGGCATTCCATGATCAAAACTCACTTCGGTAGACCCACAGAAAAACTAAAGAAGAAATGGCGCTAGGAGGGGGAATCCGTCACCGAGAGATTGCAGGAACGCAAATGTGATTCTAGTATCATGAATACAATGTCATCGTTGAAGTCAAGGATTGACATGATAGATCCTAAGGTTAAGAAGTCCTATCAAGCTCCAAGCGGAGCCCAGCGCACCGTCGCAAATCCGGGGTGTTTAGCCTCTGCGGGGTGAAGCTCCACTTCACCAGAACTTCAGTAGATGCACAAGGAATGGATGCATCACACCTCAAGTACCTACAAGGGCCCAAGCACGCTATGATAGGGCCCATCACAGGGCCCCATGTCCATATCCCGGTATCCAAATATTCCAGCAGCTCAAAATTCCGGCATTCAAGCATCCGAGCAGCTCATCGAGTCCAGTCACGATGCTGTGGGCCGAGCAAACTGACAGCCTACACAATCTCCTCACTCGACTGCATGCTGGGGCCGCCTTTCGCTCACCCTCGCCTGAGCGTCTGAGAGTCTTAACTCCGAGTGGACTCTTCGCTACAAATCAGCGCCCAGGCTCCGCGGGCCAAGGCTTCACGCTAGCCTAAATACCCAGTCCAACCGCCAATAGATATGCGCCTCGTACTCGGGTGCAGGCCGATCGGCTCTCGCGTGGCTGATTCTGACTCTGGGATCTGAGGTCGTGATTGTAGTTGTGGTGGTAGTAGGGATCTCCCCGGATCTTTTAAGGAAGTCGAGGCCGCTTTTGGCCGATCTGTGTTTCCCACAGGACTTTTACTCTACGAGCCGGTGCTACCTTGCAATTTAATGAATGAGGGGTGAGATTTCAAAGACATCGTTGAACAGTTTAAATTTTCTAGCTCAACTGTATCTCGAACGCGTTCACCATGGGTCGCAAGCTGGGGCTCTTGCGAGCTGCCTATCTGGTTTCAGCCAGCTGTATGGGATCTTTTGCATTCGCCTTTGACACGGGCATTATAAGTATGTTCTGCGAGATTTACTCAGGCCCCTAGACTGACTCTTGTTTCCAGGTGGTGTACTCGCGTTAGAATCCTTCGAGCGAGACTTCGGATACTCGCACTATACCAAAGCGCAAAAAACCACCGTCAACTCCAACGCTGTGTCCATCCTCCAAGGTGGCGCATTCTTCGGCTGCTTCCTGATCTCGCCAATCGCCAAATACCTCGGCCGCCGCTCCGGTCTGATTGTCAGCTCGCTTGTCTTTACTCTCGGAACTATCCTGCAGGTGATCAACTCTGGTACCCTGGGCACATTCTATGCCGGCCGTGTGGTTGCTGGCTTGGGTATTGGGTCAGCAACTGTATTGATCCCCATGTACTCTGCGGAAATGGCCCCCAAGGAGTTTCGCGGTCGTCTAGGGGCTTGCTTCCAGTTGTTCTTTGCACTCGGTGTGATGATTGCCTATTGGGTGACGTATGCGGTAGGTAAGGACCAGGCAACTGGAACGAGCCAATGGCAGACTGCATTGGGATTGCAACTTCTCGGATCAACACTACTGTTGGTTGGTATGTGCACAGTCAAGGAGAGTGCTCGATGGCTCGCGGCCAAGGGAAAGATAGATAAAGCGCGCGAGTCACTCAAGTGGGTGCGTGGTGGTGAGGAATCAGAAGAGCTGCAGATGGAATTTGATGAGATTCTTGCCGGCATCGAAGAAGAGGCTCGCGTTAAGGAAAATCTCACATTCAAGGAGCTGTTGCTTCCGGTTAATCGTTACCGACTGTTCATCGCCGTCACAATTCAACTCAGCGCACAGTTGACCGGTAACACATCGCTGGCCTACTATGCCACTCAAATCTTCGGTGCCGTTGGCGCAGGAAGCTCTGCGAAGCTGGTAACAGGCTTCTTCGGCGTCGTCAAGGTGACTGGTGTTGTCGTGTTTCAGTTGTTCGTATTGGACCGCATCGGGCGGCGGATCCCATTTATGGCCGGTGCATTCGCCATGGGCTCGTTCATGCTCATTATTGCAATCATTTTGGCCACGCATCCGGCCAATTCAGACAGCACTTCGGCCGGGCCCACTTCAGCTGGCATTGCCTGTATCATCATGACTTATGCGGAAGCGTTCAGCTACAATATGTCCTGGGGTCCGCTGCCCTGGCTATACGTGGGAGAGATTTTCTCCAGCCGCACTCGAGAGATCGGTGTTATGGTCGGTGCGGCGTCGCAGTGGTTATTTAATTTCATGATGTCGCAGGTCACTCCACACGCAATCGTAAACATCGGTTGGCGGATGTTCTTGATGTTCGCTATTTTCAACTACGCGATTATCGGATACGCGTGGCTGGTTCTGAAAGAAGTATGTGTATCTTGTTGTTCTCTTGGGGTCTTGACTAAATCTGTTAGACTTCAAACCACTCGCTTGAGGAAATGGAGAGGGTCTTTGGTGGAGAAAAGATGCACGAGAAACACCTTGAGAGCGCGGTTCATGAGGAACACGCTCAGCTGTCTAAGGAGACTTGAGGGCAAGAGGCATTTTTAGTATGTAAGGTCAAGCCATCGATAGCGACTACAGCATGGAACGAAACCAGTCTCACCACAGCATTTCCTTGCTTCCTTCCTGAATCCTATTTTGAAAATTACTGCTCTTATACTTGAGCTAGGTCCGTTCGTGAACTGAAACATATTTTAAGAAAGGTTTTAATTTTAGCCGTACCAGTAATTTACGAGCAATACCTATAAAATCGATCGTAGCCGAAGTATTCAGACTCTATATAATGGAGACATTGCTTTGCTTGATATACTCAAGTTGCTCTAACAAGTACCTCGAGCTAACCGCAGCAGACCAGAACGGTATGATACATTCTATCCCACGATGTAACAAACTACTGAATAACTTGAATGCAAATCTTACCCACGTGCGTACCAGATGAAAGAAACTCATAGGCCTTGATCACATCTTCCAGCGTGAACTTGTAAACTGTCTCCACGGGTAGACGAAGACCGTTGCGCGCTACAGAACGGGCCACCTCCTGAAGAAGTTGAGTTGAACCCCCTTGGATACCGCGAATGGTGGCACCTTTTGCTAAAGCAAGCGAAGCAACATCCGGCATCCCGTGTTGCTTAGCACGGGACAAAAATCCAATAACCGAAACATTTCCTCCCATCTTGAGGCAGTTGATACTCTCGGAGATTGTGCCGGAGCCACCAGTTTCAAGTATGAAATCCACGCCCTCACCATTGGTGAGCCGAAGAACTTCTTTAGACCATTCAGGGTGTTTCTTATAGTTTACAACCATACCAGCCCCATACTTCGACTTAGCAAGCTCAAGCTTTTCATCACTTGAGGAAGTAATGATAGTAGTCGCTCCTGCGGCCTTAGCAAGAATAAGCCCGGTAATAGAAACACCTCCAGTGCCTATAAAGCGCATTGGTAGTTGTACGATATTATTTTTCAAATCACATACCTTGCAGCAATACAATCTGGCCTGGGCGTAAAGGCACGTTACCGTATAGCGCATTCCAAGCGGTCACACCGGTAACAACAAGAGTTGACCACTCATTGAAGGTCTGAGGGCAATCTTTAGGCACCTTGACCGCGGAAATTGCAGGAATAGCAAGGTATTCCCTAAGCACACCATCAACGGGCCCACCTTGTCCCCCTAGCCAGTTCGATTGTTGGCCGAAGAGATTGTTGAAATCCAAAGTTCCAATTATATGGTCTCCGACAGCTAGTATATCTCGTACATCCTCGCCAACTTCGACAACAACTCCGGCGGCATCGGAGCAAGGGACCACGTTGTCCTTGACGGGGAATGGATACTGGGAAGTGGCAATTGCAATATCCCTGTAGTTCAGAGACACTCCATGAACCTTCATTATCACTTCATGCTTAGAGGCTTTCGGGACATCTTCCTTGTATACTTGCAAGCCACGAACCGAAGATCGTTCTTTGTTGAGACGGATGACAGTCTGCTGCATGATCGTGGATGGCGGAGTAGACTGAGGTAGACAAAGCCGCGGTAGCTATAGATTGATTGCTGTACTTCGTCTAATGAGTGGTCGATGAAAAGGAGAATCAGGCTTTAAGTACTCAGATACGATACGATGATGCAATCTGTGACATACACTCGGAAAGATATAGGGTCGGCATAAATATCCGAGGATTATCAATTTCTGACGAGCCCAACTGGAAGATACATTCCTTTTAGACTCCTATCATTGCACCCGTGGAATACTGTCCCAGCTTAACATTGCAGAAACATTAGCAGGTCCCACTGCACGGGAAGCTTACCAATTTCGGTGCGTCTCGCCGCTTTCATGATGTACACATTTCATACTCGAAACGATCTGAACACCTCCAACAGTCAAGAAATCGCTTGGGGGACTTCTTTTTCATAGAATCTATTCTCTTTTTAATTGAATAATCATAAATATCTTCTAACGTATTTCCCAGTCCTCCCGCCTCTTCCCCCGGTCTTCCCTCGGTCTTCCCGCCAGGCTCAGAACCCATAGTAAATGTGGTAAACTACAGCTTCATATCTAACCAAAAATAGATTATTCTAGAATCTTTATATAATAGAGTAATTAGCTATGTCTGTCTTCAAAAACTTTCAGGATATTAAATAATACGAAGTACGTTTCCGAAGTCACGGCTGTATATATATTTCTGTCGTGACGGCCGGAGTGAATTTTAGAAATTATGGTATTGTTGGTTTAGCATTTATTAACTTCCTCCAAGGAATGGACATTCCTTGTTATATCAAGAATTAGCCATGAGCGGAACTTTGTTTAAAGACTAATCGAGAGATAATAAGTTAGAAAATTGCATATTGTATTGGATCTTAGAGCTGGCGGAAAGGATGGGAATAGGTAAAATAGTGACACCTCCAAAGTGTTAACATCTCATAAGAGAAAGGCTCTTCTACCGCCCTTGTCGCCCGTCTTTCAGTCGCGTTGGGAGTTTCTAAACCACTTTCTGGGTTCCCATTGAGCTAGATGAAGCCGAACAAGAGAAGGTAATGCGCACTACCGCTGAGAATCCTAAAATCACGCGCGAAGAAATGCTTGCCTAAGTGTCCCACAAATAAAGCTGCTTTGCCACTACACTTAGCCGTTTCTATCCTTTCTTTTTAGGTAAGATACGAGTCGGTCCACCCGATACTAAACGCTAGATAAATGAGAGTGGAGTCCAAACGAGCAGACCCCCGTCTTTTTGGCTTGTTTGCAGAAACGACGTTCTAGAAATCTTGGTGACCATACAGGTCCATCTAATATTGACGGTAGCTCTATGCTTCATTCACAACTGTTCTGATTACTGCCAAGACTAGGGCTCAGGGGAGGGGGGACTGTAATAAATAGATAGAGCGTGGTTTGAAAGAGGGTTCGAGAAATAGTCTCTGGGTGTAGATAATAAAACTGATTTCGACCCGCCCTCTATACTTTGGAAGACAGATCCTTTCATTTCCACACGAACCCCTTAAAGTCAATCGTCAGTTTAGTGGCTTGTTGCCCCGGACATCGGCCCCCGGGAAAATAGCGGAGTTGCCTAGAGGCTAGCATCTAGCACCTAGCACCTAACCTTTTCGTCTCATACCATTGAGGCAGCGACATCTGTGCTTTTACTCTTTCGAAGTCTTTCATGTCTCTCGGGATAATGTTCACAAGTTTCCAATATGTCTTTTCAATGTTAGCACACCCAGAGACCACCGTTGAGCCCTAAATACGAACCAACCCCCGCAGCTGCCGCCCGACTCTAGCGGGCGCCACGCACACCCTATCCTCCACAGGCACGGATCATCCCGCGCCGTGAGTGGCGGGTATGCCGAGCCAGAAAGCCTCGAGCTTTGACGGCGTCACGGAGCACGCGACAAAATCGGCACAGGCCACGATCTGGCCAGCACGGTTGCTCGACTCGAACGAAGGCGTAACAAGTAGACACTACGCTGTAAGGTACACTGCATTATGACTGGCTGTACCACAAGGTTGACCAACGACTCCAGCTACCCCTCGTGTTGAATGACCGCACACCTCGCTAGTCATCCACTTTCACTGGTCAGATTGGACAGGGAATTGTTGACAGGCCCTTAGAGTAGCATTGGCACGTCTGCCTCTGGGGCTCATGTAACGCAGGTCAAATGAAAAGATTGCCAAAAATACGCGTAAGATAAAATCTCGGCGCGGAACAGGGGTCTTCCCCATGTCAGTGTTATAGGCCGACAAGCCAATGCGCCTTTTTATTTTTGTGGGTTAAACCCAGTTTGCCATCGTAAGGCGACCGGCAGACTGTTTCTCTACACTTTGCTTTTTCTTCATCCCAAACTTGCCTACATTGACAGACGTGAAATAGGTGACTGTGTCTGACGACGTGTTCGTTCTAATTGTTATATGGCCTCTAGCCGTTGAAGAAAACGGCTTGGATATTTCCTTCGTGAATGGTGACCTGAACTCTAATGCGTGTACGGCTACTCATTGAGACGGCTCTTTTTCTCGCGGACATTGGACACTTTCGCCCCTTCTCCTAACTTTGCTTCTCCATTGCCCGTTCGAAGTCACTACGGGTTCAAGCAGACTTTCTGTCATGAATTAGCACCATGTCCGACACTGGAAGGCCCACTAACCCAGATGGTTTGGTTCTTGAAGCCTGGGGTCAGGGCTTTATGCTTGGTAGTCTGCTGATCATGGCTGCCATCACTGTCTGCAACATGAAGAAGCATATTCTTCTTCACAAGCTTATTCTGGCCGAGGTAGGTGCTCGATTTCTGTTGCGATGAGTCGTGCTAACCCAATATGCAGTTAATTCTGGCCATGGCCAATGGCACATTCATTTTCCCCCATGATCCGGTCTATGGCTGGTATCAATCCGTCACAGCCATAGGCCTCAACATCTCCTGGGCTCTGCACAATGTCATTGCCTGGATGAAAAACAAACCTTTTCTATCACGCCGTCTCTCAATGATCTACATCATCACGGTCATGCTTTGCTGGCCGTACTGGATCGTCGAGATTTATGCAAATTTCACCTACTTCAACAATATCAACACAATATTCCTGAAGACACGTCCCCTTGAGCCGCTTTTTCGGTAAAGTCATTTCATCAAATCTAATTATCGCTCCTTCACTGACCAGAAACAAGAGATCCCTGGTGGGTCTTCACTACCGTCTCCCTCTTCTGGACCATCAAGCGCGAATATAATTTCGGATTGTGGGAGCTAGTCCAAATAAGCCCACGATTCGGAATCATGCTACTTTCGATGTGCCTATCAATTGCCTTTATTATTGTCGACCTGCTCAGCGTTCTCAACGTCTTTACTGACTCGCTGCCTACGGGTATTGAGCCCTTTTGGAAGGTACTTCCCACTTTCGATGATCCTGACTCCATAGCCCCCCTATCTACCTCATTTCTCAAACATATGGACCAAGTTAACATGCTATCTTCTCCTAGTTATCTTTCATCTTCAAATGTCTCTGCGACACAGTAATCCTTGACGACTTCAAAACTGCCCTCGACCACATGCGCAACTACTGGTTACGCAAGCAGGCCAGCGATGAGTTATTACTGGCGAGCCCCTATGGGCACTCACCACGACATGTCGCCGCGGTCGGTGATGATATCGAGGCAGCCACTGGGCCGATCGGTGCACATAGGCTTGTGCGTAGTAAAAAGTCTTTCTCTGTGCCGAGAGTTGTGCTCAGGGAGAATGTATAATATTCAAGGTCAATTCAACGAGGGCTTCCTATCTATTTGTCATTTACAAGCATGGCGTTCGGTGGTTACTGCGTTGTTATTCATATGGTCGGATGGATGTTAGGCAGATGGGGAATATCAGTGTAGGGGTAAACCTGGAGAGCGTAGTGAAGAGATCGAAGTTGCCGATGAATGATAACTTCATTATTTTGAAAAGCCAAGCTATCGTCAGTAAGAAATCCCAATTGCGATGCTAATCTTCATCCCGTATCAAGCGCCACTGTTGAAGCATCTACTGCCTCGAAATGGCAGATTTTGTATAATTCAACCCAGGACAATGACTAGGAACTTCTGAGTACCGCTGAGCCGGAGCCCGTCATGGGAGGGATCCAGGGTAGGCCTTCTTTGTGCCTAATAGACATAACGCATGATTTTGGGGTATGGGATACTCCAGAAAATGAGGGCTGCCCAAAAATCGTCAACGCACTACCTACCACAGTATGAATGGCCCTGTGCTTGTCTCCTTTGGGAATGATCTAGGCTGAGTTAGACGAATG
The DNA here is from genome assembly GCF_028827265.1 of Penicillium atrosanguineum. Taxonomy (NCBI): domain Eukaryota; kingdom Fungi; phylum Ascomycota; class Eurotiomycetes; order Eurotiales; family Aspergillaceae; genus Penicillium; species Penicillium atrosanguineum. Next base: position 2,017,287 of record NW_026623139.1, on the reverse strand, counting down.
AGGGGAGCTCACTGAGCGATACTAAGATATCATAGGGCATTCACTGGGCGGTCCTGGAGTACGCACTAAGCAGTCAATACGCACTTACTAAGCAGATCATGGATTACTGACTCGTTCGATCGACCGCTCTTAACACCCCTTTCAGGGCATGAGTGGTTGTGTGTGTTTCCTTCTGTTGGTGTCACCCAAACTGAAAAGCCAGACTGCCATCGAGCCATCCCATTTCAACATGTACATACAGTCGTCTCCACCTGGAGAATTGGCTCGGAGAAATACGAAATAGCTTGGACCCACAATTGTATACTCAGCCGATCGCAAGACTCTATTCAAGGCTCCTTATCCTACTGGGCATTAAGCCCTGTGGAAACTGCTACACATCTGGAGAAATACCCTATTTCTCCGAGCTGGCCTCCCACCCGTGATGCATGGGCCATTCCAGATGTGGCCACCCCACACTGGCAGCAACACCTAAGCTCCGATGAACAGCCTCTTGGTCAAAAATGGAACAGGAAACCAAATGTAAAGGCTTTTACTCGCCAATGATCCAGACCATGCTGCTGTGGGGCTGTCTACATGTCCAACTGATCACCATGCGGGGGCGCAAATGCTAAATACGGTTGAGAACGGTACAAGAACAATATTCAGTAAAACGGCGAGCATAAATAGCTGCATTTGTCCCTCCCCAAGCTCCTGATCTCAGTCAACCTTAAGAATGACAACTTCTCACATAACCACAATGGCCTCAATCGACATTCCCAACACACAAACCGTCGCCTTGGTACGTGACCTCGGCGGCACCGTCGAGTTCAAAACAGACTACCCGGTTCCCACACCCGGCCGCAATGAAGTCCTCGCTAAGGTCCTTTACTCCGGCGTCTGTCAGAGCGGTATGTGCTCCACCTCTCCTCTGTCCAAGGGGAGTCAAAATTCTAATTGAATCAGACCTACACACAAAGGCAGGAACAGCTGCCGGCCCCAACGGATCCCCAATCACGAAGATCAAACTACCTCACGTCGGCGGTCATGAGGGAATCGGACAAATCGTATCCTTGGGCCCTGATATTGAGCATAGCGCGGGTCTGAGGGTTGGCGGATTCGTCGGAATCAGGTTTGCGAGTCGTATCTGTCGGAGGTGTGAGTTCTGTCTTGCCGGGACGGAACAGTATTGTATGGCGAGTACGAACCATTTGCATCATGAAGATGGAAGCTTTCAGCAGTATATCTCGCTAGATGCGGATTATTTGACTGTGTTGCCGGATGATATTGATCCGGTTGTCATGGGACCGGTGCTTTGTGCTGGGCTGACGGCGTACAAGGTATGGTTCTAGTGAACTTTGTAGCTGGGTCTGGTTTCTGATGCTTACAGGCTGTTCTCAATGCGCATGTGCGTCCCGGGAGTTGGTTGGTGGTTGTTGGTGCTGGAGGTGGTCTTGGACATTTGGCTGGTGCGGCTTTTTCTTTTCAGGGTTGCTTTCATTTGCTGATGAATTTATAGTGCAATATGCACGGGCACAAGGAGCTTTGGTAATTGGAGTCGATACTGGTGCCGACAGGAAGGAGTTCGTTCATGGGATCGGCGCACAGCACTTCATCGACTTCGCTGTTGAAGATCCGGTCAAGAAAGTGAAGGAGATTACTGGACTTGGAGCGCATGCTGTGGTCGTGACTGCTGGGAATGCTCAAGCCTTTGCCCATGCGTGCGACATGTTACGAGTCGGAGGCACCTTGAGCTGTGTGGGCATTCCTCCCGGGGCACCTTGTATTGAGACACCCATCTGTACCATTGTCATCAAGGGTTTGCGGATAACGGGTAATTTGGTGGGATCATTGAAGGAGTGTATGGAGGCGGTTGATTTGGTTCGTCGCGGTGTCGTGAAGCCTGTCATCAAGGTCCGACCCTTCAAGGATTTGCCGCTGGTATATGAGGAAATGGAGAAGGGCGATATTTCGGGACGAGTGGTGCTTCAGATTGCAGCATGATCGAGAATTTGGTTGCAAACATGGTAGATTTGAAGGCAATATTACTTGTTCACCACGATCTTCAAATGAAACTTTCACTTCCAGCTGCTGCTGCTGTTGTTCAATTGACCTTTTTCCTTACCCGATTCATGTCCCTGGAAGCCATTATCGCCAAGCTGTCTCGTTAATAGACGAGCTGGCGTCATGACTAGAACCTCGGCAGTTTTGGTGCGCAATATTGAGTTGAGCACGTCGTCTTGCTCCAGAAATGGTGCAAGTTTCTGATACAGCGCATGCAGAAAGTCCTGGGGCCCCAACTCGAACCCTGGTGGAGAGGACAAGGACGTAAGAAGAACGGTGTCTGCGAGCGAGTTTGCGACTTCGAAGCATTTTAACAACTGTCAACCATATCAGCAGACAATCTTGTGACATTTACGACGAACTTCTCACTTGATCCCGTCCCAGCGGTAACAAATCCGATTGAGAAAAGCACCTAAGAGCTTGAAGGAGATCATGACCAACTTGAGCCGGGAACCCAAAGGTCATGACATCTGCAAATGAGGCAGAGGATAACAGTCCCACGGACAAAGCCTCTTGCCAGATAATAGTTCTCATCCATTCCCGGGTAATATGGCAGTCTGCCGTCCGAGTTGTGACCTGGTCAGAAATGCTCAGACATAATGAAGAAAGCTTGTTCTCGATCTCGGTTAATTCTGTGGCAGAGGTAATTCCAAGAGAGGGCTTTCGACGAACTGAGATCTGATCAAATGCGGTAAAAAGCCTCACCAGATCCAGAAGTCCTTGTACATAGATATCGGCATCTCGGTAATCCTCCAGATCTGGAAGGGCAGGACGGTCGAGACATGATGGTGAGAGACCCAGATGCAGTGCCCATCCTCTGTTTGATCCATTAGCAATGAACTCAGTCCTTTTCCTGTATAGCTCACCTCTCCGAAATCCAGAGCAAGGGAAAAACCAGCTCCTTATTCGCAATCAGATGGCTACCCAATCCAGAGTCAATAGACTCCTGCAAGCTCCCTTCATCCAGACGCAGAATCTTCGCCCTCGAGATAGCCTCTTGGATGTACATCATAGCCGAGTTTCGCTGATTGACTTTAGCATGGTAAACATGTAGGAAAAATGAAACGAGAACACTGCTGATATCAAGATCTTCCCCTTGGCTATCACAGCTGCCCCGCATCCGCAAGCATGCTTGTGCCATAGAGGAGCTATCCAATATCTGGGATCCGTCCACTACCGGAGCAAGATGCAACTGAGCCATTGTAGCCGCACAGAGAGCTGTAGCTAGACAAGCCAGATACTTGGACCCGTTGCTTGTCTTTTCCGGCTCTATATCATCAAGATCCCCCAGTAGAGCATCTGTATCAACAACTGGCCAAACACTATACGAATACTCCTGGTAAAGCCGTATGATGGGCGCAAGTATCCTTTTAGAAATGCGCCGGGGCATATAAGACTCCTGGATCTCTCGCGCTCTCTTCGAATCATCCAACACATCATCCAAGCTGGACCAACCCTGGCTCCCATTTGATGAAGATTCAAATGGTACGTCGGAATCCAGGCCCCAAGTAACACGTCGAGCCTTCGGACCTCTCTTGCGCACAGGCCTCAGGTACGTACAGGGAATGCGCTTGACAGCATTTCGACAAGTATCGCAGGGCCAGGAGCCGTTGCATTTGACTTTGCGGGAGATACAGGCATCGCAAGCTCGTTTTGGGGACATGAGGACCGTGTTGGTATATGGTGGGGAGCTCAATGCGGAGAAGCTGGGAGATGATGTGGAGGGGTGAGAGTACTCCGGTAGGTTTGCCGACATGCAGTAACATTCTATACAGCCTCACATTGCTTCATATGGATAAACATCCGCAGGGACGTAATAGTTTCGATCTTCCCCTCCAAAAAAATGCACAGGATCAGTTGAGCTGTCTTGAAATCATCTAAATGCTTTGCTTCAACTGATGGCGGTCCAGACATCTAATCGGAGCAACTCCGTGTGGCGCCACCCATTTAGTTCATTCCGCATCAAACAAGACGGAATCCCTGAAGCAGGCTCCTCCCGGGCTTCAAATGGCCTGTCCCTCAATTTCAGCACCGAATTAGAGGTGTACGATATCAACAACGGCATCTCAAAGCAAAGGAAGGTCCACCCGCGGCCTTGTGGATCCGACAGCAGCCGGTGAATGGTGGTGAATGATATTCCCAAGGATCCCAAGTCCCGCTCTCCACCTCCTCTACGACTCTCTCCACACCTCATCTATAAGTCCCAATTCCCTCCTCAATTCTTCCAACCCTCTTCAAACCCTTGCAAGAACCCCTACCACATTCCACCATGGCCCTCTCCACAGCCAGCACGGACGTAAGTCACCACCCCAAGCCTCACCATAGAACAAAGAGGAAACCCCATCTAACACCCCGCACAGTCCGCAGTCCTCATCGCTGAAGAAACCAGCCCCTCCCAAACCTTCACCACCTTCACAGCCTCGACAGCCTGGACCCTCGGCACAGCCCTGCGCAACCGCATCCTCTCCCTCCCCGACTCCCAACGCAAACCCGCCCTAATCTCAATCGCCCTCGCCACTGCGCCCAGCGGCGGCGGCAGCCTGCACACGCTCTTCCAAAGTGCCACGGACAGCGGCACGATTCCCGACAACGAGAACTGGGTCCGGCGGAAGCGGAACACGGTCCTGCGATGGGGCGTGTCGAGCTGGGCGATGCGGCAAAAGGTGATTTCGGGAGCCGGGAGCTCGGCGGCGGATGTGGTTGAGGCGGCATTTGTCAAAAAGTATGCGCTTGCTAGTGGGAATGGCGGCGCTGTTGCGGATGAGTATGCTATTCATGGTGGGGGATATCCTATTCGGATTAAGGGTGTTGAGGGAGTCGTTGCTGTTGTTGTTGTTAGTGGGTTGAAGCAGGAGGATGATCACCAGGTTGTTGCTGAGACGATTCGGGAGGTTATTGCGCAGGGAAACTAGACTGGTCTATATCTTAAGATATTGGTAGCACTGGTGTTTAAATATTAGATGAATGAAGAATCTACGACGAAACAATGAATATAAAGGTATCATGGTATTTGGTGAGCCGGTTGTCAAATACCGGACTCCTGCGACGGGGACTCCGCCCCGCGCAGATTCAAGACTAGAAACACAAAAGCAAAGATGAAAACTCCATGGGTAATGCCTCAAAGATAATTTTACAGTTCGTCATGGTCCAGAGGCTCGTCGTCCTCGGGAGGAGCACCAGAGCCGTAGAGCTTGCTGGTAATGGGGTAGGCGACACTAGAGAGCTGCTCTTTCTGCTCCTCGAAGTCCTCGGCGGAGGCAGTGGCGGCATTATCCTCGAGCCAGTCGATGGCCTCCTTGACAGCATCCAGGATAGTCTGCTTGTCGTCCTCGTCGATCTGGCCACCAAGACCATTCTCGTCATTGGCCTGGTTCTTCAGGCTGAAGGCGTAGTTCTCAAGACCGTTACGGGCCTCAATCTTGGTCTTCATGGCCTTGTCCTCCTCGGCGTACTCCTCAGCCTCGGCAACCATGCGGTCAATCTCCTCCTGGGAGAGACGACCCTTGTCGTTGGTGATGGTGATGGACTCGGCCTTGCCGGTGCCCTTGTCGCTGGCGCTGACCTTGAGAATACCGTTGGCGTCCAGGTCGAAGGAGACCTCGATCTGAGGAACACCACGAGGAGCGGGAGGGATGCCAGTCAGCTCGAACTTGCCGAGCTGGTTGTTGTCCTTGGTCATCGAGCGCTCACCCTCGAACACCTGGATCAGGACGGTGGGCTGGTTGTCAGCCGCAGTGGAGAAGATCTGCGACTTGCGGGTGGGAATGACAGTGTTACGGGGGATGAGCTTGGTCATCACACCGCCAGTGGTCTCAATACCCATGGTGAGGGGGTTGACATCCATGAGAACAAGGTCAATGGTACCTTCCTCGCCGGAGAGGATACCACCCTGGACGGCGGCACCAAAGGCAACGGCCTCATCGGGGTTGATACCCTTGCTGGCCTTCTTACCACCGAAGAACTCCTCGAGAAGAGCCTGAACCTTGGGGATACGGGTGGAACCACCGACCAAGACGATGTCGTCAACCTCGTCCTTCTTGACCTTGGCGTCCTTGAGCACCTGCTCAACGGGCTTGAGGGTCTTCTTGAACAGATCCATATTCAGCTCCTCGAACTTGGCACGGGTCAGGGTCTCAGAGAAGTCCTCGCCATTGTGGAAGGCCTCGATTTCAATGCGAGTGGACATCTGGGAAGACAGAGTACGCTTGGCCTTCTCGACCTCGCGCTTGAGCTTACCCATGGCCTTGAGGTCCTTGGCAACATCGGCGTTGTTCTTCTTGTTGTACTGCTTGACGAAGTAGTCCATGACACGGTGGTCAAAGTCCTCACCACCAAGATGGGTGTCACCAGCGGTAGCCAGAACCTCGAAGACACCGTTGTCAATGGAAAGAAGGGAGACATCGAAAGTACCACCACCAAGATCGTAAACAATGACCTGGCGCTCGTCACCGGTCTTGTCAAGACCGTATGCGATAGCGGCGGCGGTGGGCTCGTTGACGACACGGAGAACGTTGAGACCAGCGATGATACCAGCGTCCTTGGTAGCCTGACGCTGAGCGTCGTTGAAGTAGGCGGGAACGGTAACAACAGCGTGGGTCACGCTCTTGCCGAGGTAGGACTCAGCGATCTCCTTCATCTTTCCGAGGATCATGGCGGAGACCTCCTCAGGGGTGAAGGTCTTGTTGGACTTGTTGACCTCGACCTTGACGTGAGGCTTGCCATCCTTGTTGACGACCTTGAAGGGGAAGTTCTTGGCGTCCTTCTGGGTGTCTTTGTCGTCAAACTTGCGACCAATCAGGCGCCTAAAAAGACAGTTCATTAGCACGTAATTCCTTCCGACAAGACTCGCCATGCTGGTAAACTTACTTGACGTCAAAGATAGTGCGGGTAGGGTTGGCGGCGTATTGGTTCTTGGCAGCATCACCAACGAGGCGCTCCTCGTCAGTGAAAGCGACGTAAGAGGGAGTAATACGGTTTCCTTGGTCGTTGACAAGAATCTCGACCTTGCCGTTCTGCATCACACCAACACAACTGCAAAGAAAGTTAGCCAATTGCTTCAATTGCCACGGATATTAGAGATGACACTTACGAGTAGGTGGTTCCCAAATCAATACCAATAACGGTGCCATAGTTCTCAACGGAGTCGTCCTGAGCCTGGGCAGTGGTGCCGAACAGGGCCAGAGGCGCAATCAAAACAAGGAGGAGGTAGAAAACGGTGGTCCAAGTGAAGGGCTTGGACGCGCCCTGGGGGCTCGCGAAGCGAGGCATGGCGAGTATATGTGAGAGAATCAAGGTTCAACAAAGAACTCTAGGGAAGCACCCAATAAAACGAAGCTGTCGGAGACCGAAAGCTGCAATGCGCGCAAGAAATAAGCGCAGAGAGTAAACACGTATGTCGTACTCGGACCCTTGAATTTGGTGAATAGGCGGGAGGGGTGACCCGGAAGGAAGGGAATGGGGAAAAGAAAGAGAGTGGAGGAGGCGAGTTCTTGAATATGAAGGGCAGGAAACACGCAGCGGCCAGCATGGCCTTTTCCAGTTCAGGTCACTTTTCGCGTCTTGATTGGCTGCCACCCGTTCAGTGGTGGCTGACTCAGCGTAACCAGGGACCGCCGTGTTTAAAGGCTCACCGCCTGCCTTTGCAGGGCTAGTGGCGATTAAACTATGTCCTGATCGGGGTTAGTCTACGGATCCCGTCCAGGACACGCCCCTGCCCTGTCCCAATCAGAATGCGCCAACCTGTCGAATATGCTAGAAGCAGCTAAGCGTTGACCCTGGCTTGGCCCCCCTGATGCCATTTTTGGGGGCCCGGCTACTGACGAAAGTGTGCCACGTCGACTGAAGAATAGAGCCAAGTGGCCTGTACAACATCTCATCCTTATGAACACGTTACCATCCTTAGTCCGTGTGATCGGCAGGCATACCGATCCTGAAGCATGGAGTCTAGAACTGGACCCTGGAGCTACAAAGCCGCACTTGCTATTCGTCAAAGCATGCGTAAGGCACAGCATAGGCACGGGACGCAGGGGACGTCATAGAGTTATGTACCATCAAGGTAGTTTAGTATATTGGAAAAAGGTACTTTTCTAAATGGTCTATGGACATACATGCCTTCATTCCAGTAGTCCAGCTGCCACAGTCGAGCCCCCATGTCGCAAAACAATGCGGGTTGGTGCCTCAAGCGGCACAGCTTGGTCCATCTCGACAACGACTCGTGCAACAGTGCCGGGTGCAACGATCTTCGGCCGTTTCTTGCTAGGCTCGCCAGAAGCCTTGTCTAGGGATGCAACGAGCTTGCTGATGCGGCCAGGGACATGAAGACGGCCACGGTGGACGTCCACCATCATAGGCATTAAGTGCTCGAAAGCGAGGACCTTGGCAGTGAAAGTGGCGATGTTGGGAATAGGCGACGAAGCATGGCAGACAACATCTCCAGAGCGCAGGTGAATGGGGTCGATATTTGCCAGGTTCAATACCACGTTCTGGCCAGCCACAGCCCAGTCGTTGGGTTCACCGTCCACTTCCACGCTGCGGACGAGGGCAGTCTCACCACTGGGCATGGTAAGAATTTGATCGCCAATCTGTAGGCTGCCAGAGTCTAGACGGCCAGAGATCGAGAGTGGATTCTGCACACTTCCACGGAAGACATCACCGACAGTCATGCGTAGTGGCTTGTCAAGAGCATGTGTATATCGCTCTGAAGTCTCCAGCTCTTCGATCAATGTTTTACCCGTGTACCATGAAGCTTGGGCATTGTCGCTGCGCCGACTGATGTTGTCTCCCAGCACACCTGAGCATGGGATAAAGGAAATGTTCTTCTCCTGGAAGCCGGCTGTCGTCAAGAACGAGAAGATCTGTTGTTCGATTTCCTCAAAGCGATCTCTGTTCCACTGGACAGTGTCCATCTTGTTCACAGCCACAACGATCTTTTGCACACCCATGCTGCGCACCAACAAGGCATGTTCCTTGGTCTGGCCCTTCAACCCAGACTCGAACTTGCCTGTACTCGAGTCAATCACCAGCACGGCGAAATCAGCCTGACTGGCCCCAGCAATCATATTCGGAACAAAGTCTTTATGACCTGGTGCATCAACAATCGTGAATGCAGTGGACTCCGTGTCGAACTTGTTGGTCGCAATGTCAATGGTGACGCCTCGTGCACGCTCCTCCGAGCCTTGGTCCAACACCCATGCAAGAGCGAAGGATCCCTTTCCAATCTTCTCAGCCTCTTTCCGATACCTGTCCAAAGTCCGTTGGTCGATTGCTCCCTGATCAGCCAGTAGACGTCCCATCAGAGTACTTTTTCCAGCGTCCACGTGTCCTGAAATACAGTCAGAGGGTACTTGCACAACAATGAAATGAACAAACACCTACCAATAACAACAAAATTGGCAGACTTCTTCCTCTTTGATTTGTTGTACTCCGCTAGAACATCCAAGTTCTTGCTCTTGACAGAGACCTTCTCATCCACGGAGAGGTCCTTCAAGCCACCAGCAAGATCGGCCGGCGTCTTCTTATCCCCGGCCGACTTGGATGCAGCGGGTTTGGACTTCATTCCTGCACATTATTAGGTGGAAAAATCTAGACCTTTCTGCGAATCGCCAAACCTTTTGCTGTGTTCTGAGCATTCAGCACCATATCATCGGGGCTGGGGCCTGCAAAGTCAAAAGGTTCAGCATGGTCTTGGCCGTAGATTCTGAGCAAATCCACATTGTTCGATTGTACATGGCTGGGTTGGGCCATAGTTGGTCCTGCTGCGTTGCCAACGATGGCACTCGCGAATCCAGATGGCGAGGCACGCATATCAAGCGATGGCTGCTCTGGTTCCGGCTCGTCCTTGGGTTCAGCTTTCTCGGGCAAAGAGAACTCTGGATTTTGCATAGGCTCTGGTGTCGGCTGTTCCTGAGCTTGCCCTTGCCCAGAAAACCCCGGTTTACCCAATTTTCGCACGCCTCCATCTGTTTCAGGCTTTGATGACTTGCTGGCGGCTAGTCTTTCTCGTAGCGACAACGGAGTGCTTTGTGGCTCCGGTGGTGATGGTTCTATTTTTTCCGGCTGTGGTGTTGAAGAAGCATCTGGGGTAGGTGTAGGAGTAGGGGTAGCCTTTTCGCCTTCTTTCCTCTTGCGTGCTGCAGCCAAAGCCGCAAGTTTGGAGACCTTGCCTCCAGCCTCTGGGGAACCACCTAGCAAGCCAAGTCGAGGGTATAAGGGCTCAACCATGATATCCATGTTGCGGTCGGCAGGTACATTGAGCCAAGGAGAGTCGCGAAAGAAGTCGGCAGCAGAGAAGTGTGCTGCAGGCAGAGAACTAAGCGCTGGGAATCCTGGCACTGGAAGACCTGTTAGAAAATTGTCCAAACTTCCAGGCGGTGTCAGTTCTAGAGTCTGTGTGATTGATCGTAGGGTGCAGGGTTGCCGAAGAAGCGTATTACACACCTTTGGGAGATCACCGGAGTTGAAGCCACAGCCGGAACACAGCTTATTTGCCCAAGCCCAGCCACGAAAATCGATAACCAAATGGACGGAATCGAGTTGCTTACCGTTCTTCTTTGGCACAGCACCCGTCTGCTGCTTCTTGAGCTCCTTTTCCTTCTTGCCTAGAAGAGAGCATGTAGGTTAGCCGCAGCCCACCAAGCCAAACAAAACACTCTTATCCTTGGAGCAGGCTTAATTGCAGATATTCCGGTGAAACGTACCTCTCAAATAACTTGTCGACTTCTCGATGTCGTTGTAGTAGTGCCATAGCGCTTCCTGGATTTCTTCGGTCGTCGCGTTCACCGACGGTTGCCCCGCGCGGAGCTGCTGCGAGACAAGTGCAGTGCACTGTTTCAGAAATTCCTGCTCCTCGGGGTCGGGCGACTCGTAGCCTTCATCGTCCTCGTAATCATCGTCGTCATAGCCAACATTCTTCACGCGATGTCTCGACATTGGGGAGTGGAGGGGTATCTCTGGTGGGAGATGGAGGGGTCGCGACGTCGCGTAGGGAGGGAGTAGGGTACACTGCGGAAAGTGTAAGTCAATTCAAGGAAGGTAGAAAAGAATGTGACGAGTCGTAAAGAAATAGAAGTCCTTCCAGTTGGAGAGGGAAGAGGTGGAAGGAAAACACAGGGAGCTGGGAAGGGAACGATGCGATCCACGTCATTCCCCACTTCAAACGTCCAGCAATGCCAGTACCCTAACCAGATCGGTTTTCAAAATTCACTTTAACTACACATCCATAAAGATCTGCACTTACAAAACCAGGTGGTTTTCTTTAAACTTTTTATTGCATTCGCGAGTTAAATAAGCTTGGTTTCTATGCAATCCCGAAGTTCATGCCATATACCATCGGGGTCATCCCCAAAGAAGAGTAGAAAAGAGGCACCTCTTTCCAAAACAGAAAATATAGGTCTATCGCAAGGGACTTCCTCCGAAGAAGTCTCCCGCTCCTGGTCCGGAGAAAGTGCCGTTGCTGGGTGTCAAGGCAATCGATCGTCGGAAAGCCTGGCGAGGAGTAGAGGGTGCGCTGGTAGGAGCTCCACTGGTAGCGGCCATGGTTGCCGCTGCTGCTGCGGCTGCTGCGGCCGAAGCGGTAGCGTCGGGAGTACTGGGGGTGTTGCGACCGCTGTCCTGCATGGTGACAGCGGTTCCTGGTCGGGATAACACGACCGCAGTCACATTCTTGGGAGGGGGTCGGAAACCCAGTTTGGAGCCTTCACGGAAAATCTCTTCGAGCATCTGGGCCACGATGCCTGCGTCTTCGTATTCTTGGAACTTTTTCCAGAGACGCAGTGCCATCCGGGCATCCTCGATAGAATCGTGTCCTTGGACCGTGTCGGGAATCGGCTCTTCTTGGATGTACTCCTTGAACACAGCCCAGGCGAGGTATCGGAGACTGAGACGGCGGTTTTTGCTGGGATGGAAGAAAAGGTATTGTGTGTCAACAGTCTGAGATTTGGGAACTTGGATGTTGATCTTGCGGAAGTCGGACGCCAGGCCATGGCCCACAAAGACACAACCAAGATTCAAAAGCAACCATAGTTTCTTGTAGGCTGCTTTCAGAGGCACAAGGTTATGCTCGCTTGTCCGTGGATCCAGATCACCTGGCTTAATACCAGAGTATTGCGTAACGTAGTCGACAATGGGTTCCCGAATGGTAATATAGTCGTCAATGAATGGCACTCCCTCCGAAATACCCGAGCCACGCAGCACGGAAACTCGAGCAAGTCCACTTCTGTTAGGTCGCACAATCTCCTGGGATCCGTCCGCCTTGACATCGATTTCGGCCTTTTCAAGGTCCACAAACTCGGTATCAAGTGCCAGGGGTGTTCCCGGCTGTGGCTTCTCCTCTTCGGTCAAGATGCGGCATGACTCAACTGAATGACAGCCATTCAAAGACCACTCACGGAATAGCAGAGTAGTGTCAAGAGCATTCTTCCACGAGTCATCGACAGAGTGGCGAGCATCTCTGACTTGGAACGCCAGTACACAAGGCTGCTTCCAAGGCTGCGTAAAGCGAAGAGCTTCATCTCGGTCCACCTCGGTGACCAAGAAGTCATTGAACAGATGCCATTTGCTCCGTTCTTGTGGCTCACGCTCTGAAATAGAAACGTTGACAAAGGACACAAGATGAGCCTTCTGATGTTCTGGGACATCAATCTCTGCCACCAGACCCACAAGATCGTATACCACAAGGTTAGGAGTATTATTCTGCATTCGAAGGCGGAGATCATCTCCTTCGAAGCACATGATCTGGCCATTCTCGATAATAATACCGACTGTGTCAGGGAGCCATCCAGGAACGGCCCACAATCGACGGCAGATGGGGTTGGTCAACGCCGCGTTCAGCACAAGAACGAGGGGCATTCGGTGAATAGTCTTCCGAATCATCACCTGTTGGTAACGTCGGCAGTAATTGCACCATCCCCGGTTCTGAGTCTCCCGCTCGATACTTGCGCGCAGTATATTTGAAAATCGGAATGCTGGGTTGCGCCTAGCATGTTTCATGTCCAGGTTGGGGTATAGAAGCTCGTTGGCGAGTGAGTTCCCTGGGCGGACTGTCTCATTCTGGCAGAACATGCACCGTATGGACTCTGATGCGATGGTCGCAAGGCGTTGGTCTAGCTCTTCGGAGCTAGGTTGAATCATACGGAAGTCTTGTGCGATTTGCGTAAGGAAGAAACGGTTGACAGCTTGAATCGCAGTTGAGAGGGATTTGTTAGGGAGGTTCTCTTCCAAGAGGCCAAGATTGGAAGCCTCGCGGAAACTGCTAAAGGTCTTCAACAGATTCGTCGCCTGGCAGTTTTGGCCATTTGCTTTCTCCAGCATGTCGAACAAGTATGCCAATTCGCACAAAAGGCAATGTTCAAAAATACAAGAGCCAGCTGCATGGGTGAGCGCCATGTTTCGGAACAGCGGTATGAACTTGAAGAGCTGGAGGAGAGAGTTTGTGAAGGAATTGGCAATATGGGTTTCGAGCCCCGAGAAATTGGTCTTGTTGTAGAATCTGCGAGGATGAGCAAAGTTTAATAGTCACTAAAGGATGGGCCACATACCGGAAGTCGAAATCGTCGACACCGAAGCGACTATACTTGATCTCAACGTTGCTATATTTGAGAAGGGGGTCGTCATCACTTTCGCCATTGATCTTGGCTCCCGCCAAAGCTTCAGCGGCATTTGTGACAGAGAGCACTAGGCTGGAATTGCTCTGTTCTCGGGCCTTTTCGCTCAGGAACTTGGGCGCCATAAGAGCCGGCTCTGCTGTGGCCAGTGCGCGGGTATTTTCGACCTGATTTCGCCGCATCTTTCTGGGGTTTGGGGCATGATGGCCCACCTCAGCCGGACGCAGGTATGGGAGCAATGCCTGGTCCAATTGAGGAGGGGGACTTCCAACCTCAAACATGAGATGACTAGGCCATGCCGAGAAGAGACGCTCATGGTAATAAGGCATCCCAACCATGTTCATCGGAGTCTCAGATGACCAGTCAATTGGTGGTGGTCGTGTAGGTACGTCCGCAAATTCAATCTCCTTGCTCATCTCATTGAAGTGAATCTTGCTTGGCGAACCCCATAGATGAATGGAGCATTCCGCGTCATTGATAGCCAGTGCCTCTCCTGAAGCTGAAAGATCAAGGCCTAGCATCAAAGAAACGTTTGCCTGTCGCAAATTTATAGCATTAGGGTTCATCAAATCCACCACTTGGAGCTGTCCGGTCTGTGAGGCCACAAAACTTGTCGTATGAAGCTTAGGGTGCATCCGAACATATGCCGCTCCGGCATGGAAAGGAATAGGAGGCAATGGCGATAATGTCTTCAGGTCATATACATTTGCCAGCGGATCAACGATGGGAGAGCCGAGGTGGCGGACGGAGAATCCGCAAGTGACGAGCAAATCATTGCGTGCATCCATATCATTCACAGCGGTGCCGTGGGCCTTCCACGACTTGACGACACTGAAGTCATTGAGACTGAGCGCGTTAACCGATCCATTGTCTGTCGCTGCACAAAGATACCGGCTCTTCTTCATCAGTGTATAATTGTGTTCAGTAGGCAACTTGTCAACAATTGTGCCCTTGTCTATATCCACCGTGAACATCACGCGCTGGCAACCTGCAACAAGAATCCGATTGAGCTGCGCCGTGAAGCTCATGCAGCGAAGATCGACCATATCCTCGTCTGCGATATGCCATTGTGTCAGGCCACGCCGTGTAATCATGTGTACACTCTTGGAAGACAATGATATTACGCCACGATCATGAAAAAGGATCTGCCGCACTACTCCCTCGGAAGCTGGATGGGCTCGCACAGAGGTATATCGTTGGAGGTCAGGTCCGTAGAATGAAGAGATTCGACCCTAATCGGAAAAGACGCGCATTAGTTTCGTCCAGGAGTTGACAATACAGTCTGGTGCTCACATATTCATTTCCTGTCCACAAAAGTTCCATAACATCATCAAATGCAATTGTCGTCGCAGGTGTAGGCATCGCGAGCGCACTCGGCGGTGGCACTGCTATACGCGACAATTCATCCCAGTCGGCCTCCATGGCGGCCCTTTTCCGGGCGACGCCCAGACTATGCTCTGATCTGCAATCGGTATGTCGTATTATATGGTAGTTCAGGAACTGCTACCTTCACCTCTTGGGAGATTCACCGAAACCGGGCATCATCTGCGAGGAGAGGACGCGATTGCGGGGAAGCTGTCAAGGGGACTTGAGATATATCGCAGGGTCGGATAAGGGTATAGATATAGAAGTGATAAGTAGGTCAGGCTGTAGCCACTGCTTTCGGTCAGCCTCAATGCGAGCACGAAAGAGAGGCTCGCCCTGATCCCGAAGTTGCTTGTTGTCGACCGCCTGAAGACCGTCGCGGGACTGAGGTGTCGATACGGTCACGTGCTGTACGCCGATAACGCTTAGCATGGACGCAAGGAGAGTAAAGATCCGTGCATGGAATTTAGCCCTGAAGGTTATAACGGCATGAGAAAATAGTTCAGAGGAGCCTAGGTAAGACGAAAAATATCAGGAACAATAATCTGAGAAAATTTGGAAGTCAGTCAATTTACTGATTCAGTTCGTAAGAACTATAATTTTATACATATCTCAGAGTAAAGAATGACATATTATCCAGATTCTTCAATTGAACAACACCAGTGCTCACTAGATATTGTTAAAGAAGCGAAGGTGCTCATCAATAGGAAGAATTCCCATAAATATCATCCGATTGTTAGCACTAGTCTCTGTGGTTCTAGAAGCACGGCAATAGAAAAAACCGCTAGTGGCTGCGTCAAGCCACACACACCTAAGCATGCAGGTGACGTGTTACATATATAGGCGCAAGTGCATATAATTCAATCACTACATGGACGAACCGAGACATTAAAACTAAAATCATGAAATGTGAGAGAAAATGATCACCAAGCAGCCTTTTAAATGTTGCAGAAAGCTCCAAGCACTTGAGTCGTTAATGCTTGAAAGCAATATACATATACTGCGACCAAAGCTGACGTAGAATATAGAAACGGGATGAAACACAATATTACCAGGGCTACTGGTGAAAGAATTGATTGAGCCTCCAATGTTCTTTTTACATCGGAGAAACCAACTGCTAAGACTACACTTATGTATACTTCTACCAGGCTAGAGAAGATACTGAGATGAGGATATTGCGAAATAAATGGGAATATGTACCGACAAACTACATGGACCGACAGTCAGTGATCGGCTTAATACACACAGAGCGGCCCAGCAAGTGACAGAGAAACAGGGAATCAAAAACCTTCCCACGCGACGAAAGAGCAGCCGCAAGCTTGGTCACCCAAGCACAAAATTCTAGTATTATCTGTAGAACGAAGCTGGATTCGAGGGAGGCACGCTACCCTGCGTAGGCTGATATGCCTGATATTCCGCGCTACCAGGTGGTGCCGATGGCGCAGGGTTGAAAGCGTTGTATTGAGCAGACGGTGCGGTTCCGGGAATCGAGGGGGGTTGGTGCGAGGGAGGTGCTTGGTGCTGAGTGGTGGGAGAATTGGGGTAGGGGGCTTGTTGCTGCTGATTTTGGTACTGCTGCGGCATACCAGGAGCAGAGGGCATCTGGGGTGTTTCCTCGCCGGAGTAAGCAGAGGGCGAGTAGTCCTGCTGTGTTTGTTGTTGTTGCTGCTGCTGGAATTGCTGGTGTGCTGTAGGTGGCACTTGGCCGGTGGGAGGGTATGAGGGACGCTGGTCCACGGGCGAGTCGTAGACGGATGTTCCTAGTTCTTGGGGATGGTCGTATGTAGACTGGGGGCGGTGGTGCATGGATTGATAGGGTTCAGCCTGAGGTGGCTGTTGCTGCAGTGGCGCGCCACCTGCATGTTGGGTGCGAGGATCAGGTGAATGAGACGCAGGCCGGTAAGGGATTGTCTGCTCTGCGCCATAGTAGGGGGTCTGCGACTGGGCAGGTTGCTCTGTATAGAAAATTAGCGAATTGCTGCAATGAAACGATTTCGAGTTTCCACAAACCTTGAGGTCGAGGGCTAAAGTATCGCTGATCCGGAGGAGGGCCTGGAGGATATCCAGCAGGCGCAGCAGCACCCGGATATCCGTACTGAGGCTGTCCAGGTCGACCGTATTGAGGTTGCGCTGGGTGAGCCATCGACGTCTCGAGCAAGGACTCATAATCACGGCGGGCCTTGATGAACTTTTCATTGAGCTGGGTGAACTCATCTGGGCAATAATCAGTATACGAATTTCGCAGTGGGGAAACAAAAACTAACCTTTCTTTTGAGAGTACTTGCCGATCAACTCAATAAGCTTTGGTCGAATGGCGAGGGTAGAGTGATAGAGAGTAGTGATTTCCTCATTTTCTTGAACGTTGAGATCCGAGCTCCGGGTACTCAACAGAGTCAGGAGCTTCTCAACGTTCTTGATCTGACTGAAGACATCTCCCTCCATCTGAGCCTCACGCTGCAACTCCTCCACAGTCGGATCAGGGAGCTTCTCGACATAGTTGAGAGGGAAGATACCAGTCTGGCCCCTCAAGGAACCCTTCCACCAGTCTTTATATACAGACTCCAAAACGGCAATGGTATCGCCCTTTCGGAACTGGAGCTCGCCAGGCTCGGAAGGCTGGAAGTCGAAGAGGGCCCTGACTCGCGACACAGTAGCGACAGACGTGCCGGATAGAACAGGCTGAGCTTCAGCAGGCTCTGTTTGGCTCCCTGGAGTGGGGGTGGATGTAGATGCAGGAGCATGTGCAGGCACAGCAGCCGCCGATGAGCCCGCTTGAGTAGGAACTGGCTTTCTTTCCTTGACCGATAAGGCCAGTGCCATCTGCAGTTCTTCTTCTTCCTTCTTCCGGTCGAAATCGGTGATCTGTTGCTTCACAGGTTTCGAGGGAGGTTGCAAGTTGGGATCTAGTAGGCGATATTGATCAGCAAAAGCTCAAAGTTGATTTCCAGATACAGCTGTGTACTTACTTGTAGTCTTCAGCTTCATGTATGCCTGCTCCATGATGCCAAAGTCGGGGTTAGATGAGAACATTTCGGTCCATTCTTGCATGCGCTCCAAGATTTTAGACTTCACTTGTTGATGCGTGTTCTAGCGATTTGGTATTATCAGCGACCGAACCTACTCTCACGGAAGACTGTGATAGCGCAACATACCCGATCAGCCGCCAGACGAAGAAGCGCATCAGTAAAGCTTCTCGAGGCCAGCTCGCGATGAATTTTCGGACCGCAATTTTGCGACAGAGCATTGCCAAGCTGGGCCAGTTAGCGAGAAATCCCACATGGTAGATGCGATTCGAGATGGGGAAGAATTGCGAACCTCCAAGGTATAAAGCTGGACGTTGGCATTCCTATGAGCCAATCTCTTAATCATGGCAGCAACCGCTTCTTTTGCGCTATGAATCCCAGTCCAGTCAGTACACAACCTCATTAGCCTGATAAACAAGTAAGGCTACATACCCAGATTCTTCGACTGAAACCTTGTCACAGACATCCTATATCACAGAACCAAACAAATCAGCTTCCGGGCTGTCGATCGTCATTCATTCAGGATACACACCAGAATATATTCCCAATTCTCGGATGTCAGGTTCTCGTCAGTCGCCTTGGCTAGAACGTGAAGTTCCCACGTCAGTAATCAAATCCAAAGAATGTCGAGATCAAGCACTCAGCCGTGGCTCCGCCTGCGCAGCTGGCAGACCACGCAGTAGGCACAGTCGCCCAGGAGCGCCGTTTGAACTCACCGACAGCGTCGTCAAACGCATTTTGCTGCGCACGAAACATCTCCAGTAAAACTACTCCTTGAAGGTCTCGCAATCACGGTAATTCAAGAAAGCGGGTTTGTCGGGCACCACTTGTCGGCCTTCACGCAGGGAGCTCGTTCAGGTAACTACCAAGAAAGCGCAGCTAGGGAAAAACGTGCCGCAAAGCTAATCACTAGGGTTTTGTATCGGGCGCAAATTTCACGAGTCACGACGGCGTGGTTCGCAGCGGTGCTGGTCGAGCACTAAATGCGGGGAGTGAATTGAGGTTCGTCGGCGGGCTGAGCTAGGAGGTCCGGGTACACCGAGAGGAGAAGGTGGTGGGAGACAGTAGAGGAGGGAAAGATACAGCGATCTCTCAGACGTCTTGCAACTTTCTTGTTTGAGTCGGCACAGAGGTTGTGTCAACTTCGCGGTGTTGTGTCGGGGCGGAAGTGGCCCTGAGTCAGCAGCGATGACGACGGTGGGAGAAGCTTGGCTCAGATATTCTTAGCTACACAATTCGATATCGTGTCTGCCTGAAACGGCAAATTCTGTCTTTATTTCTTATCATTATCAATCCAGGTCCAGGTAACTACAGGGTAGTTTAGGTTTTTGCTCGAATACTCGTAGGCTCCTGTTTTATAGCCTGCCCTGATTTGACCTTCCTCTGTGGCTTGTACTTATCTCCACTATGTACAGCCTCAACTGATATAAGGGTACATATTCAAAAAAAAAAACTGCATTCAGCAATGCGGGAGAATGCAAAGAATGCTCCTGTTAGAGTAATTTACAATCCCAAACGCCGAATGTAAGCGCGCATTCTTAATCATGCGCGGTTGGAGGTATATAAGTAAGAATGGCAAGAAAGCTAGCTCATATCGCCCAAAGTAGAATATTCAAACAGCACGAGCGACGACTGACATAGGACTACACATAGGCTACATAGACAGCCCGAAGGCACGCAAGAAAAAACAAACATATCAGGGATAACAGGTCCTGAGGTCAGATCATTTTCATCACAAAGGGATGGTTTCATCAAGGAAATATTGGGTAACAAATCGGGTGCAGTAAATACGATTCCTGCGACATGATGCGAATTTCGGCATGCCGGGATCTAGAAGAAACATCGGTAGTGATGGGGTATCTGAGCAAGATGGGAAGAGAGGACGTAAAGCAAAGAAAGGAAATGCCGAAAGATAGAAAAAAAAAAAGAAAGAGCGGTTCATCTAGGCGCCGCCTTTTTGCGCCTTCTCCTGAGCCCGACTGAGGCGAGCAGCCTTGACCAGAGGGGCGAGATGGTTGAGGGGAGAGCACAAGCCCATGAACGGGTGCTGCAAGGCAGATTAGTGGCTGAGTTCAAAGTATAGGAATATTAGAGACAAACCTTCAACAGGTCGTGAGCTGACGCTCGCTTCTCGGGATCGACCTTGAGGGCCAGGTGGAGGAAGTCGCGGAAGATGTGCGACAGGTTATGTTCATCTTTGATGGTCGGGGTGCCGTTCGTGGCGATCAAATAAAGTGCTCGGAGCGGCGATTCTGTCAGGTATGGCGGTTCACCCTCGATCATCTCAATGGCCATGATACCCAGACTCCAAATGTCAACCTTGCGACCATACTCCTTGCGGGTGACTACCTCAGGTGCCATCCAATAGGGTGTGCCAACCATGGTATTCCGCTTGTTGTGCGAGTCGTTGATTTGCGCACAGAAGCCAAAGTCGGCTGCAATGGATTAGTTTCAACATTCAATATTGTGACAGAAGAACCACAACGTACTCAGCTTGATGTTGCCGTCCAATGACAAAAGGATGTTATCGGATTTAATATCACGGTGAATGACACCCTTTGAGTGCAGGTGCTGCAGGCCATTTAAGGTCTAGTACGAGAAATGTCAGAAGCCACTCACGTGAAAATGAAAACACAAAGGGGAATTTGAAACATACCTCTCGACAAACTGCGGCGATCTGTCCTTCACTCATAATGTTGAAAGTGACCACATCTGTGAGACTGCCACCTTCCATGTACTCCATGACGACCCACAGGTCCAAGCCGTGAAGGAAACTCTCGAGGAAGTTCACGATGTTCTTGTGCTTGCTATCTTTCATCACAAGGATTTCGTTAATGATCAGGTCCTTCTTAGGCTGAAGATCAAGGTTCATCTGCTTAATAGCCACACATCCGTTCGATCCCTTCTCATAGGCTGTGTACACACCACCGGAAGCACCCTGACCGATCTTGTTGAGGTTGTAGTAAATCTGGGTAGGATCACCGGGGTGACAGATGGACAGCAATCGCTGACGCACATCCATTGCATTGCTCTGGCGTTGGCGTTGACGAGGTCGAGCTGCTGGCGGGGCCCGCGTGGTCGGGGAAGGATCGGTCGATGAAGCGCCCATATTTGTGGCGATCGGAGGAAGTTGGGGTGGTTGCTGTACCTGCTGACGTTGACTGGTACTCCGATCCAACTGCTTCTGCGCAATCGCTTGCTGGGCAGCTGCCATGACCTGCTCCTGCTGCTGCTGGTATTGAGTAGGGGAGGCGATCGGTCCCTTTGGCGCAGGGGTGCCGCTGCGAGAGCTAGACGGGCTGCGCTTGGGCGACTGGGGAATTGGATTCGACTCGGGAATGGGCGGCGCGGGGAATGAGTACGGATCTTGCACAGCTCGCTGCGGAGACCCAGTATATTGCTGGGATACTGGAGGTTGAGGCGGCGGGCGGGCGGGCGTCATGCTAGTGGGCGGCTTGGGAGGAGCGCGGTGCGGCACCAAACTGCCCAACGGAGGGGACATGGCTGGCGCGGGCGCGGGTGACGCGACAGGCGGCCCACGAGGCACTGGAGGTGGCGATCGTGGGTTTTCAAAGCTACCTTCATGATTCTGGGGAAATCGAGGACTGCCAGGCGGCGAGGGCGCGCGACCGTTGTTGTTTGCGGAGTACGCGTTGTCGAACTTGTGCCACACTTCATCATCGTCGCCTCGAGTGTTCTTCTCATAGAAACGCATAATATCCATCATGGTCTGTGGGTGCTCTTCCTGTTCCTTCTTCGAAATGCCATTCTCTTGCAGCAGACGCTGCCACTCTTTGGGAAGACCTGTGAACTGACCGGTCTGGTTGTCATATCCAACGTGAGTAACGTGTACCGGGTTTTCGGGGGCTGAAATTTTCATATTGCGAGGAGAGCCCAGCATGCTGTTGACGAAGCTGGAGAAGCTGGCCTTTTTGCTTCTCCCCATCCGAGTGGGCGGGCCATTATTGCCTTCGTCGGAATATCTCTTGGAGTTGGAAGGCCGTTCGGTCTCGCGATGAGCGAATGGATCCATGCGGCTCGTTAAAGTGGTGAAACTGGCGGACTGTCGGAGAGGCGTGCGGCCACGCGGGTCAGGACTGGTGTGATGAGAGCGCACCGAGGGTTGCTGGGTATGCGTTTGAGGCTGGGCGTCGGCGCTATTCTCATCGAGCGCACTGAGCATACCCCGCGTTTCGTAGGGGCCGTTTAATTCATCCGAACTATGCTGATCATAGGAGAAGCGGTGGGAGCGGGTTCGAGAACGCGAAGAGCTGTGACTGGGGAACTGTGTCGCCTCCTCGTAGCCGGGCGAGGGAGCGCCACTGTGATCGGGTGAGGTTGACGAGGAGCCGTAATTCGGGTTAGGAGCTGCGTTTGATCGCGATCGGACGTGCTCGCGACTGCCACTGGGGGAAGACCGCGGATAGACCGGGGCAGATGGATGACGTTTCAGGGAGCTGGTGCTTTGATGACCCCGAAGAATGCGCGAACTGAAGCTAGGGGGATCTTTGTGCAGCTTGCTGGAGGGGCGACGGAATTTTAACGAGAAACCCTCTGAACTCATGGCAGGCAGGGACTTGTCTCTACACGAGACAAGATTGAAATTGGGCCGAGGGGAGGGGTCAGGGAATGGAGAATTTTCTGCCTGCGTATTTTTCGCGGCTGGGACCAGGGTTTGCCGCCCGTGATGCGCTCTGCGGGCCCAGCGATGAGGATGACGATGCCTCTATACCTAGGTACCCGATGGAAAATTCCGGAGAGACTTCTGGAATGAACAGAAGGGGGGAGAGAAGGGGAGATGAGAATTCCAAAGCAATTAACACGTGGAGAGCGGAGCGGAAAAGGAGTTGGTGGCTGGGCTTGACGATGACGCGGGGGCCCGTTGATAGTTGATGAGTATAAGGGGGACAGGGGAAGCCAGCCTTGATCTGGGAAATGATGGTGATGGCGATTGTGATAGCTAGCTCGTTAATCTCTTTCCCCCCGATCTAGATTTTCCCAATTCAAATGGGGTGCCACTTTTCGGGATGACTACGCGGGATAAGAATAGATTGGAACGACCGGTTATCTGTCATTTGGTGATGTTCATTTACCCGAACCACTGGCGATCTTGTTTCGATTATACGATGATTTCCAGGTTACTTAGTTAACTACCCTGGGATTTTATGGAATCGAATGCTTTGCCCAGCCTAGGCGCTGCCTAGGCTAGTTTTCTGCCTTGCTAAATCCCTGCACGTGAGTTCTAGCCCCAATTGCGACCGGCTTTCGTTCGGCTTTGGTTATTTCCCCCCTGAATGGCCTCGTAGCTCAAGTTGGCCGACATGGTGCTCGGGTACCCTACCCCCGGCGCAACTCAGAAACGCGCCAGTAAGCCCAAGGTCCGCACCGGCTGCTTTACCTGCAAGTTAGTTCAGGCCCCCGCTATACATTATAAGTTCTAAACAGGGGCGACCACTTATATAGGACCCGACGGGTCAAGTGTGACGAAGCAAAACCAGCCTGCGCTCGGTATATCTTCCCTCCGCCCGTACCTTCCTACCTTTTTGGACTGACACTTTTCGAGATGTACGAGTACTGGGCGAAAATGCGATGGCTATCCCCTATCCAAACCCTCACTGGTGCCCAGAGCGTTGGCCCCGGCACCCGGTCTGGGATCACGGATCGAGACTCGCGCCCTCGAGTTCTTCTTCCACAAGACTGCGCCGCAGTTGGCGGGGCTATTCGCGGGGGGATTCTTCCAGGGCAGCGTGTTGAAGGTGAGCCTGGTGGAGCCTGCCATCCGCCAGGCAATGGCGGCGATAGGCATTGTTCACGAACAGGCAGTCCTTGGCCGACCACACAATCCTAAGGAACAAGGGAAGTCGAATGAACAGGTTCGCCGGAAGCGATTCGATCCATTAAACGTCCCTATTCAGCTCTACAATCGATCGATTCGCGCTATCATCGATAAAGTCATCTCAGAACCCAATTCACTGCCACTCATTGCCATGATAAACATCCTATTCACTTGCTTCGAATACTTCCAGGGAAACACAGAAACAGCCGCGGCACATATTAGAAGCGGCATTAGTCTCCTTCAGGATTTTCGGGAAACACAGGGAGCCTCTGTAACGCCCTGGGGCATCCACTACGCCTCCTTTGAGGCGCGATTTATGGAAATGGAGATTGCGCCGCTGCTTAGTGTGTTCAACATCAACGTGGTTCCAACCGGGCTCAAAGAGCGAGCCAACCTTATAATGAACCCCGTCGATGACTGCGGGCGCGTGATTCTCGCAGATCGCTTCCATACACTGTACGAAGCCAGGGTGGGTCTCATGGACCTGATCACCTCTACCGTATATCACTTGAAGAGATCAGAAAGCGCCATTAAGAATGACCACTACTCTGACTCGGAAACAACCACAGTATTTGAGCATGTCCAGTTGAGTCTCCGCCGATGGAGATCGAGTTTTGATGACCTGGTCCGCCGACAAAAGGATACGTGGAACAAAACCCAGCGGCGGGCCGCCGATATGATCCGAATCATATCACACAGCACTGACTACAGTGTCAAGTCCTCCCAAGTGGCCGGTGAATGCGACTGGGACTCCAACCGCGCTATGTTCGAAGAACTGATCGAGCTCACCGAGTCTATCTTAATTGATCGATTCCCCGACGAAATCTCGCGGACATTGGCTTTAGATTCGGGTATGATTTTTCATCTGCACATAGTGGCGTGGAAGTGTCGCTGGCCACATATCCGTCGCAAGGGTCTTGATCTGCTCACGAGGAGCCCCAGGCGCGAATGGCAGTTCGAAGCGCAGCATTATCACGCGATCTTCACCAGAATCATGGAGATTGAGGAGGCTCATCTTCGTCTACCTAAGGGTCAATCTCCAGAGGATGATGTGCTGCCCCCTGAGCGTGTACGGATCCACAATTTCACCGTGGCTACTCAGCCGGTGCAGCCCGAGAAGCTTGACGAGTCCGAGGACCCCGTGTTTGCGGTGACGTTCTGGTGCAAACCGTGGGGTCTTGATAGTCCATGGGGTTTGATCACAGAGAACATGCAGTTTAAGTCTTCGCAGCGTGGCGATGCAGCTGTACCAGTCAATCTGGTTTCTAACAAGCCCTGGGGTGTTCATGGATCTTGGCGTTGTTCTGCCGAGGACATGCAAGCGAATGCCCTCGACATCAATGCAGAGGCCATAGAATTCTCTACCGGTGGCTGCCTGGGCTTATAATCTTACCAAATATAAACTGAGACGCATGCATAAATATCTCCCTACGTCTTTCCAGATATCTCTCGCATGCAGAGAATGTGTCCATGTGCGCTACAATTCGGACTTCCTTGCCTATAAAGTCGATTGAGCCCCACACCGCTCGCGCTCATCCGTTGACCGATGATCTTGAATCGAGCTAATGAGGGTTTTTTCACGTATTTGCGGATCTGCGTGGATGTTCGATTCTAATTTGTGCTGCCAAGGTGATCACATCTCTAGAGGAACCCCACATCTAGTTCAAGACGGAGATTTTCAACTTCAACCCCAAACTGTGCTTCGTTGCTTGTTTGGAATAATAGAACAGCATCTCAACAATCGTTGGAATTGATCCACAAGAGCTTCACTTCCGCCCCTAACCACCCCGTGGCAAAATCTCGGGCAATTTGGCGAGTGGATCTTGGTCCGCTGCCAATCCGATCAGTTTTCAGGCAAGCGTTGCACAACCATAAGACAGTCCCCACCCAATTGGCTTCGCAGAAGTGGATCTTCGACATCACTTTCGCCGAACAAATTAGGCCAAGCTCGACCTTTAAAGTGCCCGCCCCCTAAGAAAATCAGCGAAGAATAATTCATACCACTCAATGGCTGCTTCAATGACACACTTGGCCACGGCCAGCATGGCCAGCGCCTCCACTGTTCCCTCCGGGTTCAGCGTCTATGACAATGCCTTCTACAAGGTCCTCGGCTCAGCTCCAAAGCTTGAGGTGATCCATGAGAACCAATCCTACCCCTTCGCCCACGAGGCAAGCGTGTACATCCCGTCCTCGGAGACTCTCTTCATGTCAAGCAACAGCTTCACGGACCCAGTCACCGGCGAGAAGACAATCAAAATCACCAAAGCCAGTGTGAGCGAGAATCCCGTAACCGCGGAGATCATCAACACGACCGTTCCCATGCCCAACGGCGGTGTCAACCACGGTGCCGGTATCCTCTGGACTGGCCAGGGTACCATGAACTCGACTGGTGGACTGTTCCAGATGTCCGTACAGCCACCGTACAAGGCCGAGCTTGTTGTTGGTGGTTTCTACGGCCGCCAGTTCAATTCGCTGAATGATGTCGTAGTGAACAGTGATGGGTCTTATTGGTTCACTGACCCCATTTATGGCTGGCGCCAGGGTCTTAGGCCTCAGCCCAAGCTGCCGAACCAGGTGTATCGGTATGATCCAGCTACTAGGAATGTGCGCGTTATTGCGGATGGCTTTGGGAGGCCGAATGGCATTACTTTCTCGCCTGATGAGAAAACTGTATATATCACCGATACTGCGGAGACTAATGGTGATGGTTCGACGGATAAGATGTTGGCTGCTACTATGTATGTTGGTCCTTGTCAAAGATTGCATTTTTGAGAATCACTTGCTAACTCTCCTAGCTACGCGCTTGACGTGATCAAGGTCAATGGGGAGCCTTTCCTGACCAACCGTCGTGTCTTTGCCATGCCAGGTGATGGAATCCCTGATGGCGTCAAGGTCGATATGGATGGTAACGTCTATGCTGGTTGCGGTGACGGTGTCAATGTCTGGTCGGCTGGCGGTGTCTTGCTCGGCAAGATCCTGATTGAGGATGGTACGTCGAATTTCTCGTTCGGCAAGAACGGCACAATGTTCATTTTGAACGAGAACAAGCTCTGGAGGGCGCAATTGAACAAGAAGGTTCACGGCAACCTTTTCTAGACCTGACCGACCGGTGGAATATGGGGTGTTACGAATGTGACTATGAGCATGTGAATATGAGTGGGCATTTTTCTAATGATACATATAGCATAACCCAGGTGAATGTACATACATGAGAACCATGTCTTGAACCCGAGGTCTTTCTTTCTAGAAATGTGCAAATATCTTGTTGAACACCCTTAAAAGTTAATATGTTGGGTAATATACGATGGCGGCTCAAGTTTATTGCCGGAATCCGAGTTGAAACTAGGCTCAATACAATCCAGAATCGGCGACAGCATCAACATTCGATACCCGGAGGCCGCGAAGATATCAATATGCCGTTTGCCCCGGGTCTCGCGGGTCAAGTCTTCAGTGGGACGAGGCTTCCCAAATAGCTATCGAGTGGCTTTTAAGTCCAGCAAGTGGATTTTTCAGCGCTCAGCCTTCGGTAACCGCGACTCAAATTACTTGAACCGTTGCGAGTTGAAACATATCAGCAGAACAGATATTCATGACCCTCTACAATATCGGCTATCTCTCCCTCTCCTTCCCTTTTGTTCCCCGCACCATGCAATATAATCTGCGTTCCGGTCCTCACTCCACCCGTTTAGGTAGGCCCGGCCCGGTCCAACTTTATTGGCCAGTCGCGGCTGATAATCGTAGGCAAAAAAGTGCCACGCGCGAAGGTTGGAATCTTCCTATCTAGATACACCTCTATGACTACTAGGGGGCTGGGAGGCACTAGTTTCCTGGATGAAACCACGAAAAGGGGAGAGATAAGACAGTTCCCCTCTTCCACATTTCCCTCGAAAGATTTGACGCCTAGATACAGATCGTTGGTTTCGGGAGGAAGAAACCTGGACCTCCATCATCCACATGGTTTACGCAACTTGATAGGCTCGACTAGGTTCCTGAGGCTTTGATTGATTCATGTGTCTGACGATCTACCGTGAAATTTTGAAATTGACTTGTATCTTCTATCGTTGTACACTGAAAATTACGGTGGAACAGAGTGAGGGGAAACATGGATTCAATACAGCGATAACCAAATAGCTCTTCGACTCTATGACCATAGGATGTTAAGTCTTCGGAGACCGGTCCTGGGTGTAGGTTCCGGCTCTGGGTTAAGCCGGTACTGTTCAATGAACGGTCGAATGGGGATATCCTCCAGCGCAATAATCTTGGTCTTCATCCACCACTTGTAGGCAAAGTAGACAATCAGGATGAAAGGCAAGTTGAAGTACGAAGAAATGAATGTCTCAGTGCTCCAATCTCCGTGGATAAAGGTGGAATAGCCACCAGTGAAGAACAAAATGACGAACATGATCAACGAGATCCAGCTTCCCCACGGTTGGAAAGGGGCTGCCCATGGGAGTTCTTCATGGCGATTGATACCCTGCTTCTTGCAGCCATATTGGAACCTGAGGTAAACTATAAGGATGCAAATCCAGTTCACTAGTGCTGCAATGGACACGATATCCTGCAGCCATGTGAAAACAGTGCTTGCCGAGTTTGAGAGGGTCATGTAACCCAAAGCGATGAATACAGTGTAGAGAATAACAGCAACGTAAGGGATTGTGAAGCGGTTCAGGCGCTTGAAGATAGCAGGTGCGCGGCCATGAACTGCCATACCATAGAGCACTCGGGAACCACCGAGCATGCTAGAGTTTCCTGATGACCAGGCTGAGGTAAGGACAACCGCGTTAATAATAGACGGCACTACCTTGATACCAGCATTGCGAGCGGCGATAACAAACGGAGAGGCGGATGCTGTACCGGAAGATCCTAGAAGATCTGGATCTGCTGAAGATACAACAAGAGTGACCATAAATATTGTGAGGACGTAGAAGAGTAGAATTCGGATGAAAATACGTTTCGCGGCCATAGGAATAGCACGCCGAGGGTTCTTGGTCTCGGCGGCGGCGACGGTGATGCCCTCAATACCAGAGTATGCGTAGAGAGCGTTATTGAATGCAGTCCAGAATCCAAGGAATTGGCCTAAAGGACCGGATATATCGAGGTATTGTTGGAAGGGGCCGTAAGGGCTCCTCCAAAATTGGAATCCAATAGAAGTGTGGTTAGGTCCTCCACCGCAGGTGACAACTAAAGCCATAATATTGACTCCAATGATCAGCATGATCTTCAGCATAGAGAATCCAAATTCAAGTTCGCCGTAGATTCGCACAAAGAGAAGCGCGGTGACAGTCATCAGAAGACCGAAGATAGTGATCCAAATAGCATTGTTGACGGTGATCCAAAATTCCAGAACCACAGCAGCGGCGACAATCTCGGCAGGAATTGAGATAATATAAGAGTAGATCTGGTTCCACCCGTTCGCGAAAGCTAAAGCAGGGTCACAGAATAGCTCCGCATAACGGACCACACCACCATTAAGCGGCACCAGAGCACCCATCTCTCCGACTCCCAAGACAACGCTTGAAACCATCAACCCAATTATTGCGTACGCAAGGAAAGCCCCTAAAGGACCAGCATTGACGATGGCTTTACCAGAGCTGAGGAAAAGACCGGTTCCAATGGTACCGGCGAGAGCAATCATCTGGATGTGTCGCTGGTGGAGACCCTGTCGAACGGTGTTCAGTTCCTCCAGCTGGCCAACAGCGGTGTCCACTTCGTGCAATTCGGTATCATAAGTTGGGAGTTTCTTTTCCGTAAAGCCGATTGTGTCCTCTTCGGACAACGATCTCGCACGGGAGACGGACATGATAGGCAACGCGGTGCTGGAATAGTCCGATGGGTAGAGATACTTTTAGAGGATATGTTTTCATTTTTGTACTTTCCCAGCATATCTGTGAAACATTTTCTCTATGCCTAGACGACTGCCTACCCCTCTATCCGGTGCCAATCAAGCGTCTTTACTTATCGGGAGATATTTCCAAAATTGACAGTAGAGCTTCTGTCGTTGGCGGCGTCAATCATATCTATCTATACTGGCAAGTGATAACAATCTTTGAAGCTTTTTTTTTTTTTCGCGCGATTAGGGATTCCAAGCCTTGATTGTGCTTTATCCCTTGACAAACATGCGGAGAAGCCAATCAAAGGAGCGGTTCGGTATCAACTCTCCCAATCAGGAAACCCCTGTCCGGCGGAGAAGCATTGCGTGGCCAGATAAAGGAGCCTTGTGCGGGATCGATATCAACCTTGAAAGTTAATCCTTAGACAAGAAACCTCCATTGAATTTCTTAAAAAGCTCTTGCACCATCATGATTGTGCCAACCGAATCCTTGGCCACTCTCACTGGCAGAACTTCCAGTTGTATCTCAGTCCTGGGGTCAGCTCACCCGACCTTGCTGATCCAACATTGGTTTTGTGGAGTTCCTTTCAATAAAGGCAACGATAAGGCACTAGTGCAAAATCAAGTAGATTAGCGGGCAATACATACACCGGATATGGTAGTGGTTAGGGGCAAATACAAAGAAACGGTCATTGGCTGGAATGTGGCTCTTCGCCCACCGAGAGATCACTCCCCACTTTATGAACCTAACTAGACTACAGTTCACGGCTTTCCAGATAAGATATAAATAGTTATAAATAGGCGGGCGTCACTGATCCTACCAGGGGTATTCTAAGCTAGTTGGTAGGATTGAAACAAGTAACAAAAAGAGCTCTTTCTAGAGCTCTAGAGAGGTGCCTAGAAAGACGCCAAGAAATAGCTAAAGCTTAGGAATTGAGGCCCCTTTAGATCAATTTCATGGAAGGGCCAGTCATAGAAAGCGTTTTTGAGTAGAGATTAAAAAGCTAGTGATGAGGTCCTATAGAAGCCTGATGGTTAACCATTCTGCTAAGCAAAATTTGTGTTTTGTACTTGCCACCGCCCATGACCGGGTATAGCGCGGTCTATATAGCGATGCAAAATCTTAACTCAGGGGGCCAGGTTCTTTTGGATGGTTAGACGGGATGCGTGGTAATCTTCTCCCCAAACTCACAGGGGAAAATTCTGGCAAGACAGTTTGTAAAGCGTAAATAGTGAAATGATTTATCCACCGGTATATCATGGAGTATCAGGCTTGGTATCCGGAGTGAATTTAGTCCGGGTGTTGAGTGGGAAGACGGCATCCAAGGTTCCAAGATTCCCAAATTTACTATCTTGGATGTCTCCCTAAACCACATTCTAGATATTCTGCCAAGAAATTATCCAAAATGTCTCTCTGGCAGCTGGACTATCTTTACAAGATTTTAAGCCGAGTTTGCACGATGGCTGGCTGCCCTGATTCCCGCAGGGGCAGGGGGCTACGGATTCAGGGCCCGCGTCACTTGTGCATCACAAACCTTCAATGTTGTTTGAATGCCTAGACGTCCGGCTTTCCCCACATTTGTAGAAATTGGTCTTTTGAAAAAGTCTAGGCAGTCCAAGGTTCAACTGCTGACCATGAGAGTGCATCTTCAACACCTGTGCATTGGATGACACCTTGAGTGAGCGCCGGCGCAGGATATATATTGAACCCTTCATTATCCTCGCGACCATCTCAGTACTTTACCTGATCATCGTAACTTTGATTGCTAATACCCAGCGTACCTTTGGACAAGCACCTTTCTCCAATCGAGTTTTTGACCGGATCACAAAAGAAGACAGCAAAGTGACCATTTCCATTGGTTCCAGCCAAGCCAAGCTTCAGTATGGCGCCTCTCCCGCGCTATATTCGACGAAAATCAATTTTAAAACAAGCTTAAACGCGTGGTATGTATCACAACATGGAACACACACAAATAGCGGGGCATCAGTTGCTCGAGACGTTGTCTCACAGAGCTGAGGAGATGTGTCAATAACGCGGGAGGTCTGCTTGAAGGTTCACAACCTACGTCTACCTACGGCTCCGCTAAGAGCAAACGCATGTATTGAAGATGATCAATGAGCGCAGTCCACGTAAATAGGGCTTGGTCTTGGATCTGCCTCGTTTCAAAGTGGCCCGGTCCCATTGGCAGTATCAGACAGCCAAGGCACTTGAAAGGGAACGAACCTTGGAACCTGGGAAATTACTAGCGAGGAGGAGGAGATATCCCGGGGGCGCAAGCCACTGTGAACAAATGCCGTGGAGAATCTTATTTTTCGGTTGTTATCGAGATGAGGGGTTGATGGCATGAGGGCGATGGCGACATTTTGCGACATCGCTCATGATGGAGCCCAAGTCATGGGTCGTGGAGCCGATCCACTAAGGTGCAACGAGATGCTAAATGACGAGAGCCAAGGTCGGCTCGGGCTATTACCGTGAGCCTCGTATCTAAGAGAAGGCTCAAAATCGCGGTGAGAGCCGGGGTTTGCTGTTGGTCTCAGCTCTCGACCTTTGCTTCCCTGCAACTGCCCAGGGTTGGGCAGGGTCTGCATCCTGTACTCTCGGATTTGCTTACTCTTTGGAACTGTCCTCTGTCCTTGATGTCCGGTCTCACAGCCCCCACTCTCAGCCTTGCTAGCGCCCTTGATCATAGTCATCCTCCATGAAAGGGTGATCGAAGCCTTGATCTCCCGCTTTGCCGCGAAGCACTCCACACCATTGCGAATCCGATCCGCACCCAGAGATGATATACGTACCGGTCAAGCTAGCGGACCGGGGAATCACCTGGCGATCTCATGAGCCTCCAGGATGAAGCCTATTGGAGCCGATCGAGTCCCACATGGGGGCCGATCGTCAACCTCCCCGGACTTGGGGCGCCCTGTGCGGAACCTGTGCGGTACCTGTGCGGGCCTTATGGGGCCCCAAGACTAAACGTCCGCAACGCATATGACTTGAGATGTAGAAACTCTGTTGCCTCGATTGGCATGGCAGCAGATGAAATGACCACAAACCTAAGCAGGCGACCCGAAACAAACAAGGAATTCAATAGTGCAAGCGAGATCGATCGCCCTTGCCTGCCACGATAGGAAGGGAGGATGTGGGTCTCATGCAACCGCAACTCCGGCATTGCCATATTGCGAATCATGCACTCCTAGCCCCTGTCGTCCACACTATACTCTGCATAAACGATCTGAACACGAATCTGTGTGGAGTTTGCGGATTTGTTGTCCAAAGGTAGCCCGAATCTAGTGAAGATTACTGCAGTTGCGGATGCGAGACATCACAAAAGGGATAGTCGGGACACTTACGGCTGGTTGCCGGGATCAAGAGAGAGCGGGTCTTGCGTCTTTATTCAAATTCCCTACTTTGTTGATGATCAGCGCCCTGAAAGAATCTCCCTAGAGGCCCACTTACCTTCCGGCTATCCCCTTTGTGGCGTCCGAGCCACGTCGGGAGGCCCAACTACTGACATGTGCCTTACATTCATAGGACCAAATACATATCAAGACCACACTGTGATTGGCGTGGTGGAGTCCCAAGACCTTCCATCAAGGCGCAACATGGACTCGACGAGACGACATCTGCATGACCCTCCCAGGGCTCTAGGGGGACTGCCCGAGTCAACATAAAATGAGCGCATTCCTCCGAATTTCGAGGGCTATCATCGCGACTAAACCTTCGACAACCCGGCCTTACCTTCGACTGCCATAATGTTCGCCCTATTTTTCTTCTTCATTGCGTTGGCTTGTGCCTACCCCAATCGGGGTGCTTGCACGGGTGACTGCTGGACACACGACCCTTCAATGATCCAGCGTAAGTCTGATGGAAAATATTTCCGTTTCGCAACGGGAACGGGTGTCAACACTATGACGAGTCCTTCTGTGAAGGGTCCCTGGACGGACGTCGGCTCTGCTTTGCCCAATGGTTCTAGCATCACGGTCTCCGGCGTGAGCAGCTCCGACATTTGGGTATGTTTACATCACCATGTATATAACAACATTATTAATAACCACCTATAGGCCCCTGACGTGCACTACCAAAACAACCAGTACTACATGTACTATGTTCTCTCTCAGATTGGCACTCAAAACTCAGAAATTGGCGTAGCCACCTCGAAGACCATGGAACCTGGCTCCTGGACCGACCACGGCTCCGTCGGCATTCCGGCCAACAGCGAGTACAACCGCATCGACCCTAACTGGATTGAAATCGACGGCAAGAACTACCTTAACTTTGGCTCCTTTTGGCAAGATATCCACCAGATTGAGATGGAGACTCCTCTCAAGGTCGGCTCTTCCGCTGCCTACCAACTGTCCTACAACGCAACCCTCAACCACCGCGAAGAGGGCTCTTTCATGTTCAAGAACGGCGACTTCTACTACCTCCTCTACTCTGATGGTATCGCGGGCCGATATACCGCTACCTATCCCGCCCAGGGCGAGGAATATCACATCATGGTCTGCCGCTCTACTACTGGAACTGGAGGCTTTGTGGACAAGGACGGCACTGCCTGCACCAACACTGGCGGATCTCTTCTCCTGGCTAGCCACGGACAGGTCTACGGACCTGGTGGACAGTAAGTCACTCTTGCAATTCAATGTCTTGAAAAAGCAACATCTAACCACCAAACAGGGGTGTCGTCAATGACAATGACCTTGGGCTCGTGATGTACTATCACTATTACCCGCTTGCCACCAAGGAAGCCGGTGGTAAGGGTAATGCGGGCTACATGTACTCCTGGAATGAGCTTGGCTGGGAGAACGGCTGGCCCTACGTCAAGGCCACTTAAGCTTTCTCTGCAAATATTGCATTGCCTCATTATACATATCAGCTTTGGCTGCGAGGCTCTCAATTTTTTTTTTTTTTTTGTCGATGGTTGGGATCCATACTTTGTTTAGAGCACTTGAATAGTGCACTTGTTTGTTCGATACCCATGCCTATAATGCTCCATGGCTTTGTTTTGCCTGGCTGGACGCGTGACATATTATACTAACATTAATATGGCCTGTACGGCTTATGCACATTTTAATTAATATATGACATGTCAATTAGACCTCGTGAATAGAGCTCGTTCCTTCGTTTTGACCTGTCTTTGCCTTCAGCTGCTTTTCATAACTAATTATACATGATTTTGAGTACTCGAGCTTGCTTTTGTGGCTTTTATCGTCCCACATAGCGCAGCTCAAGGATTCGGAGTGGCAGGTAAGAGATGCTCGTGAACACGAGGGCCAGCTCATTAGCAATGTCGCCGCCATCTTTTCCGATCTTTGCTGCAAGTGCGCCAACATAGTACGTTTCCACCATACCCACGATCCAGCCTGCGGCACCGCACAGGAAGGCTGTTAGTCCAGCATAACCAACAGGCATCTTGGAAGGGGTATTCCAGGCGTCGAGATCATAGTTCGCGAGACTTCCCTTCCTGAAGTAGTAATGCTCTATGAAGAGGATCGCAAAGAACGAAGTATTCCAGTACCCAAGCAGAGAGAGGAAATTCTCCAAGACATCGAGCAAGGAATTACGACCCGCAATTCCAAGAGCCAGAATACCGCCGAAGACAAGGAATGACCAAAGCACGCGGGGGACCTTGGCGAATGGGGGCGCAAAGAGCTGAGCCGACAGTGCACCGGAATAAATTGCAATGCAGTTCACACCAACTGCAAGGGCAACGTTAGCGTCAGAGCCACGTATGATGTATGGCAGATATCACTTACTTCCGGATAAGACGAGCAGCACAAGCAGAAATTTAGCAAACCCGGTGGGGTAGATGATCGTCTTCAAAATCTCGCCAATGCCCGTGTCGTACGCGGCCGCCCACTCGGGATTCGTGTCCAATGCTGAACTGATGCAGGCACCGAGCAGCATGCCGATGCAAGTGGGGATTGTGATACCGAGGGTCGTGTACGTGAAGATCTTGACCTTGGACGTGTCGACGGGGTAATGGACGTAGAAATCGGATACAATAGAGCTCCATGAGGCGCTAGATCCGTAGATCACACCGATGAGACTAAGCGCGTTGCCGGATTTGGTCATGCCCGTCACCGTCGAGGCTTCGGAGAGGTTGGCGCGGTGAGCGGCTTCACCATAGATGATTATGAAAATGATGAAGAACATGATCCACGCGTATTTCTCGTATAGAAGTACACCACGCAGTCCGACGAAGCTGAATAGTAGGCTGACGCAGGCGATGATGACGACTCCCACGGCGATGGAGACATGGCCATCGGACACGGCGTTGAGCGCCAATCCACCGGTGATGCAGTTGACGGAGGCCCAGCCCAACTGCTCAATAACATTAAGTAAGGCAATGATGGACGAGGGGTAGTAACCCAGTGAGTAGCGCGAAATGGCGACTTGGCGCAGACCCGTTCCAGGGCCCATTGTAGCGCACCAACCCTAAAATCGACCGTCAGTCTTCCTTCCCCATTTCGTGCACCTCAACCCCCCCGAGGGATAAGGAAAGCGCACCGTCACCATAGCACCCAACAACGTCGCGAAGATCACGATAGGGATGGTCTCTCCAAGCGACAAGCCAAATTGCCTCCCCAAGAACCCCGTACTAAAACAACTGATATTCATCGTCGCCGAAGCCCACATAAACGCCATCACCGGGAGACTAGGCGAGTTGCGATTCTCGGGATGCACGCGATCCAGACTGTGGGACTCAATCCCCAGTTTGCGGTCCAGAAGGTCTTCATAGTAGCGGACTTTGGCGAAGAAGCCGCGCGCGGGTTTGACTAAGTCATGCTCCGCGTCGACAGCTGTCACAGCGGGCTGGAGCTTCTTTTCTATGTCGTGCTCGCTGTCGGAAGCCATTGTGGGAGTGTAGAGCAGGTGTAAGACGAAAAATCTCCGCACTCGCCCACGAGCTGGGGGTCTTGGCCTTTAGTAGTGCATTGTTCGGAGAATCTCTTCGCGGGTCGCGTGTGGGCCTGGCCGCTTATTGACGGTGGCCTTTCTGATTTTCTTCTTTCTTCTTTGGACGGCATTGTTGATACTGAGAAGGAACCATGGACTACAGTTCGTTCTCTAAAGTATAAAATATAGACTATCAAACACTAGGTGGCTGTTCCAGGCTGTCTTCTTACAAGTCAGCACTAGAAAAGAAGTATGGGGTTAAGCTTTAGCGGTCCGAGAAAAAAAAAATTCTTTTCCTTATCAGGTGGGCGGGGCTCAAGTCGGATGTCCCCGAGTCTCCTGGTTTTTTTTTTCCTAGGGTTTTGCTTGCAATTGGATTGACTGGATCCATGCCTTTCAACCGCACATCGTATCCTACTCTCGGCGAATGATGGTCGCTTTGGTTGATTTTGCCACTTTTTCGAGGCCAACTTTGCCCCCATGTACACACCATGAACACACCGCGTACAGGGTTGTGGTACGGAATTCCCAAGCATGGAAGAGTAGAACCCGGGTCAATGCCGGGCCGGTAGGGGTCTGGACTCAATCATGTGCGAGTGATAGCTCTTGCTCATACGAGGGTCTCACCCCGGTAGAGGCTGAGGCTACGGCTACGTCTTGGCCCTGGGCACGTGGTGCGGCGTCGAAACGCCTGGCAGCGATCTGGACGTCTCACGGAGCTCACCCCGAGAACGTACTGCTTTCCCGAGCCATTGGCTCCAAACATGACAGGTCGGTGGAGAGGAAGATGGGTGTCGACTCGTGGCACCGTTTGGCCCGTGGGGATGTGGTGACATCTACCATTCAATTAATAATCATGATAGAAAACAACCGGTTCGATGATGGAAATAGAGATGATTCCAAAGTCAAATTAGCGTGTAGAAAGAGATGGGGCGCTCAGTGTCGGCGTCGGAGAAAACTTCCCCGGAGCCTCGAGCTGGCCTTTTCTGTCACTTTGTGTACTTCTGGGGTTCTCGACCTCACCTTGCACCTTCCACCTCTCCTTTCCCCCACCCCCCTTTCTCTTCCCCCTCACCTTTCCTCTTTTTAAGAGCTCTGTTCATTCAGTGTCTCTTCTCTTTCTTCTGGGTGCTCGCATATAATCCGGGTTCTCATTAGGCTGCTCTATCACCGTTCCCCGGGATATTGCCCTCAAGCCAAGTTTCATTTGGGCATCACATTACTCCCGAATCTCAGTTCGGAAAGGTAGCGCTCAATCGGTACGTTTCCTCTCACTTCTGAACCATTCGTCTCCTGCCTTTTTCACCATTCCAATGGCTCGCCTCCGTCGCAATCCTAATTCAAACCGGTTTGATTCGCAGTCTACCTCCGTACCGTTCCTCGTCGATCACTCCGGTTTCTCTCTCTCGGTCAATTCATCTCGTTCATCATGGCTGCTCAAGCTTCCGCTACCAATGGTGGCTCCCAATCTCTGGCTGCCATGCTGGAGGCTCAGCACGAGGCTCACAAGCCCACTGTTGAGGAAGTCGTGGATGAAGAGGACCTGAAGCACCCCCCTCCCTCTGCCATTGCCAACTCAACACCCGCTCCTGCCGCTCCCATCATCTCGGAAACGTCTACACCTGCCGAATCCGCAACCCCTGCCCCGAAGCCCGCTGCAAAGAAGGCCCCCGCCTTCGACGTCCAGTCCGATGAGCTGTTCCCTGCACTGGGTAGCGGGCCGAAGCCTACGACCCCCGCCGCTGCCACATGGGGTGCCAACAAGCCTTCTGCGGCCGCGGCTGTTGCCAATGGCCAGACTGCCAAGCCCATGAATATGCCCCGGGTCATGTCCCTCCCTGGAAAGCACCTGGAACAGCTTCGCCTGGCTCCTTCCCAGATGCAGCCGCGTGGGCAGCTCAAGAAGCCCCTCCGGGATATCCTCCGCGACATCTCCCGGAGATCCAAGGCCAATGTTGATATGCGCGGTGGCCCCGGTGGATCCATTATCTTTGAAGGCAAGGGCTCTGTGGATTCTGTTCGCCAGGCTCTGAAGGAGGTCGCGCAGCAGGTTGGATCGAAGGTATGTGAGAGGAATTTTCATGCAACTGTCTCAGGCTAATATTCTGTCCTCCGTAGCAATCTGTCAAGGTTCCCATTCCCACCTCTGCCCGTCCTCACATCATTGGCCGCCAAGGTGCCGTTGTCCAGGATATTCAGACCCGCACCGGTGCCCGTGTCCAGGTTCCCCGCGCCGACAATGACGCCCCCGCCGATGACGATGACGAGGACACCATTGATGTGCTGATTGAGGGCGATGCTGTGGCCGCGGAGATGGCGCGACGTGAGATTGAGGCCATTGTCAAGGAGCGTGGCTCAAGCATGAGCTTGCGCTTGAAGACAATTCCCCCGGAGTTCTTCCCCTTCATTGCTGGTGCACACGATGCGACTTTGCGCCAGATTGAAGAGCGCACAAAGGCGCAGGTCAGTGTGCCACGCTACGATACCTGGACCTCTCAGCCGCCTCCTCAGGAAGCGCACCCTGGCCAGGTGCAGTTTTTCCCCGTTGCTGACAAGCACATTCTCATCTCTGGAGAGCGGGCTGCTGCCCAGGAGGCACGCGCGGAGATTGAACGCATGGCCGCCGAGTTGCAGCGCAATCTGACTCTGCGCCAGTTGGCTATTAACCGTGGCCAGCACCAGTTCATCCTCGGAAATGAGGCTGACGCTCTGCACCTGTTCCTTGCTCAGACCGGATGTGCCATTGTTCTGCCTCCCGCTTCTGACGAGAGTGAGTTCTTGACTATCACTGGCCCGCTCTCCCAGATCGAGAACGGTATCAACCACGCGATGGATCTTGCAACCAGCATGCAAATGGCTAGCATTGATTTGTCTCGCCAGCACCCTGCTGCCCCTGCTGGCCCCCACGCCCATGCGCGCGCCCTGACCCAGTATCTTCGCCGTCGCGAAGTCATCAGGCAGCTTGAGTCAGCTTATGATGCCCACATTGCTCTTCCCCAGACCGTCGACGGTCCTGTCAACTGGGAGGTCTACTCCCGTGACGGCAAGAACACTATCCGCGCCCGCTCCGATATCATGAACCTGGTGCAGGCTTACCCTCCTTCCCGTCTGCGCCATATCCCCGTTGACCCTTACTTCCACTCTCACCTGCGCAGCCAGAGCGCCCGCCACATCCAGAGTGACTATGGTGTTCACCTCCTAGTTCCCGATGATGCTGAGAGCCCCGAGGTTGTTCTTGTCTACGAAGGCCCGTCTGCTACTACGTCCAACTTCGAGGTGCCTAGACAACGCCCCTCCCCGGCGGAGGTTGCTGCATTCGAGAAGTCTTTGCAGGAGGCTCAGGAGTATCTCCTGAACGCGCTTGGAAACCAGCAGGATATTGTCGGCAAATCGGTGTCGATCCCCGCCAAGTACCAGGAGAAGGCCCGGCGGTTCATCATCCGTGAGCAGGATGCCAAGGGTGAAGACAGCATCCCCGTGCGTGCCATTGTTGGTGAGCCCCGCGGTGGCTCGGCGGAGATTGCCCTTCGCGGACCTTCTGGCCTCGTTGACGAGCTCGCTGCCAAGCTCGCTGCTTTCGTTGTGGAGCAAGAGCAGGATGATTTGGAGCGTGGATATACTACCACCTTTGATTTCCCCCAGAAGTATGCCAACATCCTGATTGGCAAGCGTGGTGAGAACATCAACAAGCTGCGTGAGGAGTTCGATGTCGACATCAAGGTGGAGAACGGCAAGGTCGAGGTCAAGGGGCCCAAAGCTAAGGCCGATGCTGCTCGCATGCGCATCATCAACATGGGCAAGAAGCTCGAGGACGAGAGCACTCACATCCTCAAGATTGCCCCGCAGTACCATCGTGAACTGATTGGACAGCGCGGCAACCAGGTCAACCGTCTTCAGGATCGGTACAACGTTCGCGTTCAGTTCCCTCGTGCCGCTGCTGTCCCCAACGACGACCAGTCCGTCATCGAGACTGGCAGTGATGCAGGTGGTGCTCGTGCTGGCCGTCCCCAGCAAGCTGCTGATGAGGTTCTGGTTAAGGGACCCAGCAAGGGTGCTGACCAGGCTCGTGATGAGATTCTCAGCTTGTTGCAGTGGGTCATTGACCACTCTCACTCCGCCACCATCTCTGTTGCCCAGAATCAAATTGCTTCGCTGATTGGACAGCGTGGCCGTGAGATGGACAAGCTCCGTGCCGACACCGGTGCCCAGATCGATGTTCCCAGTGCCAACGATGCGCCGGACGCATCTGGTCGTGTCCAGATTCGCGTCAAGGGTACCAAGCAGCAGGTTGCCGAGGCCAAGAAGGTTCTGGAGCAGCGTGCTACTGAGTTTGATGCCACTGTTACCAAGTCTATCGAAGTTGACAAGAAGTACCACAAGGCCCTGATTGGCGGTGGTGGTGAGTTTTTCTGATACCCCTACCTTGCTACTTTTTTCGCTAACATTCGCCAGGTGCCAACATCCGCAAGATCGTTACCGACGCCGGCGGCCCTAACGACGGCAGTGCTGCTCGTATGGTCCGCTTCCCCCGCCCTGATAGCACCGAGTCTACCATCCGCCTCGAGGGTAATGGCAAGATCGTTGACAGCATCATTGCCGCCATCGAGGAGTTCGTCAAGGAGCGTGAGGACCAAGTGACCGAGGTTCTTGAAGTCCCTACCGCCCAGCACCGCATGCTGATTGGCCGTGGAGGCGATACCCGCCGCGGCATTGAGTCCAAATTCAGCGTCACCCTGGACATCCCTAAGCAGGGTTCTGGCCGTACTGATGTCAAGCTGAAGGGCCCTAGCAATGCCGTCGCCGAGGCTAAGGAGCACATTCAGGGCATGCTGAAGGAGCAACACGCCGAGACCGTCGACGTTCCTAGCCACCTGCACCACGTCGTCGCTGACAATGGCATGATCTTCCGCCGTCTCCGCAACGACCACCAGGTCACCGTTGACCACTCTGGCCGCGCTGTGCCCGCCCGTGCGGCTGACTCGACCCGTGGTGCTGCTAACGGCGCCATGCCCCTGATCACCGACGAGCCCGATATGGATGCTCACTCCTGGAACGTGGTGGACAACTCCGCTCCCGCGGATGCCGATGCCACTCCCTTCCCCTGGGTTCTCACCGGTTCCCCCGAGAACGTCGCCAAGGCCCGCGCTGTGATCGAGAAAGCCATCTCATCGGCCAGTCAGCAGTCCGCCACCGGCTACCTGATCCTTCCCGACCCGAAGACCTACCGCTTTGTCGTCGGCCAGGGTGGCAGCCAGATCAACGCCATTCGTAAGAAGACCGGCTGCCGTATCAACGTGCCCAAGGACCAGGCCCGCGGCGAGGCCATTGAGATCCGGGGTAGTGCCACTGGCCTGGAGGAGGCTAAAGATATGATCCTGGAGGCCGTGCAGAATGGTTTGAACGGCTCTGCGCGGTAATGCTCTTTTTTGTGATTTTCCAGTTTGTCGAGTTGAGCACATGACGACAGAACATATATGCGCTTGGCATTTTGAAACATACACCTGATCTCTGCTAGCGAGGGAGCAGGATTTTCTTGTCTATTTGAAATTTTTCCCATTCTACATTACCCTGGTACTCAGTATAACTATCTCATTTTATTTCAAAAACAAAATTTTCTTCTCTATTCCACAGTTCCAGGTTGTAGCTTCGATGTACGCGCTGTCCACGTATACACCCAGTAAAGGGGTAACACCCTTGTCAAAGTCAGATAGATTAAGCAACAACGCCACCCTCGTGGCTTACACTCTACTCGCCGGTAAGAGACGACGATTATTACCCCGTGCAGCCACACCCATCATCCGCGTAAACAATGACATCATACCCGCTGGCACCGCGGACTTTTATATTACACAGCCAGCCCCTCACTAGATGATTTCTTCATCCTTCATCGATTACCTGCCTATTATTTGAATAGATCTCACAAAGCGATCCCAAATCACGAAGACCACCCGCTTCTACACCACTCCAAACATATACAAACTCAACACAATGCCCATCGGCAACGGCTCCGACGACCAAGGCGCAACAGGCGCTGCCAAATGGGTCACATCCACACTCGGAAACACTGTGGGTGGCGTCACACGCACTGTGGGCGGTGTGACAGGCGCTGGGACCCGCGGTATCGGCGAAACTATCAACAGCGCGACGGGCAGTGCGGGAAAGCCTCTCGGTGATGCATTGAGTTCTGGGGGTAACGGGCTTGAGGATGGAGCGAGGAGTGTTGCGAAGGGTGTTGAGAATGCTGGGCAGTGGAAATAAGGAACGGAGGGTTTACTGGGCTGGTAGCTTGTTCGGTTCATGTTTATAGCAAGGACATGCGGATGCGATTTGGATAGGTAGTTAGAGGAGGAGTGCTTTATATGCCAGTGTTTGCTTGACGCGTCGCCTGTATGCTTGATTCGGTTCATTCTCAATTGCTCGTTCTTCCAGTCCATGGTAATGTCTAGAGCTTTGATCGGAACTCGGCTCGAATGGGGTCAAGGCCAGATGGGCCATCATAGATCTGTTGCTCTACCATGCGGGTATTAATCTAGAAATGTCAGTCCTTTATACATACCAAAAGATAAAACAGCTAAAGACTTACATGCTGCATGCCGAGCTGGTCAAGCCTCTCCACACCCAGTAAGCGCATACATGTCTTCGTCTCATCGGCCAAGACTATGTATCCAGTTAGTGAATCCGCAAGAAAAATGAGTCCAGGAATTCTCTTACTTTGCAATGTCCTCTTAACACCATCCACACCTCCAGCACTCAATCCCCAAAGCGCAGGCCGGCCGATGCCAACACCCCTCGCACCCAAACAAAGCGCCTTAACGACATCCGTCCCCCTTCTAATCCCCCCATCAACTAGAACCTCAATCTTATCAAAAACTTCAGGGCAATATTTCCTCATCTCAAGAAGTGTATGCACAGCCGGAGGCGAGGTATCAAGAGACCTACCCCCATGATTCGAAAGAATGATCCCTTTAATCTGCGGCGCATGCAAAGAAGCAATATAAGCATCCTCATGCGTCTGCAACCCCTTCAAAACAACAGGCAGTTTCGTGTGCTTCGTAATCCACTTCAAGGTCTCTTTCCAATTAAGCGTAGGATCAAGGCCTTGGAATACCGCCCGTTCATCTTTCTGCGAAACCTCAGGAGACTTGATTTCAGTGATTTCATTAATGACATTGCCACCTCGCAAGTCATCTTCTCGCTTCCCCATAACCGGTGTGTCGAGAGTAAGGACTAGGAACTTGATCGCAGGCAACTTGTTGATTCGCTCAATCATTTTCTCGCTTCTGCTTCGCTCTTCTTGCACGTACAGCTGCCAACCGAATGTCTGTTCAGGCGACGCACCCGCGACGATCTGCTCGGGCGTCATGCTTGCGCTATTGGAGATGATCTGCATAGCGCCGAAGCTGCGACATGCCTCGGCGATTCCGGCTTCACCACTCGGGTGGCCCAGGCGGGCCATTGCTGCGGGAGAAACGTAGATAGGCATGGAGACCGGATTATCTAGTAATCTGGCAGTGATGTCGCACTCTGTGCAATCAATGAAGACGCGGGGGCGCAATAGGATGGAGCGGAATACTTCCGTGTTGAAGCGCTTCGTGATCAAGTCATCCGCTGCGGAGTAGTAGTAGGCCCAGGCTTTCTTGCTTATTTTGGCAGTGGCTGCTTTTTCGAATTCGTCCATGTTGAGCAGATTTTGGACGGGGATTTCTTCGATCTTGCTTTGGGTGGAGGTCTGGGGCTCAGGCTGGGGCATTGTTGATGGGTCGACTGTACCTAGGCATGCCTCGGGCTTGAGGTTCTCTTCGAGGGTGCCGTCTGGGTGCACCGGATCAAATTCCTCGGTAGCATCTTTGCCTGCTAGTCTGAGGATGACTTTGGAGCCGCCTGGGTGATCGGTCATGAAGTTGGTGACCTGGTTAACGTTAGCTTCTTGCTTATTAGGGTCTCATTTGCGGCATCCGGGCCGGAAAACAGGGGGGTTTCTCACATCGTAGACTTTATCATGAATTATGACCCAACAACTTTCAGCTGAGTTGTGCTTAGCCACTAACATCATGTTAGTTAGCTCTATCCTAGAATGGAAACACCGCTTTGATGAGTCAAGGACACTGGGTAACGCGACAAACCTTCTGCGGCATCGAAGACCTTCCCCATGATGAGCAGGTGTCGAAATCGAGGAGAGAATACCGTGCTACTATTTCGATATCTTGTAGTTGTTGGCCGTGAGGAGGCGCCGATGTAGGAACCGGGGGAGAAGGGAAAGATAACCAATGGCAAGAGTAGCGGATAGGATTCATCAGCGGAACAAGGAACGGGTTACTGCTGCCCCTTTGGGCTTTG
This sequence comes from Penicillium atrosanguineum, assembly GCF_028827265.1. Lineage (NCBI taxonomy): Eukaryota > Fungi > Ascomycota > Eurotiomycetes > Eurotiales > Aspergillaceae > Penicillium > Penicillium atrosanguineum. Next base: position 1,972,364 of record NW_026623139.1, on the reverse strand, counting down.
GTGGGTCTTAACTACGGTAAAACGATAAAAAGGGCCTCAGATAAGGCTTGCGGGGTATCGTATCAACCGACTTCGGCCACACCTGCGATTTAATCTCTCACCTATCGACTGATGGCGCCGTCCGGCGCAAAGCCGAAAAGGAACGTTCGTATAGACTCCTTACCGTCTGATCGTCGGATAGCGGCAAAGGGTAAGTCATCTTCACTACTTAAAGACCGAGCTAATGTACCCCCCAGACTGCCGCCAGTGCGTGACGCGTCGCATCAAATGTGATCGGTCTATGCCACATTGTCGCAAGTGCTCTATTCGTGGTTTAGTGTGTCCCGGGTTCCCCCGTGTGTATCTGAGATGGGATCAGGGCGTGGCCAGCAGAGGGTATCTCTCGGGCAAGAGCCTACCACTTGTGGGATGCAATGCTTCTGTGCCTGGCCTGGAATATGTCTCATCCTCTGATTCAAGCTTCATATTATCGCCCCAAAATGTTTCAATCCAGAATGCATCCCCGACGAGTGATGCTGAGCTCGCAACTCAGCACCTTTCACGTTCTCTTTGCGACAAGCTTCTTCTACACTTCCTCTCAAACGTTGCTTCCCGTTTAACATGGATCGATGGCCCAGATAATCCATGGAGAAGCCTCGTTCTACCACTTGCCCAGCGATCTGCCTGTCTCCGCTTGTCAATCCTGGGTCTAGCAGCCGCCCATCTATCTGCCACATCCGCGGAATTCGAGCGGTCCTCGACTCATCTGCAAGTTAACCAGCGTCTGCGGAATGAAATCCTCGGGACCCTTAGTAGGAAAATGCAGATCGAGTGCTCTGCAAATTCTATCTCCGTCGGAGGAGGCTTCCTCGACTTCTCATTAGTGGAGATGCTCGCCTCGATGCTGGTTCTTTGTTATGGAGAACTACACATTCCGGGCTCGATGGATTGGAAGCTTCATCTCCGTGCATGCCACGCAATCATTGAAAGACACCATCTGCGAAGCATGCGGGAACTTTCTGGGGATGTAATCGCCAAGTGGCTAATCAATGAAGTCATTGATCTTGAGATCTTTGGAAATATCTCCGCTTTCACCTTGGAGCTTGATCCCAGCGTTATGATGACCTGGCCTGCTGTTTTCGATGGCGACTTCTGGGATTTCACGTTGCTTATTAACGAGACTACAGTGGCTGAGAGGTCCCACTATGCTCTTTTGAAAAGTAGCAACGGCCCTGTACAAGTAGACATGAGATATTGGCACGCTAAACTGGAGATAGCCTGCACTCGCGCGAGCATGTTGATCTCATCCTTTCCTGAAGATGAACCGTTGAAACGAACTCGCTTTCGCGCCATCATAGAAGCACATTACCATGCCTGCCTTATCTACAGTTACCAAGCCCTTGCATCTCAGGCCGAAGCGGCCGAGGCGATTCAGTCATCTTTGAACCATCTCTGGAATATAGTTGTGGCTGTAACGACGGAGCCTGGACCGACCTTTGCCCATGATATTTTCTTTCCTCTTTTCATCGTTGGCACTGAGAGCCAACATGACAAGCAAAGACAGTCACATATCGAGAATCTATTCCTGCAGTCTATTGCTACGACCGGGTTTTGGTGCAACCATGCCGCACTGCAATTCCTTCATCTTTTCTGGGAAAGTTCTAGCGACAAACACCAAAGGAGCTGGATTCAGTTTGCCCGAATTAATGAGGAAGAGATTGGGTCTTTCTTTGTGTTTTAAAGCATCCGAAAATGAAACAAGAGAAAGAAAGGACTAAATCTATGATCACCATTATCATTTCTCTGTAGAGATCATCACATGTCATAAGTCTCTTCATCCTCTACCCCGAACAGAACCCTCATCGGGTCTTGATAATCCATGAAACCAACCCCCGGGTCGCAAACACCGTAACCAAGCAACCTCTGAGCCTGTGGCTTCAAATTTCTTACTCGTTCTAGCGGAACCATCAAGAACTGGTTCTCCGCAGGTCGTAGTGTTGGCTTGCAGAGGAAGATGCCTACTGTCTCGCGATATTCGTCTCTGCACGCAGAAAGAGCTTTCTGTTAGCACATCCAACATTCATATCCAATACCGGGCGTGGAATCGGGTTGAGCTTACTGCGTAGTGTTACCGCCACCAGCGTGATAAGTGTTGCCCAGAAAAATGAATGCATCACCGGGCTCTAGTTCAGCAGGAACAGCTTCTTCGTTGTACGGCCGGCGTTCAGGACCCCACAAGTGAGAGCCCGGGATAGCAATTGTCGCACCGTTCTCTTTTGTCGTCTTCGTCAATGCCGTAACACACCCGATCATACAAGGCATCATTTCGTTGGTGGGATGATAATCACTTTGCAAATTATCAATAAATGCAACCACCCGGGACCCTGAGAAAGAAGTTCATACTTATCATCACGGTGCAGAACCTGTTGCCTCCCACCAGGGTTTACCCGGAACCCAACAGTAGAGGAGATAATAGGCTTCCCAGTGCAAGTTACCTGCTGATCATCTCTCCAGTACTTGAAAGTAGACGACACCATTTTATTGGCAACATCGATATAGAATGGATTGCATGCCAGATCGACGCATGAGTCTGAGATACCTAAAAGACCAGTCGCACGCTGGGTGGTCGATGGGAAAAAGCCAGACTTGTCAGGTATGTCGTTGTCGAAATGTGGTTTCAAATCCCGTTTAATTTGCTCGGCTTCTTCCCGAGAGATGAGACCTTCAATGATGACTCCGCCGTCACGGTTGATGATCTCAATGGCTTTGTCGGATGTTACCGAGGGATCTGAAGCCTTGAGTCGGACGATAGTTGGTTTGTCGGTTGGAGCATGCATGATGGAAATAGATCCTGGTTGACTTGCTCTATTGCGATAATTGAATTATAAATGAGAGGGAAAACAGTACTCAGGTGAGGGTTATCGTTGGGCTTTATAGTTCACCTGAACCGCCATTGATACTACTCAACTAACCGGATCTCGAATCTCTCTAGTAATTAAATCATATTTCAAGGGTTCATGCCACTTCTATCGACCAATACAAAGAAAGAGAATCAAAGTCGCTCCACCAGCATGACGAGAAAACGTCAATTTTGAATCAAACATACAAGATAAGGCTAACCCAAATCAGACAGGTCGCATGAGAAAGCTGCATAGGAGGCTCCGGTAACCAGATGCCGACGAACGGCATCTACAAAGTGGACGTTGCATTGGACCAAGGACCCCCGGCCATCTAACACTATTCAGGCAGTCCGGGTGAAAAAACGAGCCGACAGGATTGGCCACGTTCTGAGGGTCGTGAAGCTAACCCGAACTGACAGCTCGGCTGAGAAAGTACCTGCGGGGTAAGGCCATGGCGCATTATTGGAACTCTACAGGCTCTAGAGCGCTTTTAGGTAGCGCCTCGCTACTGCCAAACTAAGAAAATATTTTCACTTAATATTTTTCTCTTTTCGCCCCGTAATTCTAGGATGGGTACCTCCATTGTCCCACAATACCGAGAACGTGCCAACGACAAGGTCCACTTGATCATCATAACTACAACGGTAATTGAATCCACATTAAGCTTTCTATGTTCATGGTAGTTGCATTGGGAGTCTTGTGTTGAATATACCTAGCTAACGCCCCCTGAATATGCCTAGATTCAGGCTCGGGCGTACGTTCCAAGAGTGTCTTAGGATTGCATCCAGAAGCTGGATACTGGCGATCTCGCTTTAGTCTAGTCATCCTTTTTACGTGATGGCTATTGAAGGTAAAGTAAAGTCGCTCAGTAAGGGTGAGGCTAAAGAAGCCGGTGATCCTTTTCATGAGGGTAATGATGATATCCCGGGAGAGCCAAGGCAGCTGCCAGCGCTACAGCGGAAGCTAAAGAGCCGACACCTGCAAATGATTGCAATTGGTAAGCATAGACTCCATTTCGATTCTGCATCTTCAATCACTCACTTCCCCACAGGTGGCACAATTGGTACTGGTCTGTTCATTGGAAGCGGAACAGCTCTGGCAAATGCTGGACCTGTTGGTGCATTGATCGCATATGCTTTCATCGGCTCCATCGTTTTTTCAGTGATGACCTCTCTGGGAGAAGTAGCAACTTATCTGCCAGTCGCAGGAGCATTCACCTCCTATGCAACGCGACTGGTTGATCCCAGTCTCGGCTTTGCCATGGGCTGGATATATTGGTTTTCCTGGGCAATCACTTTTGCTCTTGAACTCACAGCCACAGGTCTAATCATCCAATACTGGGATCCTACTATCCAGATCTCGATCTTCATCGGAGTATTTTGGGTACTAATCACCGCACTCAACTTCCTTCCAGTCAACTTCTATGGCGAGCTCGAGTTCTGGTTCTCGAGTATCAAGATATTGACGGTAATCGGCTTTATGATATTTGCTATTTGCGTCGACGCTGGCGTTGGTCAACAAGGATATCTCGGGTTTCACAATTGGGTGCACCCTGGTCCTTTTGCCGATTACCTAGTAACACCAGGGCCAACGGCCAAATTCGTCGGCTTCTGGGCTGTTCTCATCCAAGCTGGGTTTTCATGCCAAGGTACCGAGCTGGTTGGTCTTGCTGCGGGCGAGAGTGAAAACCCACGAGAGACTGTGCCCAAGGCAATTCGGACGACTTTTATCCGTATCATTCTTTTCTACGTTCTCTCCGTGTTCTTCATTGGTCTACTGGTACCCTCTGATAATAAGGAACTCCTTACGGGCACAACAAATGCAGCAGCATCGCCCTTTGTCATTGCGGCGAAGTTGGCCGGGATCAAGATCTTGCCTAGTCTCATCAATGCTGTCCTTTTGGTTGTGGTTCTATCCGCTGCCAATGCGAATATCTATAGTGGTAGTAGGATGTTGATCGGACTCGCGCAAGAACGATTTGCGCCTGCGTTTTTTACCAAGACTACGAAAGGAGGCGTGCCTTATTATGGAGTAGCTGCTACCGCAGCATTTGGTCTACTGGGGTTCCTGAACGTTTCCAACTCCGGGTCTACTGTTTTCAACTGGCTGCTCAACATTACTACAGTTGCAGGCTTTATTCTCTGGGCGTCTCTCAACGTCTGTCACATCGCGTTTATGCGTGCTCTGAAAGCTCGTAAGATGTCTCGAGACTTACTGCCTTACAAGGCGCCGCTTCAGCCTTTCCTCGCATATTACGGACTCTTTTTCAACATTCTCATCATGTTAACGCAAGGCTTCACCGCGTGGATCCCTACATTCAATGTGGAGAGCTTTTTCGTCGCATATATTAGCCTTATTCTCTTCGCCATCCTATACGTTGGCCACAAGCTGATGTTCCGTGACAGCTTCGTCTCTCCCATGCAAGCCGATCTTGACACTGGACGTCTTGAGATTGAAAGTGAATACTGGGAGACAACGGTGCCTACTACATGGTATGGCAAATTATGGTTTTGGATTACTGGTTGATGAAGAGAACCACCGTAGGTCGGATGTTTTGAGTTGGCATGATGTACATATTGTTCAATATTGAGTTGGAGATTGCCGCTAATAAGACAGAGTTGAGAAATCATTTGGGTATCGTACAGTAATAGTTGTGAGGGCCGTTGGTCGTTCTTACGATCATTTGTGGCTTAGCCAAGTTTTTGTGCCTTCGTAAAGGCCCAACCACACGCCAGATCCAACAACGCCCATGAATATGTTGATGCCACAGCCGCGGAAGAAACCGCGGAAGCCTTCTGCTGCGAGGATACTGCGCGCAGCATGCATAATTCGGTTCCTTTGCAGAATGCTCTGGTCGGAAGCATCCAGGTTCACCCTTGTCTTCAACATATCCGTGGGGGCAGTGAGCACCGTGGCTATGCCCCCCGCGACCGCACCACTCGCTGCAGCATTTGTGGCACTGTTGATGACTTGAGAGTGTTTCATGTCCATATCCCTGGTCGTGGATATCAATGACCGTTGGAGGATCACTGATTGAGACATATGATCTTTCAGAATTTCATAAATGGGCATTTGAATAGCTGTGTAGGGCAAATGATGTGCTAGGAGCGCGAAGTATCCGCTCCATAGTTGCCTGACGTTCTTGAATTTCTTGAACGCTTGGACCGTGGCAGACTGGGGGCTAGCTTTTTGATGGCTCTGACTTGCGGACGTTGGGAACTTTGTAGATGTCGATTGGATCATTTGCGCATTATTTTTGAGCGCCTCGGCTGGAGCAAAGAAAACACAGGCAACGGCCTCGGCGACAGAGGCTGCGCAGAAGTCGGAGAATACTCGATAGGAACTCGTTTGATGGGGCATCAATACTGGGCCCATGCTGGCTAGTCTTGATTGGACATTTTCATATGTGATAAAGAATGCCCCAGCTAGAAAGAGGTAGTTGAGCAACTCATTGCGGTATCTTTGACTTTTGGTTCAAAGACTTACCAGCTGGAAATGAGGAGACAAGCACACTACCAAACCCTTGATAGAGACCTCGAAAGATCTTGGGATGGCTGAAAACGCTCTTTCTTGTGCTTCGTGCGTAATTAGTGTATTCTCGAGATTGAATGCGTGTTTTGATGGTGTCCAAGGGGTGGATCATGAAGTCCAGAGATAGTGTAGTAGCCGCGCTAGCCTTTTTTTGTTGAACTGAGTGTCAGCGTATTTCCTCCTTGGATGGAAATTTAATCTTTTTACCAAGAAGATGACCAGGGGATCCGCAGCCATGGCCTTCGGTCTTGCAAGTTTTGATATCACATGAATGAAGGTATCAGGGCCCGTGTCAAGCAAATACAAGGAAAGTGGGAACGGGAAGGGGAATGGCGAAGGAGAGTGCTTGCAAGGAATCGACTGTCGAAGTCTTCAAATCAATTTTGATGCTTGTAACAGATTCCAGGTCGAGTCTGTTGCTTGCAAAGGGGCTGACGGGCTCCGCGGGACCCGACTATTGCCACTTTTCTCAGGCAGTATAACTCGAGCGTTTTCATTCAACCAATCAATACGTGAGCTGCATTAGTTACATATCTAAAACCCCATCTATCATCTCTATAATCTATACACAAGTATGTAATTCCAACAAAACCCGCACCGCCTTAGAAGTGGGGAGCATGCCTCCGTTCCATGTGCAACCCCAAAGTCATAAACGCCCCAAAACTGCCAACAGTCATGAAAACAGGCCCCCAAAATGCAGGAACAAACTGCCCAATCATCAAATACCGCCTCATAGACCAGTATCGGAAGAAGCCATATCCAAGACACCAAACTCCAAGCAACTGACAAAGTCGCGTCGCAGAAAAGGCATCCGAGACCATTTTAGGGCCCATAGTTTGCAGCTGGGAATGCTTCGGACCTGAGACCTGCTTCGCATCTTTGACAGCAGGTTTCTCCTCGTGCAGGGAAGGCGCGCCAGCCTGCTGGGGCGCCATGAGCGCAGAGCCCAGCTTCGAGGTGAGAAGTTTGTCGATGGCGTCTAGGCGGTCGAGTGCAAGCGCCATAGCCGCGAACCCAAGGCCTGCTCGGGTCCATGATAGGAATGTGCGCTCATTGGCGTGGTGGTCGCGTTGCTGCGAGCCTGTGTTTGCGACGCGCGCTGGCATAAGGCGGCGCAAGGCGGACGCCATTTTGATGATAACCAGGTAGAGGACGGTGGGAATTATGCGATAGAGCAAATCATAAAGGAAGGGACGTTATGGAGAAGTCTATGCAAGCAGGATAGATAGTTAAAAGCCAACTGCCGAGGACAGACCGAAGCACATGTGGATCAAATTGCATCTTTGGTCGCATTGATGCCCGTAAACAAGCTATGAACGGCGACTTGATCAGCCTCGCACAGATTCACAATCATGCATAATCCCGTACATCGCCGATCGAAATGCTATTTTATCTTACGTACTTCTCCATATTTCCCATCTGTTAGCGCAAAGAATGTGAGGTTCCAGCGGAGTCAAAATGGGCCATGACGCTCCATCGCCGAGAAAATGTCCGCAACTGGAAGATCCCGATTGGTCAGTCGAGATCCACCGACCTGCACTTTAGCCAGACTCCTCTCTGCTTCTTTTCTATAAAAACAAGTCTTTTATGACTGGCATCTTGTCTCGCTCATCTGACTTACTTCCCTTGCAGCCCTATGTATGTTTTTGGGATCAATCAAACCACCTGCTCGGGTATATGAGGTCTATTCGGACGAGAGAGTCTCGCTCGGGCGAGAAATGGGTCACTCGGGCGAGAGACGATGGCATCATCACTGGGATACACGTATTGTTACTCTAGTGTGTTATATTCAATACAAAGTGGGATGATGTCCAGTCAGACTCATTTTGACAAAGGACGCCGATTGCGACGGAGAAACCGCATCTACCGCATCATCATCATCATCATCATGGTCGGCGATGCGGGCCGTACGGTCCATGAAACGAATCATCATCCTTTTATTATCTCCTATCTTAACGCATAGAGTACAGTAAGGGAGATGTTGAGATGAACTTATCAATTTACTATTATTCATAGATATTATAGACAATCCCATCAACCGGCCATACAAACTATGCATGTGTATGACTGGGATTTTTTCCGGACCCGAGTGGAATTCAACTCTGCTACGCTAAGTATGAACACGCGAAACCAAAGTCGAGATGATTTTCAATAACACAAATTGATCAATTTCTATACGGATAACCTATAGTTAAACAATAAGAGAATTCAGCATTCAATATTCTCAGCCCAGAACATTACCCCATGTCAACACACCAATCTACCATTCGACCGCAACCTTCAAAGGCAATCGGAGCATCCTGAACCCCTCTTCAACCTTCGGCAACCTCCCAGCCCGAATGTTAACCTGCAGTGACTGATGCAGCAACCTAGGCGCATTGAGCGTCTTATCACGCTCATTCCGCATACCCACAAACTCTTTTTTCGAGACCTTGTCCCCAAGATGCTTATTCAATTTCTTCTGATCGCGAACACTCATCCATGGGATAGGTTCTCGTCCGTCAGGCGGGTAGTCGTGGCCGGGCCAGATCTTGACCTCATCGGGTAATTCTAGAAGTTTACGGCCTGATTGGAAGAGATCTGTTGCGTCGCCGCCTGGGAAGTCACAGCGAGCTGTGCCGATGTCTGCGTGAAAGAGGGAGTCACCGCAGAATACATTGTCTGGGGTTTGTTAGTTTTGAAAAGGGGTTGAGTTTTGGGGAATGTTGCTTACCTCCGATTTGGTAGCCTAGGTGGTCGGGTGTATGGCCCGGTAAGTGGATTGCTTTCGCTGTTAGATTGCCGATGGAGAAAGTTTCGTCGTCGTCAAATAATTTATCAAACACGTGGTTGTATTCGTCTTTTGTAAGCCCGTACCGTTTACCGAAAAGGGTTTGGACTTGCTCGATGCGTTTGCCGATGCCAATAGGTGGCTTATGGCCCTGTATTTGGGCAAGTCGGCTTTGGAGGTAGGAAGATGATGTCAGGTGGTCGGCGTGGGCGTGTGTTTCGAGGATTCTCTCGATCTTATAGCCTTTTTCTTGGACGAAAGATAGTAGTTTATCCGCAGATTGGGTGGTGATGGATTGTGTGGTGGGGTCATAGTCCAGAACAGGATCTATGATTACTGCGGTTGATGTTAATAGGTCTGCGACGATGTACTGCCATGTTCCGGTCACATTTTCGAAGATGTTGTGAATCGTTGGTACTTTGGTGGCAGCGCCCGTGGTGTATTGCGCTTGATACCCAGGTGGTGCTTGGTGGGTTGCAAAAATGGCATCCCGGTTATGAGTGCGAGGACGTGCAATTGCCCTGCTGTGTAGGCCTCTTCTCGGCGATGCTGTGATGGAGGTGGCGTTGGGCATGGGACTGTAGCCAACTGAAGGAATGGCCGCTAGTTGTGGCCACCGCGCGCTACCTGCAAGTTGTAGACCATGAGTGATGGACTTAACGGACTTCATGATTGCCAGGCCCTGGGTATAGAAGAAATGGGGAGGTTATGAGGCTATGAGGCTATGAGGCCATCTGATGCATGTTACATTCATATATTAAGGTTAAAGTACGCAGGGGATAGGCCGGGCTCTATCAAAACCCCTTGGTCGCCGATTGCCGCCGATTGCCACCGAGTCGGCGACCACTTATGTCTCCGGTAAATTCGGAGACTTAAGGTGAGATCGCATGTTGGTTAAGGGCAGTCAGTTAAAGTGCCCTGCATGGTAAAAGGTGATGTTAAGTGGACCCGTAAGCGCCTTGTAATGTGTAAAGTTACGGGCGGTCGATCACGGCCGAGACAAGATTCTTCATTCCAAGCACATCATCAGTTCCTTTTTAAAGCTCTGTCGCTCCTTGATCAATTTCTCCACATAAAATAAAATCAACTCATAATGTTCAGCCGCAACGCGACAAAGGCTGCCCGCGCGGCGCCAAGCATTCGCAAATTCGCGACTGAGGCTCCCGTTGCCTCCGCGCGCAACCACAAGGTCGTCGTAGTCGGCGGTGGTTCTGCCGGTCTGGCGATCAGCCACCAGCTGCTTCACTCCGGCAAGTTCTCACAGGATGATATCGCGGTTGTCGACCCCGCCGAGTTCCACCATTACCAACCGGGCTGGACCCTGGTGGGTGGTGGTCTCAAGACCAAGGAGGAGCTTCGACGCCCTATGAAGAGCTTGATCGACCCCAAGCTTAAGCACTACGTTGACAGCGTGGCATCATTCTCTCCCGAAAAAAATGCCGTTAAGCTCGGCAACGGCGACAGCGTCAGCTACGAACAACTCATCGTTGCCCCCGGCCTCGCCCTTAACTGGGGAAATATCAAGGGTCTGCAGGAGGCTCTGGCCGATAAGAGCACCCCGGTCTCTTCCATCTATGGCTATGACACTGTCAGCAAGGTGTTCGGCACCATCCAGAAGCTGGAGAAGGGCAACGCTTACTTCACCCAGCCCGCAGGCGCTATCAAGTGCGCCGGTGCGCCGCAGAAGATCATGTGGTTGGCCCTGGACCACTGGAAGCGCGCAGGCCGCTACGACCCCAGCAACCCGGCCAATTCGGACATCAAAATCAACTTCGCGACTGGTACGCCGGTCATGTTCGGTGTGCCCAAGTACAACAAGGCCCTGACCGCCATGCAGCAGGAGCGCGGCGTGAACGGCCTCTTCCAGCACGACCTGATCTCCATCGATGGTGACAAGGCCACTTTCGCTCTCCCTGACGGCCAGTCTGCGACCAAGCAGTTCGATTTGCTGCACGTGGTGCCCAAGATGGGAGCCCCTGCGTTCGTCAAGAACAGTGCTCTCGCCAACGAGTCCGGCTTCGTCGATGTCGACGACGGCACCACCCAGCACAAGAAGTACGCCAATGTCTGGTCCGCCGGTGATGCGTCCAGTCTACCTACCTCCAAGACCGCCGCTGCCGTCACCGCTCAGACTCCCGTGGTCGTGCGCAACCTTTTGCAAGCGATGGAGGGCAAGAAGCCCGATGCCGTGTACGACGGATACACCTCGTGCCCGCTGCTGACCGAGTACGGTAAAGTCCTTCTGGCCGAGTTCAAGTACGGCGGTGTGCCCAAGGAGACATTTGGCAACTGGTTCGGCATCGACCAGGCCATACCCCGCCGCTCCTTCTACTACCTGAAGAAGGACTTCTTCCCCTGGGTGTACTACAACTCAATGGTGAAGGGTGAATGGGCTGGGCCTAAGGGCTGGACGAACTAGAATAAGAATACCTCATGTACTACTGCACGGAGTTTGGGAATAGACAACACTTTCGGGTATCAAGCCCTCGGATTATCAGATCAGGATTCCATCGTATTCTATGAGGAGAAAGACACCAAGACCCCTCACGAGGGACTACATACTTAGTGATAAGCCAGTCAATATCGGTCTATTAATATAAGCGTAGAAACAGACAGAAGCACCTCTATCTTTCCCCTCACGGGCGCTAGCAGAGACCGCGCCGCTTTTCCCTGAGGGGAAGTACCCAAAGGAGCAATATTTCCCGCTTGGGGGCGGAAGTCAATATCCATGCGAAATATGCTAACTGATTGACTTCTGAGCCGTTCCAGAGCGAAGAAAGTCCACGGGGATAAACAAAAAGGAATTCGTCCAAAAAAGAAAAAGAAAAAGAAAATAAAGAAAATAAACAATGAAACATTCAACATAAAGAAAATCCCATAAACCCCGGACTATAGACGAATCTTTCTCCCCGCAGACATCTTTTTCTAAGTGCCTCCTCACTGATCTTCCAAGGAAAGTATCAGTCTCCAACGGTCTCCTCTTTTTCTCCCTGATAAACCCCCACTTGCTTATGCACCTCCCCACTCAGTCTCCATTTACTGCTGGTTCTGCTGAGACTGGAGGTAGTTGTAGGCACCGTAGGCAATGGCACCACCGATGAGGATAACGGCGTAGAGACCGACACCAAAGCTGCCGGCATCAGAGGAGGAAGACGAGGAAGAAGCTTTGGCGTGGGACTTGGGCTCGGGGTCACCGGGCTAGGAGTTGTTAGTATATGCAATTCACGGTATGGGGTAGCCGTAGCGATATAATTAAAGTAGGGAATGCGTACCATGCGCTTCACGTTGCCGACGAGCAGACCCTCGAGAATTTCACGCGCCTCATCGGAGTGGCCAACATCCTCGAAAGCCTCAGTGCCGTCCTGGCCACCAACGTCGAGAAGAACTTCCTCACCACCACTGTAGAGTAATTGTTAGCCATTTTTTTCACGTTCGTGGTTTAGTGTGGCGTGGGGTTGAGTGGGGAGGGCATGTTAAGGCCAAGCTGGCCGTTAGATCTTGCGATAGGGGGCAGGGTCTCGCGATAGGGAGAAGCGACCTGTCGCAAGTTTCTCGCCGGGGTAGTAGGGTGGTTTGGAGGGGAGAAGGAGCCAGAAAAAGAGAAGGAACATACGGGTGCTCGTCGACGAAGCTGGAGCAGTCGTAGACCTTGTCGTGAATGACCATGTACAAGTCCTTCTTGGTGTTGTGGGTGGTGACCTCCTCGAGGGTGAACTCCTTGACGTCAGACATGGTGAATTGTGAAGAGAACTAGGAGCGATCGCAGGTGTTAGCAGGGCTATTAGGCCACATTTCTCGGTGAGAAGAGGAAGGGTCCGACGGTGGCTCTTTGTGTCTCCGTCGGAGACACGAGATAAGAGAAAAACCGCTGGAAAAATGCAGGAATATTTAAGTGTCGTATGACACGGGTAGAGGGGAACTCACTTAGAGAGGGCTATAAGACAAGAAGCAAAGATATGGACAGAGACAAGTTAAAGGGAGGAAAGTGTTGAAGACCGAGAAAGTTCCTGGGACGTGCGCCTGGGCGGTCTCCGCGGTGGGCCAGGTACATACTACATCTTTCACCCGTATTTCCCACCCGACATTATTTTTTACTTTGGGTAATGGGGCCATAGCCGGGGCTACGCAACTATTGAGGGGGCAAATTCTGCCTAGGGACAGGCACATCTGATCCCCGGTTTGACCGCCGTGAAGAATCGAGCAATTCCGACATTTTCGGGGTTGGACGAATCAGAGGCTGCTTATTAGAGCCTCGGCGCATATGAACGTTGGGATTTTGGGGACTATCACATAGTCTAGGATTCTAAGATAGGATTGGGGGGTATAATTCTGTGATTTCAGGGAATTCAGTGAATTCAGCGAACCTCGGGATCGGGCTATCTCCCGATTATCCATAAGGTTCCAATCTAAACCGATCCCAATTGCCAGAAGTGCCATATGCAAGTGCCAATATGCAATACCCGAGGGTGAGTTGGGCCCGGTGGCTCTTTTCGGGAAACGCGTGCGGGATCCGCTGGGTCCAAGATCCGCGCCTCCGCCACTGCGGAATTAATGTCAGTCCTCTAGACCCAACTTTTTTACTAAGTGGAGTGTCTTCATAACATCGCCGTCTATATTCTAATTGCCCCGGTTCAGATGAATTTATTCCTAAATACGTTCCCCATTCCAGGCTTCGTTCTAGATCTTTTCATGGGCACCTCTGTAGGGCTATCAATGCGTCGACTATTATCTCCATGATACCTATCCATTTTGCTCACCTAGCCGTGGATCTTTCCGCGTGGACGTATCACCAGTGGGCGTATCTCTATATATCCCCGGGGCCACCTGGGCGCGTCGAGCTATTTACCCTCAAGTCGCCCTTTCTGCACCCTTGGACACGTGCATATAGTGGCTCACACCTATACTTGCGTAAATACCAACCCTACAAAATGCGGTGTGGAACCTCACAATGAAACTTTGACATCGGGGTACCCTCCTCGTTTGATGAGATTGATTTATGTACCTAGTGCCCAGGCGCCGATCTATTCAATCGTAGAAGTCGTGAGATGCAAAAATGTCAAACGCAACAATGAATACACACAAAAGAAAGGCATAAAAACGCTCATTTCGCTGGAACTCGCTCATAAAACACAATGTAAGCCTGCTCATTCTGGAGCCTATCCTTTGAGCGTAGGTCTCGTGGATTGAAATCCGTGGCTCGTTCGTCGTCGAACTTCCGCCAGCACTGTCGCTCTGCGTCGCGCACTAGCGAGATATAATGGCCACTGCCCATGGACGATCCGATATGTCGTAGTACTGCGAATGAGTCATATGTGAAGGGTGCTCGGGTCGAGTCGGCGTTGGGGGCGTTCGGGTCAGGGGGTGCTGGACTCGGGTTCGATATTACAAATTCGTCCATTCGTAGGCCATGAAGCGGGAATTCGATCGGGGTGTGGATCTTCCGTGCACTTTGGGTCTTGGATGCGGAGAAGCGTTTGAAGTGAACCACTAGGATCTTTGGTGCGCGCGTAATATAGATCTGTTTTGTTGCCATGCGCTTGCATTTGCAATGTGGGCACTTCCACACCTCGTCACCGCTCAACATTTCCTCTTGGCAATAGCTGCGAAGGCATTGATAGATATCCCCAGCGCCGGTAGGCGGTATTTCAACGCTGATACTGTAAAAGGCTTCATATGTGGTTGAAGTTTGTTGACAGGTCGTGCACTTTAATCGACTGGCATGTTGACCGGCGAAAAGGTTTGAAATAAAAGACTCTTCTCGATGACAGTACCGGTTCCATTCGATCTGCGAAACCTTCGCCACAGGCATTCGTTCACGCTGCATCTCCTCAGAAAATGTCAATGGCCGCAGTGGGTTACGTTGCCAATTGATGTTGAGATCCTCGTGTAAACAGTCCACGGTAAAATCGAAAAACTCCTTGGCGTCCTGCTGCCGATCAATGGCCCACTCCCGGTTCAATCGACCGCAGAAATTGCGGAACGAAGATGGCATAATGACTTCCACGTCATTTTTCCAAAGCGACCTGATCAGATTAGCATAGAGACCAGGCATGACACCCTGTGATCCCTTCCAGTTCTTTTGAATATAGTAGCGAAAGCGATTGTCCATAAAGAACTTGCTCATCTCGACAGTAGCGCTGAGGCACTGTATGGTCGAATTCATGTAGCAAGTCACTCCAAAATTGGTGAGGCCGGTGCGTGGAAGCTTTACGCGACTGAGGAACGAGTTCTGGGTGTATAAGGCCGTGCGATTTGCCGAATTCTGGCGCTCCATATGAGGCTGTATTTGCCGCCCATCCGAAACACCGCTGTAACTCGGACGAGGCACCGCCGGAGGCGGTCGTGAAGGCGCGACTGGTAGAGGATGGGCTGCGTAATTCGGTACCGGTGGTGTTGGCCGAGCATCTGGGTGCATCATTGACTGCTGAACATGATGCGGCTCGGGGAAACGCCGTAGGAAATCTTCGTAGGTATGGACCAATGGAGCTGCCGTTTCTTCCTGGGGCTCTTCGGTGAGCTCCTCGTCTTCCAAGTAGGTGCTAGTGTCAATCTCTTCGTTCTTCGACCTTTCCAGCCACTCCGATAATTCTTTCGAGTTGAGAGGAGTGAACTCGCGCAAGCGTCTCTTGCGCACCTCCAGACTAGAATTGGCACTTGCCATGGTTGGAACACGGCCAAGGGGGCGACCAGGTCGGAGTACAGGCTTTTTGGTCTGGAGCGATCCCATGACAGCGGCAGTTGTAGAGGTAGCCAGCGACTGCTGCCCCACAAGATCAATCCATGCATCCAAACCGCCTAGGAGAAGTGCCGGAGGACGCCCGGCTTTGAGGGGTTTGTATTCGTTGAACTCATAAAGGGTATCATGAAGGAATCGTAGATGCGGGGCGGACGTTCCTGACGGTGGACCTGCCAGATAGCTGACTGAAGCCGTACTTTGGTCGTAATAGACAACTAGATCAAACTCATTTCGCCGTTCAAACAAGGCCTGCTCATGCTCTGGGGACACCACTAAGCGCTCTTCAAGCTCCTCGGCAGAAACATTCTCTTTCAAGGCCACCGGCTCGACGCAAATAATAGAAATTCCATAAATGTGGCCGCTGTCATAGAGATCTCGGGAACGAACATCTACCAGTAAAACGCTATATTTGCGCATGTAATCCATGAGGTCGGTGGCTGTTACAGTAGAGTTGAACGGTAGATCAGGCGAATTGCTCCTGGTCTCTCGGACATGGACACCACTGGGTGTTCGCGATCTGTAAGGATTCTCATCAAATCCACGGCTTGGACTGCCCTGAGGAGAGTTTGCAAAATGCGAATAACGTTGGCTCAATGACCGCGCGCTTTCAGATGACGTTCTTGGCGGGTTCGACGGAGGTTGCGAAGGCACTGTATAGATAGGACTGTATGTAGGGTCCGGGGCACGTGGGAGAGATGTTGTAAGAGGAAGCTTCGGAGGAACGGTCGGTATGCCCATACCGCGAGGCCCCAATGGGCGTCTGGTCGGCGATGCAAAAGGCGAACCATAGCTTCCTTGGGGAAGACTAGAGGTGTAAGTGGACGCATGTCCAGCAGGCACAGATGGGGTATAGCCAGGCGAGTTCCTCGAAGTTGGCTCTGATTCATGGGGCTGAGAAGTTTTAAGCTTTGCAAAACGTTGCGCCAGTATATCTTCAGCTGGACTGGAGAATCTCTTCGGATTAAATCTTAAAACGTTGGTCAATACATATCTGAAACATGGTCTGGAGAGACATTGATGGATCCATAAAGATGTTCTATAAAAACGGTCTCTAGTCTCCAGAAAACTTACTTGGGAGGGTCGAATATCTGTTGGAACTGCGTCGGGCTGGGCATTCTCACAGAGTGGTTTCCGGACCGGTTCTCGCGACCCCTGGGAACAGCCGAGGCGCGAGTAGGAGATCCAAAGAGACCTGTTGGTGGCACGTTGCTCTCCAGATTATCTTCGATTATTTGCTTCTTGATCGCATCCATTGTTCCTTGCTTCCTTCGGACTGCCTGCATCAAATCCGCAAACTCCTTGTACCATCCAGGCCGTTCAGTAATAGTTGTCTTGTATTCCGAATGATGGGGGATGATGTTGATGGTGATTTCGGAGGCCCGCAAGTACTGAATATAGGCTCGGTCGAGTTCCCTTTCACCCAGGTCCTTGGCTCGTTCGATTGCCTCGGAAGCCGTTCTCAGGAGGACGTCAAGCTGCGCAACAGATGAGCGATAGTTCCCCGCATCCTGGATAATGTACTTACCGGAGTGTTCTCGTTGATACTCAGAAGAGCCGCTTCATCTTGCAAGTCCTTGATATTTGGGAAACGCGGTAGTGGCCGGGCACCATTCTGATAAGAGGCCGGTCTGCTGACCTGGCCATTGGAATGCATGTTGCCCCCCACCGAGTAAGGACGGGTGTCCTTCCACGGCGGTATGTCCGGTTGAGGAGGTAGTGCTGCCGCATCGGGGGGCATGTTTGAGGCAGCAATGAAGAGGTTCAGCGCATAACTATGAGACTGGAAGGCTCCAGCATTTAAAGAACAACGTAATGCGATCCAGGAACCGGAGCGGGTCTGGGGTAACCAAAGTGACAGTACACCTCTCACCGCCCCCGCCTATGACGCCAGCCCAGCTTAGTCACTGCGGGCTGCCTACAGCTTCCACCTTTACCGTAGAGCCTCGTCTTTTCCGTGGGCTTCTCTACACTTTGAATTCATTTGCGCGCATTTAGTGTCGCTATTGTCCTCCATAATGGCAGGCTGGTTCTCTTCTGCGTCGCCGCTCGATGAGCAGATCGAGCGGGCGACCTCCTCCTCCCTGTAAGTTGTCATCTTATCGCGACCTGATGCCTAAACGATCGTTGTCGCCTGTCGAGGTCGATCAGATCTGGATAACTGAATACTAATCAATCTTCAGGGAGGACATTGCTCTTAACCTCGAGATATCCGATATGGTCCGGTCAAAAAGCGTTCAACCCAAGGAGGCCATGAAGGCGCTGAAGCGCCGACTGGAGAACAGGAATCCCAACATCCAGCTGGCCACACTGAAGGTTGGTGTTTACAAAACCCTCGGATATTATGCGCTAGATCATCATTAATAAGCTGGTTTATTTAGTTGACCGATACTTGTGTCAAGAATGGTGGCACCCATTTCCTCGCTGAGATCGCCTCCCGTGAATTCATGGATAATCTAGTGTCCTTGCTGAAGGCGGAGGGTGCTCCTTTAAACCCGGAGGTTCAACAAAAAGTTTTGGAACTTATACAGAATTGGGCCATGGCGGCTCAGGGTCGAATGGATCTGACGTATGTGGGGGAGACATATCGCAAGCTGCAAGGCGAAGGCTTCCAGTTCCCCCCAAAGACTGAAATGAGCGGTAGTATGCTGGAGAGCAATGCGGTAAGCTTAGCATCATGGTTCTCCACAGCAATGACGAGATTAGCTAACTATCTGTTCAGCCGCCGGAATGGATAGACTCCGATGTCTGCATGCGATGTCGGACTGCCTTTAGTTTCATGAACCGGAAGCACCACTGCCGTAACTGCGGCAATGTCTTCGACGCTCAATGTTCTAGCAAGACCATCCCTCTGCCACATCTCGGAATCCTTCAGCCTGTTCGAGTCGACGACGGATGCTATACGAAATTGACCTCGAAATCGTTTACGCCATCGGGAGTTTCAGATCGAACCTCATTCAAGAATCAATCCATCAGCAAATCCAACGCGATGGAGCCACGCGCCGCAAAGGCGGATAATAGCTTTGATGATGATCTCCGTCGGGCGCTACAAATGAGCCTCGAGGAGGCAGAAGGACGAGGCCCCTCCGGATTTGTGCCTCAGACTGGAAATGCCCCTGCACCGGTTCAAGAAGCCCCGGCGCCGTCAAACGTGGAGGAAGAAGACGACGCAGACCTCAAGGCTGCAATTGAAGCATCGCTGCGAGATATGGAACAGCATAAGCAGATCCATGCTGCGGAGTTGAAGAATAACGCTCAGCCAACCTCAGCGATGCCCGATTCGTCAAGCGTCTCAACTCCCTTGCCCAAGAACCCCTACGAGCTCAGCCCGGTCGAAACCGAAAACATCCACTTGTTCTCCACTCTCGTCGACAGGTTACAGCACCAGCCACCCGGAACCATTCTCCGGGAACCGCAGATTCAGGAGCTTTACGAAAGTATAGGCGCACTTCGGCCTAAACTTGCCCGCAGTTATGGCGAGACCATGAGTAAACATGGTAAGTCGATGTCACACCTGCTATTACGCTTGAAACTAACATTTCTAGACACATTGCTTGACCTGCATTCCAAGCTGTCTACGGTTGTCCGCTATTACGATCGAATGCTCGAGGAACGTCTTTCCAGTGCCTATTCCCAGCAAAACCTAGGATATGGAGGGTCTCAGTACTACGGTATGCCCTCGCAGGTCCCCGATATGAAATCGGGCGCGGAGAACTTTTACTATGGAAATGCTGCCGAAACTGCAGCCCCGCCAAATGCTGCGTATGCGCCACAGCAGGCGCAAAGCAATGGTTACGAGGCGCCTGTGTACCCAGCACAGGCCCAGCGTGGACTCCCAACAGAGTCACACAACGCTGCCTGGAGTCAAACCCCATATCCTTCGCTGGGGTCGCCTCAGCCAACGAACAACGCTGTGCCCAGTCATGCTACCCCAGCTCCCGCGCAATACTATACCCCTCACCCCGATCAAGACCCGGCCCAGCAACAATTCTCCGAGCCTCCCTACCAACCGTCCCCGATCATGCGACGGGACTCTCAATACCAGCCCAGTGCGCCCCCAAGTGCGCCAGAGGCACACTCGCCCGAGTACATGCAATCACCGACGTACTCGACTGTTCCCCCGACCGGACTCGCAGCTTATCAGCAGCCTAGCGGGCCGCCGCCTCAATCCTACTATCACCAGCCGCAGCAGCCCAGCCCAGTACCCGCATACCCGCAGGTGCCGACCGGCCAACCGGGGGCGTACCCGGAGGCCCAGCATCAACCCCCCGCGTTGCATCAACAACCCGCACAAGCGGTGGAGGAGAGCCTGATTGAGCTGTAGAGCGAACTTGCATATTGCTTTACGGCGTTCTCCTTTTTCTTTATCTACTATTGTACTCGATGATACCTGAGACCCGAAGTTTTCATACACAAGATTGTCATTGTGATTTAGTAGTGACCCCAGTAGATATAGGCTATCGCTCAATAAGGTTGGATGTAGAGGTTGCAGATAATTGCATGTATGGTTGTAAATGAGAGTAAATAATGAGTTTAAATGGCCATCCCCTAGTACCATTTGATTGAGTTAAAAAGGTAGTACCAGGCAGTGTCTATCTTCATGGATGATCGACATTTCTCGAAGCGGGATCTAGACCTCTCCACTCTCCCACACATGGCGTAGTATCCTATCCGTACCGTAATTTTACCCGTCTCCCCGTCGCCGAAGACAGCGAGTTCACCTCCCGAGGCTTCTTCCCTGCCCCCCAGTTCCCAGCTACTCGTATCGCTGCCACGGTCTCTCGAGCGAAGCGGTGTACATATCTCTTGCGACTATTGCGACCTCGTTGCTTTTTCGTCTGCGCGCACATCTGATCTGCCGTGATACCTCATCTCCTCTTCTACCTCGACCAATCCCTGTCGATGCCCTGTGCAAGTCAACTGATTACCCGCCTGTGGCTCTTGTGAGCTTTGCCGCCATGCCGAATAGCACCTCCTCCCCAGTCAAGCGCCCCGGTCTCGGCCGTCGCGCTGTCTCCTCGCATGCGGTCGTCACGCGGGCGAACTCCAACCTCGACCTGTCAGAGTCTCACAACTCCAAGGCCCCCATCCATAAAGCCCACCGCACCCATGTCGTCGGTGGTGGCCGCAATCATCACCGCAATCCTTCGGTCGGAAAGAACTTCAATAAACTACAGCGCTTCCAGCTGGGACCCGAACCAACCGGCCGCCACCACCAACGCAAGAAGTCCGCTCCGGCTACACCGGTCGCCAGTCCGAAAGGTACCGCACACGTGCGATGGGATACTGGGACCGTGGATGACCATCCCAAGAATGATTCTATGAAGAGAAACAACTCTACGCCCATCTTGCAACGCAATAATTCCGGGGTTGGGAAAAAGACCTTGGTTACTGATCGTCCGGCCTTAAGCTCCGGCAAGAAGAAGTCTGTCGGCTTTGAGCTGGGTGATGATGAGACCGACGAAGCTGAGTGGGAGGATACCACCACACAGTCGCCTGAGAGCATGAGACGCAACTCGGTCGTGCCATCCAACCACAGCGCGGAGAATCCCGCAGTCCTCGTCGATCCGCTCACCTTTGTGAAGCGTCCTTACCCACAAATGCCTCGAGCTACAAGTCTTCCGGACTCAGTCATCAATAAGTTCGTACGCAGGGACCCAGAGGAGGACGAAGACGAAGACGAAGACGAAGACGAAGAGAACGACTCGGACGTGACGCCCGAGCAAGAACAGCCTGGTGAGCAAGGCGACATTGCCAGCCGCCTCCTCAGCCCTTCACACTCCGCCAAAGCCCCCCTGCGATGTCTTCCATATCCGCCATGGGTGAGCATAAGCCGGCCATTTCGAACTCTGCAACGCGTAGTGCCTCATTTAAGCTGGCCGCCGTCCCGAATGCGGCCCGGCGTACCTTTTCTACCTCGAACCTTGGGCTCGCCAGCATGCCTGGTAGCCAACCTCAGGCCACTTCATCTTCCATGGAAGGGGGTGTCTCAAGGTTCATAGTGAACAACAAGGCTGGCCAGGCCTCTTCAAGAACCGATTCGGACCCGAACACTCCCTCCTCCTTCCTACCTCACTATCACCCACAAACTCCTCCCTCTCCCGGCCGCGGTGCTGGCAAGTCTACTGCTTCTCCGGCACGCCCTCGCGGCGGCGCTGATCTGCCATCGCGAACCCAGCAGAAGCTGTGGCTTCAACGTACGGCTACCCTTAACAACTCTCCTCCCGATACCCATGGAGTCTCTACTGCTGCATCTCCATCTGCCATGGATTCAGGGTACATGCCTACTGGACATAAGCGCTCTGCCTCTGGGGTATTCGATGCCAATCGAGGCATGAATGGTGCTAGTCGAGCAAGCGGGTCGGGATTCGACAGCGAGACGCGACACATTCGCAAGGCATACGAGAAGATGTCACTCGAACTGATGGTGGTGCGACGCTTCCAGACCCCCACGGGCGATAGCTTCACTCGGCTTCGCTCTATAGCTCGAGCATCCAAGGCAGTCGCAGCTAGGGCGGAACACAGTTCCATGGGCAAGCCTGTGAAGTCAGCCCCCTCATTGACCCTGCTGCAGCATCAAAGGCGCCCAAGCCGAATCGGCTCAAGCTCCGAGTTGCCTGATCCTCATTCCTCGACTTCCGAGGATCCAGCGACCCGGAGCGAATCCACCGACACCCAGGCAACCAAGTCTGCCCACCCCTCCGCCCGCATCCTTTCTACCTCGGACGAAGCTGCGCATGGCCTCCAGGGAGACAATGATCCTGAAGATTACCCGGCTGTGAATGGCGTCGACATGATGATCCGTCGCATGTGGGAGAGTCGCGAGGTTGCTTCTTCGAATTGAAGCCCCCTAATTCTGCTCATTTACGTTGATGACTCTTTTGCAATTACCTGGCGCTGGTGGCTTTCGATTCCTGGTTCTCTTACGTGACCTTTACCCCACAGTGGACATAGCTTTGGTTTTATTTTTTATTCCAGTCAATAGCGTTGCGTTCCAATGTAATACATGTTGATCTTGGCATCCGGCAGGGTCGCCTTCCGGGGAATCGCGCATGGCGTGACCCATGGATGAGTAACGCCTAATCCCTTCCTCCTGATTTGATCTCAAGAGTATATACTTCAGCGGTTTACTTCTATCACCATTCATTCCAAAAGAACCATGGAGCTCCTCGTGCCGCTGGTTATCGGCCAGATCCTTCGTATCATCAGCTATGTTGCTGCAATTGCCCTAATCTCGGTGGTGGTCAACTTGATTCACCAGCAATTCTTCTATCAGCGCAATGAACCACCGCTGGTATTCCACTGGTTCCCTTTCATTGGAAGTACGGTCGCCTATGGCATGGATCCGTACAAGTTCTTCTTCGCGTGTCGTGAAAAAGTAGGTGGTTAAACCGGCTTCAATAACATTGTGTTGATAAAGCTTACACGGGTCTAGCACGGCGACATCTTCACATTCATCTTACTCGGCAAGAAGATCACTGTCTACCTCGGAATAGAAGGGAATGAATTCATCCTGAATGGAAAACTCAAGGATGTCAACGCCGAAGAGGTCTACGGCAAACTGACAACGCCCGTCTTCGGTTCCGACGTCGTCTACGACTGTCCAAACTCCAAGCTAATGGAGCAAAAGAAAGTAAGCAACACCTTCCCTGCATGTTTCCTCCCCAGTTCTCTTCAATCATCATGCTAAACAACCCCATCAACCCAGTTCGTCAAATTCGGCCTCAGCCAAGAAGCCTTAGAATCCTACGTACCCGCGATCGAAGAAGAAGTAAAACAATACATCAAAACCTCAGGTCAATTCAAAGGCCACACCGGTACAATCAACCTACCGACAGTAATGGCCGAAATCACAATCTTCACAGCCGGCCGCACCCTCCAAGGCCCCGAAGTCCGCGCAAAACTAACAACCGAATTCGCCGACCTCTACCACGACCTAGACTTAGGCTTTTCTCCCATCAATTTCATGCTCCCCTGGGCCCCCCCTCCCCCACAACCGCAAGCGTGATATCGCTCATGCACGCATGCGCGAGATCTACCTCCAGATCATCCATGAGCGTCGCGCCACAGGCGAGCAAGAGACCAAAAAAGATATGATCTGGAACCTAATGCGCTGTGTCTACCGTGACGGACACACAATTCCCGATAAAGAGATTGCTCATATGATGATCACGCTACTCATGGCTGGACAACACTCTTCGTCGGCGATTAGTTGCTGGATCATGTTACGGCTTGCATCTGAGCCGGAGATGACTGAGAAGTTGTACGCCGAGCAGGTGCAAGCCTTGGGTAAAGATCTGCCACCGTTGGAGTTTGGACATTTGGAGAAACTTCCTCTGCATGCTTTCGTTATTAAGGAGACGTTGCGGATCCATTCGTCTATTCATACGCTTATGCGTAAGGTCAAGAATCCACTTTCGGTTCCGGGGACGAACTATGTTATCCCGACTAGTCATACGCTTCTTTCATCGCCTGGTGTGACTGCGCGCGATGAACAGTTCTTCAAGAATGCTATGACCTGGGATCCGCATCGGTGGGAGTCTCGCGTTGAGGACGATGAAGGTGAGGGCGATACTGTGGATTATGGATATGGCACTGTGTCGAAGGGGACAAGGAGTCCGTATCTGCCGTTCGGAGCTGGCCGGCATAGGTGTATTGGGGAGAAGTTTGCGTATTTGAATTTGACGGTTATTGTTGCGACGCTTGTGAGGGAATTCCGCTTTTTCAATCCTGAAGATAGGGTTGGTGTGCCTGAGACGGACTATTCGGTATGTTCAGTGTTGTCCCTGTTGTCCCTGTTTGATATGCGTTGTGGATTTGGCTAATGTGTACTGACTGCAGTCGCTGTTCTCTCGTCCGGTACAACCGGCTACGGTGCGGTGGGAACGTCGTGGGTAGTGATTCCTTTTCTTTGGTGCACATGTATTTCGTCGTTGAGACTTAAATGGAGTTTAAACAGGTGGTTTAGCTCAGCTTTGGTTTGAGCCTTTGGAATGTAATGGAGCTGGGATGATATTCAATTATATATACTTCAACCCTGAGAGAAAACGATCGTTTATCTAGCTCAAAGCAAAAATCTATTGCTTCAAAGCATCCAAATCCGAAAACGCCATCCTGTCCAAGGAAAGTCTAAGCCGCCGAAGATCACATATTAGAAAAGTGCCAAAGTCATAATGTATCGACAAGAATGGGGTTTACATCAGAACGGAGGCGCTAATGAAAGTCGAATGTAGAAAAATGAAAATACAATGAGGGAGGAACAGGTCATGCCATCTTAGGCCTTGTCTTTCCCTTTGCTGCGATTCCCATGTCCACGACGAGGGCCTTTGTTGGCACCACCATTGGGACTCTGATTGTGTGTGTTCCGCGGTTGTGTTGGGATATTCGCACTCTTCTTAAGTATGGAAGGGGCTGAGGCTGGGGCTGGAGCTGGAGATGGTATAGACTGTTTGTGGGCCTGAGAACCAGCCCCATCAGCGGCATTCTTTTTGCCTCCGCGCTTACGGGGCGTTCCGGATGTACCAGAAGGCTTCCCGCCTCGTTCACCCTTGCCGTTGGGCTGTTGCGCGGGTTCCGGGTCAAGGAGGCCCTGCACGCGCCTGCTCTCTTGATCCCACCAGGCTTGGAATTCTTGCTCGGCCTGAATTTCTTGCAGGTTGTGCTTGGCCGTGGCTGCCTCCCGGATGACGTCTTTTTCGATCTGTTGTTGCTGCAGGATGGTTGCGAGGGAGAGAGAGCCACTGGATGGGGAGTTGAAGCCTGATAGGTAGGGCTCTGGACGTGGGATATGACGAACAGATTGAATTGCAGGTTGGGGCGATGCCTTTGGAAGAGCTTGTTGGGCTGGTGTTGGAGGCCCCGAGGGTGAAGGCTTCGAAAAGGAAGATGGCTGCATGCTGCTAGAGACATTGCGGCCTTGGGACGGTATCGGTGTAGCCATCGGCTTCGGTGGAGGTGTCCCCGCCACAGTTTGACGCATAGTCATCGAAGGTTTCTGTGCAGTTTTCGATGGCTCAGGTGAGCTGAGTCTGTTTTGCCCCGGGAGAGGATCTTTGGCGGGCTTTGAAGGTGTAGCCGGAGATGGTAGCGCCCATGGGTTCTTTGCAGCCTCCTTCGCCTTCTCTTCGGCAGCAAGCTTGTCTTGCAACTGCTGCTGTTGCATCTTCCTTCGCTCTTTTTGGGACATCTTAAAGTTACCACTTGCCTCACATCGTCCCTCCATGCCCAATGTAAGGTTTGATACCCGGGACTGGGAGGTTTCACCCATAATATCTTTGAGGTCCTTCTTATCGCTTGAGATTACCGGAGAGGCCCACGGTGCTGAGGAGTCTGGTGGCGATGCCATACCACGCTTTTGATGCATGGCAATTGCCCGAGATTCCGTAGGAGACTGGGTAAGTGGTATATCTTGCGGCGAAGACATCTGCTCATCCAAAAAGCCACGTTCTTCAAGGGACTCGGCTTCTGGTATGCTTGCTCCCAATGCTGGAGAATCGGGATAAGACCGATTCTCCGGAGTCCCTCCGAATTTCATTCCGCGCATCACAGCCTTGCCCTTGGTGTCCCCGGGAGAAAGTGCACCTTCCTCGTCCATTTGGAACATCAGGTCACCGGTTGACTGTCTTGGTTTCAAAGTAGGACTGGTAAGGAGGCTTCCCGAGTCCCTGGAAATGCTGGCCTTGCCCTTGCGCACTGGCGTGGTCGCCACACTAGGCTGTCTCGGTCGCACATCATAGGATTCGACTTGGCTCAAACGAGACTGCAAAGCCATTGCATCAATCCGACGTCGCTTGTCCATCTCCACGGAACTGACAATCTCGGGGTACTTCTCAAAAACATAATCCTCTGAGTTGCGTCCTCGAGATATAGGTAAGCACGCCAGCTGATTCTCGTGACAAACCGAGTCAAGTTCGCTGAGGAGTTCCTCATCAAGCCCTTCCAAGAGTCTGTTTGCAAGCATGTCTTCGAGATTGAGACAAATGTACTCCAAGGATGCGTCCTTAAACTCGCGGACGTAGACTGGAGCGATGGAATTGAGAAGATACGAAATGTTGCGTGTGTTGACAAAACGACCAAGCATCTTTTGGCAGATTTGAGAAAGTCTGTCGATCATCAACTCATTGGCGACGTACATCACATCGAGAAGCAGGTCAATCAAGTCGTCGAGATCTTTCGACCGTACTTGATCGAACATCTGCTCTTCCGTATCGGCGTATAGGTAACGCAAGACAAAATCGAAAGTCGATCGGTCGATGTGCTTGAGATCAACATGCACACTCTCTGAGGGAGACTTTCGCCGATGCGCAAGCCACCTGCCAGCCGAACGTCCATTGAACAGGGCATCGAAGAAAGGGCAGCGCTGGCAAACCACTTGGCTGTGAACCTTGACAGAACCGCCATTCAGTTGAATCACAACATCAGCATCATCAAAGAAGGACAGGTGTTTAATGGCATGTGCCATATCGGTCTTCAGGCTCGGCTGCGGCTCAACCATCAAGCGGGCCGCACGTTCTAATGTTGGCAGACCGAGTTGAGTAGCCACTCGCATGACCTCCGTACGCACTTGGCGGTAACGGGCGCCATTTTGAGTTGGAGTGCTCGCTTTGTGCCAGACATCGATGATACTGTCCGTGTAGAGGAAGAAGACGACATTCATGACAGTCAGGAAATCAGCACCTAGCAAACGGATCTGGATGTGCCCATCCTTGCCATACTCGATATCGAGGACATCAGGCACGGAAGCATAGTACGACTCCCGGAATTCGTGCAGCGCCTTGCGAAGAACAGGACTGCGACCGCTCAAGAGGAATTCGTGTGCTGGGATTCGTGCATCCGAGAGCGAGCTAGTCACCCAGATAGTGCCTTCTGAGCCTATGGAGAGAAATTTATCTTCCATTTCCGATGAGGTCAGAATGTCACGTTTGATGGCCACCGCGGAAGACAACGCAACAGGATCCTCCGCATCGTCCGCTGCGATCATCATATCCACATCATCGGGCTCGGGCATCATGAATGGTGACAGCGGCAACAAGTCATCCCAAAGTGTACTTGGGTCGGTATAAACCTGCTCTCGGGTCACATCACAGTCACGTTGAGCGACAGCATACGCCCCGTACGCATTGCTGCGTACAGCCACGGCCCTAGACAAACCCGGGATGCGGGCAAACTTGTATTCTTTGGACGCGCCCTCTTTGTTTTTGGTCCGTTTTTCTTTTCTCCAGGCCGAGCCTGAGGTCGTGCAAATGATGATGGATCCATCTTGTCCCACATCAACGTCGCTGGCAGCCATATGGGACTTCTTGACGGACCAGGCCCTCATAGGAGCAGCTAAAGAGTTACGGATTTTGGCTGGGTTGGTTGTTGATGTCAATGCTGAAGGCTCGTCAGGCTTGTTTGCTTGGACAGTGAAAACGTCACCAGAGCTCGACAAGGCGCAAATTGTGTTACCGCCGCATGCCAGCTTGACCACGCGATTCACCGAGCCGCCGTATCGTGTTGCCATGAAACTATCCCTAATGAACTTGGAGGTAGACTCCAATGGCAGAGAGAGCTTGGAATAGCCATACTGCGAAAAGACCCAAACTTCGTGGTTCTGAAGAAGCACAGCAGTAGCGCGGTCAATAGCGGAGACCATTTGGATTGGACTCTTGAAGAGCGAGGCACCAACACGTCGAGGTGTTGTCTGGACTTCAAGAGAGCGGGCATCAGAGTCAACTAATCCCAATTGACCTTCATTCTTGCCGAAAGTGTACAGACCCGAATCAGTGAAGACAACTGAGTGAATCGAGGATGCCGCCGCTCCGATAATCATTTCCTTCTTGAAAGGATTGAAGATCTGCCGCGGGGTACTCTGAATTGGGACATCATTCTTATTGCTTGTCCTGGGTAGGCCATAACCAAGTTGTCCGAACCTGTTGCTTCCCCAACTGAAAATCTCACCATGATCGGTGATTGCCAAGCTATGGTCCTGTCCCAAGGCAACATATATAACCTTCTTCCCAGCCAGACCGCCGGTCTCGATGCAGACAAAAGTAAATCGGGTCGATTCATCGCCAGTTCCCAAACGACCGCCGGGTCCAAACCCGCACATAAACAAGTTGGCCTCAGGGTCATCTGTGATGATGGCAGTATGCAGCTTTGACATGATCACATTCTGATATTTCATTGGCTTGTTTTTGATCAAAGTCGGCAGGTCTCTCGAGTTGCTATGGTCAAGAGTATCCTCAAGACCAAGACGCTCCATGTTCTCCTCATATTCGCGGTAGAAACGTTGAAGCAGATGATCTGGACGCTTCAGTACGACCCTCTCGGGGAACTGACGATCGTCTTGATCTCCAAGCCCGAGGTTCAAGTTTTTGTTGCTGCCCAGGGTGAAAACCTCGTCGGCGGAGAAATCGCTCCGCGGCTTTAGGATGCTCCGGGTAACGTAGGCCTCGTCCTCACCATCGTCTCCATAATTAGACGCAGCATTTGAACCAGCATCACTATCTGCAGCATCTGGGACTATCGAGTCTGTCCACCCCGCCGTGAAAGTCATTTGTTTGATATCTCGGGATGTGATAGTCGCTCCATAGATGTCAAATGGACTGTAGCCTTCACGGTCCTTGATCTTGATCAAGCTACCACTTGGATGCCCTGTGTTTCCCACTTTGCTGAAATCCGTCACATCGCGCATGTCACGCGCCATAAGCGCCTGGGCGATTGTGGCATTTCCCGCGTAGAGGGCCCGATGCAGAGCCGTCCACCCGCTCTCCCAGTCCTGCGCATAGATATCTAAGAACGGAATCTCAAGCAACATACGCGCAAAGCTGGCGGCCGTGGGTTTCGGAGATGATGCAACGTGATGAAGGAGCGTTCTGCCATAGTGATCGCGGGCATTAACATCGGCGCGAGATAATGCGATACTACCCTTCTGGAAGGCCGGTCGTTCGGGGAAGGAAGTTCCGGGAGATGGTGCGTATGGTTTCTTCGATTTCGGAGGATTGGGAGACGAGGCGATCATTGACCCAGGGCTTCCAACCTTGGCCGACAGACTTGACGCCGCTGCGCCATTAACTGCGGCACCTCCGGGCGCTCCTCCAGCTCGCGGTCCGGCGAACGTTGCGTTCGCCAGGAACCGGTGGAAGCTCTCCACATCATCTTGAATGAAAAACTCCCAAAGCTTGCTACTCATGTGCCCGAAGTTGTCCGGTCTCAGAATCTCTTATCAAGCCCAAGCTGGAGCGTCGCCGTCACCACGAGGTGAACCGCGACGGAAGAGCTGGGTGATGAGAGAATTCTGGATTCGAAAGAAAAAAAGTCGATTCGAAGGCGATCGACGCGTCCTTAGTCAAGGCAGTTTCACCGGGGGTCTTTCAACGCGCGGTGACACAAATTCGATTGTGGGTTTTGGATAGAGGTGGGTTCGCGCGAGGTGGCGATGAACTGTGCTTGTCTGGCAAGATCGGAGGTCTCAGAAGGGGGGTTCTCGCGGAAGGACTCGGGTCCGGATGAGTGAAAACAGTGAGATGAAGGCAATGAGAGTTTCCCACTTGGTAGCAAGTGTCTTCAATCATCGACTCTCCGTCATCGCCGTGAAACGTGGGACCCCCAAGGTGGTACCGACCAATCATAGCGCGCACGTCCCTCCATGTTCCCCGAGAGGCGCGGATCATCCGTTGCCCTGAGAGCCCCGTTGAAGCCCGTGGGGGAGCGATAGGTGAAACAGGCCTTGTGCCTCACGTTCTGCAACTACGTAGATGACATGCTTGGATCTAGTACCCCCTCTTCCCCCGCACTTCGTCCTATCCACGTTCTCACCCATTCCGAGATTATATACTGGGCCGAGACCGTTACGGATCACCGCCGGAATATGTATCTGTAGGTTGAAAGACATATTTAGAAAGTTGGCGCGAATGCTGTCTCATAAGTCAACTTGTGCTTAATTATAGAGAGAAGCCGATGCCAGTAGGCCCCTCTACATTTTCCCCACTCCCCAAAATGTCAGACTTGACACTAGACATACATTGTTCCGGAAGGGAGCGCGATTGTCTGGCGTACGCTACGAAGAAATGGAATGGAATGGACAAATGTATCTTTTTAGAAAGATGGGAACGGAGCCTTGGGCTGGGAAAGTGGGATTTGTGATGGGAAGATAAGGATACTTTGAGAGCTCGCAAAGGAGCAGTGAAAAGATGGGAAGGAAAACTATTGTTGGTTATTTTTGGGTAGATAAAATGAAATGCTACCCATTCAAGACCTCGAAGCACCCAGTCTTGGAATTTAAGCTGTTCTCAATAACGATGGTCTCGGTGTTCTCGACACTCGTTTCGCTAGGAGCCGTACCGATCTCTCCTCGTTTCTCCCTAAGAAGACATATTAGCTTTCCTCTTCCAGTGGTTATATATCTGAGCCAGTAGTTATAGATGTCTTTTACCTCTTATGTAATAGGACAGCGGATACAAAGCCGGCCCACAGTAGGAAGTAAAACACAAAGGCCACTGGCCATCCTTTCTTCCATCGAGGCGCCCCATCTGGACCGGCTGTCGGGAATAGCAAGAGGGGAACCCAGATGTTAAAGGAATATCCAAAGGTCATCATCGCGCCCTGTTAATCTGGTCAGTCACGATCCACAGTCTTGTGTTCAGGGCTCTGATATCTGAAACTTCATACCATAATCAGTGCCCGCTCCTCTGAGTCATCTTTGACGATCGTGTTGACGGTCGAGTACAAGATAGGGCTCAAGCAGCCTGAGAATCCAAACAGGTACCAGGCAACGAACCTGGCCATATAATTAGCGTATGGATGCTGCTAGAATGTAGGAAACGTACTTTAGTGTCCTAGGTATGTTCCAAATGACCATACATAGAGTGGAGAAGAGACAAAACGCAGAAGCGATAGTATAGATGACCCATGTAGGATATATCGCAGCGACAGTTGTTCCAAGCCACGAAGCGACAATTGTGATCGCGCTGACAACCGTCGGAAGCTGATTGATCTGTGTCACAGAGTAGCCCTCCGCCTTGAGCCATAGACTCATATAGGCTGATGGGTAAGAACAGATGATCATGCATCTATGAGAAAACATGTTATTATTACCAAATGTTTCTCCTAAAACAAGTCAAAGGGATGATCTGACTCACGCGTAGCATGTAATAAACACCCAAATGTGCCATCGTTTCAAGGACCGCCTGAAAACATCAAGCCCAAGCTTTCCGGGGCGACGGATTTCTGCTCTACGTGTTCGCTCCTTGGCCAAGGCAATATCACTCTCGGTTAGGTAAAATGGCTGCGGTGAGCCTGGTATACCCGGGAAGATAAGAAAGCCAAGCAAGGCTACCGGAATGGTGAAGATACCGTCAACGATAAATAGCCACCTCCAGCCTGGCATTCCCCCAACCCCTGACAAGTTGGTATAAGCTGCGGCCTGCAAGTAACCACTAACCATGGTGCCAAGAGGATTACAAATGAACCATGTGCCCGCACGCTTGAAGAGTTCCGGGCCGGAATACCACGAGCCTATAGTAGAAAGTCATATAATGTAAGCCTTGTTTGCATAGCTTGGCATCAGATAAACCTACCCAGAATAAAATGAGTTCCGGCAAAGACAGGTGCCTCAAGCATTCCCACCAGGAAACGAAGGGCATAAAGTTGATTGACGGTTGTGACACGGCTTTGGGCAAAAGTGCAGACACCCCATAAAACTTCCAATCCGGGGAGCAGCCAGCGAGCTCTATATTCCCACGATAAGTGTTGCTCCATGCCTAAAGAGATGAGTAGGTAGATACGCACAATTTTGGACGCGACAACAGCAATAGTCCCGGAACTTGAAACACCACGTATGCTGTGTAGTAGCAGACATTGAAATAATTTAGCTGATTGCCGTTAAGACTGAAGTCTTCTTTGAGTCCGCTGACATAGGCATTGCTGATATTCGTTTGATCTGTAGTCAAGTTAAAGAATGTCCTATCACATCGATTTATCCAAGCCGCCTATCCAAGTACTTGACAAAGACTAATAATGTTAGTACAAGACCAAGCTCTTTAGTTTCAGATAGAACTCACAGCATAAACACGCAAAAATGAGAATTGACACATCTAACTTGAAGAGCAGCCTGTGAAAGTGAGCTACCCTGTCAATCGACGATAAATGCCATGGCATGACTTACTTTCTTTCTTCGGATGGATAATGAGACGGATACCAATTGAAAATCTCCTTGAAAAGACTAAGAAGTGCCGATTTACCCGGCTTGGAGCTGACCTCGGACATATTGATCAGAGCACTCCTTGTAAATGCCCGCTCTGACAGATTAGGACACCCGAAGTGAGTTCCAGACTCCGGATTGTTTCCCGCAAGCTATTATATGTCTAATACTGCGAAATTGTGTACGCATACAGGACCTATATCATTCGTTGACATCATTGCAATTCCCCCCACTGACTGTCGCCATCGGGCTCTTTCCGAGTGATAAATGCCATCATACTAGATCACAAAGCCTAGATGGATTAGCCGGTGCGGGCACCTAGAAAGCTGAGTGGCAGGCGGGGCGAAGCTTTACTACGAACTCATCAACTGCGACATGTTGAGGGACGATGGCGTGCCCAGAATTCGCGCTGTCGCTCGCATAACCTCCGAAAAACAGCAATGATGGAAGATAGGAAGATATCATCGGATGTTTAGATGGCGTGCTTTATATGCCTAAAATCACAATAAGTCGAGGCGTGCGGGGTTAGAAAACCTGGTGTGAGACCTGCTTGTTTTATATGCGGCTCTCAAATTGCTCGATCGTGCAGGAGCTACAGAAAAAAAAAGCCAGTTGAACCGTTACAATTATCAACATGCCGGGAAAGATTCTTGATAGATACGAGCAAGTGCCCGTGACCAAGGCAGACTGTGAGTTGTTTATTTCTCCAGCGCGATTTCTTTCTAATTGAACTCAGTGGACTGGGCTGAGCTGATCACTCTCGATCTGAGTGAATATGACCAACCAGGTGGCAAAGAATCGCTGGTAAAGCAGCTGGAGCATGCTGTTAAACATGTTGGTTAGTATTAAGTCCAACCACTTCGACCAGTCACTAACACTTCAAAGGGTTTTTCTATGTAAAGAACTTCAATATTAGCCAAGAAGAAGTTGATCGCCAGTTTGCTCTGGGTCGAGAGTTTTATTCGTTACCGCTTGAGGAGAAGCTCGAGTATCACAATGCGGATGATCTTATCAGAGGCGAATATAATGGCTACAGACCCGCTGGCCACCGCATGTAAGAAAGTGCGACATGCCACCGAACAATTCTCAAAGCTGACTCGAGACCAGCCTTGGAAACGGCATCCGGGACAACGTGCAGGTATACAATATTCCCAAGTTCGATGGCTTCCATGAGCGTCAACAGCCTCCTGTCATTTCCAAACACATCGCAGAAGTTGAGCAGTTTAGTCGGGTATGTTGACATCAATCACTTGCTTCTTGTCGCGCTACTGAACCCAAGGTGAATAGAAATGCCACACCGAGGTAGTAGAGAAACTCCTCCGTCTCTTCGCCATTCTTCTCGAGCTTCCTGATGAGGACCAACTTGTCAAAGACCACCAGTACGACGTCAAGGGCGAGGACCATCTACGCTACATGCACTACGCAGCTCGCAGTGCCGAAGAGAACAAACAAGTTGGTGAGCTGTATAGTCCCGGTCACACCGATCTGGGAACCGTGACTTTGCTTTTCCGACAGCCTGTAGCTGCGCTTCAGATACTCAACTCGGAAGGAGAGTGGAAGTGGGTGCGGCCCCAGGACGGCACCATCACGATCAACACCTGCGACGCTCTGACAGCTCTCACGGGTGGCTTAATCAAATCCAGTGTTCACCGTGTGCATGCGCCGCCAGCTGACCAAGCCCATGTTGACCGTTTGGGCGTGCTTTATTTTGCCCGGTGAGTCTTGCCGAGGAAGCCAGAATGTCATTTTTTTATGCTGACATTTATTCAAGACCCAATAACCACGTGGTCCTTGATCCTCTCCAGAATAGTGCGCTCCTTGGCCGACTGGGACTGACGCAGAATGTGTTTACCGAGTTGGGTCAGCACTTGAAAACCGAGGAGTGGGTGAAGGTTCGCCAAAGCCAACAGCAGCGCCGCAACAAGGATGTCAAGGTGTCGAGGGAGGGCAAATATACTTATGGACCAAAGGATCTCGACATTATCCCGGGACTGAAGGCTCAAATCTATAACTAGACAATGATAAGGTAGCGAGATGGATTCACAGTCTCAGTCCGATACTCGATCTTCCATTCCTTATTCTGGGAACATAAATTATCTATTGTTGGGTAATTTCAAGACGGCTCACGCGTCCCTCCCCGGCTTTTACCTCGGAGTAATGCACGAGAAAGGAACGAATGAAAGATCGGATCGATCTGCAACTGCATAGATTCCATGTGATATCTTGAAAGATAGTTCAATATGCGGTGTTTTCCAGCCATATGTCAAGGACGGGGCAATCTCCCTTTCTGCTTCTTCTCCGCTTCATCTTTTAGTTGACTCCGAGTATTTCCCGACTGGAATCATTCACCAACGCCTTTTATCCCTTCTCACATGCCAAATATCTAAAATGCGGGACCTGCAGAATGCATACAACGCAATTAAGTTCAAATGACATTAAAAATGAGCACTAGAATCAAATCGAGAAATAGGAAAGCAAGGTGGAGAACGACATCGTACGAGAAGATATCCTAGCGCATAAACCCCACCACTCAGCATCAACCGTACCCAACCTATTCAGCGCCAGGCCAGAATGCCCAGGTGCCCAGCCCTATCGCAGTGCTCTCTTTTTCCGTGTTCCGGGCTCGGCAGCCTAAATGCTACCCTGCTGATCAAAAGGATCACAACCCCAGGCGGTCCTCCGCAGTGCGGGGTTAGCGATGATCCCTCAACGGGCTTTCCCCAGATTTTCCCACGAGTCCAGCTCTTCCGGGCACAATGTTCAACATGAATTTCAATGCCTTCCCAGACATATGTGGCATTTTCGATGTGCAATAATTGCTTTCAGCTAGCATTTGTGCTAAAGCGGATTCTGATTCATCCGGGATCCACTTTTTGCATAGTCCGAAGGCCTAAAAAAGAGGAGAAAAAAAGAGGGCCAGGGGCGTGTTTGGATAGATGCTGATCAATGCTCGAAAAATATGGACTGCCTCGGTAGCGGAGCCATCAATATCACATTCGTTGAATCTGACGGTGAGTATTTATATCCTTTCCCTCCGATGGTTTTGACGTTGTGTGCACCGACTGAAGCCCTGGTCACCAATCTATACAGCTGAAGATGATCTCCACCACCGGTGCTTCGGTGCGCCGCGTCATGATGGCCTTTGTGGGCCTCATGTTGGCAGTTACATCTGCTTTGCCATCTGGTCGGTATGCTAGAGGCCTTCCCTTGGCCCCAGCGGATGATCCGTTCTATCAACCCCCGGCTGGCTTCGAATCGGAGGCACCAGGCACAATTCTGAAGCAGCGGGATATCCATGTTGCCTTCTTGGGTCTGATTCCAGATCCAGTGACTGCCTACCAGTTGCTATATCGGACAACCGCTGTCAACGGCTCTGCCATTGCCACGGTTACCACGATCTTCAAGCCTATCAACCCGAAGAAGGATCGATTTATTTCTTTCCAGACGGCTTACGACAGCTCAGCGAGCATCTGCAACCCTAGCTATAATTACCAGCTCGGGGCAGCGCAGACTGATATCATTTCATCCGCTGAGCAGTTGATCCTGCAAATCTACCTGCTTCTGGGATACATTGTTGTCTCGCCTGACTATGAAGGCCCCGATGCGGCCTTCGGCCCGGGTCGCTTGGCTGGAATGGGAACTCTGGATAATATGCGTGCTGTTTCTAATTTCGAGACTCTTGGTCTTAGTAGCACTAGCCCCATGATTGTTGGCATCGGTTACTCAGGCGGCGCCCTCGCCACAGGATGGACAGCTTCTTTGCAACCCT
Source organism: Penicillium atrosanguineum (assembly GCF_028827265.1). Lineage (NCBI taxonomy): Eukaryota > Fungi > Ascomycota > Eurotiomycetes > Eurotiales > Aspergillaceae > Penicillium > Penicillium atrosanguineum. The sequence goes on along the minus strand of NW_026623139.1, from coordinate 1,935,500 downwards.
CCTATGCCCCTGAGCTGAAGATCAAAGGTTGGGTTCAGGGTGGCACCCCCTCTAACTTGACGGGCACCTTGCTCGAGCTCGATGGCGGAGTCTTCAGCGGGTTCAGCCCTGCTGCTGTTGTTGGATTGTCCCAGCCCAGCGCGTATGGTACCGAATTGAGCGCTCTGATCAGTTCCATCCTGACGACGGAAGGCGCATCCAAGATCAACTTTGCTAGTAAGAATTGCGCGGTGGCCGATCTGCTCAACTTTGCTGGACAGTCGCTGTTTTCCACGAGTATCCAGAGTCTGGGCCCGGAGCTGCTGTACAACCCAACAATTCAGTCCGTACTGAAAGAAAACACCATGGGCGTCAACAAGGACGAAACACCCACAGCACCTGTGTTTGTTTATCATGCCACGCAAGACGAGATCATTCCCTACTCGAACGCATCAGTCATGGTCGACTCGTGGTGTAATTACGGCGCTAACGTGAAGTTCACCACTTTCGCCGCTGGTGGTCACGCGACCACTGAAGTCATCGCAGTGGCAGACGCTGTCAACTTTGTCGAAGCTGCCTTTGCCGGTACCACGACGAGCGGATGCACCAAGAACACGGAACTTGCCAGTATTCTAAACCCGATCGCACTGGGCGTGAGCCTAGAGCCTATTTTGGTGAAGTTAATCGACGTGCTTCTCACGCTTGGAAAGCGCGACGAGAACGTGAAGCAGAACCTCGACGTTCTGCATGAGACGGTTACTTGGTAGAGATGTAACCTTGGTTCGAACCTTGAATGATCGACGAGAGCCGAGATCTACAGGTATGGACTGGTAATGATGAGATCCCCTAGTCCTGGGATTCAGCTGGACATGATCAATAGGTTGTTTGATTGACGTGATTTTAATCAGTAAATGATTTACATAATTCTCCAAATTCTTCCCATTCTTCTCAGCGGATAACTCACTATTAAACTATGATTCCCATTTCGTGATTGCTTGCGTCATTTCTCCGCGGCTCTGCACGCGGGTCCGAGTGCGCCCGACCTTATCTATCTACCTTACAGCGGTACTTCCCAGCGTTGATCTTTGATCCCCAGGCTGCCGTACTTTGTTCACGCATTCAAATAGACAAGGAGGATAGGCAGCAATACGATGTCTATTAAAGATCGAACCTGATCACGCTCAGAGATAGCCGCTTGGTGTCCATCACCTGTTCGAGATCACCTGCTTCTTATCTCCACAGGGGCGCATGTATAAGTACCCAAGCCGTTACCGTGTAAGAGCTGCAGCTAGCTTTGCTTTTTGTCGTGAGATTTGTAGAGTTTGAGGAAGTTCTGGGACAGAGCCAAAAGGAATGTTAGATAAAGAGGCGGTATCATAGATCAGCTGTGGTGGCGCCTGGCTGATTTCCGCACTCGAGACCTGTCGAGTCACCAGATGTGCGTCACAGACCGTTCTCCCCTTTCTCCACGTTCTCCTCCCCCCTTCCTCCCATATACTTTGAACCATTATGTCTTTCTTTATCCCGTAGGTTGCACAACGTGAAATACGCTGTGAACCCTTGACTCCCCCCGTGGATGCGGAGAAGCTCCTAGGCTCCGAAGGTCCCAGACCGCGTCAACGATGCGCTCGTCCTTGCAATTGTCTTGATTAGCACTTCACTTTCACGTCCACGCCAGCCATTCCCACTTTTACATCCTTGATCCTTCTACCTCGCACTTGTTAGCATGGCCGTCTGCACCAGATCCACCGCCGCGCTGGACTCCTGATAACAAGAATTCCCGCTGATAGCACTCGCCCCCCGGACCCGTTTGTCGGAGTGAGTGCTCTTGTCTCGAAGTCGTTCAACTTCATACTGACCGCTGACCTGATAGTCCCCTGCCATGCATCAGCACCCTCGATCACCTGCGGTGCCTTCATCGGCACCCAGGCTCTCTTCCAACCTGCCCGCTCGGGACGACCCAAGAGAGCACGACTCCGTGCCACCCTCGCCTTCTACAGACATGAGAACAAACTCCGCTCGGGGCCTAGGCATCGATGCCGGAGCAGACGCCACCGGGCAGACGAGAGAAGCAGCACTCAGGAAAGAGGCCATCACCAAGTTGAACCAGATCATCTCGGTAAGGTCGCGGGCGGCTTCGACATTGGCCGTGTGTGGCACGTACTGACTACTTCCTTTGTTTCTTGCAGAACTACCACACAAAAGCCGCTCTGATCATTTTGCATTCACGCGTGGAGCTGCCGGCAAGCTTCAATAAGGGCTCTGATAGCCCGAGAATCAATCGCTGGGTACGACGATCCCGTCCTGTTTCGTTACCCCACTTCAAGAACGAAGTGCTAACCTCGATCTCGTCTTTCCAGTTTAATGTCGAATTGGAAGATACGGATGCTCTGCGGGAGCCACTTTGGACCTGGAGGTCATGCAACGCCACGGAGAAGCGACCGCCACCCCTCATCATCGAAACGTTTCTAGACGGCAAGGGCCTTACGAATAACCAGAGCTTGGTGATTTTAGACGAGAACGGTAAGCGATGGGATGTACAAGAATCACTCACGGCATCAAGAGGTGCCCGTGCATCTCAAGGACGCCAGTCGGACTCTAATGAGATTATTTTGGAAAGATGGAGAATCGAGTTAGGCGAGTCCTCCAGCGGGCTGCCGTCAGATCTGAGCTCCATCTTGCCGACTGTGTATAAGAAAAGCATTGTCCTTTTCCGATCCTTATTCACTTATTCTAAGTTCCTACCTGCGTGGAAGTTCTCTAAGCGCAACACAAAGGTTCGTCGGAGCCCGGCACTACACCTCAGATATCGTGTGGTAGATGGGAGCACTATACGCAGTGATTCTGCGGCTGATCCTTTGACGATTCCGTTACATGAGAGGACTGAGAAGGTGGTGGACACGTATAGATTTGGCGTGACAGAATCCCCTGCTGGGCCCTTCACAGTATCAGTCACATATCGAACGAATTGCGATTTCCGGGTGGACGATTCAGAAGCGCTACTGAGCTCGCGTTTCATGGGCGCCGACGACGCTATCTTCCGTCCCTCATTGCCGTCAGAGGAAGCTACTCGCCTGGGGCCTGAAGTTGGGTCGGTACCAGTGGAAAGAAGGACGATTGAAAATCCAGACTGCTCGCGTGCATACGGAAGTCTGTCAACGTTTCACCAGGTTGGGCCGGCTACTGGCGCCAGTCCTATATCTGCATTGCGAGCAGCCCGCGATTCAGGTGTTGGGTCGTCATCTCCATCGGATTCGCCTAAGAAGTTGATGCCCGCTGCGAAAATAGCACCCACAGGACGTGCCGCTCAACTTGCAAGTGAAAGTGGCAGTTCTAACTTTACTCGTCGCCCTTCTGTCTCATTCCAACCCTTCAAAGCACCACCTCTCTCCGCATCACCTGCTCTCGTCGATACTCCTTTAGGCGTGTCTCCTCGTACTACATCTGCACGTCTCTCTATTGGAACGTCCGCAGACTCGAGGTTCATGCCCCCTCCCTCCGTTGCAGCAGCCGCTCGTCGACCTCCGGTTCTTGCATCTGAACAGGCTATACCTTCTTCTACTTCCGCATCTCCCAAGCCTGCACCCCTTACACGCTATAGTAGTTCTTTCAGCCACCGTCGAGGCCGACCATCCTCGGGAGGTATTCCCCGAATGGAAGATGACACCTCCAGCGGCAAAGCTAGTGCTGCATCGTCCAACGTCCAGCCCGGCTCCGGCCTTCTCGCAGAAGCAACAGGGACGAGCGCGGAATCGATGCACGCAGACGATGAAAATATTTCTGAGTTCCTGAAGATGCTTGATACAAGTAAGGACTTGATGACTCGGTCCGCGGCCAATATCTCGCTTGAGGAGAGTGCTCGAAACGCGACTGCTCCTGCAGCTGCTCTGGCTCGCTTCCGAGGCCTGGTTGCGCCGCACGCCGCCCTCTCAGATTCCATGACATCCTCCATGCACATACATCGATCCTCTACTTCCTCCAGCAAGCAGCTGTCAGGCGTCCCACCGATGGTTGCGGGTACCTCCATATCTACTGCCTCTTCTCCTGGGAAACCAATCTCGCCTCACACGCCTCATACGCCTGCCATCCGATCCCGCCTCAGCTCCAATAGTGTTGCTGATGATATCGTCATTGACCACGAACGCCAGCGGGCCGCAAATATCGAGCACGATCCTGCACTCGATGAGCACCCCAGCCTCGAAGCCACCCAGCATGCCTCTACTGCAGCTGCCATTGACATTCCAACTTCTCCGCGGGTCTTCGATCCCAGCTATCGCCGGTCAAGCTCTGCCGCCCAACATAGACGCCATACGGTTAGCGATGACGACGAGATCTTCCCCTTCGGTATGCGCAGCATGAGCGTGGGACCTCAGCTCCCTCTACCTATCGGCACACAGCAAGAGGCCGAGTTCGCTCCCGAGAATCAATCCAATCAACAGTCACCCTCTATCGACGCACCTGCTACCGCCACAAGCAGCACCGGCCCCTACCGCGACGCTGTCTCATCTCGAGGCGCTGGTCCTACGGCTACATCAACTTCGTCCACTACAAACGTTTACCAGCCCCGTTTCGCCAGCTCGCGCGGCCGTGGTTTCTCCGGTGGTCCGCAATCCCTTAGTTCTGCCTCCAGCAGCCTAGCCCGAGGCGCTAATATCCCGTCTCATCTCGTCGAGCGCGATGCCGACCGCGACGGTAACGCCAGCGGTAGCAACAGCGGCAATTCCACCATGGAGATACGGCGTGGATCCGGCCACCGGCCTAGCACCAACCGAGCCCCGCCATCTCAGATCGAAGACGACGAGCCCCTGCTTTTCGCAATGAGCGATTTCGGCGCTTCCCGGCGCAGTCTGGAAGAGAACCGAGGCAATCACGGTGGCAGTGACTCGGCCGGTGGATCTCGTCGTGGCAGCGGCCGTCGCGGAGCTGGACTCCCTGGCTTCCATCCCTGGTCCTAGTGGCCGCATTATTTCCTTTGCCATTGCCAAATATTTCTGATCTTCCCATTTCCCAGGCGCAATTTCAAATACCCATTTCTCTCTCTTTCCTTCTCGTTATGTCGCGGTTTTGTCTCACTTTGGGATCTATTTCCGTCTCCTTTCCAAAAGGCTCTCTTTTTAAGTTTTTGGGGTTGGCGGTTTCCGTAGACTGAGCACTCAATTTGATTTCCTCCTTCTTGTGCATAGAAAGGGATTGTTCTTTTTATTCATTTTCTTGCGTTCGCCTTTCGTCTGCTCCCTGGGACATCATGATTTCAAACTACTTGCTAGTTATGCAACCCCGCATGATCGATACGATTTGATGTTTTCATGCGATTTCTCTCTTGCTTTGGATATCGTTGACTTTGGTCTCTCTTTTTCATTATATGTTCTTGTGGTGGATTTGAGGTCTTTTTTCGTCTTGTGCTATTTTGAATAAGGATAAGGAGTGGGAATGATGAGTTTGAGTCCTAGAGCAGGCGAATATTACAATTTTTGAATATCAATTCTTGTTCAATAGATTGTAGAGATCGTGGAGATTCGAGGTTGTACAAGGGGTGACTGGGTGAATATCAAAGACTTTTATCCAATTCCGGTTCGAGGTATCTAACAATTAAGGGCTCTATAGATGCTGAAAACAATCCCGTCATGCAACGTGTCCATACTAAATGTACATTCACCCACCCGCCAGTCGGGCAAAGTATCGAGGTAATATTCCCAGGTCAACCTATACGAGGATGTTCAAGGCATATCCAAACGCGACGTCGCAGCCCAGCCACAGGGCGAGCGAAGGACTGCGCATCGTGTCTTAATGGAAGGGGGCGCAGGTTAGCGAAGCGTCTAACCTGGCTCGTAAAAAGGACGAGCCAGCGAACTTCTGCTCAATTGGGCGTGGTTCAAGTGGCATGGCCTAAAAAAAGGCCCGAGGCGAATCAACACTTCACATCCCACGGAAGGTGTTGTTAGAAGCGCTGCGGCGCGCCTTGGACTTGAACTCGGTCTTATCGTAACGGACTTCGGGCTTGCTGTGCTTCGCCTTGCCGGCGGGCATGAAGCTAACCTCTCTCTCGCCGACGGGGCCATTTGTCCGTGCAGTCCGTTGCTTGGTCTTCATGTTCTGGGCGCGCGAACCGAATGAACGATCGCGGGTCGAGTTGGTGCGAGTCGAGGAAGACACCTCCATACGAGGCGGGGGACGCTTCGTACGCTTGTAGTCGGAAGAAGAGATCTTGTTTGAAGGCTTCTCTCTGACGGGTCTAGGGGCCTTGGGTTCATTATTATCCGATCCTGAATCGTCATCGCTTGAGCCGGGCACGTCGTCGATAGCCTCTTGTTCGACGGCTGTCAAGCCACGCTCCTTCCGTGAAGAAGACTCAGGCACAGTGCTGGGGTTGAGAAGCTGGAATTCAAAGGACTTCTCATCGATGGCGTAGTCCCGGTCCTCGAACAGAGCCTTGAAACGGCTGTCAGCCAGGACACCCTTGTCCTTAGGCTCGGTAGTGGCTGCGGCATCAACCATGTGCTCGTCACCACCTCGCTCCAGAACACGCTTGGCTTTGCGGCGCTCGTTCTTCTCCTCGGCGTTCATCAACTTCTCGGCCAGTCTCCTGTTGACCTTGACGGCGGCCTTCTTCTTGCCCCGAATACGGCTCTCACGCTCCTTGTCAATCTTCTCCTTAACACGCTTGGCACGCTCCTCCTCCCAAATGTACGGGTTGGTAATCAATCTCGCCTCCTCGTACAGGCGCTGAGCCACGAAGTAACCGTGCATGTATGGTCGCAAAAGGTTGGTGCGGCCAATAAGGTGCTCTAGGTTTAAAGTTCGAAGCTGAGGAACAGTCAAGAACTTGTAGTTGTCGTAAATAGCGCCAGCCTGAGCGCTGGTGAAGGCGTTCGGATCGTTGGGATCCTCGGCCATCTCCTCGACCAAGTTATCCAGGAACGAGCACCACTTGGGCGCGGGTCCAAGTTGCGGGATGAAGAACGAGTGCTGCTGGCGTCCTTCGTTGGCGGTCAAAAGCATTCCACTGTCCTTGCACCAAGCCACCGAGTTGATATCCACCGCAGGTTCGACAGAAGTCCACGGGGTACCGTCACGAGGGTCCCAAAGCTTGATAATACGCTTATCGGCAGACATAATCTTGGGGTCCAAGGTCGCTTCGCGTGTTGCGGTCGAAGGCTGGAGGAACTTGAGGGTGTGGATAGGGAATCCGTATCCCTGGTCCTTCTTCAGAAGGGGGACCGGGGATCGAAGATCGTAGAGGTGAATCAGACCGTTCGAGGAGCCGGTACCGAGAGTCAAACCAGAGCGGTTGAACTCCAAAGCCGTTATCTCGTTGCGCGCCTCACCCGGACCAGCTTGTGTGGGGGGAAGCAAGACACCCGCGCGGCCCTTGGCTCTGGTATCCCACAGCTCCACCGTACCAGCCGATGTACCGAAAGCCAACAAGTTGTGACTTTCCTCCGCGATGGCACCAGTATTGACCGAGCCAGTGTGAATACCACCTTGCAGAGTACCGCCTCCAGCAGATGTGAAATCGTCACCACCAACATCCACCTCAAAGCTGCGCATGTACCTGCCCATCTCCAAATTCAATCTGAACACTTCGCCCATACCATCTTGGTTGACGCCGACTGAGGGGACCAGCGCCTCGGTTGACTGGCGGTCATACACAAGGTCACGGCCGTATCGCGGGAGACGAGTGGTATAATGGCATCCTGACGGGGTGTGGAACTCGAGAGAGCGATCGGACTGAAGGTGAAGCGATTTTGAGTAGTCGGAGGAAAGAAGGAGGAAAGTGGTGTTGAGAGCGACAGTATGGCGGGCCCATGACAGAGAAAGTTGCGGAAGGTAGTGAGTGTGAATTTGCGGCTTGTACGTTCCTAGTGATCAACATGTTAGTTACGCTCCAACAGTTACATGACCGAGGGATCCTACCTGTGCTCATCACCCAGTCTCCATCCTCACTGGCTCGAACACACTGGCTGGCCTCCTCGAACTCGAAATCTTGCAGCAGCTCGACGCGGTTCGCATACTCGGGATCATCCTTCAAACTGCGCTTTCGGCGTCTGGCAAGCCATTCAGGTAACGGCCGGGCAGTGTTAGAGCCCGAGATAGTGTAGACGGGCACTTCGGACTGGTTTGACAACTTCATGGTGTCTGGTATTGTATATGAAGTCTCTCCAAGTGTCAAGCTGCGATAACGAAAAGAAAAAAAAAAGATAGAGCGATAGGGATCACGTGACAGGCCCGGTGCGGATCCCAGTGATTGGCCCGAGCGTCCCTCGAACTTCCCCCGGACTCGCGATCTCGCGATTTGTTCACCAGTTCAGCCATTGCTGGACATTCGGTGCCTCATTAATCAGCTAATGGGTCTGTGCTTGCCGTGCGCGCGTGGTCATGTGGAATTCTCCCTCTGGAAATGACTCTCCGAATAAGCCTCGTCAGCCCTCTATTTATGACTCCCGGGCCTGTCCGTAACTGGTAAACCATGGACTTTCCCGGAGGTGCGACGACCAACGTACATCTGGCTGTAAGTGAGCGCATATGTCCCATATGGGATACGAACTGATCATGAATCTTAGGATGGCTTCTCTACGATCTACTGGAGAATCTACACGGAAGAGCCCACCACTGCCAACCCGGCGGTAGAGGGCCCAGCCAATGGCTATACGATCTTAAAGCATCTTGGTCGCTTGAAGAATCTGGAAGCCAGATTGCGAAGTCTGAACTGTCTAGCGTCATGCCCGAGGCGCCTAGGATTATGGGTATTTTCCCCTACTCCGAACTTTGAAAGTTTGAACCCCTTGTATGTGAAGGAAGGGGATTCAGCAACGACGAAGATCCTAGTGGATACAACGAATCTAAAAGGTATGTATCTGATTCACGGGAATTTGTGATGGCGCGTTTACTTTGCTAATACCCTGTCTAGTCTCCGCATCGGGCAATATTACGTCCCAGAACTTGATACGGAGCCTTTCATCAGAGTCCCAAGATCAAAATGGGTCTCAATCTGCCGGGTCGCAGAGACCACAGCAAGGCCAACCATCATCTCGGCGACCTGATGGCTATAGCGGCTCGGCGGCTATATATGCATCCTTCATCTCGGCTGTCACTGGGGCGATTAGCATTCATCTGATCCGACGATATGGTGCTCTCCCGCTTGGATCCCGCACACTATTCACTCCTGTGGAGCAGCTTGGTTATGAGAGCCCGCGAATTGACAGCGAAAGCGTGCTTTCAAAATCTTATTTAACAACTCTGAATGTTCAATTAAATGCAGCTGGAACTTTGACAGTCTCCCCGCAGACGATATCACAGGAGGGTATCGTCCGACTATGCAGCCCACGTGACGATATCTCAGATGTCCTGAGAGTGCAACCAGGATCTGATCTCTGGCTCTGTCCCAATGGGGCTGTTGCGAGACTTGTCACGGCTAATCTGGAATCCTCGACGGCCCCGTCACCAGGATATCAGAATTCTGGGGACACATTGACAAAACGAAGACAGTGGAAGGTGGATGTCGTCCAGTGGCTTACGAACTTCGGATTGCAGATCGAGTCCGTCGACGAGGAACCATGGGTCGAAGTCGAGGTTTGGGAGCCCTTCTTTGCAAGACTTGCTGGGGAAGCATGGCGGCAAAATGAGGAATCTCAATCTGCGCTTCCTCTCAAACGCATGCTTTGGCCCGCGAGATTTTGCTTCCGACGATGCGGCCAACCGATTCAGTCCTCCTGGCTCCGGGAGACCTTGGACGATCCCCTTGAGTTCATTGGGCAATGGACTCCAGAAACCGGTTCCCTCAACCCAAACCAGAACCTGCAGACCATTCCCACTCTAGAGGAACCTCAACCTAAAGACCACCAAATGTCATCTCCTAAGGTTGATAATGCGGAGATCTTTGAAAGCCTCTCCCGAATGTCTCAATATAATGACTTGCAAACTACCAACCTGGTCTATCCAACTCCACCTGAAGGTGCTGCGGCGATGGGAATAAACCACACGAATCAATCTGATGCTTTCCCCGATGATGTCGAATTCTTATCACCAGCTGCGGCTCATGACAGAAACATCTCGAATACCGAACCCCCATCTAACGCCCCGATTGGTACTGGCAAATACGATGCCAGCGATGATGACGATCTTTTTGGGGAGATGAATGAGAGAGACTTTGGCTCCAAAGGAATAACTGATGCTGATTTCAGCTTTTTTGATGAACCGGATCTCGAAGGTATGGGTGATGAGCCTTCTATGGATCACCTAGAAGAGACTCCTCAGGCACACTTGGAGTCGAAGGGCATTGGAGAGGAGGAAATGGAAGACCGTACAGTTCCAGAAAACGCCCCGCCAGAAAATATCGAACCTGCTCAACCACCCCAAGAGGAAGAAGCTCCTGAAGCAGTGCAAGATACCGAGCCCGAACCGGCAGATGTGCCAATGACATCCGCTTCCTCGGTTCAATCCTCGCCGCGTCCCCAGAGCCAACCCATTAGTCCCCCATTAAGTCCAGTGGAAATCAAGAAAATCCTGTTTTCTAGACAACAGTCAGATCACCAGGAGCAGTCCAAAGATTCTCATCATCCTCAAGGGCACTATCACCCCATTGCCTTCGAAAAGAAGATCGGAGACTGGGACCAGAAATATGGGGCAGCGGGCAAGTTTTGGTTCTCTACTGGTGTCAAACCAGACACTTCGGACAAAAACCCCAACACTATCCCCACGGTTGGCATTCCTCACCGTGGTCGAACTTCAGTGAGCCTCCCAAAACCAAATGGCACAAATGCTTCACCATCAATCCTCGAAGACCGGGAACGGTCTTCGTCGATGTCAAGCAGTGCTAGTAGCGAAGACAGCTATGGGTTGCCATTGCAGCATGCTCCGACGCCGCTAGCTCTCCCAACCTTGAAAAGAAAGCGTGTCTCTTCCGAAACCGATATCCAATCCGTTGCATCAACAGCCAAATCAACTAGTGTGCCTGAGGTGAACTTGGGATCCAAAGCTGAGAATTCGACATTTCTGGGGAACTTTCTTGCCAACTTCTCCGATTGGACACTTACTGGTTACTTCTCTGCGTTGCAAATTCAACAACTGCCCGTTCTTCTCCGCCGGGAGGATCAAATGCCAATTGCTCAGCTCTTGGTCGACCAAATAACACAATCATCTCTGGATCATGTCCTGGATGGCAATGTCGGTCTGTTTGGTCTGGAAAGCGACAGTCTGACTTTGCGAACGTGCATGGAAGATACAGGCTTCTTGGGTGAGATGGCCAAGCTGGATCTCAAGGGATATACGTCTCTGCAAGATGAAACGGCCGCGGAGTCGACACATCAGCCGTCCAAAGAACCGGCGCGAGTCCCCATCTCAAAGGTTGCAGCTCCACATCTTCGGGTTCGCCGTGGGAAGGAGTTTCTGGAAACCCTTCCGCCCGCTATCTCGTTTTGGGAGACTTTCGGTCTTGAACCTGCTCGTGGGCCGAAAGATATTACGGCTTACTGCATTCATCCGAACTCCGCTTCAAAGGCTGCAGATTCATTCCTATATCGTTTTGGTCTTACATATCAAAGCTGCAACCTTGGTGACCATTCACGGTGCGACAAGTCAATGGCATTCAAAAACGGAATGAGGGCATGGGATACCGAGTCCAGCTACTCCTCTATGATGCAGGGTTTGAAAAAGCTGTGTGAAGAACTAGGTATGTTACGCTTCCCGGCTCATTTGATATTATCTAACCCGACTTCAGGCGCTGATTTGTCGCAATCCCCACCCTCCTCCGATAATTGTGTCGTTTATATTGTCAATCCGTTCCCTCACGCGGCTGCATTGGCGGACATTTGCACGGCTTTCTGGCACCTTTTCCAACAATTGTTGGCTAACGCCGACCTTCGACAGTCCCGACAGGTCAACGACGTTGCTTTGCAAATTATCCCAATGAATTTCATCACATCCGGGGAATCAATGGTTGTTCCGACTCAAACAGACTATCTGGATCTCGCTCTAGAGGTATACGGTCGATGCCGACCAAAGGAAGCAGATCTGAGTCCTGTGGTGTGTGCTCCTGCGATACTCCTCGCCGATCCTCTGCCTAGAGCTCTCCATTTCCGCCTTGCATCCGAGAAAGGGTCACCATTACAAGATGGGCGTAGCCTCCATATTGCGTGCTCCAAAAGCTCAGATCAACGTTGGATGTCGGTGGCATGGTCTGATGGAACTGGGTCTATCCAAACAACCATGTCTTATTGCCTCCGATATCGAAGCAAAGGCGCCGCTAGGACAGTTGCCGAGGTGCGCAATGAGATCTGGGCCACGACAAAGCACATCATGGAAAAGTTCCAGGCCCGTTGGAGGGTTGTGCTGGTGAACACCGAACCAATGGATCAAGACGACATTGAAGGTAAGGTTCAAACGATATTGAAACTTACAATTCCAAATCTCACAATTCTATAGGATGGAGCGTTCTGGCCGACCAAGTGAACAAGATGAGACCAGGATCATTGGAGTTGACCATGGTCACCGTCATCACCACCCCCGATCTCACACTCGAAGCACCCACTTCAACCATGACAACAGCCGTCCTGAATCCCCATTTCTCATCAACCCCCGTCTCCACCCCTAACCCGAGTGCCAGCATTGCCTCGCCCGAGCAATCTGGTAACGCGCCAACACCCAGCGCAACCTATAACGCCCCCACTCCAACCGAACCCTCCATCGAACCCGACACAGACGTCGTTCTCACCGACATCAGCGATGAGTCATGGGCAGTCATCCTCTCCCATCGCCTCAACAGCTCACCTCATCTCACCGAGTTCCGCCCTGCGCTGGCTAGCGGGTATCTCCTCCGCCGCAAAGGCACAACAGACGGCGAAGGTGTCTTCTCCATGACCGTCAACCTCGTATATTCCCAGCGGCCATCTTCATCTCACGGAAGCACTTTAAGGGAAACTTTGGGCATGTATCGCGATCTAGCATCTCTTGCCCGAGCGAGGGGCATGCGCAGCGTGCAGAACAACACGCTGCCTTGGCATATAGCGACGGCTTTACGGGCTCAAGAGCTTTTAAGCTATGTTTTCTAACTTTGGACACATTTTTCTTATTTATTCAGTTTGATTGTGTCTTACTGGCGTCCTGTGTTTTGAACAAGATTCTTATGGGGCTTTGGTGCATTGTATATGTTATTCGGGCAACTGGCGATACCATTGGCGGCATGGATTTGGTTTTCGTGGAAGCGAGTGGCATATCTCTGCATTTTCAGCTATTCAACTTATTGCTACGCTTATCAACAAGCATTCAAATTTTACCATTTTCTACTTATTCACCTACATATCCTTCCATCCTTAGTCATTATAATCCCGGTTCTCAATTTTGTGTTCAACACATTACTATTGCCTAACTGTATCACTCTAAAAGCAGCCACAGAGCGATATACATCCGAGATGTTTTTTATATGTGCCGGTATAGCCTTAACGAATCACATGGGCCCCGCTGAGCACCTTTGCTCTTTTCAGATCATTTGACAAATTACAAAAAACCTAGGTAACTAGGCAGAATTATCCAAGTAGAAATGCTCACGAAAGAGCATGCAAGTTAAATTCATCGTACCAGTCATGTGTCATATGTTAAGCAGACCATATCCATCCAAGTCATCGAAAGTACATCCATGAAAGAAAAAAAGTAATGTCCAACCAACTCCCCAGGTGCAAAAAGATATGTAGCAAAAATTCATGTGCTCAAAAGTTGTACAAAAAAAAACAACGCGCGGAGTCTCAAAGCAGTCGCATCAGGCTCATCAAGATAGCAGAATATGCTATGGGGTATCGTATTTCTTCTTTTCGTCCGTTCTCCAAGGATATATCCATGTTGTCGTATAGTAGGGGTATCAGGACGGCAGCAGTGTCGCTGGTTAAGTGAGGTCACCCTCCGCCTGCGCTCTCTTCGTCGATTTCCTTGCTTGTTTTGGAGAAGATGGAGACGTGGTTCTGGACGGCGTAGATAGCAAATCCTGCGATTGCGAGGATAATGAAGAGTACGATAATGATAATCGCGATGGTGATGTTGCGCTGGACCATCTTGGCGGGGTTGGGTGGAGGTTGGGTAGGGTTTGGGCCGTCAGCTCGTAAGAATTAGAGCTCGAGAGCTCGGGGTAAAGGCGATGGAACTATTTGGACGAACGGTATAGGTCGTGATTTCGTGTCCGAAAAATAAGAAAAGAATTGGAGGGAAAATAGTTGGGCGACAGAGGTAATCCCGGTCTGCTGCGTTGGCACTTGGGTTCGATTGTATACTCGGCGAGTAGACAGCGCAGTATGTACGGCGCAATTCAGTGCAGCCCGATCTTGCTTGTTTTTTTTTTCCGGGAAGCTCAAAGATGAATGAGCCGCACAAGAGGGGAATGTGAAGAAAAATTGCATCAGTTGGAATGCTAATGGGGGGTTTTAAGCAAACCACGTCCCAGCCATGTGCTTTTTTGCGATCGGTGGCTGGGGATGCAACTTGGCAGGCGCTAACCTCATTCCCAGCTCACCTTTGATTCTGACACCCGTATCGACCAATAGACCTGTCATTTATGACCGAGCAGCTGTTTGATATTGATTATAGGGTTTCCTAGCCAAGCCACATGGATCATATCCATGGTCATCCATGCAGGCTGCCCAGCCGCGTTTTGAAAGCTCAACACGACCGGGTAGTACGAGGTACTCTACGAAGCAGACCAGTAGGGCAAGGGAAGAGATGGGCTACCACTAGCTGGTTTATCTTTACCATTGTGTTTAATGAATTAAATTGAACTGACTATAATACCCTGTCTGGGTGGCAATGATATTGCTGACGCCTTTGGAAGGCTGGTCGCAGGCCTGATATCTCAGGTGTCGATAACGTCGGTCAGCCAGCAACAAACTGTGAAAACGAAGATCACTCGACCAAAAATGTCAATGACACTTTTAGTGCTGAGACAATCGTTATTTCATGCCGACACAAACACACGGAAATGGTCTGACATGGTCCTGGATTCATAGCTGCTGTTGATGTTACTGCTATATTTAAGCGACCGGACATCTACCAGTTGGAGGCACGTCAGTCTATCCCGATCAGTCTGCACAGTTCCAGTTCACTCTAGGGAGATTCTACGGTTGATCGGAATGTTTCGATTTCACTAGCAATTGATCATTGATCTATAGTCCAAGATAGGAAGTAAAAAATCTCGATCCATTCGATCCAAGCCACATGGAGCGCGCTTTTTTCTTTTTTAAGAAAACACAAAGTACTTCCGCGAAACCGTTAATCTCTCACGTGAGTTCATTGTAGCAGTTTCACCAAGTTCCCCACGAAAGCCTTGGAAGCACCGGAAGGCAATAACAATCAGTTTCAGCTCGTGGAAACATCTACTGTTAGACCTGCAGCTACCTTTTTCGCGTCAGATGATCATCATACCCCTATCCTCAGTTACAAATACGCCTGTGAAGGGTAGTTCCGGCAAAGCGTGGTTTTGCAAGTGGTGGACCCTCAGTCCACGAGGATCGACAAGAGAAATGACCAATCCCAGGCATTGCGCTCGATTGCACGAAGCTCTCGTAGAGGCTACTGAGCCCTAGTGGTCATGGCGCAAGCACAGGCTGTTTTATGCAATATCTAGGACGGGGTAGTGAACGATAATCGATAATCGATAATCGACAATCGACAATCCAACCGCCCTTCGGCTAGCAGTCGAGCCGTCAGAGCCCCGTGCGTTACATGCGGACGGGACAAGGCCCGGAGTGATCGACATACTTGCGCAACAGATAGCGACGTTTCGGGGCAGTTTCTTTGTTAGTACTGTACCTGTTTGTTGGTTTGTTGGGCGCCGAATGTCGAAGCGAGGCATCCGAGGGATCTCCCTTCTCGTGAACTGCTTTTTGTGTCATCTATTTCAGGCCGGCATGAACTGATAACTCAGTGGTGGCTGCTGCAGTGTAGATCGTTGTCAAGCACGTGGCGTTTTTCGATAGAAGTCTTCCTGTGTCCCACTGACAGCCACGAAGTTGACGCTATTGGAGTTATTGCCAGCCACCAAGCTGGAGGGGGTCTCCTGGGGCGGCGTTGATAGGGTGTGCAAGTCCGTAGAAAGAAGAATGGAGCCCGAGCTAAGGATAATTTACCCGCGTTCCCAAGGGAAAGCGGCATTCGTTCGGCGCTTTCTCGCGAGAATCTTCCGCGCTAACTTCTGCATCCGTGCCAATTGATGCATGTGGGAGTGTAGGCCAAGTACGGAGTATTATGTCACAATAATCAGATTTAGAGTCTGGAAAATAGGAAGAAAAAAAACATATGAAACAATAGTTTTAAACTCTGGCAACGGTCTCGGTACTTTTTTATGCTCTGTTCGGGGCGAACCGGTTCCATGGTTGCAACACTCGTCTCTGCCAGATGTCAACCCGCTTCAGACAACGACCTGTGCGCTGCAGAAACCAAGGATTGTACCTTTGATCTCCACAACGCTAGTTAGCTGAACTCGTCAAGCTCTTGGAATCACTGGTCGACGTTGGCTCCGGTCTGCAATGGGCCCGCATGGCATCTCCCATGGTGGGCCGAACGGGTGAGGCATGGATGCCCCCTCATGGTTCATAGCCCGAAACAGGACTCGAAGCTCCACGTTCAGCCAGGTACCCCTCTTAGCGGCCCAGGAACTTGGACCATGATAGGCCCCTCTCATGTTGGCTACCTGATCGTCGTCGACGGCGGCCAGCACCCGCAAGGCTGTCGAACTCTGTCGGGGTTCTTACCTGCGTGGTTCGCAGTAGAAACGGGGCGCTCAGACGCTGATACGCTCACTGACCATGCCTCGAGATGAGTTTCGAGCTTGAATTTGTAATAATACCTCCTGAATGCCAATAGTCCTGTCCTCGTCCCTAAGCTTATATCCTCTAGCCCCTCGGTGGCTGACCGGCATTTCACAAAGCTAGTCCTATACTGTCCTTTTCGATATTTTTCCGGGCGTCATTTGAAGCCACGGATCTCCCTGTCTTTCCTGTTTCTATTGACTCAAGAGGGGCTAACCCCCACACTGGCCATTTCTCTCTGCACCACGCAATGGTGTATTAAATGCAGTTGGCCCTGGCTTGATCTTCGATTCCATTCGGACTTTCTAACTATTCTGTTGTCTAGTCTAGATCTTCGGTGATCTTTGGCTGCACAGACCGACACTCTTTTGTCCTAAATAATACTCGCAACAATGACTACACTATCAACCTCAAGGGGCCAGGGGGCTCTGGCCGTCAGTGCTGTCTTCACCTCATTGGCAACATTTGTGGTCCTTGTCCGCATCTATACGAGAGCGTTTATGGTGAAGCAAATGGGAGCCGATGACTACGCCATTATGGCATCCTTAGTATTTTCATGGGTCTTTTTTGGATTATTTGTGGGAGGTCAGTGCATTCCATCCTATCATCGGTGATGTGAACTAACTCCTCGCAGAGGTTTACCATGACATGGGACAACACTTCAAGCTCATCCCAAATGCAGTCTATGTAGCTCAAATGACTGTGAGTACTGACACTTCATGGACAATGAGCCCCCGGCACTCTAAGGGTCACTATTAACCTTGTTTTCCAGTATTTCTGGGCTTCAGTCCCAATCTACCAGACCAGTCTCTTCAGCACGAAGATCTCTATGCTGCTTCAATATCGACGAGTATTCTCAACACCGCGGATGCGTCTAGCGTGTGCCATTTTCCTCGGATTCATCGTCGTCTACGGAACCTGGTCAGTCGTCAGTGCCTGGGCAAACTGCGTCCCTCTCGCCAAGTTCTGGGACCCGACAGTGCCAGGCTTCTGCTTCGACAAAAAAGCCCTATGGTTCTCGAACTCCGCCATTCACATTCTCACGGATTTGTTGATTTTGATATTCCCAATGCCCGTCCTCAGTTCTCTCCAGCTCCCCAGAAAGCAAAAGTTGGCCTTGATAGGTGTTTTTGCCCTGGGTGGATTGTGAGTATACTCCACCATTTCCAACAACACATTTACTAACAAGTATAGTGTTGTAATCACCACCATTCTCCGTCTCCACAGCCTCCTAGTTATTTCCAACTCCGATGATCCAACCTGTAAGTACACATCCAGTCTCCAACAAGAACCAAAAAAAAAAAAAAAAACCAATCTTCGAGTCTAACAAACTTTGAACAGACGACAACATCGGTGCTGCCTCCTGGTCCGCCGTCGAATGCAATGTCGCCATCATCTGCGCATCACTCCCCAGCACCCGGGCGTTCCTTTCCCAAATCCTCCCTCATGTCTTCTCTACTGGCAGCAACGGCTACCGCAGTAAGACCCGACCCTCCCACACCGGTCGCAGTGCCCTCACCGGCAACACCGGCAACGGGAACACACAAGTCATGGCATCCGTCATTGGCGGTCGGGACCCTGGGCGAGACGGGTACGACTTGGATGACCTATCCCCTGATGGCTCAATCCATAGCTTCGAGAAGGAGCAAAAGAGCAAAGAGGAAACGTTTGCTGGTATTAAGGTGACTACGCTCATGACGCAGGAGTCGAAAGTTACGGCTCTTGGAAGTCATAAGACGGAGAGTGCCAGTGAGCTTGTTTGAGATGATTTCTTAGGTCTGTTTATATTGTTATATTGTTATGATTCGTGATGTCGGTAGTTATATCCTATTTGTTCTTGGTTTTGGTCTTGACGTCTTTCTTTTTCCCCATTGGCCGTGGGTTTTCTTGACTACTTTTCTTTACCTGTCTTAACTATACCTGGGTCGGATGTTATATGGTGGAGCCCACTGGGAGGTTGTTTTTATTATTATCTATGCGCCTGCCCGAGCAGGCACACCTTTACTACCAGTGACGGCGTATTATGCTGTTCTGGTCGCTTTATACTTCCATGTTGGGGCTGCACGCCATAATTCGGCACAAACAATTGAATAAACAAAACATTGAAAAGATTGGTTGTGCTTTCATGTCTTATTTGAATGAATATTGTAATTATAGGGAGAATTGCGACGACTACAGACTTTGAAACCAGTTTCACCATGTCTCCTTAAAATGATTGATTTCTAGAACTGTGTTAGGTGGTTATAAGAAACTCATTTCCGAAAAAACCACACACAAAGCCGAGTGAGAGTTAACATGAGATGGAAAGGCCGAATGGGCTGAAAGAATCGCATTCAGTTCAAAATCAAGAAAACTTATACTACAGGTATACCTATCTACCTACCAATCATTTGATATACGAAATGAAATGCAAAGTATAATTATTATTTCATTTGCCTATGGAAATAATATATCCTCTACTCCCAAACATTAGAGAAAAGGTCATCAGAACCACCAAACCCGCCAGCCGGCTTGGTTGAGCTAGTTGTAGTAGTGCCCGACGAGACGGGAGCAGCACTAGTCCAGCCTCCAAAGTCCTCATCAGCCGCCACAGTAGGAGTGGGCTTGGGAGGAGGGGGCCGGAGCACCCCAACCACCTCCAATGTCGTTGGGGGTCAGGGTATCGGGGATCTTCATCATGGATGCCGGCGCAGGCGCAGCCGGGGCAGGGGCAGGAGCAGAGTCGGGAGTGCCCCAAGCATTACCACCCCAAGGGTCCATCGCTGACATGGTGGCAGCGGCCGCAGTTGCGGAAGGCATTTGGGGCTTGGGGGATGTGGTGGGCTTGGGCTGGAACGAGGGGCTGGAGAGGTTGAATGCAGAGCTCATTTCGTGCTGCGGGGAAGTCACGGTAGACTTGGGCGGCGAAATTGGCGCAGGAGGCGGGGAAGAGAGACTCGGAGAAGAGAGACCGAACAGGTCATTGGAGAGATTATTGGAGATGGATGAAGATGAAGGGTTAGGCTTCGGCTGAGAGGAAGCAGAGGCAAAGCCGCCGAAGCCGCCAAAGTCCTGGTTATGCGAAGAGATGGATGTGTTTCGCGACTGGGGCTTATGGGCAGACAGTGTAGGAGAGGTCAGGCTATCGAATAGATCGCCACCGGCAGAGCCGGAAGGTGAGGTGACCCTGGGAGCGGCCGGGGTCGACTTGGCAGCACCGAAGTTGGTAAGGTTGGCAAATGGAGAAGGCTTCGGAGCCTGCTGGGCCGGGGGTGGAGATGTGGTTGATGGGAAAGTGAGGCCGCTGAAGGCATCGGTCAGACCGCCCATGTTTGAGGACGCAGAGGGTGCCGTCGGAGAGGCCATATCGCCAAAGGAGTTGTCCCGCCTATGCTGGACGGGGGCAGCCTGGGGCTGTGGCTTCGAATACAAGGACAAAATTGATTGTTTCAGATCTGGCCGAGACATGCCAGTTGGCACAGCGGGTGTAGATGCGGTGCTGGACGGACGGCTGCCGGACGAGGGTTGGGTGCTGCCAAAGAAGTCGAGGCCGAGCAACGAGTCGCCCGGCTTCTGCGCCTTCGGCTGTGCGGACTGTGTTTGTCTTGCAGGAGCGCGAAGAGCCGGATCGGTTGTGCTAGGGCGAGCGGGGGGAGCAATTGGATCATCACCGAACAGATCAATTGGAGCTTGTCGGCGAGCGGGCTGGGGAGGGGGTGCCATGCGTTGCGAAACGGTACGCTCAATCTTTGCCTTTTCCTGAACAACGGCAAGCGGCTGGAAGGTCAGCATGTGTTGTTCCACGCCATTTCGCATTGTAGTCCGAAACACTTACAACGTCATCGTCACCATCATCGAGAGTCGAGGGATCGGGGATGCCACCGTCCATCGCCCAGCGCTTGGTATCGTACTTGGTTCGGATGAAGTTTTCGATCTTACTACAGGCACGCGACGTTAGTGAGATGCTATCACATATAGTAAGGTCGCAATGCACTCACGCTTCCGAGGGGACATGGCCGGGCGCCAGTTTCGCTTCCCAGTATCTGTACGACATTAGTACATGGGCCGACACTATCAATTGCGCACAACTGACCTATTGGCTCTCGCATTGCCCCATTTCACAACACTCTGGAGTTGTTCATCGGTCCATGCATCGAGATCAACGGACTTGACTCGACTGATGTGCGTGCCCATTCCTCGATGAATACCCGAACAGCGAATGCAAATGAAGATACCCAAATTCCAAGACGCCCATCGAGGATCTAATCAAGAGAAATGTTAGTATGCAATGTGACCCGCAGCCGTGGTACCAGGCCCGCGTGAGCGGCATCGGAGGGGGGTCACTGACGCTTATTGCGCTTGCAGTCGGCACATATCTTGTTGGTCTCAAGTTTCAGCAGGCTTTTGATGGTCTGCTGGTTCTGGGCAGCCTGGCCCGGCGTAGCGCGTCGAGACATAATCAGTGGACGTTTGTGTGGTAAGAAAGGAGAAGAGAAACATTGGCAACCTCCCGCATGCGCAGGTGGCGGTCGGCAATGCGGCCTTAGGCGTGGATACGGTTAGTGGGACGTGCCAGCCACGCAGTTTTATATATATTGCTTTCCATTCAAGTTCTGTGTGCTATTAATGCAACGGCCGATAGATATGTAGGATCTACACACGTAGGATCTACACTCAAAACAAGTTAGGCCATTGATTTATGCAAGATGGTTGGATCCTGACTACGCGCTTGGCCCCCAAGGTCCGCGCTAACCAGCTTCGTTTTCTAGAACACTTTAAATCTTTGTTTTACATACTACATCCAATCATGCCTTCGACTTTTCCGCCGGCTTTCCAGAAGATCCCTGGTCCTCGGTAAAACGCAGACTCACGCTATTCACACAGTGACGCTCGTCAGTGGGGGTCGGATATCCTTCACCCTCGAAGACGTGACCGAGATGACCTCCACAGTTACTGCAGACGATCTCGGTGCGCTTCATGCCAAAGGTACTGTCCACATGTCTCTTTACGGCACCGGGAATCGAATCAAAGTAAGCGGGCCAGCCACAACCGGACTTGAACTTGTGATCGGCTGTGTAAAGAGGTGCGTCACATCCGGCGCAGTTGTACACGCCCTTGGTCGGCTGGTGTTGATCGTACTCGCCGGTACCGGCGCGTTCGGTGCCCTTCTCACGAAGGATGCGGAACTGCTCTATATCACTGGGTAAGCGAAATACTTGGTCGAAGGCAAGGGAAGGTAAATATACGAACCGGGATTCAACACCGTTCGCCACTGATCTTCACTGCGCTGATCAGGGTAAGACATGCTGCCGCTTGAGTCCTCGGGCTTGTGAGAGCTAAAGAATGCGCCAAAGAATGGAATAGTCGGGGCTGCTCTAAGCGCCTTAGCTCCGGGCGTAGAACGACTGTTCTTGCCTGGAAATCTTGAATGGGAGCGGGAGAAGGAGGCTGGCTGGAGAAGAGCGCGTTGCCTTAGGGGTGCTTTCAAGATGCGGGCTGCTTGAGATCTCATAGAGATGGCTTGTAGTGCTTGTGTGACAAGTGTTGTCAGAAGAAGTGGGCGCGATTGGCGTCAGGGTGCTTTACGTCATCATGCGGGGAGTCCGCGGCATCAGCGATCTAGATCTAGACGACTGCATTTGGAGGAATCGAGAATACCTAATTACTTATCTACGAACATTAATAAAATTTACTCATAAAGGACGAAAGGGGAAATGGTACCAAGGGCATCAAACAATGACCAGTAAACATTTTCCTTCAAGGAAAGCTAAACGAAACTCCCCCTATGCTGGGTATCGTACAAATAAAAAATACTGTCGAACAGATGGGCCCAGAAACTATACAGGACAGGACGATTGCAAGGCCACAATGAAAAAAATCGAAGGCACAAGAGAAAGAATGCAGTTACCGGGCACGAGCAGCGCCTGTGACCAACAAGAACCCTCGATCAATCTCCACTCGCCAGCCCTCCTGAATGAGCATCCTGCTAACTGCTGGTCCGAGACGAGATGTGCCGTCGTGGCTGTGGTTACCGACACCAGTGATGATCTTATAACCACCGTGTACATGTTTACCACCGCCACGGACATACTTGGCATCGCCAAGATTGTCCCACCAATATTGAACTCGCTCGCGGGCAATGCGAACCGCATTGGCAACGGTGATGCCGTGGAGATCTAGATCGTACTTAGTGGATTGGTTGTCCACAAGGCGATCAGACGCAAGCGACAGTTGAGCTCTTCCACGTATGAAGTTTTTTTCTGCAGACTCTCGGTAGACTGCTGTCGCAGCAGAAAAGAGGTGATTCGACTTGGAGCGGCGATAGCTTTCGCGTGCTTGGTTGTAAGCGGCAGAACCTGCCGCAAAATGAGCGTTCGCTGCTGCCGTTGCCTGTGCATAATCAGGTCCATCTGCGGCAACCTCACTGCTCCGGCTCCGAGATCCAGACCCGCCGACATTATCTTCCTCACTAAGGTCGATAGGTGCTGCGGTGAACTTGATAATGTTCGACACATCAGACAATGAAGGCCTCCGAGCCAGTACCGTTGCAAAGTCAGTCGCCGCTGAGGGCATGTTACTTGTGACTTTTAGAAGCCCGATCAGAGTAGTGGTTTGGAGATTGGGGAATGCTCCAGCGAGCTCGGCCACTTGTGTGAGCATAACGGGATCTTCGTCAATCTCGTGCACGTCCTTTGGACAGTTGGAAAGAGCAATCGATCTGATAGTGGGAAACAAAGACCCTCCGTTTGCGTGGTAAATGGATGACACCTTTTCTTTGGGCAGATCCGGAGTGCGCGAAGAGATAAACTCGATGTCTGCCTTGCCAGTTTCCCACTTGTTTAGAGGAGGGGAACTAGTGGATGAATGACTGAATCCCTGGCGCAGCTTCTGTTTCTTGCCCCGATTTTTCTTGCTCCCCTTTCCATAGCCGATGTCACCGCTACCTTCCATAAAACCATCGATTCCTTTGGGTACAGCGATTCTCGTGTCGTCATCGGCTATTTGAGATTCGTCGAAAAAGGCCAGATTAAGCAAAACATCCATGCATTTGGTGGGATCTCCACCGCTCTTCTTCAGACTTTGCGTGATATCAAGAAGAGATATTGTGGGAAACATTTGCACGAGTGACTCAATTGTTTCCTCATCTGAACCGCTTGAGAATTGCAGGGAGCCATCTGTCCCCACCGTGTACGCACCCTGAGATTTGCTCTGAGAGGAGGACCTTCCGTCATTCTCACTTGAAACCAAGTTAGATGTATGACTTGAGGTATCTGTTCGGGTGTGTAAAGTGCCTTGCCCATTAGGGGATGTGTGGGGCGAGGAGCCAAAGTCGCCTACTCCAGCATCGTTGGCTTCATGGTTGAATGTTCCTGTTGGATCAAATGGCAGATCCTCTTGCTCTAGAGCGGATTCCTTGATAGTAGAAAGAATTTGACAAAGTTCCTCGACAGCCGCCAGGTCTGTTAGGTCGAAATCAGACGCCACAGCCGCAAATAACGCAGAGTCCACTGGGGGACAGTAAAGCTTTTGAAGTTCCTGTTCATGACCGATATATTAGACACCAATATTTCATGTTATTGGAATATCATCAAGTCACATACGCTTAACGTGTTTTCACCGGAGTGATCCATTGTCCAGGGTGGGGTGTAAAAGCCAGACGGAGGAGATGGCGTGGTGTGAATGACATGCCAGTTCGCATCTGTTATGAGCCATGGAAGCGAGCACGCTTGAGCTTTTCTGATCTTGGAGCACCAAATTTCACCCACAATAAGCTCAGCGAGACCAAACTGGTGTTGCGTGTCTGATCTGAGGACGTGAAGATGACATAACGACGAGTCCCACGTTTCCACTAAGGTTCTTTTTCTGCTGGCTTTCTACGCCGCCTTTGCGCGTTCTCCACCCCCACACTCACGCCGCCTTTTGAACTGCCCTGTGTTCTAGACCGCCTTTACAAAACACCCCGACATCCGCCCAAAGGATGCATCGCGATTGAATTTCTTGCCAATATTGGTAAATGTGCCCCTCATCATGACATTGTTAACAAAGCTATACTCCTCTGAGTCGTTGATTGAGAGCCTTGCTAATTTTGTATCTTAGATCACCTTGAATGCCGTCGTGTCCGCATCTCAGGGCAGTTAATCGACGTAACGCCAGCGCCCATATCCTGACATAAGCAAAGTGCGCTGGGTTATGCGGGTAAACAAACGCTGGCTAATATGTCTGACATGTATTCGCACTAAATAACTCCTCTCTGTCACAATACCACAGAGTACTGAGCAGTCTGAGGTGGAATATGGAATTCGTGCCCAATGGTGTATGGCCTCTCCATATCTGACTGCAGTGAGTCTGCTTAGTTGTAGTGTTATTTCATTGCTGTAACTCTCGTGATAAACTAACGTCTCGGCACCATTTACAGGTGCCGTATACCTCAAGTTGCCTTATGGAAAGGAACGCCGAATGATATGTAAAAGTATCTTGGATTACCTTTCAAACTGTAAAAAGCAAGGGATATATAATCGAGCTTCTAGCTCGGAGGTAGATTAAATGGGAACTCGAAGTGGTCAAACCCATGGAGGGAAACCCACTACAAGCACAGCTTCTCGCTCAAGGGGGATGCTTCGAAGAAAACCCTTTTTTGGGGCCAAACACAATTGGTCTTGCTGAGCCTCATCCTTGCTCTTTTTAAGTTCTTCCTCCCTCCCCCTCCAAGGCAGCTCCACTTTATTCATCACATTTGCCTCTCAGATAGACTCCAGCCAGAGGGTTTTCGAGTATCTCGAGCACCTCAACTTGGATGACTATGTGGCCTCCAAGTTGTCCAAGAATGGAAAGTTGCAGGTACTCGAGCGAGTGGGCAGCACCCCAATCTTCACGTACATCGCCTCAAATGTCTTAGAAGCTTATGAGGGAACCATGAAAACTTTAAAGTTCACTAAGCCAGCGGTGACAAAGAGAGCTTCTTTTGTGCGTAAGTTCGGGATGATATAGAGTCCGACTAAAGGCAGAGACCATGTTAGATTCTGACCGTGCGAATTTTCACAAAATTGAAACTTCCTATTTCTAGAACTCCACAGGTGGTCTGAGGATTAAATGACGATGGCTCCTGTCAGTCTAGGCCATCGGATTATCAACCGAATGAGGCGTCTTCTCATCTAGCTCTATCCGACAAGCTAGAGGTTCGGAGAACACAGAAAACGCATTCAAGCCAAGAAAGAACATTTTCACAGCAACAAATACGGCAGGGAAGTGAATAACAACCTAAGCTGATTGAAGCATTTTAATTTCTCTCGTGTGAGATCCAATCACGATAGTTCCGGTGTCCTGCGTTGTGCGATCTGCAATCAAGAGCAAAGAAATGCGTTTCAAGGTAGCCATATTACTGACATGCGTAGAAATCACCCCAAGAGGCAAATATGTAGCTTTGCAATCTCATCCACGATAAAAAACCTGGTGAGCTCACAACGACATTCCCGTGTTGCGTGAGTGAAGATGTCAGGTTGAAAATGGTACTAGTCTCGGCCCTTGGCCTTGGCCTTGTCCTACCTTTATCCATGACTGCGATCCGAGACCAGACACAGGGAATCCAGCTGTTCCGAAGTGCTTAGGCCCTTCAGATTTGCTGTCTGACTTCCGACCGTGTAAATCTATCTGCCACGAAACAGCGAATTTGCCTCGTGGGTGCTCATTTAGGTCTTCCTGTCTTCTCTGCAGTTTGAGGCTAAAATCCATGAATCGGAAGCACACAATATTCGTAACCAGCCTAGTGTCCATTCAAGCTACCACATGAATACGTACTAGAGTCATACCTCTCTCTCTCTAGTTGGCCCCCAAGCGAACAGAACTGAGTAACCGTTTCCATTCACAAATGATAAAATCCCGGGTGATCAGTTGTCCTGCTAAATAGGCTGCAGCGGTCATCCCAGTGCGATGTTCTTGGGCCAATGACCATCACTATATTAGTAGGAAGGTACAACAGAAGTTTCTCACCAGAAATGCAGACAGGAACTAAACAAGAACTCTGACGCGCGGCCGGGCGAATTGGCATAGACTGTGCAGCACAAATACGCCGGTGATTCAAATTCAGGCTGAAGTACATTCTTTGCGGGCTACGGCATCTACCCCTTCTGCTTCCAAGATTGCTTTCTACCTTTAACTATGGATGTAATCCGGGACTTTGAGAGATATGGCCCTTGCTTAATGGCTCCTTGTACTCCGCCGGAGCTGGACACATGAGACATGACGCGTGAAGGAATCGCAAGTACCCTAGCCCAGAAGATAAACATTGGCATAAAAATGCAGGTAGACCCTTGGAAGTTGGCAGCTGGTGCTCGGCTCGCTTATCAAATATAAAATATTATCGTCTTTCCTTGACTCTCCTCTTTCTTCCTGCCACCTTCGCGACTTCCCTCTCGTTTATCATCTTCTTACCTACTCTCGGGTCTAAGAGGGTTTCTTTCCATTTTTAACAAAGGATCAAACCAATCTATCACAATGCGTGTTGCTGCCATGACTTCCCTGATGGCCTTTGCCGTTTCGGCTGCAGGTACGGTTCGAGGCATGAAGCAGCCAAGAACGGATCTAATACTCCCCTAGGAATCGTGATCACTTCGCCTAGAATTGGCGAGAAGATTGACTTCTCCAAGCCAGTTACCATTAAGTGGCAGCGGGTTTCGTTAGTAACATACCTTTCTGCTTTTCGAGAAGAATTATTGAGGGCGTTAACGGGAATAATTAGGACCGATCCTACTACCGTTGACATTGTTCTAGTCAATGAGGATGTTTATCCACCTGTGACTGAGACTGTCGCCTCCGGAGTCGATGCGGACATGGGCTCCTATACGATTAAAGCCCATAAAGAGGATGTGTCTGTATCAGACACCGGGTGAGTGATCATCGTCTTCGAACTCGCAAACATCCAACCGCTGACAGATACAGTGGTGGTTATCAGGTCAACTTCCTCTCGCCTTCTGGTGGTATTTTGGCTCAGTCACAGCAGTTCAAAGTGACTGTTCCAAAAATTGAAGCTTCTACTTCTGGTAAGAAAGCCAGAATTGCTAGTGAAATGTCTCCTGCGAGCATGCTTTCTTCCACTATGGCATCGACGGCAGCCACTTCTGCCACTTCGACTTCTGCTTTTCATACTACTTCTTCTCCAATTACTACTCACTCTTCCACCAGTGCGTCTCCCCATACCACCTCTCCTTCCTCTACTACTGCATCTTCTACTTCCTCCCGCACTTCGTCTTCTATGACGACGCCTACCAGAGCGTCTTCATCCACCCATTCACCTTCTATCCCGACCTCCACCCCGACTTTTAGCTCTACCAGTTTGTCTTCCCTTTCTAGTTCTAAGACCCATTCTCCTTCATCGTCGAGTTCTGTCTCAAGCAGCACTGTCCCCTCAAGCACCCATATGAGCACCAGTTCTTCCTCTTCGCTCTCAAGAACGCACATTTCTCCTTCAAAGCCCCGTTCTTCCATGTCTCGTTCACCCCGCACCTCTACTCCTGGTGAGTAACGGTGCCACGTGGCTTCCAATCTTTCAATTACGATTGACCACCGATATCAGTATTTACTTGAGGTTAACCCGAACTTTCTGTAGGATCATCCATGACTTCATCTAGCAGCATTTCGACAAAGTCCCACACCACTGGGACGACCACGACTACTAAGCACATGAAGAGCACCATGACCTCCAGTGCTACTGCTACCTCAACCTCCAATGCAGCCGGTCTTATCCTGCCGCCGAACCAGGCTGGCAGTCTGCTTCTGGGCCTTTTCGCGTGTGTGTTCTAAATATTATCCTACTGGATCCGCCATGCCGGATTTACTCACTGAAATGACTAAAACATGCGCGCAAAGAATGCTATAGTGTCTGAGAACTTTCTAAAATAGTCTGGTGGAGGCAAAGGATATACTTGATTCGGGACTTATTTCTGTTGAGATTGGATTTAATTCTCTTGTTTGACTCTGGATCTGTGCTACGTCCCTATTTAATGTTGGAATTCAATAACGTTGTGCATGTTTGAACTGTCGACATTACTTAGTTACATTCCAACCAATCGGCTTTAAAAAGTTGGACCTCGGCTGCCGATCAATGTTCTCCGCAATGAGATTGAATCATCCGATACTTGTTCCTATCTCCCGAACTTCGGCTTCCACCAAGCTCCCATCTTGACTACTTTCCCCATTCAACCTCCCACATACATATACAGATCAACGCACAGTTGCACATCATGCCAGTCTGCAACCTTTACCTATTACAACTCGCCAAATCGACAGACGCGCATTCCTTCCTCCAACAACTCAAACAAACACCCAACCTCCAAGTCATTATCGCATCGCGCCCACGCCATGTTGTCATCCACCCCAACATCCTCGACAATGAGACCCTCACCAAGACCCACTGGGATCTCCTAGTTCTCCTCCAATCCAGCAATCCAACCCCATTCAACCAGCTCAACCACCACATAACAAACACCTATAAACTCCCAGCAGGAATCCCCTCGAAACTCCTCTCCAACTACTCCACCCGCTCCGAAACCCTCAAATCCGAAGCCTCATCAATTCCCCTTACAGGCTCCCTAGACAAAATTCTACACTCCGGAAGCAAATCCACATCCCAGAACCTAGAAGTCTCCCCTTCACTCTTAGAATTCATGACCAGGCTTGAGAAAACACACAAGGGCCCCGTGACGATGCTGAATCTACTTCACTTCCATCATCCGGACGGGAAGAAGAGCTATTACCAGTACGGACAAGCTTTCATTCCCGTTGCGGGGAAGAGAGGTGGAAATGCGAAGTTGGTTGGTAATGTGGTACCTGCCCCTGCAGGCCAGAAGGACCATTCGCGAGGTGATAGGAAGAAGACGGAGGAGTGGTGGAATGAGATTTCAATCGTCCATTATCCTTCCATTCGGCATTTCTGTGATATGCTTGCTGGGGAGGATTATCAGGCTATTAATGAGAAGTATCGGTTGTCGGTAAGTTATGATCCTTTTTTTTTTTTGGCATTCGTTGCTAATTGTGTAGGCGCTTCGCGATACTTTCTTACTCTGCACGACTGAGTTCGATGTCGAGGGGCTCGAGAACTCGAAGCTGTGAGGAATCAGGTTGTAGCCGCATAATACAAACCTAGTCGCATTTGTGCGAGCAATGGGTATTAAGTAAATACTGAATATATAGTGTGCTTGGTTTTTGTACTTGGTAGGATTGGATTGGGTATCTGAAAATATGGTAATGTAAGATTCCACCCGTAAACGCTGAGAAATTCAAGCAAAAGCATGAGAAATTTGAATGGGATCGCGCATAACTATGCCGCCTCAATGGCAATTCATTGGCGGTGGTCATTTGTGAACAACACTGTCGCTGGGTCGGTCCCAGGTACGGATGTGCCCTGAGGGGAGAAGTCAGTAAAGCTGAATTAAAAGAAGAGAAATTTTATACATACCTTCGAGCGAGGATGTCATAATACAATCGTTCTGGAAACCAAGCCAGCAGATCGGATCTTCGCCGACAACTTTGGACTGGGCTCACGTTTAGCTTCAGTCTAGTTGGCCAAACAAGCCGACACAAACTTACCATGATAGGCGGCAACAACGCAGTCCGCGACCGGGGCTCAACTGGATGGTTCTCCACGGGGTCGAAATCCCCATCGACAAACTTCTCAGTTCGGTCGGAGTCGGATCTGAACCTGGTGCCACCGCTGTCGGCCCGGTTGCGATGCGTGGACAGTGAGCCGGGTCCAACAATGCTGCTACGGTGCTGCTGCCGAGTTGAGTTTTGGTGATGCTGCTCCAGTTTGTTAGTAATGGATCCGAGGGAGCGGACATCGAGGTGAGAACGAACCGCGCGAGGTCGGTGGAGCATGCCCACGCTGAAATCCCACAGCAGCAATCGACAATCGTCGCCGACACTGCCGAATCGATAAGTCTTCTGGTCGCAGCGCCACGGGTCGAAAGCTACTGCTGAGACCCAGGAGTTATGGCCCTGGCATCTTGCGACGATCTTACGCTCCGGGAATGACCAGATTGTAAGAAGATCATCTTGACCACCTGTGACGATGTATTTGCCGTCTGGGGACCAGCAAACGCAGATCAGGCCTCCGTAGTAGCTGCGGAAGATATCCAGCACCCTTTTTATGTTAGTACTGAGTTTCAAATTCGACAAGACAGCCAACATACTCTTCTTTCAGATAGTCCATCAGCCGAAGAGATCCGTCCTCCAAGACAACAGCCAAATGCCTCTGATCCGGAGAAAATGAAAAATGAGAGATCTTTTGATTCGCGAGCTTCCACAGAGAGATGGGGTTGGATTTCTGATTTCTCGAATTCACGGATTTCAAAATTTCAAGAGGCAGCCGACTATGGTCTTTCTCGGGGTGTGCCGGGGCTTCGGGGGTAAACAAGGCATCCTCCTTCTCCTTGTCATAGACCACCAGAACACCATTGGCATGAGATGCAAGGAAGATATTCTCAGACCCGGGCAACCATTTAATATGTGTCACGGGAGAGTTGTTGATCACTCCATTCTTATTGATACGAGCATACTTCTGCGACATAGGCTCATACCAGATGATATCTCCGGCGGACGAGCCCATCACAATGTCCAGATGGGACGAAGTTTTGGTCATGTCGTTGATGTCATGGCACAGCATATGTGCCTTGGTGAAGAGAACTTTGGTGAGATGTTCCTCTTTCGACGCCGAGGAAAGATCGAGCCACTGGAATGCTCGGTTGATGTTGGCAAAGGCAAAGACACCGTTCTGGTCGCGGTCATTCAGTCGCTTTGTAGAGGTCTCGTGGGTGATGACTCGGGACACAAATGAGGAACTGCTCTTGATGATGTTGTTTTTCGGCTTTCGTCTCTTCTGCGCATCCTTCTCCTTAGCTGGCGGTGCGGGCGGTGCAAGTGCTGGGTTTCCATCTCCGAATTGCGGGGCAACGACGGCAGTCTTCAAGAAGGTGGGGGGTTTCTTGCGAGGGTCGAGGCTGACCAAACACAGCTTGACTCCACTAGTTGGAGGCGATGGAACTGTCGCAAGAGGATTCGGGTTCACAATTGGAGCTTCGGACGGATGAGGGGGAGGTGTGGCTAGGAGAAGGTCGTCTTTCAGAGTATAGGTTCCTGCAGCGCAATCTCGAATTAGCACGTTGGAGTCAACCGTTGGCACAAGGAAGAGGGCTAGTCTAGCGTCGCAAATATCTAGACGCTGCACATACCTTCTCCAACCTGTAATGGACATCCGCCTTCTGGGTGGGTGATTGTATTGTTGGTCTCGACGACCGGGACCGCCATACCATTTGCCGCGCCCGCCTGATAGGCGACGGGGATGGTATAGCGGGGTGGGGGAGGTGGTAAGACGCTGTGTTCCGTTAGTAAAGCTAGCGAATCTTTCGGGAGTTTCATCTTGGGTTTGCCTCCGAGTCCGACAATGGTTGCAGCTCGGATGACTTAAGGCAGAAGACATGTGACATAGTGAAAGAAGATGCTTGCTTCCAAAGAAGATCTCTGACAAGCGAGTGCAACCAAAAACAAGAGTGGAAAGTCTTACAACATGATTTCTGAACGGTTCCAGGGTTTGAGTCCAGGTCAAGTTCAGATCGGGGCCAAAGCTGTGGCGTGGCACACAGGCAAAGCGGGCAGCTCCTCCGCGGTCAGGGGGCGCTTGTCGGAGTGAGGTTTGAGCTGCTTTGGTCGCAACTGGAATAACTGTATGCTAGATTTAAGATTCTGATTGGCTCCAAGCTAGGCCCTGACGAGGATATGGGGACACGACTGCGGAGAAGTCAGATCGTGAACGTCACGCACGAAGAGAGGTGCGGGTGGACAATGTCCGGGCGATTCAAAGGAGAAGATGGTGTGGCAAGTATGTACAGCAATACAACACAACAAGAGATGTCCGAGCGAAGAGGAGCAAGAATGAGAGATCAGCGATGTCCGGGGTAAAGTCGAGCGGAGTCGCAAGTCTCGTGCCTGGCGGGGCTCCTGGTTAACTCCGGCTAAGCCGGGCTTGGCAAATGCGAAGTATGGACTATGAACACAAGTACATTGGGGTATTATTCTAATATAATCTACATTTCATGATCCACTACCACTCACTCGACGCCAGATCATCACTGCTGCCGCTCCGGCACAAACCACCGCTCCAAAAGCAATGCCCCACGCCATCCACTTCCCTTCAACATCTTCCTCACTCCGTGGGAATGCCGTGCTAGGCTCCATGGCAGCTTCAGCAATGTGTACAAATACTTCCTGGATAGATGTCCAGGTTACACTGACATGCAGAGGGGGACTAGGCATGTTCAGCATGGCGGTGTAATCGTGGGGCTGGTGCTCAGCTCGCTGAGTCGTCCGATCAAGATCGGCTTTGAGAGCGATAAACACGCTTGGAATTTCTTCCAAGTAGGGGTGTTTGGCACGCAGCGCGGGAATATAGGCAAAGGAATCGGGATCGGAGGAATCGTATGTGTATGCAATCACATCGCACTGGTCAAGCAATTTCACCTGGTTATCGAGAATAGCCGGTTCCAATTCTCCCAGCTCGTCCATAATCAAGTAGCATTGTTTCCCGCCAGGAAGTTCGACCGTGTTAACAGCGGTACGAGGCTGAATCGTAGGATGATATGTCGTACTGAACCCGCGCGACAGAAGTGCGTCAAGCAAGGCCGACTTTCCAGATCCGGGGCCTCCAAGAACATGACACTGAACGACATTGCGTCCCACGCGACCGGGGCGTCTGCGCTTCTTGCGAGGTCTTGTGATCTTCAATGCTGCTGTAATGGACGGGTTGCTTCGATCGGAGGACTCGAAGCCGAGATATGCCAAATACTCCAGAGTTGTCTTGGGAGACATAAAAGTCGTCATACTCCATTGAGCGAGCCAGCCCTGGAGAGTGACGTGTCCAGCTTCATTGCGAACCGTAGAGGAAGGGAAAGAGCCGTCAGCCCAGGATGCAGGAAGGCCTGGAGTCGGTGCAAACAAAGATTCCAGTTCTGCATCATTCAACCCCCCATCATTATCTTTGTCGGATAGAAGGAACAAGTTCACGAAGAAACGGTATCCTTCAGGGGAGAGCTCGGCTGAGGCGAAGGGAGGAACTTCAAATCTCGGGTGCAAGAAGGTCTCTTGTAGGGAGAGATTGTCGGTATACTGGAAAGATCGAAGAATAATCCAGACAGTCTCATGACGCCCCTTCTCCGCATAAAGCTTGTTCAGGTGGATGAAACCTCGGCAGTCAATCCCAGACTCGGTGACCGATTCCGGATAGCCTTTCTGAATAGTCTCCTTGATGTGCGCAAGATCTACCTCACTTAGCGATTTCCCGAAGCAGCGGGTCTGGAAATCCCCGATCTCCTTGTCCGACAAATATCCATCCCGATCCTTGTCGCTCAGGTAAAAGATGCGTTGTAACGCTGCAACGGCAGCTGGCTTCAGAAGAGCCTCCTTGGAATCGAACAGTGGCGCAATTGGGTGGGTGACAGCCTTTTGACAGACAAAAAATGCCTCGTTCACGTTCCGGTGCTCTCGGGCGCTTGTGCGAATGCACGAGTCAATCTCCTTGAACTCCGACATCAACGGCAGCATCTCCTCTTCAATCACCTGCGCCTCGCTGTGTTCAGCCGCCAGATCTGACTTGTTGGCACACAGCACGACTGGTACGTTGACACCAAGCGATCGGAAGTATGGCAACCAGAAAAGGGCGACGCGCTCATAGCTGTAGTGGTCGGAGTACACCAGGAGAATCACATTGGATTTTCGAATCTCACGCGCGAGGTTGTTCCGTTCCTGTGGAAGGGCGGAGGTATCAACGACGGTCGTGGTGGTGACATTCTCAGGGGTTCCAATCGTTGGGGGAATGGTGATTTGGGGAAGGACGGGCTGGATCTTGTTCGTGACGAAGACACCTTTGACGAGCGAGGTGATGAGGCTGGACTTGCCTGTGCCTTCGTCGCCACATACGCAAATCCTGACTGGATAAAGTTAGTGGGGTTCGGAGGAGAACAGAACCAGTGTATATTACCTGTTGCCATCTGCAAACGCGATCACAAAGGTGACTGATCTAAAGACAGAGCATGGCTGGTTTCCCGGGGAGAGTGTTTGGGGACGATACCCGGGGGTCGCCTCGATAAGCGCTGGAGCACTGACTAATCCCGCGCTAGTAACGAGGCAAAGCTGGACCTTATTTGAGACTCGAAGCATTATTTCTGGGGTTAAAAGTAGATGCATGCCACTGTAATTCACCAATTTTGTACGCTTTCAGTCGAGTCTTCATATATAGCTCTCACTGGAATAGATAATATGTATGAAATATCCCATATATACGAGCCTAACTCGTAGGTTCAGACAACGCATATTCTTCGTTCAGATCC
The DNA here is from genome assembly GCF_028827265.1 of Penicillium atrosanguineum. Classification (NCBI taxonomy): domain Eukaryota; kingdom Fungi; phylum Ascomycota; class Eurotiomycetes; order Eurotiales; family Aspergillaceae; genus Penicillium; species Penicillium atrosanguineum. The sequence continues at coordinate 1,900,387 of NW_026623139.1, read as the reverse complement.
CACTAAATTGAGCATTCTATTCGAGGTCTTTTTAGGCGACATTTTGTTTCTTTTGGTGTCATAATATTGCACACCTGAACGGACACGACAGCCCTGACTGCTTATTGAGGAACGCTTACAAAATATCCCTAGCCGCCGGCAGCTAGGTATTTCTTGTACAGTCCATGGGCGATCGCCAGGGAATGATCTATAAATGCTTATTGATGGTTTGTCATCTGCGTAGATTCCGCGTCTCTCTGTTGGCAATACATAGCATCCATGGATGCAAAGATATTGGTTGATCGGAATACAATAACGCGAGTAATGTATGGCATAAAATATACATCACAGAAATCAATGCACTCAAGTGACCGCAATTGACCCGTAAATCAGACAAGCAGCTATGCAGGGACCACACAATGAGCAGACTTTATATCACCGTGGTGCCCCTCTCTTGGCCTAGTCTATTGTTTTGACGATCACTATCCCCGCGTTGATGACACTAGAACCTTGGGAGCGGAGGCTGTGCTGCGCCACAACGCCCCTTTAGGATATGGAAACCGTTGGAAGACTGACTGGATTTGAAAAGACATCTTAAATAGAAGTAGGATCGTGTTATGCATGTTGGCCCAAGTGTACCTTAAATAAGTAGCACTCGGTCTGTGCCCGCGAAAGACGAACTGTCCCGCGTCAGCCGTCATTAGGCCCACACCCGCCCCATCTACTGACTAACCTTCGATTGTCTAAGATCGAGCACTGAGAGCCTCCTCCTCGACTTCCCCTCAATTCCTCCCCTCGACGACCGCCAAGATGCCTCTCGGGATTCATAACCCACTGCCGTCGTCTCTGGCTAGTACGTATATCCCTGTCTAGATCCTATCTGCTTCCCCGCAATCGCTCGCGGCATGTCCGGCTAACAGACCCTCGCGTGGACAGGTGAATGCAAGAAGGCGGCCAAGATCCTGACCTCCTTCGTGGATCCCAAGCAGGCTTTCGGTCCGGATAAGGTCATTCCGCCAGAGATTCTGGCTAGCGCAAAGGTAAGATCTTCCACCGTCGCGGGGTAACGTGCGGCTCGCTGAGCGCTGATATTCTCTAGGGCCTCGCCATTCTTACAGTCCTTAAAGCCGGATTTATCGGCTCCGGTCGATTCGGCTCCGGTATCGTCGTCGCACGCCTCGCAGATGGCTCCTGGTCGGCCCCTTCGGCTATCGCGACCGCCGGTGCTGGCGTTGGAGGACAGATTGGGTTCGAGTTGACCGACTTCGTTTTCATTCTCAATGATGCAGCCGCCGTTCGCACATTCTCACAAGTGGGAACCCTAACACTCGGCGGTAACGTATCGCTCGCCGCAGGACCGGTTGGCCGAAACGCCGAGGCTGCCGGTGCTGCCAGCATGAAGGGTGTCGCGGCCGTCTTCTCATACTCCAAGACCAAGGGTCTTTTCGCTGGTGTCAGTTTGGAGGGTAGCATGCTCGTCGAGCGCAAGGATGCGAACGAGAAGATGTACCAGAGCCGTGTGAGCGCTAGTCAGTTGCTCACGGGTTCTATTCGAGCACCGCCCTCTACTGATGCTCTGACGCGCGTTCTGAACTCGCGCGCTTTCCATGGCGGCCAAGGCCGTGGCCAGGGTGACTCTATGTACAATGACATGCCTGTATACGATGAACGCCACGACGACGTGGTCTGGGAAGGACGGCGAGGTGAGGCCATGGGTCAGAACACACGACGCAGCCGCGCCAACACATACGACGATGAATATGAATATCGCGACAAGCCACGTCGCGCGAACACATGGGCCGACGACGTGTATGACCGACCTACCGGGGATATGGGACGGTCTCCGACTACTCGCTCTCCTCCCGAATATGGGGATACTTACGGCCGCAGCCGCAGCAACACTGCGCCATTTGAGGAGGAATACTCGTACTCCGATCGCAAACCTACCCGTCCGAGCGCCCCCAAGCCGGTCTTTGGGCAAAAGACGGGCCAGGGTGCTGGACTTCGGGCAGATCAAGCGATCGCGTTGTTTACGTTTGATGCGGACCAGGATGGTGATCTAGGCTTCAAGAAGGGTGAGATCATCACGATTCTGAAGCGTACAGAGAAGGCGGAGGATTGGTGGACAGGACGTATCGGTGATCGCGTCGGCATCTTCCCTAGGTAAGGCCTCCCAAAGTCGTGAAGTTGGGGCAAGACTAACATCAGTGCAGCAACTATGTCGACGCCTCCTAGACTCGTGTGTAGCACCTGATTCTCTCATTTGAACATAACGGGCTTGATTCATTGGCTTGAACATATTTGGGCGTTGGTTGAATGCCTCCTTTCCATCTTCACCATTTGATTCCCTATCGCTTTCCTCCTGTCCAGCGTTGGAGTTTCTCATTCTTATGCTTGATTTCTTGGGCATTGCAGACTGTTGATATCAGGCGCCATTTTCGGTGACAGTTATTTGTCTTGGCACACATGCAATTCTAGAATTATGCGCGCTGGTTCTTGCGATTAACAGTGGATTATGAAATGACCCTTTTGACTCTTCAGGAACTGTATCTGCCTAAATATCAGCTGGCTCTAGCGACGAGCGTGACCATCTATCTCATCCGCCATGGCTGACGCCAATACTTGCACAGCAGGTCACCCTTTCCCAAAGACCGTAGAATGACACCGCGGCTGATAATATCACGGCGAAGCACAGAACACGGAACACGGAACACGACCCCTGTCTAGGACCTTGGCAAAGTCCGGAAGGTGGAATGAGAGGAAAAGGAGAGTATAGATGTACCTCGTGCACGGGGGCGAGCAGCACGAGGGAGGCGTCTCAGCCCGTGCCACGAATGAAAAATATAAGCGGAGCCGGAACGGTCGTACTTTGCAGTCGGGGTTAGAATCCGAGAGGTGAACCAGGTGAAAAGTAGGTAAGTGAGTAGTACTCGCAGTACTTCGTAACTTGTAGTCGTAGATCAGGCCCAGCCCGTTCAGCTGGTGGATCCCTCCCCCAACTCGTGGGCACAAAAAAGTGTTGATCGCGATCGATCGAAAGTCAGGTGTTGTCTTCTCCGCCTTGTCGTATGTGGGCCTTGAGAAAGGTACTCTACGTTCACGTTCTCGACTTCTACTTCTCTTTCTTCTCGCGTACTTTCCGTCCTACAGATGACGGTTCGCACACGGTAGCTACGGGTTAGCTCTCTTGATTTTTGTTTCTTTCCCCCGCTTCGATGATCGGTCGTCTTTTCCCCGTGGTACATTGACCGACCCTCTTCTTCCCCTCCTCCCTCCAATATCCCTTCGGCTCTCCAGGGTTTCGAGGGGTTTGGTTCCTGTATAGCTGGTTCCCATGCAGGTGCGTTTGACTCTCCGACTCTCTTCTCCCTTGCTGTGTGGCTGTTTCTGCTTTTGGAGGGAATACGATCCACCCCTCTCAGCACGAGGCCCCTCCTCCCAGTGACACCCCTTGGTGGGGGACAATGCCCATTGAACGTGTTCATGGCATTTTGAACACTCTTTTCTTTGTATTGACTGTTCTTCTTTCACCTAGGCTTCCCCGAGTGCCCCTGAGGGTGGCGGAGGACACGCGACGCGGAGAGGCCATTCTCCCCATCTATCCATTAGCGACCCTAGCCACCATGTCACAGAAGCCATCGGGCACATGTACAACGATGACTATGATCGCAATGATCCCAGGCGTCTCAGCTATATATCGACGCCTCTCGGCGAGTCAATAACGACCATCCCGCGTAACGCCGCTGGCTTCGAGAATTCCTCCCCGTCTACACTGTCTCCAAACTCGCCGGTCGAAAGACAATCAAGGCAGGCAAATGCGCACTTACGGCCACCTCTCGCGACCCACCGGTCTTACGACCGAGAAAGTGACCCCGGATCTGCAGACGGTACTCGATCGCCCTCGGAAACTGCTACCTCGTCTTTTCCTCTCAACGATATTGACTACGAGTCCGATCCTGCCGCGGTAGTCCAGGAATTGAATAATCTTGCAGCTATTCGACGTATGTCCATGCATGAAGCGGCGACGGGTGATCCTGACCTTCCGGCGTTTGGAAATAACAACCTTTCGATCCCCTCCTTACCCCCCTCTCCCTCAGCCGACGAAAATGACGCCTCCCGGTTATTTTGGGTGCCAGCGAGTCTACATCCGGAGTTGGCGCCAAAAGAGTTCAAGTCCTTCCTCGAAAGCAAGGCCGACCTCATTAAACGCAAATCGGGCGATTATTCATCTTTGGGACCTGAACGCCAGGGATCGAGTAGCAGTTTGCGTCGAAAACGATCCATGCTTTCCAGACAAATCGACGACTCGTCCGGCTTTCAAGATGGTGCTGACCGGCTGGAACGTCAACGGTCACAGTCAAGCAGCAAGCGGGACGGCATATTGAGCCCAAATCTGCAACAACTTGAAACCTTAGTGGACGATTCGAAACCGACCACGAAAGATTCTTCCTTGGTGCGCGGGATACAGAACCTGGGGATTACTCCAGGCGAAGATAAGCCGATCCTCCCGCCTGCGCCTCTAGGCCACAGCCTACGACGATCGACTCGGACACAATACAAGAAGGGGAGCTTGAAGAAGGGCGAGAAGGCTCCTTATTCGAAAAGGGTCGGGAGAGGCCTCTCCGAATCTGCAGGATCAGCGCCGCCTTCAGTTGCTTCTTCTACTTCCCAGGATCAGCCGATCCTGGGACTTGCCCGAGTGCCTAACGACTCCACTCCGCTCACATCTCGAGTCGCCCGAACGCCCTCTGCTTCGTCCCGCAGCACTGCCTATGTAGCAGGCTCCCCTACCAGCTCCACATTTGATTCCATTCTCGATAATCCAGAAGCAGAGGAGGAAGCACTTTCTTCCGGTGCTCAATCTGATGCCGCTTCATCGGATGGTGTAAATGCAAATGCCGGTGCTTATGCACGGCAATGGCAATCTCGCATTAGCGCAAATGGCCGATCCACCATGAACACCCCTCAATCTGAACAACAAATCCCCGCTATTGTTGAATCGCCTCCTAGTGAGCCTAACCGCAATGCAGCGTCTCATGGCAGCCGAGCATCAGAACGGGATACGCCATCCCTGTACTCGCCAAAGACAGCACCTCAACAGCAGCCGCAGCAGCAGCAGGTTTCGACACCGAGCAAGCGGACCTTGATGAGCGGCAGCAGGCAGTCTGAAAAGGAGTGCGCATCGTCTTTAGATAATTTCGCCAATCACCCCGAGATGATACCCGGTAACAGTACTCGCACGGACAACCTCTCCTTCATTCCGACTATGCCGGAAGAGCGTAAACACGAGGAACGCAAGCCAGAAGGCAAGAAGTCCAAGAAAGACTCGGATGGCAGTCGCAAGTCCAGCTGGCACTGGCTATTGGGAAGTGAAGAGAAGGATAAAAAGAAGGAAAAGGATAGCGAATCGAAGAAGTCGAAGTCCAAGCTTGCCGACAAAGTGCACAGCAGTCCGCGTGCGGAGGCGGTGCAATCATCACTCGACAATACTCCGAAGGGCCGGGAGAGCATCATTTTGGACCGTCTCGACCCCAAATTGGAGGAAGAGAGACGGAAGGATGGTGTGCGACGCGCTTCGGGAGACTCGAAGAAAGAAAAGGATGGAATTTTCTCTTCGATTTTCGGTGGTGGTAGAAAGAAGCACAGCTCAGAAGGCCATCATCGAAAGAACTCGTCGCGAAACCTGTCTCCCGATCCACCTATGCGAGAGCTTCACGCAGATGTCGATTATCCTTGGACACGCTTCTCTATTCTGGAAGAACGCGCAATCTACCGCATGGCGCACATCAAGCTTGCCAATCCCCGTCGTGCACTTTACTCGCAGGTGTTGCTGAGCAACTTTATGTACTCATATCTGGAAAAGGTGCAACAGATGCACCCGCATATGGCGGTGGCTTCCTCTGGATCTCAGAGGCAGTCCAAATCGCGGGAGCAGCAGCAGCAACAGCAACCAGATGAGTATCTCCAATACCAGCGATACCAAGAAGTAAGTGAAACGTCGCCGTTAAGGAAGAGCCTTCTTAATAACATGTCAACAGGCACAAGAACAACAACAATACGCGGACAGCGCCTATGATGACCCATCCATGTACGACTACGACGACAATCCACACGATCGCTACCAGCAGTCCCACGAGAGGAGTAATAAGCACGGCTACGAGAACGGCAACGCCTACGACTCGGGCCACTACCAGTACGGACACTCGTCTTTCGGTGATGATGTCCAGCTGGATGACGACGATGACGATGATATGTGGTGAATCAGGAGCGCGGCGTCTTCACTCATTCTTTGCGCTTTTTGCACAGCCCTTTCTGTTTTCTCAAATTTTCTGCTCTCATCGGAAATACCCATGCCTTTGTCGGTCCTGGTTATCCCTAGACTGCCTGTATACAAGCCTTGTTTCTCCCATTTCTCCTCATGGCCCCTGACACATCTGCCGAGGGGCCATGGGTTCGTATCCTTAGATACGCGCTGGGGCTTGGAACAGAAACACCAAGCACAGAAACCCAGGACGCGACATTCTCCTTTTTTCTCATTGGCCCATCGTGGCCCTCGGTCTGGCCCTGTGCATTGCCATATAGTTTGTTCACCCACATGGTCTGATTTCTCACTTCGCATAGCGTCTGGGGTTTGTTTACTTGTTTGCCTTTGTGCTTGGTTCCAACTGAGCTCATACAATTCAGACTTTTTGTATTCTCCTTTCGGAACTCTTACCACTTTTCATATGAGCTGAGAATTCTCTGTTGTGTTGCTTCACGCCCGTAACCAGATAGACTCCTTAGAACGCTAAATCTGAATCATGTTTTCACGGTTCATAACTTCGTAACTATTCACATATCATGTCTGTATATATTCCCGCACCCCGTGGAGATACTTTTCCTTCTCCAACGGTGTTCCAAGACGTAAACGCTCCGCCGTCCACTGCACTTCGTTGATCAGAAAGTTCGAATCCCGCATCCTCATATCCGAACCATATTCGTTTATAGCAACCAAGAGCCTCGCCCTTATTAGCGGATCCGTCGCAGCGGCCCAAGCAGCACTGAAGCCTATAATAAGATACCCCGTCCCAATAGGCCTCCAGATAGCCGAACGATCCGCAAGCGCAAGAACCTCTTCCGCAAGAAAATGCGCGTCAAAAAGACTCGCGCCATCATGAGCCCCTAGTCCACTAAGAAGACAGTTGAAGAATAGCGAGATCGTCAACCCGATCCCGTACGTGCGTTCGTAGTGCGCATACATGAATGTGCGGACTAAAGCCTGCTTACCAGCCGGGATCTGAGAAATGTCGAGTTCGGTAATAATGTTCTCACTCGCTCGTAGTTGGAGTGACCTTAGTTCTGTCTTGCAGTTTTGATAGATGGCCCATATTTCATCGCTTACGGATGTGGTATCGGATCCAGTCTGCAGTGCTTCTCTGCCGCGGCGCATTAGATCGGGTGCTTGGGATAAACATATCATCATCTGGCCTTCGGGCGTATTCGAGTCGAGATCGCTTTTCACAAGATCAGTCCATTCTTCAGGCGTCAGGTTGATTCGATCGTTGAATACGCCTTCAAATAACTAGTGATGTCGTCAGCATTTAAGAATAAGAAACACAATATTCCCCCAAGCAAACATTGGAATACTCACCACCGTCCCACGCATCGAAAGAAACAATTTCTTCTCAAAATCATCCCTAGGTCCAAGACTCTTCCTCGCCTTAAGGATCGCTGCTGCTCCCTCCGCATGTCCAGACCAGCACTGAGTCGATGGACCCAGAAAAACCTGACAAATAAGTAGAATCATAACCGCACAAAGCGTGTTAGAGGACTGCGCATGGAACTGATCATCCAGATAGACGCGAAGCGTGTGCAGAGCTTGAGAGTATTTAGCTAGTGCGTCCGTTGACGCTTCGCGGCGGGTACAGAAGTCTCCATGGGCGGTAGACACGGCGTCAACGGCGCGGTCTAGCGCCTCGTTAGAACCTAGACGGCGCGGAACGTCATCTAGGAATGTGCCGAAGCTCCACCACATATTGTAGCGGAGATCTGTGGAGCGTTTGATTGTTCGGATGAATGTTGCTGTTAGGTTTGTAAGTTCGTTGGAAGGGCTCGGTAAGAGCGATCCTAGCGGGACGTGCATGTAGATGTGCTGGATTGGTTTTGTGATGACGCTATTGAAAGATATTGATTCAGATTTGACATTCGCTTGTGGTGGTCTGGGTGGAGAAAAGCGCTTTTCTTCTTGGAATTTGAAGCGTTGCTTGCCTGAGCCTATGCATTTTACTTTGAGGCGGGCGCAGCGCGAACAGGTAGGTTGTTGTTCGTCGCACTGGGATGATTAGTATATTTCAGCTTTAGGGTAACTGCAGGTCTACGTAAATGTGCATACCTTTTTCTTCTGCTTGCGACAAGCATCGCAGGCCCGGCCGGTTGGTACACCGGGCATACCCGCTAGGCTCTCACGAGCCCTGAATAAATAGTGGAGAAACGTGGACAATGAATGGAGGATCCAGCTGCACAGATGCCAAATGCGCCTGTCTAGTTCAGGGTCCTAACGCTATCAGCCGTTGAAGGTGAGTTTATTCCGAGGCCGGGGCTGGGTGGGCTGAGCCCATGTCATTGAGTCTAACTGTTTTGGGTTGCATGTCCCGCCCATAGTTTCGTATCTCCGCGTTACTTTATTGGTCAATGACTGCAAGGATGGATGAGTGCCCACTTTGGGGTTCGAGGGTCTATTCTGACCTATGGTTATATCTTCGCACTGAATTTGGGGGCCAAGGGGCTTAGCTCGCAGTGACTTGCGCCTCAGTCGACCCCTAACCTTTCTGGGGTCTTTCCAGCGCTGGCTTGTACATGGCTTCTCCCGATCCAAGAATATTTAAGATTGCCTCCAGCACATGAAAAATAGAATAATTCACATCAATCTTCATTTACTTTGTTCAGAATGACCACTTCGGCGACAGAGGCGTCCAGTCTCTATCTATACAAACCTAGCCATGTCCTGCCAGCGGTCTTTGCCGCACTAGTCGGTGTTTCACTGCTGATTCATATTTTTCAGAACTTGTACGTAAGTCACGCAATATACTGCAAAGGACTATTCACTGACTCTTCATTTAGCCGCTATCGATTCTGGCGAGTAACATTCTTCCTCTTCTGGGGAGGCACTCTCTTCACCACAGGCTGGATTCTTCGCTGCATCTCAAGTTACTACCCCGCCAACCTAAACCTCTACATCGCCCAATCCGTCTTCATCTATCTGGCTCCACCTGTCTACTCAGCCTCCGCATACAACCTCGTCGGCCGATTGATGAACTATCTACCCATGCACGCCGTCCTCAACCCTAATCGGGTCCTCATCTTCTTCGTATACGTCGGTGCCGCAGTAGAAAGCATCACCGTTGCGGGAGCAGCCAAAAGTGCTGCTGCTGGAACCGATCTTGCCGAATATAAGAGCGGCGGCGTCCTCATAGCAGCCGGCCTCGTTCTACAAGCTGTGGTAGAATGTCTTGTCGTCGCAATCGTCGCAACGGTACACCGCCGCGCCTCGCGTGCAAAAATGGTCCCTCGCAATGTGAAAACACTCTGTTACACTCTATACGGAACATCGACATTCGTGCTCCTGCGCTGTATATTCCGTGCTGTGGAAGCATTCGCGATGTTCGGCAACCTTGGATGCAAAGACAACTGCAGTCCTATTCTCAGCAATGAATGGTATCTATATGCGTTCGAGCTGGGTCCGATGTTGATCTTCACATTCTGGATGAACCTGCTTCATCCCGGTCGTTACTTACCTAAGGACAAGTCTCGGTATCTGGGGCTAGATGGCCATATTGAGCGATCTGGACCGGGCTGGCTTGATCACCGGAATCAGTGGGAGACTTTCATGGATCCTTTGGATATAAGCGGCGTGATCAAGGGACAGGCTTCTCATGAGAAGTACTGGCTGAGACCTGAGCAGTGGCCTGTTTGCAAGGATGGGAGCTTTGCGGAGGGGACGGCTTCAAATCGCAAGTTGGCGGTTATGGTGAAGCAGGATGTTCTTTTGGCTGAAACCCATATGGTTTGAATATTTGATCTTGTTCGCTGGCCGGGGGGCCGTGATGTTATAGATTGCTGTAGCTTTTAAAGCGACATAGACTTTGCTTGATTTACCGGATTTGATCTTCCTTTAATGCTGTGTGTAGAGAAGATGGTCGCAACTCCCCAGAAAATTTAATTACCAGGGGCCCCTATATTCTGTGCATATCTAATGTAGTGGTGAAACGCACGACATAATATATGCAGTTGCGGCCTGAGGTGTCACGAACACTTTGGACGTAAGCAATAGTTTCTACATGAAGATAGAGATAGAAGAGGCATCCACCCAATTCATGACAGTTTTTCACCACATTCTTTGATTTATGATGCAGCATTAAGGGCAATACGCAGTGCCTCTCCCAGTCCAATCTCCACCCACCTCATACAGAGCCTGGAAGTGGTGGTGTGTGTTCTACTAGTTGATGTTGTCCAGTCTGCATTGCCAGACAGCCATCGAGCCATCCTCATTTCACTATGTATCTCTTTAACTGAACTTGTGTAGACAGGCGTTCGGGAGAGATGGAAGACCCACTTCGGTCCCCGCGCCGTTCCTAATCTTAAAAGGCTCGACAATTTTATTCCCCCGGCATACCGCGAACCGGGCATACCGCGAAAAGAATGAACATATCAGCTGGTGTTGAATTCATGGAGATACCGCTACTCACTGCAGAGGCCTGATCCCCTTTATCGTACCCAATCAAGGGGCCAGAATGGCCTCCGCTGAGGATGAGCGACCTGCCAAACGCACGCGCCAGGCTTGCGAGACTTGTCGGTACGACCGGCCTTGGGATTCCGTGGAGATATCTTGAGGCTAATCATTTTCCAGGCGTAAAAAGACAAGATGTCCCGGGGAAAAGCCTATCTGCTCCTTTTGCGAGCGACTGGGTCAGAAATGCGTTTACGCGGGTAGCGCCGAGGCCATCGACGAGGGCTCAGAGTTCGCAAAGAATATGGTACGGGACCCTCTGGTTCATCGCCCAGAACCAGGCTAATGAAACTCCAGGAAGATCGTGTTTCAAGAATCGAGAGCAAATTGGAACATTTGATTGAGTACATTGCGTACGTAGAGCACCAATTTGGCCTGCTTTCTCACATCTGACTGACCCTCTTAAGTGCCGGCCAACGACAATCTCAGCCAACTGCCCGGTCCCCTATGGTTAGTCTTCATGCGAGTGAACAAAATTTACCACATCCAGAACTTTCGTCTGGAAGTCATGCACCCATGTAAGCTACTTTCTCTGCCATATCCTGATGAAGAAACTAACGTTTTTTGAAGACAATCTCCACGTCCATCTGACTTGGCTCTCATCAACTTATATCGAATCTTCTGCAATTTTCAGCCCCTCCCCCTTTTCCCAAGAGAAGGCTCTTATGCGTCATTAGCCAGCCGAGATCCAGAACTTGTTCTTGCCATGGAGGCCCTTGGTGTTCGCTTTCTCGGCAGGGGCGTCCAGGACAGCCAAACCAATGAGCAGATTACGTTCAAAACAAAAATGGCTTCTCAATTAGTAATGGCGCGCCTAACAGAAGGAAATGTGGAATTATCCACAATTCAAACGCTGTGTCTGCTGAGCATGTTGGAATTTACAGGTAAGCTTCGACGTGCGCCTAGGAGATGATGGGCTAACAGCATTTAAAATAGCTGGAAACCTTGTCCGAGCAGGTTTCTATGCCAAAAATGCAAACTTTTTCATGCAGAACATCCGAGTCGGTGACCTAGAGTCTCTGAAACATTTGGAATCAGAACGTGATGAACGAAAGCTATGCCATGCCAGTGTCATGATGCTTCGAAACCTTCAGGGGTTCTTACCTTTCAAGGATAATATGGACCAATCTAGCGAGACTACACTTGAAACGCCATGGCTTGAAGCATTGATATCCCGAAAAGATCCTCGAAGAGGAGGTAACGACTCCAAGTTAGACATCGGCATCAAGGCTGCCAATATGCACATAAGTGAGCTGTGGGCTCTAGCATGCAAATATGCCATGAATCATGCCGGCGTCGACACAAACCCTCCTTGGCATCCACAGTCAGACTACGCAATGATCACCTACCGGCATACTGAACATGAAAGCTGCATGCCACTCAGATTCCGGCTTCATGCGAGCCGATTTTCAGACCACTCGCTAGCCGAACTACAGACAAATCGTGGTTACTGGGGTCCCTGGCTATTCTTCCAAATCGTTTGGCATGCAATCCCAGCCCTTTTAAACCACCCTTTTCTTCTTTCTATGCGCCTCAGAAACTTCAGAAGGACCATGCCCCAGTCATTCCTTCGCAACTCCTTCGAGCAGCTCACCTTCCATTCGGGCTGGATTGTGCATTTCCTTGAACTTGTGGAATCAAAGAGCTTTGAAGTCTCCGATCCAACCTTGGGACACTGCGTGGCTATCGTCGCTACCATCTATCTTCAGCACAGCTTTGCGGAAGATCAAGTCTTTAGCAAAAAGGCGCAGACAGGATTCGAGAAATGTCTTCGTTTCCTGCGGGCAATGGCCTACCGGTGGCCTCATATTGATCGCCAGGTAATGGCAAATAGTAAATTCTTTCACATAACTTTATGTAAGCTGACGATCATCCTATAGGTTCGACAACTAGAACAGCTTCGGGGTAGTATTTCTCCTGGAGGCCTCATGACAGACGCGAGTACACCAAAAACAGGTTCCAATCATCGCCAAAAGTGGTCCGTCAATTTACAACTCCTACGAAATATTCTGGTTTACTCGCAAGCAAGCAAGTCTTCGAACCCTGCTGGCGATATTTTCGGGCCTGAACTGGTCAGGGATAGCATCGCAAGCGGCGCGTCATCCGCCGGTATTATTGCTGATCCCGGCTTTTCCCTGATTGGATCTGCGGGTATATCAGGACACAAAACAGTTGCTGCCGAGTGTGTGACTTATCCACCAGAGCAGACAGAGCATTCCAGTCAGCTGCAGCAAGAATCGGATCAAGCGGCACCTGTTATAGATTTCCCGGATTTCACGCAAGATCAGAACTTGGACTTTACGGGCGGGGACACGCTATTTTTGCAGCTCCAGGACTATGAAAGGGCATTTGAGGACTGGCTGAGCTTGAGCACATGATATTTAATCGAAAATCAAAGCCAGGACAGAAAGATGTAAATTTTTCTATGCTCGGGTCACGGCCCGATTCCGTCTTCTCCGGCCGCCAAGAACCCGGCAATCAACCGGGTTTGCCTTCCTCTCCACATCCGATCATTTTTTTAGATAGTGTGACTGCTCTATCAATCTGAGCAGTCTGACGTATTCCTTTGGATTGTTATTCAGAATGCCTTCAAAGAGTGATTCGATTCTGATCGTGGGTGCCGGTGTTTTCGGCCTCTCCACTGCATTGGAACTCAAGCAGCGCGGATACACCAACATCACCGTGCTGGATAGATACGCGCCTCCGGCAATAGATGGAAGCAGCGTTGATATCTCACGCATTATCCGAATTGACTATGCCGACCCTGTCTACTGCAAGATGGCTCGTGAGGCCTATGAGGGCTGGAAAACGGAATACAAAGACCAGTACTTCGAGTCCGGATTTGCTCTCTTATCCGAAACTCCTAAGAACGACTGGATCGCAAACTCCAAGACCACGGTTCTAGCTAATGGTGGCACTGTGGAAGATCTAAAGGATGCCACAGAGCTGCTGAAGTCATACCCGAACATTCAGTCCGACTTATCTGGTATGAACGGGTATCTCAACCGGAGAGGTGGTTGGGCGGATGCCACCGGCAGCATCCAGAAGTTGGCTTCACGATGCACTGTCGAGGGTGTTTCAATCGTCACCGGGCCCCGTGGAAGTGTCGTCTCTCTGCGCAAGGAAGGTTCTCGCGTTGTGGGTGTCAATGTGGCGAGTGGAGATTCCATCCTCGCGTCCCAGGTTATTTTGAGCACTGGCGCTTGGACGAATCGTCTTTTGAACGTTGCACACGCTGCGTCTTCTTCAGGTCAGCCGGTTGGATTTATCCAATTGACTGCGGAGGAAGCTCGATCTTTGGAAAACACACCGGTGATGATCAATATGACCGATGGCGTGTTCATCTTCCCTCCTTCGCCGGGAAGTAACATTCTTAAGCTTGCGCGACATGGCTATGGCTATGCCAATGAAGTCACTGTTCAGAATGACGGGACTCGAACAATCTCAACCCCTAAATTCGACACTAGCAACGCAGAGACTGGCTATCTTCCCGATGACGCCGATGAGGACCTGCGCAAAGGTCTGCGACGATTCTGTCCTCGCTTTGCGGACCGACCGTGGTCTTTCCGCCGGCTTTGTTGGTACACAGATACCCCCAAGGGCGACTTTATTATCGATAACCATCCGACAATGGAGGGCTTGTTCGTGGCTACCGGTGGTGCAGGACAGTAAGTACTGACCATGTTCGATTGGGTGACCAATAGAGACTAATTTGACCAGCGGCTTCAAATTCCTTCCTATTCTGGGTAAATACATTGCGGACTGCTTTGAGAACAAAGCTTCCGAAGAATTGCGCAAGAAATGGCGACTGGAGCCTGTTCCGAGTGGCACTAGCGGGTCTCTTATGAAGGGCGATGGAAGCCGAGCCGGGCCTCCTTTGAGGAAGCTCACTCAGCTGGAGAAAGCCAAGCTCTAGAATTGCCATGATGAATGCTTCTTGAATATAATAGTGGGGATCTCCAATGAATGGTGCTTTGAGTAAGCCACTTTTTGCACTCGGGCTGGGGAGCCACATCCGATGTGGTGAGGTGCTGGTCAAGCATAACCACGGTGTACAATTGATCACATTGAACTGTAAATTCAGATCATGTTACTTGATATGGCTGCCAGCCTTGGAATAGTTCAACATTTTAAGCTGTTCAAGTAGCGAAATTTCGGAAAAGAATATAAATACTCAAGTAAAGCGTAATTCTAGTTAGCAGCAACCCGATCCCGCTTCTGAGCCTTCACGAGCAAAGGCTCTGCCAAATCACTGATTCCCACGCTAATCATTTCTGGAATCTCTCCAAGAAACCCGTTCTTCTGTGCAAGAGTTCTTTCATTCTCATCCGCGAGCTCGAATTCAAATTCACTCAACAGCGTGCTCATCAACTTGTAAATGTTGGTCATGGCCACAGTCTTGCCGATACACTGTCGACCCCCAAGGCCAAAGTGCATCAACAACTTAGACTTTTCTGCAATTTCAGGATCCTCCCATCGGGATGGATCAAATATGTTATGACCAGATCCCCAGACTTCTGGATTGTGGTGGAAGGCATGGTTGCAGACGGCAATGGAAGTCTTGTAACATAAGCGAAGATTACAGACTGAAGGGGGATGAAGACTTACCGCATAGGGAAAGTGATTTCCAGCAATATTTATGCCTTCAGGCATGAGGACTTTTCGCGCCAAAGGCATCGTAAACACGGGGGTGATTCGGAAGTTTTCCTTGATGCAGTTTCGCAAGTACGGAAGGGATGTCTCCGCCATTGTAACAGAATAGGCGCTTTCGTGCGGCTGAAGAGTTGGGAGCTTCTCATCGATTTCTGCCACGCATCGTGCCATGAGGCTTGGGTGATGAAGTAAATGATAGAAAAGTAATGCCGTTGTTGCGCTGGTGGTATGAGTACCCGCAATGCTGTTTCAGATGTCTTCGTCAGATAACAATATAAGAGAAGAAATCCGTAGAAAGTGCGACATACATAAATCCAAATGCCTCGGTTTCGAGATCAGTCTGAGACAAACTCTCCCCCGTGTCAGGGTGTTTCGCCAGAATCAAATTAGTAAGAATATCTTTCCTCTCCGAAGAGCTACTGCTTGCCCCATTTTTTGGTCTCACAGAGTTCAACCGAGCATCGACACATCGAGAAGCAAGATTCGCACAAGCTTTTCGGCCCTTGAAAAGCGCTTGCAGGCCCTTGTGTGGGATAAGTGGGAGCCATATCTTCAGTCGGGTAGTCATCATCGGCCAAGCACCTGTCACTGCTGCCAACAAGCTGTGCTCGACAACTGGCGGAACGCGGGTTTCGTCTTCAGACTCCTGCACGCTGAATGTTTGGCTGAAGGCTAGTTCACCTAGGGTATCGATGACATAGTATTGCAAAGCCTTCTTTAAATCGAAGGTTTCTTGGCTCGCAGCATGCGAAGCTATCTTCGCTCGAAGGATTTTGACGTTCTCATCAAGGTGCTGTTCCATTTCTTTAACGTAGCTCATCGAGAAACTGTGAGACATGTGACGCCGCCGGATGGAATGCATCTAGACATTCAGGTTAGTTCTAGCAAGAAAGAGAGTTGGCGGGTCAAATGCAAACATTTTCATCGCGCATTCCAAATACATTCGGATGTGCCGCCCCGTATGCATCGTAGAACTCTGTTTTGGGCATGTAACGAGCCCCGCTCTGGTAGATCGATTTGATGGCTTCTTCGTTGGTGATGCTTAACTTGTCTGGGCCATAGCGCACAACAGAGCCATATTTCTCGTGTAACTTGGTGAGCGTGTATGGCTGCTTCAGAGTTATAAACTGGTGCGCCTGCCATAGGTCGGTGAGCGAGGCGAGAAGAGGGCCGGGGTACTTGGCGAGAGGGTGAAGGTATCTTTGATAAATCACGTATCCTGTACAATATAGGACAAAGATACCCAGCGCAAGCTCATAAGGGTGACTCAAGAGTTGGAGGGCTGCCATGGTTATACTTGTCAAGGCTTTTTTGCAGGCTGTCGACTATCGTGGTGCTCCCGAGGCTCAGAAGTTGCTCGTTTAGATCTACCGGTGGTCCGGAACTGCACATATATATTAAGTAGCTACAAGGATATTTAAGGATGCAGCCACATGGCAAATCCCCACATAATTGATGGGGAACATAAGCGTAACATGCCACATAGCCATCTGTAATCATGAGCGATAACACTCGTCAGATGCGGGTAGGCACCTGGGCATAGCCACTGGTATAGCTCCCCGCACTTGGGTAATGTGGGGAGCCAGAGTGACAACCCCCACATTGTCACAAATCGCCCGGGGATGTTGGCGGAGGCTCTATTTCGCTCTAGCCCAGACTCTTATATCATGACGATATCAGGATTAGGCTCTTGCTCACTGCAATGTTCCCGTGGCCATTGCCATCTTCCGATATTCCCCGCCATAATGCAGTCCCGAGCCATGAATACATTAGGTCTCTCACCACGAGGTCACCGCGAGTTATTTGAAGTCACAGGATGTGACTTTGGACCGGAATTGTTAGGCCGTTTAATAAACAAGATGATCAAACTGTAATAGACACTTCTGATTGACCTGTGATCTTCATTTATCATGTTGAACTCGATCCCGGGTGCCTTGCAAACAAGGCGACAAACTGTGAACCCCGCAAAAGTTGCAGGCCCGGGTATCAGGATCCCCTGTTTCTGTCTTCATTAAACTCGCCATAATGCGACCGCGGCGCCGAATTCTTGCGCATAGGATCCCCTGTGCCCAATGCGACAAAACGTTTTCCAAGACGGAGCATCTGAATCGGCATCGTCTTGTCCGTATGCAGCCCTCGGAGGATTATCCTTGTTAACCTACCCATTTTGTTCAGAACGAGCTCTAATAGATGCAACAGACACTGGTGAGCGCCCGTATAAATGCTCCATCTGTTCTAAACAGTTTTCTCGAAGGTGAGCCACTACATTTGAGATACGAGAACATTGTTAAGTGGACAGAGATGTTCTCCTTCGCCATCGCCGGAATCATCCTTCAGAGAATGGATCACGTCCTGATGTAGGCCACCTCTTGAGAAATTTCTTATTCAGAAGTCAGAGTCTGATCAATTAGCAGGGATTATCGCTTACTCCGACTTACCCGTCTCAAGAGTTGTCTCCTGGTGAAGCACATGAGACTGGCATGGATGGCCGTGAGGAAATTCTGATACCACCAGCAATAGAGGAAAACGCTCTCGGTATTCCTACGCGCCTACTGAGTGAGAACAATCAATTAGCTGCAGTCAAAGAGGCCCAGGGTTATGGCTCCCTACATGATCTGGCTCGAGGTAATCTGAGCAACGAGTTCTTGACTATGCTTTTCCACCCTTCCTACGAGTCTCAATCTCCTTTGAACTCGTTGATACATCAACCAATAATACATCCCAACCACCAAGACGGCTTTCAAAGTTCACAACTGCATTCGGTCGTCAGTAGTGGATCATTATCACGCCCAGATGTTGCGTACCAAGTTGCAACGAGAATGCAAAGTCTCTGGCCAGGAGGATCACAAGGAATCAATCGACCTAGTTTCTGGTATGGAATTGCATTTGGCTCATCGAAAAACATCTATGCCACCTACGATTCCGGTCTAGGCCTAGACCCAAGCAACCAGACGCGTATCGACGACACTACTCCGGAAATCACTCTTACCGATAATTGCAAGAGACGACTTGGAGGATTAAAAAGAAACACTTTAGTCTGTGGATGCAATCAAATTTTTGATGACGGGTTTGCTTGTGAGCTTCGATATTGTTGTATCAACACAACAGAGGTTTTTGATCAGGGCTTCTATCTTTACACTCACAAGTTTCAACCCGCCTATCCTGTTCTTCACCTTGCCACATTTAGCCCCGATAACACGCCCACACTCTTAATTTTTATCATGTGTATGGTTGGGATTTCGTTTTTGAAAACTGAAGAAGCTGTAGCCTTTGTGCAAAAGGCTTACCCTGTATGGAAGATCTCCAAATTGGCTGATGTTTATCTACTGACAGGTATTGAGCAGGCAATTATCAACGAGGTCTATACTCGGGTAATATCTGCAACTGTAGTTTCACAAACTCCCGTCGATATTCTAAGCGATCTGGTGCTGGCCCACCACACGCTTTTTCTGTTCATCTCGACAGGGGTAAGGAATTGCTCTACTGATTGATAATCTACACGTCTAACTCAGTTCACAGGGAAATCTCTGTCTGGAAAAATCACAGATTCTCTACATACATACACTCACAGTAAGCGGTTCCCAAGTGACTTGATGATCGGAAGGATTGATGTTGATTGGTTTCCTTCAGACCGCACAAAAATATGGCTTCTTCAGCTCAAAGATTGAGGAGCCCATTAATGCACTTTCCCCACCAAACATGTCAGAAAATGCTCGGTGGTGTGCGTGGAGCCGAGTTGAATCAACCAAATGGTGCAACCTCCCATTCCAACATACTCATTGCAGCCAATTAACAATTTGTCCTAGTCTGATCATAGGTCTCCTTCTGCACGACTCCTGGCTATCTGAGCTCTTCTCGATGAATCCAATTATACAGGCTCATGCTCTGGCGATCAATCTTCCGCAATCGAATATTCTCTACGAAGCCCCAAACTGCCATGCATGGTCGCAGCTCTCGACCAACACTTCAACCAAGAATGACGTCCTCGAGCTCTCGTCACACAACTTCAGTCTACCGGATTTGAATGGCCCTGTTCATGCTTTCTCCATGTATGGGCTACTCTGTTCCGTTCTTCTTCGTGTTTCTGCAGATACGTACCGGCTTGTCTCCAGCTCTGATATAGTTCCAGCAAGTCAGCACCACCATGTACCTTGGAGAATCTGTCAGATCGATAAACGAGCAAGCATTGCTGCCCCTTTACTTACCAGTTTGATCCAAGTATATGATGAAACTCTCCGCAAGTCGAACCCCAACTGTATTATCATCTGGCACAGCGTTTGCATTCTCTTGACAGTCGATGCCAATGTCCTTGCGCGTGCTGCCGGTCGAGAGGGACCAGAAATTATGTCCCAAGCTCGCCTTGACCTTTCTAGCTGGATAAACACGACTGCTGCACGAAGAGCATGTCTTCACGCAGCTCAAGCATTCAGGACTTTGTCGCACCGGAAACCTGCCGATGGAACAGCCTTTCAGTCGGTCCGAACGTTATTCATGTCGGCACTTGTTCTTGGAATGTACATTTTGATGGGCCCCGATTATTTAGGATCAGGCCAGTCCAATGGCAGTCAATTCGACCTAGCTAATACAGATCTTGACTGGCAAGCGATTGGCGATGAAGGTCTGTCCGATCATATTTCAAGTCCATCAGCCAAGTCAGTGGAGCAAGAGGATCCCGGCATCAATTTCATTCGTGATGGTGGGCCAATAATCATCAATGGGAAGATATATAGACGAGGGTCTCGACATGCGCAGCGCATCATTCTGGAGTTTGCCAGTCTTTTAGATGAAGTGGGGTCACATTGGATGGCGGACTATGCGCGACTACTGTATATGATTCATGACACCATGGCAGAACCAACCGGTGCACCATAAGAGACAAATAGAAGACCTCGAAATTATATCAATAAAGAATGAAGAATAAAGAAATCTCAAAATCATCACCAGGTTATAATGCGAATCACATGACGTGTCAGTGATCGGCTCCGCGATCCTCGTCTAAGCCACCGCCGCCCTTTCGCAGGCCCTCGTTTCCTCAGACTCTCAAACTCTCCAAATCGCCTTCGACACAATCTTTAACGGGACATCCGACCTCATTCAAAATGAGTGACGCCTATGAACGCGAGCAGTACGTCCCAGTCCTTTCTGAAGCCCCGCAGGCCACCCAAGACAGCTCCCAAGACACCGTCCATTCGCCTCATCCGACCACCATGCCACCGAACACCTTTCGCTGACTCCCCAAGCTAGGCAAAACAATGCGCTCCTCAATTCCCTCTCTTCTAAAGTCTCCGCCCTCCGAGATGTGACGATCAACATCCACGACAACGCGCGGGATCAAGACACGCTCGATCATACGGTACGTCGATCACGACACCACCTATGCGGAGACAGTACTAGAGAAGAGCCGAAATTTCTCGCTTGAACATACGACTGACAACGGTCTTCTTACAGAATGACGTCTTCTCCTCTTTCGGCACGAACTTGAAGGGCAGCGCCTCCCGACTCACAAGGATGGCCAAGCAAGGCGATACCGTCGCCGTGCTCAAGGTGGCGGGTATTTGCATTGGCGCCGGAATCTTGCTGTATATCATTCTGGGATGGATCTTCTAAACGAGGATATATCTCGTCATGGCCCGCCTAATGGCGACCTCGGTTCGATTTCATGCGCACGCCACGGTCAACGAAGATGCTCTTGCTGGTTCAAGATGCATTCCAATATTTCATCCATGCCCCCAGTTCTCTACACCTGACCGCTACCATGAATGCGCCATACATTATTACTCTGAGCCCTGACATCGCATTGATACACGGTTGCGGAATCCGGGCCTAAGCGACACCAACTGCGCGAGAACCTATTCGCGCGCCTTTATCTCCAAGATTCTGGTCTGAAGCTTGACTAAATGTGCAAATTACCTTGAGCGGGGATGTCTTATTGCGGCGGGCGAATGAGCTTTGGCTTACATCGCATTATCGGGGGTTCTTCTGTGTTATTCAACTTGCCTCTACTAGTGAACATAATTTCCAGCCCATCCTGTTCTCGGGCGCTCTAGCGACTTCATTAATAGCGCGCATAAGCTCAACATTTTAATCACACAATGGTCTAATTCAATCCCTCTTACTCAACTCTCCAACTCCATAGCTTCAAGAACATTGGAGAGACACTGCAGGTCTAGGTGATTATGTGGACTTGCCAAGACCAGATAACATTCTAGAACATCTCACACAAGCTAAGTGAAACTCTTGATGTGTTCTATTAATATTTAAGCTTTTCTAACAGTCCAAGAGTTTGTCTGGCCAATGCACAGCACTCCGAGCTTATTGAGCCCCTCTCGTTCCACCAACCCCAGAATTCCGTTTTCGGCGACGATTCCATTTTCCACGTAACCAATCCGGCAGCTCCGTCCCATCGAAGAGGAAGTATGCCAATTGAACGTTCTCACGTTCCAGATGCGGACAGTTTTCGGAAATTTAGCCGATGGCCCTGAGCGCTCTGTAGATTGTGGTGGATCATAGCCGCAAAGATGGCTACGGCACGCGAGCAGAGCACCAGAATCTATTCACCCACGCCAGCCCCCTAAACTATTCCTGCATCTCACACCCGAGCAGACAGTGAAATCAAGTAGGACCTTCTGGTCCGATCCGTGCAATTCAAGGTGGTTCAGACTCGAACTCCTCACAATGTGGCAGAGACGGTATAACTGGGTCCTGGCGAGCACTGTAGCCTTGGGGCTTGTGCTTACCGTGCTCCTAATCAAACTACCACACAAGAAAGATATTCGCAATGCGGGCGTGGCTATTTTCAAGGGCCATTTACCTCCTGTTCCCGATTACGAGGATAGTCATGTCGCGCACGAAGACGCATATACCGAGCCGAAGACTACGCATACATCGTCCGGGTCGGCGGGATACACGATACATAATCCCGCCGCAGAGTGGGATCCAGCTTGGGACGATAAGGGGAAATGGCCCAAATGGTCAAGACCAGTTACGACCTCATCTGTCACGACTTCACCATTGAAGTCGACCTTGAACTCCAACTCAACTGCGACGAACTCGTCGTCTATCTCGCGCCAGAGAATAGATCAGTTCGTACGGTCGATTCTCGACTTCGAAGACGACGATACTTTCAATCGTCTTTCCTGCCCCTCGAGTGTCGGAAGCAGATACAGTCAATTGCGCGAAACAGCGGATACAAGCGGCCAAGTGCGATATTTCTTCGCGCTGAACATGGGCGAGTCAGCGCGAGTCATCACACGCATGATGAGTACTATCGTCGAGGCGATGCGGTTCTTGGGTCCGAAAAACTGTGCTGTATCGATTGTCGTTGAGAAGTCGGATGACGGGACGAATGAGATACTGGCTGAGCTTAAGCCACGGGTTGAGGCGATTGGAGCGCGGTTTTTCTTGGATGAGGTTAGATCTATTCCGCGCAATTCGACGGAGGCTTTGAAGGAGAAGCGTGTTGCGGAACTGAGGAATAAGGTTCTTGAGCCGTTAAAGTTTGTTGGAGCGCAGGGGTTGATAGATGACTTGGCGGGGATTTATTCGCCGGAGGCATTGATTATCTTTGTGGATCAGATTGCGCTGTGTCCGGAGGATATACTGGAGCTTGTATTTCAGCATGTGAAGCAGGGGGCGAGTATGGCTTGTCCGTTTGTGTGGACCGGGAACGGGACACAGTTTGGGGATCTCTTGGTGTCGAGGTCACTGGCGGGTGATACGTTCTTTGAGATTCCGCATGATGGATCATTGGCATATAGCCAGGATTTATTCTGGAATGATGAGGCTTCACGAGGCCATTTCAATACGTCTCGACCTTTCCAGGTGTTTTCGTGCTGGGGTGGAATGGTCACATTGGACGCAGCGTCCTTCGCTGAGAAGACGTTCAGGTTCCAGAGCAGCAGGCCTGGGGAGTGTCAGATGGCGTCTGCCATGTTACTTGCGAGGGACATGTGGCGTCGAGGCCGTGCGAAGATTCTAGCTGTTCCATCAATCAACGTCGCTCGATATGATGAAGAGGCGGTTGGTGCAAAGGCCTTGCGGGGATATGTGAGCGACCATGTCGACTCGTTGCAGCCGAGGTTGAACCAGACGGAGTACATCTCATGGCAGACAAAGCCACCGGGTATGATCAAGTGTCTGCCTGATCTGAAGCATTCCAAATGGATTGCACCGACCTGATTGATTCTCTTCCTTTTACATCATGCGACGGCGCCGGCTAAACCTTCTGTATATTACTTCATTTATGTTAATACCCTACCCCCTCCTTGACGATCAACAATGGATTTCATTCATTCATCAGCTTCGTAGATCACGAAACGGAAACAATATCGGGAAGTCCGAGGGTAGTACGCAGTTGGGCGCAAGAAGATTTATCCCCCTTGGCATCTCGAACCCTCGCAGGGCTCCAGGACTCCAAGTGTCACCGGTCGATCATCGGAGAAATGCGCCAAGATCTCCCGTCCTCGGCAGCTATTCGGAAAAGCAGAGTCTGGCCACTCCTTGGTAGTCAGGGGCAAAGAGCACTAGCTACGATGGAGGCGCCGATATTCGCTAGTAAAGTACTGTAAAGAAACCCTCTTGGACACCCGCAGTGGGGCATGATCGGTTTTCTCTCAGCGTGGCCCTTCCCAGCGTGGTAATTGGTAAAAGAATTCCACTGGCCGCATCATCGCTATCTTTGCATTGTAGGCCGCACTGATAAGAAGAGCATTCACCGCTGCGGCTGTTGGGTTTCGAGACAGTGTCCAGATGATTGGAGTTGTGACCCTGTCAGGCGCCCAGGGTACTGAGCTGGTTTCTGACCAGGGTTCCCTGCATTGTGTATCTACAAAGATGGTATACGTCAAAGCTACCATCCAGAAAACAGTGTGGTCGTGGCCCACAGATTTACACTTGTTGACTCGGATGATGTGATGGGATCCGCTATGGAAAGAAAATCTGGTTCTGGGACCCAATTTTCACCGGTTGCTGGATAAAGCTGCGCCCAGCGGGTTACAATGGGCGAGTGTCCGATGCTGCCTAAAAGAGAAAAGGAAACGGTGGAAAAGTCCAATGCTAAAAAAAAAGAGAACCAAAAAAAGGCAGAAAGTAATCCACCATGATCTGCTTGTGGGTCAATGGAGGAAAACCCTGAGGACCGTGGAACGCCCAACCGGAGCATTTTTGCGATTCGAACAATCAAAATAATGACATGTTCATGTTCCATTCTGGCGTTTTCGAATTTATCCGAGTCTATGAGATATTATCCGGCATTGCAAGTGTCAGGATGGCCCTTTTCCCTAGACATCTAGATTGTTTACATGGTCAATGGTATCGGAGAAGCCCGAAAGCAAGATTGCCTGCAGTAGGCAAACTCGAACTCGAAACTCGAAACTCGAAGCCGCCCGCCAAGCATTTCGAGGTTTCCAGATCAACAGGAGAAGACGCGCAAGTCGGGCAGAGAAAACCGGGACGCGGTCGGGATTCCGGTGTAGCGGGAATGCGCAAGAACGCAGGGCACAGGCATCCCGATGGGACCCGTGGTCGGCAACCAGGCCGAGACCGTATCCTCAAAGAGAACGCCTATGACATGGTGGCACCCAATCCTTGGTCTTGATATCGTTTCCTGATCCTCCTCAGGTAGGTGTGTGCGCACGCCACCGGTCCTAGACAGTTCGAAAAAAAAGATCCATAGGATACCCGACACCTTATCTTCATAGTTTCAGAGGTCGAAGAAATCGTCATTGAGACAAGCCAGACTGGACTGGTGTAGCCGGTGAGCATCATTTGACACCCAGTGGAGCTCATAGGCGGATCGCCTGCCGCAATGACTGGACCCGCTACAACCGCGACAGGGACTGTGCGGTTAGCTCCGAGTTACTGCAGAGATTGGAAGATCAGTCTGGACAGTTGCGTGAATATAGTCGGACTGCTTTCGGGAATCGGTCGATTGCATTCCGGTCTGATTGCATGTGGTCCGCATGGGTTTCTCCAGACATTCCTGCGTGTGACAGCTACCGTGCCCCTCAAAGGCCACTTGCGCTCAAGGCCAACTGCGGATTCATTACGCGTGTATTGCACAGCTCACAGCACATGCAGGACAGAATATGCAGACATGCCCCTGAACTCCGTGGCAGGGAAAGTGATCAGCACAAGGCCTAGGCTAGACCTGAGGCCCCGTAGATGTATGCACAAGGAAGCTTTCAGTCGACAGCCCTGTTCATAGAGGGGCAGTTTCAGGACCATGGATTCCACGCAGGACTGGACCGAGTGGAGACAGCCAATTTTTAAAGCCAAGTTGATAACACCTAACCATTGTACGTGTATGATATGCAGCAGACGATCAAACTGGATCGATCTAATACCAATGCGGGAAGGGCGATCCCGAGGCATGGCGTGATAGAATGGGTAAACGAAGGTCCCCGAGCAACGGATTGACATGGGGTGATGAAGACAGTGCTATTACGATAGCTTGAAACACAAAACACAAAGTTCTAGATATAGGTGGGGATTGGGTACGTGATTGAAGATAGTAATTGTAAAACAATTAGGGTATGTGACATCTTCATATGATCGTGAGATACCCTTCGCTGACGTAAATCCATCGTGCCAGATCAGCTTCCCTCGGTACTCAGCTGCTTACTTCCTATTAATTATTGGAATATCCCATGGGATCCCG
This sequence comes from Penicillium atrosanguineum, assembly GCF_028827265.1. Lineage (NCBI taxonomy): Eukaryota > Fungi > Ascomycota > Eurotiomycetes > Eurotiales > Aspergillaceae > Penicillium > Penicillium atrosanguineum. The sequence goes on along the minus strand of NW_026623139.1, from coordinate 1,874,333 downwards.
TTCTTTTTGTTTCCCACAACAAATTCCGATCCCTTATCTAGGCTCTCCAGGCTTAGTCAACTCGCAACATCTCCGGGCGCTCATCGCCACATAAAATCCACTGCCGCTTCCGGCACATCTCCACCGCTGCGGAGCCGTTTGGTCGGACCGGATATCGATTCTGGACACTCACCGGTAGATCACCGAGAATTTACGCAAAAACCATCTGTCATATAGCTGGTTCATTTTTCCCTCATTTTTCCGATTCTCCCTCTCTCTCTCTCTCTCTCTCACACACACTATACGTTCCTCCTGGATTTTCTTACGGCTGCCCGATCGCAGCTGCGGGCAAATTCACAATGGCTCTCAGCTTCTTTAGTGGTGGTGGAAGTGCCAGTAACGCCAAGTATTTCGACATTCGGTGAGTGGGGTGGCATGTGAGGCTTTGAAGGTCTTGTGCTGACGTTCCAGATTGAACGATGAGTACATCGTTTTTCGTGGCAATGAACATGAGGCTGCCAGCGCTCATTTGAAAGGGACTCTGTTGCTCTGCCTGTCCGAGCCCCTCGCCATCAAGCATATCCGCCTACAGCTGACAGGCATGTCGCGCGTCTGGTACGTCATTCCGCAGCAAGTGCGCAGTCCGGAATTTAAACTTATAAGCACCGCAGTTGGCACCTTCCATCTAGTTCGTCAGCTGGCGGTCGCAAATCCTGGCGCGAGCGAGTCTTCTACGACAAGACGTGGCGATTCCGTGACCCCGGCAAGGGCAAGACAGAGGTGTTGGCTGCCGGCAACTATGAATACCCCTTTGACGTCGTCTTGGAGGGCTCCATGCCTGAGAGCGTGGAGGGTCTGTCTGAGACCTGGGTGATGTACAGATTCAAGGCCGAGATTGGGCGCAAGTACGCCAAGGACATCGTCGCTCGGAAACCTCTGCGCATCATTCGAACCCTTGATTCCAGCGCTCTGGAGCTGGCGCATGCGATGGTACGTTGCACCGGAATATTGTGGTGTGAGGTCAGACTAACAATATCTCAGTCGGTGGACAACATCTGGCCGAACAAGATCGAATACTCCATCAGCACCCCCACGAAGGCTGTCATGTTCGGCACTGCCATTCGCGTTGATTTCAAATTGGTCCCGCTCCTTAAGGGTCTGCGCATCGGACAGACTACGTCACAGCTCATCGAAAGCCACGATTTGACTCTCAACCCGGAAGATCCCGACTCCATTCGGAACACCTACAAGATTACCCGGACGATATTGACCGACGAGCACGAGACCAATGAGGATAACATCGAGATTATCGATGAGGCGGCCGAGGGATACCAGTTCACGCGCTATCTAGACATGCCGCAAACCTTGACCCGGTGCCTGCAGGACACGGACACCAAGGGCATTAAAATCCGCCACAAGCTGAAGTTCCGCATTCAACTTCACAACCCGGACGGCCACATCAGTGAGGTGAGTCAGAGATATTCGCCGAGGTAGATGTCCTCAGAGGGTCTTGCTGACTGTAACAATTTAGCTCCGCGCGACGCTTCCGGTCTCGATCTTCATCTCCCCGAACATTGCCATAGACGAGAACAACAATCTCCGTGAACAGACACAGCAGACGAATCGTCAGACTGCCGATGATATAGCCGCCCACCAGGCACCTCCCCTCTATGGAGAGCACACCGTCGACCAGCTATACAGCGAGGTCGACCCGAATGGCTACCGCACTCCGGGCCCCAGCAGCGGTGGCCCCGGCACACCCTTCGGCGCGCTCAGCCGTAACATATCTGCAGAGAACCTGGCTTCGATGGCCGCCCTCACGAACACCGATATCTCTGCCGCTGCTCTTCACAGTCGCTTGAACAGTCTCAGCGCAAACCGTACTCTCCAGCCGGCCACACCTGGGGAGATACCCAACTCTCCCCCGGAGAATCACGCCAACTCGCGTGGATTGAACGTCCACTTTGGTGACTACTTCGGGCCGTCTTCCGGTTCGAATTCACACAGTCCCGGTAGCCCAGAGCTCTCCCGCCGACCTTCTGATGATGGGGCTCAGTCCCCGATCGTATCGGGCATGACAACACCCTTCCACCCTCATTACGCCGAAGTTGAGACTTTAAGCCGAGTTCCCAGTTACTCGACCGCAGTGCGTGCGGCCGTGGGTCCATGCGACTCGGGCCTACCTGACTACAATGCAGTAATGGCTAGCAGTCTGCCTTCGACGCCGGTGCTCCAGTCCCCGCAACAGGCCTACTTGCGAAGTGGCCGCAACAGTGGCCGGACTAGCGGAGTCTCCACTCCTTTCGAGGTGCATAATCGTCCCGGACACCTGCACCCTAGCTCCAATGCTGACGACGCTGAAACCAGGTTGCGACTAGTGCAAGCGCGCGCTAGAGCTTGAGCTGTCTATGCATCAATACCCTCGATCAAATCTTTACGCACAGCATCCTTTACATTAATTTCCCCCTTCAACATACAAAAGTTGGGTTCAGTGCTGGCCACTACCACCCATCTGCACTTTTTCCCTCCATCTCTTCTCTTTCAGGAAGCTCGCTTCCTGCCACATCTGCATTTCACGACAACGGTCATACACCAGTCCTTTCGGCGTTCGAATTTATTATAGATAAGTCCAGGATATCTTCATAGACATGATCATTTGCTTTTACGGGAATATGACACAGCTGAATTGGAGAACTAGTCTCCACAGCACGAGTTACGCATGGATACCCAAACTTGCTCAACCTATACCCTAATCACAACATCCAATCCAAATGGAAAATCCATAACACTGAATGTTCCAAGTCCGGCAAGTCTTGATGTTTTTCAAGCATAAAGGCATTGTACAGTAGCATGGAATGTTGTTTCGGAGGGGGGGGAGGGGGGAAATCCGCATCCGTTGGCTCCACCGTGGCGTAGGCGGGCACCGGGGTTGTGGTAACATTATCTTTAGCGTGAGACCTATAGCGATGTTGACGTGGCAGACCTTCCAATGCTCCTAGGTTCCAGTAGTTCTCAATTCTATGTACAAAGACCCTGATTCCCAGGAAATCTTAAATCTTAAATTTCATGTAAGTTGGGCACCGGTGCGCCACAGACGTGAGCAGTGACCTCATCGCCGCAATATGCGCGATCGGCGTAGAAGAATGCGAGCTCATCCCACCTTCCCACCTTCGATTCCCACCATCGACCCACTCATCGTCTTCTCTCGAAGCGCTTTGTTCACAGCTAGTCCGTCATAAGACTAGCGCTTGCCCCGGCGATCCGGGTTTTCGACCACAGCCACGAAAGTGCCACAGTCCCAGATCCCCGATCCCGCATTTCTCCCCCCAAAAAGGAGTCGACCTGCCCTTTAAAGCCATTGAGAAAACATCTGGACATATCGCCTACCCTCATCCTCTGCGAGCCTGACTCAAGCGTCATTTCCACCGGTCCCCTTTGTCTCCCCACAATCCGCCATGGCCTCTCCGACGGATGTCAAGCTCCCCCAGCGGTCGGGCACCGTGAGCAGTGGCTTCACTCGCCGTACCTCCATGAGCGATGACGAGGCTATTCCTCAGACCGATAGCAGTGAGGTGTGTTCAGAGTACTCTGGTGTATCTGCGGGCCACTGGGCTGCAGCGGAATCCCGCGGGGGGAATGATCGGCTAACGATGTGCTCTTTCGTACAATACAGACTACCAATCTGCTAATCGAGCGTCTGCGTGCTTGGAAGCACATGTGCGGCAACCTCGAGGACTATGTCAACGCTTGTGCTAAGGTGGCCAAGTCTCAGTCCAAGGACCATGAGAAGATCCTCAAGGTGAGCGCCTCATTGTGCCCATGTCTTGATGAGCGGTGTGCTAACTATACACTTTATATAGACCGTTAGCGAACCTCTGAAGGAGAGCCACCACTTCAGCTCCAGCGAGGGTGGTGTCACTGGTCTCTTCGAGAACATGCGCAATAATTCCCAGGTACGCTCACACTGGTGGTATTCAATTGATATAAATGGTCTTTAATGCTTAACCAGGGCATGGTGAACATGTATCTTGACACCGAAAAGAACCTGAAGGGCAGTGTGATTCCCCTTCTGGAACGTCTCCACAAGGAGATCAAGAACAAGTCCAAGGAGCTCAAGACGGGCGCTGCCAAGGGCGCCAAGGCCGTGGAGAAGGCCCGACAAACGACCCAGAAGCACATTGAGCTCCTGGGCCAAAACTCCGCCTCGTGGGATGCCGCTGGACACAACAAGATCGAACAGCATCACGATCCCTACATCATTAAGCGAGGCATCAACCACCGCCTTAACAAGCAGGTGACCGAAGAGAACAACCACCGCAATGACATCCTGGCCGTGCAGGAGTCATTCCAGCAGTTCGAAGCTCACGTCCTCCAGACTGCCCAGACTGCCCTAGACCAGTTCTTCCAGTTCATGGGCGGCCAGCTCGACCGCCAGCGCACCATGTACGCCGACGTCTTGGGAACCGCTCAGCGTATTCCCCCGGACTTCGAGTGGGTCAACTTCTGTGTCCGCAACGACGCTAACCTAGTCAACCCCGACTCGCCGCCGCGCTCGTTCTCAAGCATCACGTTCCCTAACATGGATCACAAGTCCACTCAGCCCCTGATCGAGGGCTCCCTGGAGCGCCGCTCTCGCGCCATGATCAAAGGCTACAGCACCGGCTACTACGTCGTCACCCCAGCCAAATACCTCCACGAGTTCAAGAGCAACGACGATTTCCAGAAGGACCCCACACCGGAGTTGTCATTGTACCTGCCCGACTGCATCGTCGGTGCCATCGACGGCGTCAAGTTCAACGTCAAGGGCAAGGATGTCTCCAGCGGCAAGGTCGGCAACGCCTTCCACACCAACACCGAGCTTAGCTTCAAGGCTCACACCCCCAACGACGCTGAGCAGTGGTGGTCCGTCATCAAGGACGCCACTCGCCAGTCTAACCCGACCGTGTCCACCAACGTGGCCGGCGGATCAGCTGTCGCTTCGCCTATGACCTCCGCCGCTCCCTCGCGCAACGTTTCCGCCAACCACCCTCCTCCCACCTATGCCGAGAATGGCGAGGAGAAGGCCGAGAAGGCCGCCTCCCCAACCGCACCCGCAGCCGCAACAGCTACCTCCCCAACAGCAACCGCAGCCGCACCAGCTACCTCCCCTAGTGCTGAGGTCAAGGATCCAGTCAAGGAAGCTGCTCCCTCTCCCGGTATCACCCGTACCAGCACCACCTCAAGCCACTTCCACACATCCCCTGGCGGATCCGCTGTTGGTGAGAAGTCATAAGATCAAGTGACATGGTGAAACCTCGCTGGTTTTTCTCTTCCAGTCGGTTTGCTCTTATTCTTTTGCTTCCGTGGAGACACCACTGCATACGTTCTGATTTCCATGATGTATTGATGCCGTGTTGTTGACATCTCTCGTTCTGGCCTTTGTTCATTTTCATGATCTCAGCGTGCCCAGGTAAATTGATCACCTTGTGGCTTGAGGGTGTAGAAGACAGTTTTCCATATATACTTTGCCTAATATTCCGCAAATACGACGACTTTCAGCGATATTCTTTTTTTAGTCTTAATTTGGATGTTACTCATACGTTTGAGTATCTAATTTACATTGATATACTGAATATTCATGTAGAGTTGAGTCGTGTTCTTGATAGCAACTATGCACATGTATAGATATCAACATTGAAAGAATTCCAAGTCCGCTTGACGATCGCTGAAGTAAATTCACAATTTGTCATGAGCTCATATATGATGGTACACCTAAAGCAGGACCCATTGATCCTCCAGTGTCGTATGGTGTTCACATCAGGCCACACCGGCCAAAACTACCACAAAACCTCAGAAGTCCTCCGGACTCTCCAAGTCGCTCAATTTTTGCCCAAGAAACCTCCCCAACGCCGCACACTTCGACTCCAACGCAAGCAAAACAGCCGGCTCGGCCGACAAGTTCAAACTCTTCAACCTCTCCAGATCCGCACTTCGATCAATCTCATGTTGTGCATCAAGCCCATTAGCCGAGCCTGGGTTTGGGTTCGTCGGCGTACGTAGACCATCTCCCGATCCATCTGAAATGGCCCCATTCCCATTCCCATTCCCATTTGTGTCGTCATGCTCGTCGCCATTTGCTGTGCTTTTGGACGGGCCCACAGCTGCTAGGAGCACTCTGTCCGCGATGCGCGTTACTACTGCGACTGAATCGTCAAGTTCGAAGACGATGGAGCCTACGTCGCCTAGGGACATTGATTGCGCGGTCACGTAGGAGGAGGGATGGCTTGCTGGGTTTACGCCTGTTAGGTTGCCGCTTGAGGCGGTTTTGGCGTAGCATGTGTAGGCGGCGCCGTAGGTTGCGCTTAGGTTGCGGAGTTGGCGGGATGTTAGGGTTGAGCTGTAGGCGAAGACTGCGCCGTTGGTTGCGAAGACACTATTTGAGGGGGTACATTAGTGATTTGTTGGATGGAAGGTAGCATTTGGGATTGAAGGGGGATGTACAGGATGGTTGTGATCTCTGGTGGGGAGAGGTTATCTTCTAGAAGGTCGCCTAGCGCCTCTGAGTCCAGCATTTTGATATCAGGGAGTCCGGGAATCATGATGTCGGATTCGTATTGTGCGGCTGGTGTAGGTAATTGTAGTTGAATGGTCGGGAGATCCCTTGATGGTCTGCAATGCGCTTCTACGGACCAGTCCTTGGGCGGAGTCCACGAGCAATCCTCCGGAAAGAAGAAGCAGTTATCACTATAGTCCTCGTCGTTCTCGTCGTATTCGATCGGCTCGTCGGAGGAGTCCAAAAGGTTCTGAGCGCACTGCACGCGACAGCGAGCCCAATAGGGAAGGAAGTCAGGGTCGGTTTTCGGAACAGAAACAGGGTCGGGCCTTGCGAAGTAGTCGTAATCGGCTACTGGAAATTGTTGGTATTCAGCCATTTTCAGACCCATGGCCGTGTATGCATGCGCACAGGAGGGCCAGCGTCTATTTCAGTCCAACGCAAGCTTGACAAAGGGCACGAGGGCAGATCGATCATAGCGGGCTCTAGGCCAGAAGGGGGATAGGAGACGAGCAGCGTTGACTCAGAGATGACTCGGTCTGATTGACAAGTCACGATAATTCCAGCCGCGCTCGGTGGCACAGAGCGAGGTCGGAGCAGGGGGGTTTTATATGGGTAGGACGCGCAGTCATGAGATGCGCGAGGCTCTCGCGACGCCACGACCATCGTGCAGAACTGGGGGCAACGTGAAGCCATTCAAGCTTGTGATTGGGGAGAATTGGGAAGGATTGGGGCCGGGGCGCAGGCAGAAGCACAATAGTGTGCTAAGCGCGGAAGTGCAAATATTGGGAAAAAGCAAGGCCAACACGAAAGCCGGGGAAGGGAGAGAGACCAATGGCCCGTGGGTGATCAACCGGGGGTGTGGGGGACGTGCGGAGTGCAGGAAGGAAAGGCGTACGAACCTTGTGGCGATCGTAGAGGGTGATGTAGAGGGGGAAGATGAAGGCGTTTAGACCAGGTCGGAGAATGGAGGAAGCGATAGGAGAGACCGAAAGATGCGGGGCCCGCAGCCTAGTGGTCTAGTCTAGTGGGAGGTGCTGGGTGTCAACTCACGACCCGAGCTATATGATGCACTAGCATTGGGACTTCCTACTTCCTACTTGGTACATCGTATCGATCTAGATAGGAACATACCCATCGAACGGGGAATTAGTAGGCATACAGGGGGAATACAGCCAATATCAGAGCTCCAAGTCAGAGTAGCGCGTCATCCGCCATCCGCCATCCGCCCCACCTCCCCTCACGCAAAACCTCCCTCTTCATAACATGTACTCACGATTCCGTCTGTCTTCAAAGGTCCTCACTCCCTTCTCATTTCCTGGTATTGTCCCCGCGGATCCTGTCAGCTGGCCAATCACTAACCGCGATAGTGCGAACCTACACCATGGCTTCCGATACTTCCACTTATAAGCTCAACCGTTAGTAATCAATCTCCGACCTGCACCTCGACACTGACCATGCCTAGACACGATGTTACGGGTCAAGGACCCTAAGCGATCGGTTGAGTTCTATAAGTTCCTTGGCCTGAGTCAGGTCAACAAGCTGGACTTCCCCGAGTGGAAGTTCACCAACTACTTCCTTGCCTACAATGGCCCGGCCTCTCTCCAGGGTGACCGTCACTGGACTGACCGTAACGCCGTCCTGGAGCTCACCCATAACCATGGCACTGAGAGTGATCCCAACTACAGCGTGGTCAATGGCAACACCGAGCCCCACCGCGGCTTTGGTCACCTTGCCATCTCGGTGGACAACATTGAAGCCGCCTGCAAGCGTATCGAGGACGCCGGCTATCCCTTCCAGAAGAAATTGACTGAGGGACGTATGCGCCATATCGCCTTCGCCAAGGACCCTGATGGATACTGGGTGGAGATCATTAAGCGTGGCGACGAAGCCCTGTCTACCACCACCGACCCTAGCAGCTATCGTCTGAACCACACCATGCTGCGCGTCAAGGACGCCGAAACCAGTCTCAAGTTTTACCAGGAGAAGATGGGCATGACCTTGGTCCGCACTATTGAGAACCCGGACAACAAGTTCAACTTGTACTTCCTGGGCTATCCCGCCGCCAACCCCGAGATCAAGGACGGTGCTAAGAACAGTGTTGCGGAGTGGGAGGGTCTGCTGGAGCTGACCTGGAACTACGGTACCGAGAAGCAGGAGGGTCCAGTCTACCACAACGGTAATACCGAGCCTCAGGGATTCGGCCACATCTGTAAACTCCACCGTCCCATCGTGTTTGATCCGATATATTCTAACCAATGGGCTTGCAGGTATTTCGGTCGATGATCTCCAAGCGGCCTGTGAGCGCTTCGAGTCGCTCAAGACTGACTTCAAGAAGCGTCTGACAGATGGCCGGATGCACAATGTGGCATTCCTTTTGGACCCGGATGGATATTGGATCGAGGTGATCCAGAACGAGCGGATCAAGCGCACCTCTAACTGGTAGGGTGCATTTTTAGACAGTAGCCAGCAATTCAAACCTGAGCTTCGCAACCTAGCGAAGATTGCCCATTCTTGACTATCGCCTAGAATTTAATTGTACATGTACTGGTACTGGTACAGTCTAGGCGCAAGTGTCCGCGTGAGTGTAAAAATGGGGCCTTTGGCTTATTACGACTCATCTCATAGGTCCACCCTCTTAGTCGTTGGTGGACCCTTTCCCCCGCCATTCTAAGCATGCCCGACTTCTTTTGTCTTCACCTGGACTTCTTTCAGATTCGCATTCGCACGTATTGAACAATGAATGCGACTGCCCAGACTGACGCAAGATGACTTGACACGGTGACTCAGCCTGTCCGATTGCGCTTGCGACACCAACTCCGACCTCAACCCCCGCGCCCCCACGTCTTAAATCAGATCGCCCATCCTCTCTCAAGATCCCGGACCGGGCCTGAAAAAAATGTCGCCCGAACCCGAGAAGCCGAGAAAGACCCCCCGCAAACACGTTACGACTGCCTGCGTGCCGTGTCGAGAGAGCAAGATCAGAGTATGTACTTCCTAGTGCGGGGATCGGCGCCGAAATCTAATCAGTCGCAGTGCGATGGCTCGACACCACACTGTCAAAATTGTCAGCGAAAAGGGAAGGACTGCAAATATCAGCATGGGGATGACAAGCGGAAGTGAGTGACTGTTCTTGGCTTTTTATGCATGCATTGAGTCTGTTGCTGGTGCAGAGAATTGCATCACTGATATCCCGAAGGAAGATGACTGACGCATTTCCAGAGTATCCCTCCGAGCTGCCACAGAACTTTTCTCCGCGAGAATTGACCAGCTCGTTCATTTCATTCATGATCAGGGACTAGAGCCCCCGCCTATGAAAGCAGATGATGAAGCTGGCATGAATAGGGTGCTAGACACCCTGCAGATTGCGCGCGGCGTCGCTACAAGCACAAGTTCCGTCCCCGCTGGTCAGAAACCAGTAGAAATAAATCAAAATGGAATGTCAGGAACATCCCCCATTCAGAGCTCCCCGAGTACAACACCAGATGGACAGCCCCCACAGGCAGCCGAGGTGGCGACACCCGGCTCATCATCTTCGCAGGGACTTGTTTCCGGTCCGCAGGTGCCCTCGATGGAGCCTTGGAATCCGTTCGGAATGGTGCGGGGAGCATCTGACAACCAGAATTTCATTCATTGGGGCTTTACTCTTCCCACCGCAGAAAGTCTGGACACCATTTACGCCAATCTCAATGGCGCGGCGCCGGAGATACCGGCCAACACAAGCGTGAGCCCAGATAACTTTCAGCTTGGCATGGATATGGCTCAGCAGCCCAGTGTTCTACTGGGCCAAATGCCGGTCGACTACCCAACTCATGAATCTGATAGCGAAGATGAGAACGAGGCTGAGAACGATGTCATTGAACAGTTGTCCAATCGAATTGGTACATTAAAGATCGCTGGAGATGGTCATTTGAGATTCTATGGCGCGACTTCCAATCTCAACTTGGTAGATGTTTCCGCGACGCAACAGAGACAGAGGCCTGATGCGCGAACTGTTCGGCATGATGGTCAGGATATTCTGAATCATCTTCGAGTCGGCCAGCCGGTTGACCAGGGATTGGAAGATCATCTCGTCGAGCTTTACTTCACATGGCAGAATCCGAGCATTTACGTTGTTGACAAAGAGATGTACATGACTGCGCGGTTCAAGTGGCGGAACGAATACGACGACACCCCCTTCTACTCCGAAGTCCTCACCAACGCCATGTAGGTTTCCATCGAATCTTTGAAGACCGTACGAAATGCTAACTTCTCATAGGTGTGCCATTGGAAGTGCTTTCGAGGCAAGATACCACCCTACTTTCATCACATTTCCCAAGTCATTGGCCGAATTCTTCGCAGACAGAGCCAAGGCTCTTTTGGAGATCGAGCTCGACTCTCCATGCGTTGCCACTGTTCAAGCACTGGTCCTCATGAGCTGTCACGAGGGCGCGTCGAATCGTGATGCCCGTGGTTGGCTTTACAGCGGGATGTCTATGCGACTTGCCTTTGATTTGGGCTTGCATCTCGATATGACACCATATGTCAACCAAGGCGACATGAGCCCTCACGAAGCTGATGTTCGGCGAGCTGCTTTCTGGGGAAGCTATGTTGCAGATCATTTCTGGGGGTTCTACTTAGGTCGTCCATTCCGCATGAACGCTGGAGATATCTCGGTGGCTAAACCTGCTTCCACCCTTGGAACCGAGAGAGAAGGGACATGGCGTCCATATGGACTTCAAGCTCCTTCTGATGCGCTCGAAAATGGACTGCGGAACCCGTCCGAGCTCGTTTGCAGGCAGTTTGTCATCCTGTGGGAGATGATTTCTCCTGCTGGTCATATTTTGTGCGTATGTCCTGCCTTGTATAGATGACTTTGCTAATGTCTTTAAGATATGGATGCTCCAATATTTCTCGGCATGACTTGCAGAGGCTCACTTCTCAGGTTACTGAAGATCTCTTTGCCTGGAAGGCCAATCTGCCATCAAGTCTTGAGATCGATCTGGATGATGATACGACACCAAGACTTCCTCATCTCTTAATGCTACAGTAGGTCTACCATTGAATTACCAAATGTTATCATCACTGACAGTGTCACAGCATGCAATACCACCAGATCATCATTTTCTTCCACCGACCATGGGTATCCAAGAGCTACATCCAACCACGCAGCCCTCGCCAAGGACCCGGATACCACCATGCACGACGCATGTGCATCGAGTCTGCTACCGCAGTCGCACGTCTCCTCCACATCTACGAGAAGCACTACTCATTCCGAAGAATGAGCAACCAGGTCGTAGCCATCATCTTCAGTGCAGCACTGATGCTACTTTTTGTCACGGTATCAAGCTCCCCGTTGATGCCCTCCAAGCCAGGCGACACGAACCAACCACACCCACGCAATGCGGAGATGGTTGCGTACCTCAACTTGTGCTTCCGCGCTCTAGACGAACTAGGCCAGTCATTTGAGAATGCTAAGCGCACGCGTGACTATCTAGTCACCCTCCAGCGGCGCTGGCAAACACACATGCGCCGATCTGGCCCGGGTGCCAAACGGCAAATCGGTGGCGCCAATCTCGCAGCTCTATCTCAGCACACGCTATCTTCGCAGCAAGCCCGGAGTATACATGGGCTAGATGCGCGCAAAAAGACCCGCATAGCGGAGAATAACACACCTCGCCCACGGCATGACTCCTTTAACTTGATGGGACCACCTGCCGCCAACACCTTCCAACCTAAGCCCGTTTCATCACAACAAAATCAACAGACTTACCCGCAACATCAATTCTCAACACCCTCGGCCCAACCAGGCGATCTTGACTGGATCCGCAATTCCGACCTCAACCTGCTGTCCGATCCCACCGGCAGCGGAGGTAATGCAAACCCCATGGGCATATCCACACCCCAGTTTTCCGGTGATACAGGCATACTTCCAGACCTGGGGGACATAGATGGGTGGTGGGAATCAACGAATACGAACACCGGACTTGGAGGGTCATCCATGTAAGATCAGTCGGCACTGGAGTACATGGATATTGTATACAAGGAACTAGACGGACACGGAGCATTTGGATATTCCGATACCTAATTATAGATATTGTACTTGAAGTCCACCCTCAAATTCAGAACATGACGATCATTTAAATCATTTTAATCCTCTTCTATCGACCCATCAAAAAAGCTATTAAACCAAGCCCCAGCCTCTTCCTCCAGACTCCCTTCAACCCGCGCTAAAGTCACCTTCTTCTCCCCAACACCCTTCTCCCGGCCCCAGAAACACGCTCTTCGCATAACAGAAACCATCTCTTCACCCTGATTTGCAAGAACGGTATGCCCAGAATCACCATCCTTATGCCCTTCCGTCTCATCCCTAATCGAACCACCAATTCCACCCCCTAAAAACACCCTCATCCAAGGCAACGTAACCTGCAGCCTCCCAATTCCGTGCTCGGGCCCGGTCCAAGTCTTCCCACTAAGCCCATAATCCAATCCATAGGGCGGCCAGCGTGATAATGCCTTCCGGCGCCGTACAACCGGAGCAGAAGGATCATATGGATCCTCCACATCAACATCCGGATAGACATCTCTATCCCAAAGAGACCCATCCGGCGCCTCGTACTGCTCCGCAGAAGTCAATTTGCGAGTTTTCTTCAGCGTTGGCACGGGATACTCTGGGCCAATTAGATACTGGGGAAATGAGCGCGGCGTGTCCCGACCCGGGGAGCGAAGGAAGAGAATCGGAGATGCGAATGCATCGAAGCATCTCTCCGGCGAAGAGAAGAACCTTTCACGGGCTTGAAGGAGTGGAACTAAATCTGCAGGCGCAGAAGAACCCGATACTTTCTTCTTTGGGGATCTTTTCGTATTATGGTGGCTCTCTATGGCTGTGCTTGTCTCGGGTGCTGTGTCTTCGATTGCGCAGTACTCGTCTAGACTGGGCCAGTCGCATACGGGCTCATGGGCCGCGACTGCTTGGACGGACTGTGCTTCTGTGAGGGCTAGCATGAGCGCTAAGGAGCCGCCAATGTGAGAGCCGAAGATTGTGAGATGCGCTGGGTTGAGGGTGTTTTGGATCCAATCGAACCCGGCGAGTGTGTCGTGGATTGGGGTGGGGTATTTGTAAAAGTCTGGTTGGGTGCTGGGGCTAGATTTTGTTTCTCCCAGGTTTGGAGGTTGCTCTTGCTCTGATATGGCCTTTTCAGGCAGGGCATTTTTGCCCTCTGGTCTGCCGAGGCGGTAGTTGATTGTGACTACCGTTGCGGAGGTCGCGGATGCCAGGAGATGCTGGGGTGAGTACTCTGCAGAGTCTGCATTGAGCAGTTCCAATTCTTTACGCGACTCCAAAGATGCTGCATCTTCTTGAGCAGGATTTTCGCCTAGCCCTTGAAACAAGGGTCCCGGCGGCAGGTAAAGAATCACATTCGGCCCTGAGGAAGAATCACTCGCGGCTTGTGAATACGACGCGACCGGTCGCGTGACTCTAGCAGTTATTTAGTATTCAGTTGAACATAAAAGTAAGTAATCCAAGCTCATACCTCAAATTCACCTCTCCATTGTGGCCGATAGAGAGCGCGAATGTTTCGTCAACATAGCCAGCCGATGCGGTGTAGAATCGAATTGTGCCAGAATGAATTATAGAAAAGCCACTCTTCCGTGATGTTCTGGATATTTGAAAAGCCAAACGGCTTGAATGGTGTATTAAGGCGCGCATAGCACCATTGGAGACGGTGGTTGTAGGTGGTTGAAGATCGCGGGAGTCGAGACGGGGGTTTTCATTGGAAGTAGAAAACGGCCACCAGTTGATGCATGAAATAGTTGGTAACTAGACATGCTGGAATGCCTCATCCCAATGATCTGGAAACCATTGTAAAAATGCAGTAACGGATAATTGTCTACGTTTCTCAGGGTCTGTTCCAATGAATAAATAGCTTGGGTGAAAAATAAGCTGGCGGTAAGGAATGATATGTTAAAATCCGAACTACGGTCACAAGCAGCACAATACAGTCGACTCTCTCAATCGCCACCTCCACATCCTCCACGCATTTATCCCCCCACTCAGTTGCAAAAATTGAACATTAAAGGGCTAGGGCCCTTCTTAAATGTAAAAACCCCCAAACGTCTTCTCAATAGTTGCCGACACGGCAGGATCATCCCGATCCAAAGGAGCCTCCATTTCATTCTCGGAAACAGGATGTGCCACCTCCAAGCTGAGCTTGGGATCTTTGGAGTAGACTCGCAGCCCAACCACGCAGACCGCATTCCAAGGATCATCAGCAGGTCCTTCCAACTCGGGAAATTTTCGTGGCTGTTTGTGGTCTGCCTCGTCGGTCGGCATATCGAGGTCGCTGTCGAACTCGAATCCTTCCAGCCACTCAAGATCACTGTTGTCCAGGGTCTCATTGGCGAGACGAGTGTTGAGGCTCGGGCGCGGAGACTCGGTTCGCTGCCTTCTAGATCCACTGGCGTGTCGTGCATGCAGACCGTTAAACTGGATCGTTGGGACTGACCCGTTGGTAGTCGGGCGTCGTTCACTACCATCGCTGGAGATACTCGCGGTGTCAGTGGGTGACTCTGTTGGTCGGTCGGTCAAGATCTGCTGAGGAATTGAAGTACGCTCGGCGCCGTGAGGACCCTGACCAGGACGGTGGGCTTCCTGTCGTTGTTGCCGCGCATCCATCTTGCGATTCCGGATCCATTCCTTTTGCAACCTCCTCTTTGTCTCATCACGGATCTTCCTGCGTTCAGCAGCCTTTCTTTTCTCATTCTCATATCGTTCTTGGTCAGTCTCGGCCACTAAGCCCTTGGCATGCGCAAGATCGTACGAGAGTCCGACCTGGACGAGTTTCTCCCGCCTACTCGAGGCAAGACGGCGAACAATCTCTTCCGTCGACTCGACCTCTTCGTCCCGGAAGGCAGTGATTTTCATAAGCACATGATAGCGTCCCGGTTCAAGGCTGATCTCGGCATTCACTGATCGACCCATTAAGTGGCTGCTATGGCTGCGCACGATGTAGTCTTCTTCACCTTCTTTCTGGACACGGAACTTGAGGACGAAGCTATATTCGCCTGCCAGGCCCTTGAAGTACCGAGTATCAAGCTGGGATAGCACGATGACCACAGGACCAGCCTGGGTCACATTCATGATGAACTTGGTGCTATGATAGTCGGCAGACCAGGGCACACTTAAGGTCGTCCATTGTTGTGTTATGATCCACTCGGGGCCGAAGAGACGAGTCCGATCGAAATGCTGGTATTTCCGCAACAGGTCTGCGTAGCAGATCCAGAAGAAGCCGTCGTTGCCAAACTTATGGCCGAGAAGCTCCATCCACTCTGCCGTCCACTGCTCGGAGCCATCACCCCATGCACCGTGCCACTCCTTCTTGCCCCAGGGGTTTCTCAATCGAAGCAGGCGATGTCCCTGGATCTCACGGGCCTCCATGATGGAGTATGAGTGATTCTCCGAGATTCCCTTTCGGTCTCGAGGAGGTCCCTTGTATGAAGGATCCAGCCAGTTCGAAAAGAGTCCTGTGCCACAACCGAACAAGAACTCCTCATTGACTTTCATCAGTTCCTCCGTCCAGAAACGGTCTTTGTTAAGGATGTTACTGGATAGCACTTCGGATGTGACGCCTCCAGTCAGGTCCTCAATGGCCTCTCCAACGAAGCCACCCTCAATGGCCGAATAGTCACCGTGGGCTTTGGCGAATGCCTTCTCCAGCAGAGGAAGCCAGGTTTCATTTGGGTCTACACACTGTGCAAAGTAGAGGGCCCGCGAACCCGTTTGCCACACCCGACGATACTCCTCTTCGCTGTCGGTGCGGTTGATGTCGTCCCAGGTTTGACGCTCATCAACTGACTCGTCGTAATCTGCCGCGCGCAAATAAAGCTTGTCATCGACGATATATTGCTGCCATTCGCCATCTAGTCCCACCGTTAGTATCTTGGCGTTGTTGTCGACGCTTTATTTACGTACCGCGATAGAACACAAAGCCATAAATGCCGATCGTCTCATTCCGAGCAACACACATCTTCTCAATCAGACCACTTTTATTCCCCATCGTACACAAGGCGGCCATGAGCCAGCAATCACCATCACAACCCTGACGCACATCCGACGCTGTCGGTCCATTGACGAAGAATTGTGGGTTTTCAAAGATTTCCTGGAACTAGTCAGATTTTTGAACACCATCAGCACCAATGCACATCATCTTACAGTGACTCGCTTCACACCACGCGGCCTCATCTCCTCATTGACTTTGTCAAGGCCATCCAAACAGTGCCTCCGACCTGACTTGAGATCCAGCTCAATGTCAAAGTGGGGATCGGTGTACTTCTGATTTACTCGCTCACATTGCTTGACAATGCGCTCCACGGACTTCTGACATTCCTGCTTGGCTTGTTCATAAGATTTGACAGCCTCGTGGCCCTGGACCACGCCATTGGGCACGCGCTTGGCCCGCGTGCGAGCATACGGGTTATCCGGCAGCACGGTATACACCTTGCCGGGGTATTTAGTATTAAACTGCTCCCAGAACTGCTTGACAGACTCCTGTGGCGCCTGGCAACGTGGGCGATGCGGAGGCCGACTGTTCGAGCGCGAGGATGGAGTGCGGTTAGGGATACCGTACCCCATATCGTCGTAGTCTTCCATGGTAAGCGTGATATACTAGGTCTCGGTCCGAAACGAACTGATTCACACAGCACTCCAGACACGGGGACTGCACTTTATAAAGCAACACAATGATCACATAAGATCAAAAACGAAGGAAGGCAGTGCAGCCCTAGATACCGATTGACTCCTCTTTCCCCGCTACGCTACTGACCGCTGCACGGCCTCCCACACGGACAGTCCGGCACCAAGACCAGAAATCGCCCATCAGCGCGCACACCGGATTTACGGACGGTATTCCAGGGCATTCGCCGTAAGGCTGCAGGGACATGCGTTAGACTCGATGTGGGCCTGCAAAGGAACAGGCGCAATGGCCGCGCCACGGCCCCCAACTTCCCATTTCTTTTCAGCAGTGCCAAAATGGCCCCCAACTGCGCCGCGCAGAAATCATGGAGGCGTTCCCGGCGTATGCACGATGATTACCAGCTGGGACTAGGTTGCCAATAATAACCCTGTTGTGACGTTAACACCAGGTTTTGGCTTCAGAAGTGGGGGGGCGCTTTTCAGCTCTGACACGAGATTCCATATGC
This sequence comes from Penicillium atrosanguineum, assembly GCF_028827265.1. Lineage (NCBI taxonomy): Eukaryota > Fungi > Ascomycota > Eurotiomycetes > Eurotiales > Aspergillaceae > Penicillium > Penicillium atrosanguineum. The sequence goes on along the minus strand of NW_026623139.1, from coordinate 1,856,644 downwards.
GCTTGTGTGTCTGATTGGATATGACAATCCCGGAGCTGAGTTACTCATCTGGCGTTCGGAAGATACGGCATCCCAGGGACATGCGGGCTGAAATAGCGGAGATGGAGGCTGAAATGCAGTCATGGTGCCCCTGGCAGTGATCTATACTCCTGCAGATTTTAGCTTAAATCGTTTCCCTAGGGTAGCACCGGGCTTATGGTCCGAAAGGGGTATGTACGCCTTGCATTTTGACTGAAAGCACTTGTATCAAAGTAAGCCCGCCCTCCTAGTCACTCCCCCCACCCCATCAACGCCAGATACATAGAAGAGAAAAAAAAAACACAAAAAGAAACAAAGAAACGCATGTCGCCTGGGCATCAGTCTCGTGTGCGATCCTCTGACAAATGAATAAGGTTACACGGAAAATATCTGCGTCGAGATCATCTTAGTGATAACCGTTTCTTGTGCCGTTGGTGCGACCTGAATAGTAAGAGCTGCCGTTGCGGAAGTAGGGGTGCATGCAGGCCTGCTTCGCCGAGAGGCGGTGCGCTGGATCATACTCAAGCAGGGCCTCTAGAAGCTCGAGACCAGCTTGCTCGAGACCGGGGACAATGGCGACATCGGGGCGCTTCCACTTGGGGAAAGTCGCCTTGTAATCGGGGAAGGAGGTGACACCAGGCCAAATCTCTTCATCGGGAGTGCCGAGGACACTGTAGAGATAGACGATTAGTGGATAAATCCATTGAGAATAAAGATAAACACTCACCGGAAGATTTTGAAGATCTCATCGATCTCCGAATCGCCGGGGAACAGAGGTTTGCGGGTGCACATCTCGGCGAAGATGGCGCCGACGGACCACATATCGACACCGGTGGAGTATTGGCGGCCTCCAAGAAGAATTTCGGGGGAGCGGTACCACAGTGTAACGACCTGAGATAAAACGTATCAGTCAAGCGAGTTGCTTCAGGGTTTCCGAACTCGGTGCCTACCTCATGGGTGTAAGTGCGCAGGGGGACACCGAAGGCTCGGGCCAGACCAAAATCGGCAAGCTTCAGGTTGCCGTCGCGATCAATGAGCAAGTTTTGAGGCTTCAAATCACGGTGAAGAATGCGGTGACTGTGACAGTACCGAATACCCTCAACCAGCTGCGCCATAAACTTCTTTACCATGGCGTCGCCCAGCCCCAGGCTTGCCATTGATGTGGATCCATCAGGGAGAGCCTTGCCACGGCCACCCTCGCTGACCGGCAGGGCCTCCATGTATTTCTTCAGGTCGAGATCGAGGAATTCGAAAACGAGGTAGAGCTTGTGACCATCGGCGTGGACAATGTTCAGCAATTGGACAATGTTGGGGTCCTGCATTTCCTTGAGAAGTGAGATCTCACGGATGGCGGTACTGGGAACACCCTCATCTTCGGCTTCCAGTCGGATCTTTTTGAGGGCAACAATTCGGTTTGGGGAGACCAGCTCGCGGGCCTTGTAGACGACACCGTACGTGCCTAGAGACGGAAGACGCGTGAGTCAAGTTCCGACAAGACAATATCAACAACCGCGTCAACACGTACCTTCACCGATTTTTTCGATTTTTTGGTAGTTATCCATGGTGGCGGAGACTTCTGATTCAGCTTCACTGTCGGCCACGTTAGCAAAAATGACAGGGACCGAGAAAATGGGGGCGAATGCAGATTGGACGGATGATGGGGGGGGTGAGGGCGAAGCAAGGAGGGACACGAGGGGGAAGGAATCAACGAGACTTACAGGCAGTCGGAAGTCGATCGTCGATCTCTGAGACCACGGAGCTAGTCAAGTGAGGTCTCAACACCAAGGAGGTCGTAATTTGTCGGATTGAAGATCTTCACTGAGCAGGATCGTTACAGTAATGGGGAGAGAAAACAAACAACCCCCGCGCCGAGGCGGTGAGCGCGTACATTTACTGTCCCTCGCCGATCTTTTGGAAGTCCGCATCGCCATGGCCCAGATCCAAGACCTCAATGCCCACGACCGCCCTCCGGAGGCTGTCCGGCTTTGTTTCAAGAAATACTCCAAGCTTCCTCTGTCGGAAATTGACAATGATCCCGGCATCCTCGATCTACAGCGGGTGGATCCGGACAACCTACCGCCTAGCCTGAGCATCTCGCAGTACATGTCCAGCCAAGAGCTCCGACTGGCATTCGATGACTTCATTCGCGGGGGACATGCGTCCGGTCAAGACCATGCTCCCTTGGCGGAGAACATGCCAGTCTATACTCACAACTCGGTTTCCGGTCAGCCTTGACGGTTCTCCGAACTAAGCCCTGCAGCTCAAAGAACCCTTCCTAACCTTCAACAGGTCTCTTGATGATACCCTCCATATTCCCTCCCACCGTCCAGACCGAACTCCTGTCACGCCTGCTCCACCGAGACCTCCCTAACCCGGAACATAAAACCAATCTGCACCTGCATTACGACGTCACATACCCGGAAGGAACAGACAGCACTGCCACCACAAAGTCGTTCTTCGCAGACGATCCTACACGCACACTACAGCCAAAGGATCCTTCAGTTCACAAGCCTCTGCCCATCCAGAGTGTGCTCGAGAAGAAGCTCCGCTGGGTCACGTTGGGTGGCCAATACAATTGGACCGACAAGGTCTATCCTCCCGAAGCCCCGCCGCCATTCCCACAAGACGTCGCGAAGCTGTTGAAGGCTGCGTTCCCCGAGACTGAGGCGCAAGCGGCGATCCTGAATTTGTATTCTGCTGGCGATACCTTGAGTGCGCATCGAGATGTAAGCGAGGATTGCGATGTGGGCTTGATCAGCATCAGCTTTGGGTGCGATGGCTTGTTTCTCGTTAGCCACGATGACGGGAATGCGGCAGAGGTCATTCGGCTTCGGTCAGGTGATGCCGTCTACATGAATGGAACTTCTCGGTTTGCCTGGCATGGAGTCCCTAAGATTTTGCCCTCTACCTGCCCGAGCTGGCTGGCAGAGTGGCCATCTGCTGGGCACAATGCGCCGGATGCTCTTATTGATCCTTATGAGATGTGGAAGGGCTGGATGTCTGGCAAACGGATCAATCTAAATGTGCGCCAGATGAATATCCCACATGTTCCGTGAGATATCGGAGTTCATGTCTCCCCAATTTCTAAGCGAGGCAAGCGAATTCAGCCGCCAATGCTTTCTCCGGGGTCTGCTCTTGTTGGGGTATCTCAAATCTTGTGCCAATCTAGTACTGCACCCCCAAGCTGAACAATTTGGAGAAGATTGTGTCCACGGTCTTCCTACCCTAAGTGCGATGGAGGTTCTCCTTTGGCACATACTAGACATCTACCCCAAGGATGGCAAACTGATTTGAAGTTCACCCCAACGTATGGCATATGGACCTATCAAAAAGGTGACAGTTCGGATCTGCTTCCTGTCAACAGTCCGAGATTCTCTGGCCTACCCGTAAAATCATGGGCCAAGAATGGTGCATTTTGTGCTGAATGATACCTTTGAAGAGGAGCGTCGCTTGAGGATATCGCCTTGGGTACTCAGATTCAACGTGACACTATCTAGGATCTACATAGACCGGGTTGCCAGGATATGAGATAAAGAATGCTGTACTTTTGGTGCCGTAGGCTGTGTCTCCGCGGTGCTAAATCCGGTCTCCAACCGACCCCAACACCCCCGCCCCGCGCGATAAGCATAGGTCAACTTAAATAGAATATATTGCACGAAAATTATCATATATCATCTCATTTCACTCACGATGACTGACTCCAACTGGTCTGCTCAAGGAGAGGCTAAGCGCCAATCAATTCTCAATGCGATTCCCGAGATATGGCGGCTGAAGGGTCCCATCCCCACGGCTGTCGAACAGCGTGATGTTACCGGACCTTATATTCAGCAGTTCCTCAGCAATCGTGAAATCGAAATCACTGAGTCTGATGCTGTTGATATCACTGCTGAAACGACTTCAGGGCGCTGGTCGGCTGTCGAAGTGACCAAGGCCTTCTGCCATCGCGCCGCAATCGCTCATCAACTGGTACGTCCCAAGTAACAGATATCGCGGACTTATGCTAAAAAAAAAGTGAATAGGTCAGTTGTCTACACGAGATCTTCTTCGACGCAGCAATTGAAGACGCAATCAAGCTCGATGCCTATTTTGCAGAGCATAAAGCGCCTACCGGGCCATTGCACGGTCTTCCCGTTAGTCTGAAAGATCAATTCCATGTCAAAGGTGTCGAGACTACCATGGGGTACGTGGGCTGGATCGGCACTTTCCAAGGCCAGCACGACGATCCACGCCGAGCAACAAAGGAGAGCGAGCTGGTCAGAGAACTGCGCAATCTGGGTGCGGTACTCTATTGCAAGACCAGCGTCCCAACTACGCTGATGGCAGGTGAAACCGTCAACAACATCATCGGCTACACATGGAACCCCAAAAACAGACTTTTGTCTTGCGGCGGTAGTTCCGGCGGCGAGGGAGCGTTAATCGCGTTACGAGGGTCGCCCGCTGGCTTCGGGACTGATATTGGCGGCAGTGTGCGCATCCCAGCTGGATTCAATTCCTTGTATGGATTACGTCCTTCTTCAGGCAGAGTCCCGTATCAGAGCGCTGCCAATTCTGCGGATGGACAGAGTACTATTTTGTCAGTTATCGGACCGCTTGCGCCGACTGCGCGGTCTCTGACGTTGTTGTTTAAGGCTGTTCTCAGTCAACAGCCGTGGCTTCATGATCCACTTGCATTGGAGATCCCATGGCGGGATACTATCGTCGAAGAGACGCGCAAGTTGATCAATCAGGCCACAAGCGGTACTTCGTCTCTTGCCTTTGGGATAATGCCTTATAATGGCGTGGGCCGTATCCACCCACCCATTGCACGAGGAATGAAACTTGTTCAGCAGACTCTTGAGCGGCTTGGACATAAGGTCATACCGTGGAATCCACCCTCTCATGAGAGGGCTCATGATATAGCTGTATGTACCCTTTGACTCAACTGAAAGGTACCTGTGTGGACCACGTTGACATATACCAGGCCAGAACATTCGACATGGACGGCGGTGCAGACTTCAGGCATCACTTCAGTCTCTCCGGGGAAACGCAGGCGAAACAAGTCATAGTCCAGCAAAACGGGCCCCAGCTGAGCGCGTCAGAGATTGCAGCTCTCAATATCACCAAGCGTGAATATCAGAAAGAATACATGGACTACTGGAACAGCACAGCAGCTCTCACTGGCACTGGTCGTCCTGTGGATGGACTCTTCTGTCCATTGGCATCTCACGCAGCAGTTATTCCCGCGCAATACGAGAGTGTGGGCTATACAGCATTTGTCAATGTGTTGGACTACAGCAGCATCTCTATCCCGGTGACATTTGCAGACAAGACGGTGGATGTGCATGGTAAAAACTTGTCTTTGTCTGCTGATTATATCAATTGGAATTGTGAGTCTACACTTGTCTTTCTTAAGCTTATGTCGCTAACTTGAACTAAAGATGATGCGGACACTTATGATGGAGCGCCTGTTGGCATTCAACTCGTGGGAAGGAGACTGCAGGAGGAAAAGATGCTCACCATTGCGGAGTATATTGGGGAAGAGATTGCTCGTGACATTTGACGACCTCATATTTGAGGTCTGATATCCCGGTCAGGTCGAGAATTGTCCTCAATCTTCTAAGAATTGAAACCTTTATTCTCAATGTATCGTATAGCGCCAAGTCCTTTGTAGCCTTATAGTATGTAGCTCCGATATCTCTTTGGACGCTTAAGATTCGGAGTCGCATTACGTAAGGTTGTAAAGGAACTTTATGGTAAAAGGGCCTAAACACTGTGTTTTTTCGGTCCTCATTTGTTTCTTGGGCATTTCTGTAAGTTATGGTCATCCTCTCTCAAAGTAAAGACAAAAGATCTTGGGGTTCCTAGGGTTGTATTATTATAATGTAGCGTTAAAATATACATCTTGTTCAAAGCTCGTGTGTCGTTGAGTCAGATGCATAACAAGTTCCCAGGTAAGTTCGGGGTGTCATTTCACAGTAAAAGTTGCTATACACGTATATATGGTGAGGTGGGTTTGAAAGCTGAGATATTGGCTTACCCAGTTCACCAGCAAGTTTATTCTCAGGTTGATTGTTACAGAGGCATTGATATTGCTAGCACGTGTACTGTGCTAGCCTCGAGAAGAAGACGGCGGCGTCTGATTGGAAGGCGCAGCCAAATTGGAGAGGATCGGTGTGGAAGAGTGCCAAGGAGGCCTGTTGGCCGGTGGCTCGGCGGATGGTGCATTTGGACCGTCCGATCCATTCATCAGCCTCGGGCGTTTATTTTGCTGACCCGGACCACTACCACCCGGTGGACTGCGGGGGTCGGCATGAGAGTAAGGAGAAGCGTAATTCGTGGAGGAGGCTGGGGTGGATGTGTTTGCGGGATCAGGACTCATCGCGACAGGAGCCTGCATAGGACGCAACCGATTTGGGTGAGATGATGTATCCTCGCCTGGCCGTGGAGGACGAGCGTCAGGGCTCTGGCGTCGACTATTATCTGATTCCATGAAGCCGCCTGCGTTTATCCCATAGCCCACTCCAATGCGGCCCATACCCTTGTCATGCATAACAACACGCTTCCACTTGGCAACAACGTTATCATAATCCCATCGTGCCGAGTCGGGGCTGATGTGGCTCTCTTTTGCGTCAAGTTCTCGGGTTATGTCCCGGGACAGAGGAAGCATGTCTGGTGGGAATAAAGCGAACTCACGAGGCCATTGGCAAGCCCCAAGACGCTCAACTTGGGCACGCAACTGATTCGCTTCCTGCTGGACCCTCGCAAGCTGCTCATCAGAAGACCTGCGTCTCTCAGCTTCGCGGGAAAAGGCACGCATAATTTCCAGTGACCATGCTTCGCGACGGGCCTCTAGAGGAAGTGTACTCCAATGATTGAACGCCAGGTCCAGGTGCCTGAAACTGATTTCCTCATGCTGCTGGGCCGTACGATAGACCATTGCATTGTCCATGCCGCCGCTTGGGTATTTTGGGTGGGATGCGGGGTCTGCGGTGAGCTGATCAGACTGCCATTGTGCGATCTTGGAACGAAGTGCTTGCCGGACGATATCTAAGTGTTCCGCGCCCGGTGCTTGAATCGGGAATGATGTAGGAGAAGAAAACGGGTGGGCCGCAAATAGGCTCGGAGGGGGAGGGAGAAGATGAAGACACAGAGATGGGAATGTCTGGGCTTGAAGATCGAAGTCGAAAGGAGATGGCCGAGGTCGGAAGCCCGAAACAGCACTGGCAAAAAGTTAGCTTCAATTTCAAGAGGATAAAATGGTTGTTATCGCATACGTTGCAGCCTTGATATTGTCTAGTACCTCGCGTAATGCCAGCTCGAGCGCCTTCATTGTATCCGGATTGTTCGCCGTAGCACCCCGGCTTGCGTAGTCCGGTAGCTGCAGCGATTCCGTCCGCGCGGGTGCCGGCGCAGCCCGAGGTCCATCCAGAGCCCGACTCGGATTGGGGATGTCGTTGATGACACCAGTTGCGTGCCAGGTAGGTGTGTTGAACATCATACGCACGGGAGCTTCCCGTGACTTCGTGCTCGGTTCTCCCGATGGATAAGGTTCTGTGGAGCTCTTGCTCAGATCGTGATCGGGGCTTCCGTCATGCTTGCCAGAGCTCGTGCGAGCCTGTCGACGTGTGATCCCACTACGGATGCGCCGAATCTCCTCAACGTTGTGGACGCCGTCGGGCTTCTTCTTGAAAAGGAACTGATCAAGGTGGCGGCCGAGGGATGAGGATGTAAACGACTGGTTGCAGTATTGGCATTTGCGATCCTTAGCCGTCTGGTTATTCGCCGACTTCGAGGCCGAGTGCTGGCTCTCGTCGCCGCGCGACTCTTCGGGGGTCTCTCTGGGAGTTTCTTCCTTCATGTCGGCGCGAGTGCGATGGTAAGAGAGTAGGGTGGAGCTGTGGGGAGATGGGAGAGACCGCCAATTCAAACGTAGATCAACATGACATAAAGCAATCGAGCATGCGCGTTGTGTATCCGGAGAAAGAAATTGGGGGCGGCGGTTGAAGAGAGGAGGCGCCAAGCTTTTCCGGCGCGGAGCTGAGATCCCCACGAGAGCAGTGCTACCCTACTTTTCTACAACATCTTTCTCGCTTCCGGTTCAATCAATTTATTTCGAAAATTGTCTCTAAAGATAAACAAAAATAGCCCATTCGTCCGTCTAGATCAAGCTTTACTACTTTTACCACCCCTAGTCCTGCGTTCGCTGAGCCACCGCTTGAAATCACGAACACCATGGAGGTATAGCCATGAGAAGAAAAAGACTAGGAAGAAGTTGAAGAAAACGAAGGCCCAAAAGATACCCTAGGTGATTCTTAGCACCAAAAAACATATAATGTTGTCATTTGAACTTACATAATCTCTCCACTTGTGCGAATAGAAAACATTGAAAGTGGCAGCCTAGTAGATCTTCTTGTTAGCCTCCGTTCGCACAGTGGGTGCTTCTGGTATACTTACGAACGTGTCACCCTCCGAAAATTGGCAATATGCGCACATCCCATTCGCGGCATCACGGACATAACCACCAGCTTCCCGTGCATAAGCACCTGCATATTCTTGGCAAGTCATGCCGGAAGGCGGACTAAATTGGGCCTCTTCGCGTTCCACGCATTGCACGGGAACTTTGTGGGTGACAACACCCAGGAGTCCCTCGAGCAAATAGTGAAAAGGCGTAAGCCAATACATCCAGGATTGCCAAAAATGAGGTAGAGCTGAATAGGGAACGATAACACCGCAAAACGACACGACAAAGGTGAAGAATGATGGAACTAGCAGAGATGCAAATAACTCATTTGGTGCAAAGGCTGCAATGAATTGGCCGAAGCCGATATAGTAGCACTCATACACCATGAGCAGCATCCATGTATAGCCCGAGCTGAACGAGTCGCGAGGGAACCAGATACCCCAGTACCTAGATCTCGTAAGATATTCGAAGCTTCATGGAATCAGTATGTCACTTACCAGCAGTTGAAGTACACAGATCCTGCGAAAATCGAGTATGGGAGCTCTGGTAAGATTGTGCTCACTACAAATGCAACCCATGAGTACATTTTGGAGCTGGACTCGCGCGACTCGTAGATCCCTCGGAAATGAAGGTATCGTGGCTGTAGCTGCTGAATGAGAGGGGGCGAGATAGTAAGGGTCATGAAGATGGAGAAGAGTCTCGACTGCATGTCAATATAGCTGTTCCCAAGATGCCAGAATGTGAACGTATTGAAAAGGCCGGTAAAGATATGAAGCATCATTTTGCCCTAGAACATAGTATTAGCAGCACGATCGCCAGATATACATAAAGAAACAAGATGCCGTACCAAAATATAATCAGGAAGTCTCCAATATGCCACGAATGCTCTCCTAGTCACTGCCACGATTTGCGTATAGAGAGGCATTGCATATTCCCGATCATCTTTGATCTTTTCGTCGTCTTGCATCTCATGGCGGGAGCTGATAATGTTCTCTACCTCATCTGTAAGCTTCTTGGATTCTGGAGAGTCGGCCCACACATCACCCCAGTCTTGGCCCTTATAATCCGGGTTGCCAGCACCGATGACCTCGAGCATGTACTGAAGATGAGTCAGAGAATTCTTCGGTGTGGGTCTAAAATCGGTGATGAGCACCTACCTCTGCCGGGTTAGCATTAGACGGGCACTTTTTTCCTCCATTGCGCTCAAAGTAGTCTATCAGGGTCTTGGAGTCGAGTCCAAGAGCACCGTTGTATACCACCCGACCACCACTCTTCAGCAGAAGTAGATCATCAAACTGCTCGAAAAGCACAGCCGATGGCTGGTGAATAGTGCAAAGTACGGCTTGTCCTGCATCTGCCAATCTCCGAAGGAAGCGGACAATATTGAAAGCTGCGAGCGAGTCGAGACCGGAAGTTGGCTCGTCCAGGAATAGAAGTAATTCTGGCTTGCTGGCAAGCTCCACCGCAATAGTGAGTCGCTTTCTCTGCTCTTGGTTCAATCCAGATCCCTGGGATCCGACCGTCGCGCCAGCAATGGGCCGCATTTCGAGTAAGTCAATAACCTTCTCGCAGTAATCGTACTTTTCTTTCGCTGGCACTTCCTTTGGCTGACGCAAGAGGGCTGAAAATCTTAGGGACTCTCTCACAGTCGCAGTTGGTTCATGAATGTCCATTTGTTCGGCAAACCCGGTCGCTCTTTGGAAGCTTTTTGGGAGAGGTCTATTATTGTGAGATGAGCAAAGTTGCTGGATTTCGGAGCAATATCTTACTTTCCATCGACCAAGAAGCTGCCAGTGACGACTCCGAAGTTGATTCTCTGTGCCAAGGCATTGAGAAGTGTGGTTTTTCTTGAGTCAATTAGCCATCGTTCATTCTAGGTCTAAACGGCAATGTCACTTACCCTGCACCAGATGCGCCCATCAACGCTGTAAGCCGACCGGGCTTGACATAACCGTGAACACCTTGTAGCAAATTCAGCTGACCACCTTTGTAGGGGATCGTATAGTTCACGTCCTGCCAAGTGAAAATCGATGTACTCTTGGCAATGTCCTGAACTTTCTCATTTGTTTCTTTATCCTTCAATTCGGGAGTTGCACCATTCTTTGTCGCTGACTCTTCATCCACTGGTGGCCCAGTATGCTCAATTGCATCTTCCACCGTCTTCGGTGCTTCACCTCTCTTGAAAATTGTGACGGAGCTTCCACCCTTGTTAGGCTTCTGGATCTCCATTCCGAGCATTGTCAGAGCGACGAAGAAGAGAAACCATCCAATGATGATGCCAAAGTTGCGCCACAAATGCGCGCGGCTATACGTGAAGGCAGTCTTGATATAGTCGGCCCCATTGACTGTTAACTTATCAGGAGTGCTTCCTTGTATAGCGCAGGTCTGATGACCTGGAGATGCATTTGGACCCGCAGGAACGATGTATGGTGCCTCGCATATGATATCGAGATTGTGAAACTCGTTGGCCATCAATGATTCAAAGGCATATTGCATGGGGTTGATCCAGATAAGCCATTTGAGCCACGGGTGCATTTTCCAAGGAGGGATGAGGTATCCTGGTTGCTAATTTTAGCAGATCCTATATGGGGCTTTCCAATATACTTACCCGTGTACACAACAAGTGCCTGAATTGCAACTCCAGTAAGGCGAGTAGCTAAATAAACGTCAGTGAAGTTCCGAGGTTTTTTCTGTAGATAATATTACCAATGTCCAGTGATCCACATAACGCTCCAAGAGATCGGAAGAACGAGTACATCGTCATAGTGAGTATGAAAATGAAAAGCAAATTAATGAAAAATTGGGAAGGTGTCCGGGAAAGATTTGCCATGCTGCAATGGGGGTTAATGAATTGTGGGCAAAGGGGTATGGGGATTGATCATACAAATATACTATTAGGTCAAAGAGCACAACCTGAATAAACACCAACGGAACATCCACGACAACCTGCGCCAGGGCATACGCTGATGGGCGATAGAAGGAACTGGATCTGTTAGAGTAATCCTTTGCAAACTCAATAGTCAAGCGGAAACATACAAGCTTTTGTGTTTCAGAAGAATTGGTCGACTATGAAATGCCGACGTGAGCTCTGCTAGAGCAAGCAGAGCATTAAACAAAAGGATGAAGAACATGACACCTCCCCTAGTAAAAATTCCAGAGCTAGAGGACAGTTAGCTTTGACAGCTTCGAAGCTTTGGGGGTTTGACGAACCTTGTATTGGGGAGGTTGAAGAACAAACTCCCCACGATCAAAGCTTGGAAGATAATGACCCCCCATTTCCCAGCCAGCGCCGCTCGGTCTCCAAACATCACGAGAAATTGCCGATGAGTAAGAATCATAACCTGCTTCCAAAATGAGACAGTGTAATTCTTAGTCTTCATGTTCTTTCTGGCAGTCTCTTTTTCGTGCGCCCCTTCTTGTATCTCTTTCTCAAACCTTTCAACGTCGGTGAAGGAAGCCTTGAAAGCATCACTGTGGCGATATGCAGCTTGAAACTCGTCAGCGGTACGGGGAATCCGGTCTTCCCAACCAGGCTTGACGCGTCTTGCGTGTGGATCACTGACAGATGTCAAGAAATCAGGGGTTGTCCATCGTGGTGGACACTCGAAACCCAGTCGTTCAAAGTAGGCCTTGGCGTCTTCGGATCGACCGTAAAAAGCGCACTTTCCATCTTCAATCAGGATAACTTTATCGAACAGATTAAACAAGTTTTCAGAAGCTTGGTAAAGAGCGACTAGCGTTGAGACGTGCGCGGTATTGGTCAAACTTCTCAAGCTCTGGACATACTCGAGTGCCGTGCTCGCGTCCAGACCTTTCGTCGAGTTATCCCAGCATTGTGTGCTAGCTTTGGTAACCATGGCCTCCCCGATCGACACTCGCTTTTTCTCTCTGAATTCAATTTGATCAGCACGGACTTGAAGTTCAAGAATATGGTGAACAATATTCTACTTACCCTCCAGAAACTCCTCGGATAAGCTCGTTGCCAACTCGAGTTCCTAAAGCATGCTCGATCCAAAAGAGCTTGGCGATCGCTGTGAGAAACGTCTGCTGGTAATCTTTCTGACTCTCTCCTGGAATTCGTGAGGATTTATCCGGGGTTCTGGTCTTGAGAGCGAAGAGCAACGTGTCTCGCACAGTCAAAGTGGCATAGTGAAGATCATCCTCGGGATTATATGACACTATTCCGGTTATTTTATAAATATCCTTGAGATGAGGTAACACTTACCCTCTGACCTATAGCTCTTTGCCACGGTGGACGAATCAGCTCCGCCATACCTCACATCGCCTTCGATGCTCTCATATCCATATCGTTGATTTCCAATCACCTTCAAAAAGGTTGAACAACCGGATCCAGGACGACCCAGCACGAGAAGCATTTCTCCCGGTCGGACGCAACCGGTGAAATCATTCAAAATAGTGCGAATATCGGCCTTTCCAGCTCCAGTGCTCTTTCTACCCCGAATTAATAATCTTTTGATCAACCTCGGGATACCAAGAAAGATATCGCCATTGGTGGGCTGGAGAGCTGCTCCAAGGCCCACGCCTTTGACAGACAGGTTCTTCCAGACTACTCCGGCATGTCTTGTATTTTCTTCCTCGGAGTTTGCTTTTCGCTCTTCACCAAACATCCGAGAAATCAGCCGTTCGATCGTTGCCCATTCTTCGCCCTCATGGCCGGACGCATAGCTGCGTCGGTGGGTCAATGTTTGTGCAAGACTTGTATCAGTCAGTTGAGCTTCCTCTGAGCCTCCATCAGGCTGGTTTGTTGGTGCACTGTGAATCGGAGCAAAATCTTCCTCTTGGCCGGACTCAGAAGATGTATCGACACTTGCAGGAGCAGATTCGGTTGAAGCGCGCCTTCCTGTTCGTGACCCCAACGTCGTACCACTATCGGGACGGTCCTGGCTCATAATGATCTTGAATTGATACTTATTCGATAAGGGCAATTATGATGGTAGTGTGCCACTGGTAAATGGCTTAAAGACAGAGAAAATCACACCTTGGGGACATGCTAATTGTGCTCAAACCAGGTAGAATATACCGTACTGACCATCAACCGACTATATAGCAGATTCAAACTAATGTTTCAGAAGGTGAGCGGTAGTTACGTCAAGCATCACAGGCCAGCCAGGTTATGGTACTCGGTGTCGGAGCTTGAGGCTCCCGGGCAGCTTCCTAAAGTCCGACTACATCCGGGCAGGGGGGGCCTGTTCATCGTCCAATAATATGACGAGAGTTACATGAGCACATTCCGATTATGGGAATTGTATGGCTTGATCTAGATGATACTACCATGGACATTGCACCCCGGACTTCAAAGCTCCCGGACAGCGGAGGTTACAGGCCCGATCATGAAGTCATCGATCGGCCGATCGTGCCTAAGTCTCTTTGGCCTTTGATCTAGGCCCTTTCTATTCCTTGCTGAATATTTCTGACCTTGCAAGGTATGCGACTAGAAAGGCAATACTTGGTTAAGAAAGTTCGATATCGCGTGTTCTTAGGTGCTACCAGGACCAAATGATTTGCATGTTCACCGGGGCTTGTTGCTAAGGTGTACATGTTCTTCCGATTATTTTTAAGATATCGGCTGCCACCAGTTTATTGACCCGACCGGATAGATTCAATAAAAATAAAAGATCATCGATCCAAATTCTAAGATTGGTTTTAGTCAAAAGAAATACATTCAAATGCGGGCAGCAAAAAGTGAGTTTGTTTGAGCGGATCCTCAAAGCACCGTCACTCGAGTGTCATTAAAGACCTTACCCTTTATTCGTTAATTGATTTCACAATTATGCCAAATACAAGCTCCGAACAGTTTTAATTTATCTAGCTAACAGGCCCTGGAGGTGACCAAAAACAGCAGAAAGCAAGGGGAATATGCCTTACCGTACGAATGTGGTCTCGAACCCCATTTTTGACGTGTTTCTATAACACCTCCCAGCTCGCACCTCCCACTTTTGAAAATTAAATTTTCTGGAGCGAAAAACCCGAGAATTTATCAGAAGGACCGCCGCCTCCTTCGATTGCAGCGGTTTGCGATCCACGATACAGCTCCAGCGTGGACAGCGAGAAGATGACTCGCCTCGCGTTGGAGGGCCGCATCAGTCAGCTATTCAGAAAAGTTCGGTCAGGCTTCTATGAAGCTGACAAATGAATGGTTCAACGCGATGATGTTGTCGAAGATCGCACTCATATCAGCCGACTCCAGCCGCTCGCAAACGGGGCAGGCATGATATCGTTTAGCTGGACTTGTGCATATTAAAGCTGAATGGAATCAAGGGCCAGGTTTAAAATGGCGAGGAGTTCGACCTACAGCTTCCTAAGCTTAAGTTGTCATCTAAGCGCCAAGCATATTTGGAGCATGACTTTCAACGCCTATTTCAAATATTCAGGCTCCTTTTTCTTTATTCCTTAGATGTGGGTAGAATGGCATAAATATCCTCTTTGTCTTTAATATACACTGAACAACAGCGACTAGCTGAATATTAGCTAGCTACTACTATTCCTAAATGCTTATAATGAGCTTGAAGAAACATTTCTTTATGTCTAGAGCGCTTGTAGGCTTCGAAAGACGAGCAAATCTACTAAAGTGAAGATCAGAGGCTGAGTGCGCTACTGTTTGCTAGGGAATGATGGGTACGGCTCCTAAAGTGGTTAGATTGAACTGATAAGACATTCCTGAAAGAAAAACCGAACTTTAACGTACCGAAACCTGCCCAGCAGTACTGGAGAAACAAGCCTCTTCTGCAATTGTTACAATGGTGTCAACACACAATAAGCCTCAATCGACTGCCGGTCGGACCTACTTACTGTTTTATAACACTATCGGTGCCTCCCTTTGGTTACATATCCTATTCACCACGGTTGCGACATTGATCTTTTCCCCTGATGTCTCAGCCGTGTACACATCGCTCGAAGCATGGACTCGATGTGCTCAGACCTTAGCCGTAGCTGAGATACTGCATGCCGCAACAGGTATCACCCCCACTCAAAGCTATCCTCCCAAGACTGATACCTAAAATTTCCGCTATGGATTGCAGGAGTCATCCGATCCCCTGTATTTACCACCTTTACGCAGGTATTTGCCCGCACAGTCCAGGTCTGGGCCATCAACTATGCATTTCCTGATATCACTGCGCTTTCATTGGCCTATACGGCCATGCTTCTTGCCTGGGCAACAGCTGATGCGATCCGGTATTTGTATTTTGTTATCTTGTTGGCAGGATATCCCGTTCCGCGGGCTTTAAAATGCTTGAGGTAAGTCCCCTCTCCTCACCCTTTTCCTTGAAATTTTCTTGGCCATGACCGAGTTCCCGTCTCTTTCTTCCCCCTCCTTGTTTATCCGGTCCGCGTCTGAATTTAGCCTTGACGACAAAGATACATCAGGTTGACACTATTAGATACTCTCTTTTCATAATCCTGTACCCCGTTGGCATCAGCAGCGAATGGTGGTTGATGTATCAGGCGACTACAGTCACGGATAACCAAGCTGTGGCGGCCCTCTTTTACTTCTTCCTGGGTCTCTATGTGCCTGGTGGGTGGCAGATCCTTGCTTTTCATATATTCCAGGGTTAAGACTAATATGTTTCAGGCTCGGTGATGATGTATTCATATATGCTTAAGCAGAGATCTAAGGTTTTGGCACGTGAATAAGTTCTTAGCTATCTCCCCCTCGGCAGCATACAGAAAGCCGAGTCGCATCATTTGGGACTATAATCCTTTGCAGAAGGTCTTTCCAGTCTATTGAAAAGAACACAGCGACGTTTTGCTAAAGTGATGTCCCCGCGCAATCGAGCGCGTGGCGTGATATCGGGGACGCTGTAGTGCCACGCTGTGGACAAATAGCTTGAACCCTTTTCCCCTTTTGAGATAATCAAAAATATTGAAAAATTCATGGATTTTATAATCTTTTTTGTGTTATATGAAATAGCTAGATTGTATAGCTAATAAGATATTCTTTTCTTACCGCGCGTCGTTGTCGTTTCAAGGGTATAGCATCATTGCGCATGAGTGGCATGGTGAGTACATAGTAGATTTTTTTTAATTAGCCGGATGCAGTTGTAAAAACGTAGTAATACTTGGATAGGTGCTAAGTATATGGCCTAGGGAAAGGAATGATAAGAATGCGGAAAGGGGGAGGAGGTTGCATAGGGCCAATTTGGGTTCACATTTCGAAGTAAGTGAGGGAGAGATTACGTGACGGCGTACAGAGCACTTGATTTAGAATAGGTAGAACTGATGTGGAACGGAAACTCATTTCCCTCATTTTGCAGGATAGAAGACTCGGCTTTCGAGAGAAATTGTTGGAAATGTCACATTGCATGTACTTTGTAGGTGTGAAATAACATTTGAAGGGTGAGTGTTGGCAATCTATCCCCTTCAGACCTCCGACGTATACTATTCTGTTCGAAAATTCCTCGCAAAGCAGTAAACTTTATGTCATTGTACCCCACGGGCCTAGTATAGAGCGACAGCGCGTTGGTGGACAACGCGGATTGTTACAGAGAGCACGCGAAAAAGCACTAAATGACGACGCTCAACTGTCGGCTCCGTTATCCTGAGATCAGTTGCACAGCCCTCCGCGGTCCGTGCATCCTGCTGTTCTTGAAGAGTGATCCGTCTATAGGCATTCTTCATCTCGGTGGGCATTTTCTCTATTAATAAATACTGTGAGCAACATGGAGATCACCGGATAAATAATGACAGTGGCTCGTGTTAGATACAAGATTCCCGGATGCAGGGGGCAGGCAAAGTCCGTCTCACTGAATCCGAGAATGGCGCTTTCGGAACACCTCGCAGGTCATCCTTCGGAATGTGATTATCTCTAGATAACACCCAAGATCAAGGTAAGCTAGAGCTTTGTAAGGCCGAAGAACTAATTTGAAAGGCAAAGAAAGCTTGTTGACTCGTTTCAGGCCTGGTTCATCCGGCATCTCAATTGCGTTAGTGTCCTGCGGGTGAGATTGTAAAGACCCCTTTCCGACCACTCATGGGCATTCGGATACTGGGCTGTATGGCATCGTAGGCTTCCGACTGTCAAAATAGTCAGCCCTACGTCAGAGCCGATGAAGCTATTCAGGGAAGGCAATTTGTGGTCGGTCTTGCCCAAGTGGTGTCTCCATCTTGACGGATGATCGGCCGGGAAAGCCCCGCTATCCGGTTTTAGCAGTCGGAACAACTTGAACTCGCAACACACCAGCATGAAGGGCTATCGGCTCTTTGGTTTTGCAACGGGCCTTAGGCTGGAATCTCTGAACATACAAATAGCTGGCTCGAGAACATCATCATCCATCATTGCATTCAGCATCATATCTCAGCATTCAAACAGAAAGCCATTTTAAGGCAAAGCCAACTAAGCATCAATCGTCATCACAAAAAACCTTCTGCACCTACTCTAATCTACTCTATCCCCAATCATCATTTCTATCGACATGGGTTCTACCGGCATGGGTTTCGAAAGTAAACGAGTCGCCGTCGTTGGCGGTGGGCTTGGTGGCATGGCTTTCATGAATGCCGCATTGTTCGCCGGCCTGAAAAACGTCCAGTGCTATGAGCAGGCACATCAATTCGGTGAGGTCGGCGCCGGTGTAGATATCTCCGCCAATGCCAACCGCATCCTCGATACGTTTGGTCTTCAAGAGTCTCTGCTCCGCTGCTCTTCACCTCAACTGCCTTATTATATGCAGTACCACAGCTACCAGACCGGCGAATACCTTGCTCATATTGAAGAGTTCTCAAAGCCGCATGCACGCCTGATTCACCGCGCTCATCTCCTGGATTCTCTTAAGAAGCCTGTCCCAGGTGACCATCTTCACTTGCAGAAACGCCTCGCAGTTATCGATCGCAACACCAGTCCTGATGCTGCACCGTACACCCTTCACTTCGAGGACGGTACTACCGTTGACGCTGATATTGTGATTGGCTGCGACGGTATCAAGAGCAGGGTTCGCCGCGAGCTAGGCTTCGGTGACTCCCCCAAATATTCCGGCCAGGTTGTCTACCGTGGCTTCGTCGAGTATGAGGATCTACCCGAAGAGACCTCCAAGCTCCTTCGCAACGTCGTCAACTTCCGTGGTCCGAAGCGCCATATCCTGTGCCTGCCTATTGGCAACCCATTTACACAGACTGACCGTATCGGTGTCATTGGATTCATGTCTGAACCTCTTGATTCCTGGGACTCCGAGAATTGGATGGCCCGTGCGGATATTGAAACACTCCACGAGCATGTGAAAGACTGGTGCCCCCAAGTCCAGGACGTCATCGAGGGTCTCCACAAGGGCTCATCTGATGGCCGCATGATGAAGCAAGCACTATATGTTCGCGACCCAATTGCCAAGTGGTTTGAGATAAAAGAGAGTCAGAACAACGCGGGTATTCTTCTTCTTGGTGACGCAGTTCACTCCACTCTTCCTCATCAAGGTGTGTCCATATTTAATACATGATACAAATCCCGGACATATTGACTAACACCATATGATAGGCCAGGGTGTCTGCATGGCCATCGAGTCCGGTATTGCACTGGCTACCATTCTTACCCACTGGAAGAATGATGACCTGCACGCTGCATTCCAGTTCTACCAGGATTTGCGCAAGCCTCGCACTGATCGGGTCACAAAAACCAGTTTTGAGGCTGGCAAATTGGCCAGCTCCGACGATCCTGATCACTTCAGCGAAAATTTCAACCCGGACGCATTGATGGAGCGCATGAAGTGGATCATGGAGTACAATGTTCTGGATGACCTGAAAGTCAAGGGTGCCGAGTACATGGACTTCCACGATTCCCGAGTCTAACGGACATTCAACTCCAGTGCTCAAATATTCAGCCTATATGCTTTGTGAAATGGAAATCAAGTGGGTGAGCTCCTAAGCTTTCACATCTCTTGACTAGTTTTATATACTGTATACAATGATCTTCCCCACTTGAAGAGTTCTTGCTTTTGGTCTCTGGACTTATTCTCAGTTATCATGATTTTTGTGTTCGCTTTAGGTTTGCTACTTTGTTTATAAAGTTTCCGCGGTGCCATCTCGTTCTGGGTCCTATCATTCAGTATAGATTTTAATGTAACTTTAGCTCGGTTATTCAAATATGACGTTTATGTGAATTTCATATTTCCCCTCCTTCTTTTCTCTCTCCTGTCCATAGAGATAAACTAGAGCAGAGCCCAACAATTCATTCATCAAGGCTTTGCTCTTTTTGAACAGTATTTTTCTATCAACATTTCAAGCGTACTCAATGAGAACCGTTCAGAGGCCGGCTCAGCAGATGACTGGAAAATTCCAAGACCCTTGAGATGATCTGATTGTTGCACTATGAACCTCCTTTTCTACCTGATCCGTGGTAACGCAGTGCGATTCCTCGGCTTTCGCAACTCAAGAAATCAACTTGGTTCGAATGAATGACGCCTTCAATTTCGGTTCACCTGATGCATCATGTACATGGAATACAATTCTGTGTCCTGAATCCTGCCGCTACGGATATGAACGATATTCACTTTGTGCCATCACCTTAACTGGTCTTCTTACTATTGCTACTTCCTATCATCTCTAGTGCCCCTCTCTCGGCAGCTTTTATGACACGACACAGCACGGTCTCCCTTCTCGACGTATATCAAGAGATTTCAGAAATATAGTCACAAGGAAGAATTGGGCGGGTACGACTTAGATATCAAAATCCACGAAAGCCCGAAAAAGGGACATAGAAAACATTTGAAGAGCATGGAAAATAGTACGTGGATACACTGGGATAAGCAGCAGCTCTCCAGGGAGCCAATCAGGCCGATTTCAGAGCTTAGCCTGTAGAAGTGAAATAAGCTAATGTCTAAAATGTTGCAGCTATAGCGATTGCTGGATGGCGTATTCCGTCATACTGGCCATCCGCTATTCATGGCCGTACTCATGGCGGTCACAATATTATCGTATAGAATTTCTAGATGGCCACACCTAGTTCAACAGCGCTGAACGTGAAAATATGCGTTTTCCAAGGTGAGGCTCAAAACAAGGAACCCCAAGACCACCCTCACACAACGTCATTGTCATCTGGGCTAAACGGCGGGAGGATCCGCAAGCTGGTGGGGCACACGCAAACAGTCACTCAAGGGAACGTCTTTACCAGTCAGTCTCCCTTAGTAAAGAACAATAGTTGACTCAACCGTGGAAGTAAACATGTTACCAAAACAGAGCTCCCGAGACTACAAAATTTAGGCGCGATCAGGGTATCATGTTGCATGCTACAATTGAGGTAGAATGCACGGACCTCTTTTTGCCGACACTCACCGACAATCAACCGCCACGCCGTCTCAAGGGCGCATTATTTTGATCCGCGTCTTCCGGGAACCAGCTCAAAACCCTGGAAATTTTTAAGCTCTCGCCCTGAGTACCAAAAATTACTCTCTGGAAATACAAGGAGCTTGCTACACGATGGAACCCCCCAGTGTGGTTCCCTTCTGGGGCCCTCAAACATCCTACTTGAAGTAGGTTGCGATCTCGCCCAGTTTCTGCAACAGTGACTAACAATTCCGTTCTAGCTTCTGTGAGGAGGTATTTTTTTTTCTCCAGTTAAGATTTTTCAAAGGGTCCAATGCTGATTCGATTGACAGGATTATGTCGTGACACGATTCATTGCGGAGTTCATCAATACACTCAGCAGCTTCATTTTCAGTGAGTGCAAAGGTTTCAAATAACGCGGTCCCGATTTAATTAACAGAACTTTATAGTCATCTATGGTACATACGGTCTCAGGCAGCTTGCTCAGAAGCAGCAGTCTGGTGGTCTTCGATTAATGTCGTATCTCGGATTGATTGGAGTCGGCGTCTGCTCCGGAGGCTACCATATGACTCTCAAATATCACACGCAGATGTGTAAGTGCTCTCCAATTCTCCTTTTGTCTCCCCTATATGGCACTCTCTTACTCACAGGCACCATTAGCGGATGAGTTGTCGATGCATCTCCTCACGACCCCTCTTCTTTATCGCATCCTTATCTTTCAAGCTAGTCCACAACGGACCAAGATAATTGGAGCAATCCTTCTTACCCTTTTCACTATCGTGATGGTGGCTCATATGGTCATGGATGAGTTCATTATTCATGCAGGTGCATTCGCTTTATCGGTGTACCTGATCGCTACGCGGACCTTGAAAATCATCCCTCAGCAAGTGCCCGATCCTGCGATCCGGGGATGTCTCCGCAGAATCTCATTCTTTGGTTGCTGTATGTATTCCCTATCCAATGTCTCCCTTCCTACCCAAATTATATAATTCTAACGACTATAGCCTGCTTCGCCTTTGGTTACTTTGTTTGGCTGATTGACGTTTGGGCCTGCGGGATGTTGACCCAAACTCGACAGGCAGTTGGTCTGCCATTGGCATTCCTGACTGAGCTGCATGGTTGGTACGCGATTGCTCTTTCCCTTATCATATCTGTAAACCCAAATGCTAACAAGAACATATAGGTGGCACATTTTTACCGCCATTGGCGGCTATGTCGCGGTCGCAATTGTGGACATGGTTACGACGGGTAAAGTCCTTGAAGACCCTACTAAGGAGTTCGCTTGGCCCATCGGCCCAGCAGCACGAGTTATTGAGTCTCTAAATGCGCCCAAGAAACATGATTAACTCGGAGCAAAAAGCTCCTTCCAGAGAACGTCCAGGTATCTGTCAATGATGCCCTGAGAGCTTCTTTCATGGAGGACCCGATAGATTGCCTTGCCCGAATGGTTTCCAATAACAAAATATGAATAGAAGGATAAAGAATTTTAGTTTGCTCGTCCTCTCAGTATCTATCTCTAATCGATTTCGTAAACAAAGTAGATTTTGAAGCCTCATAGTTATAGTTATATAGACGGTGGCTTGATTCCCTGTTGGTCCGTGAGTCCCATGGTTCTTCTATTTATCTTACCCAACTCTGGCTCCATGGTTTTTTAGAGCTGGACCCTGCTGGCTGCATCCATCAAAGCTATTGATAGTGTCACCGCTCAAGCTTCTGTACATACGCGCTTCCAGATTTTCGCCTACGCGAGGCCCTACAACGGTTCTGTACGAAGAACGCAGACTATGGATTTTAGGTGTAAAGTCCAACCCCACCCGACATTCACGCTGGATCCACTCACTAAGATAAGGTATAAAGGCTTTTCCACCGGTTCGCCGCACCGATATGAAAGTCCAATACCTTGACCATCAGCGGGCGGGTCAATAAATCACCTATTCATAGTTAGGAACATTTTCGCTGTACCATTTAAGACAATCAGCCTCCATCGCTCAGGGCGCAAACCTGTTTTGATGATAGCTTTTGCTCTGGACCCTCGCCTCGTTGGACCCTGAAGTTACGTTGAGCCCTGGCGGACCAACACCCGGAGCAGTATGGGTTATGCCATGGGACTATAACAGCAAAAATAGCGAGGAATTACATAGATTCGGTCTCCACTGCAGTATGCACTGCGACATACTCAAAGCACTTCAATATCGCTAAGTTTCATACTAAGCTCTTAAATCCGCCACCAAGTCATCCGTAGGAGTCGTCTCGTGGTCTCACAAATGCTGAGGAATGTCCTCATCCAAAAGAGCATCTTCCCATAGAGACGGAAGTTGCTCCTTTGTGTCCTCCGGGACAGACTCATTGACACTAAACCACTTATTTCCAGGCTCGATTAGATCAGGCTCCACGGTACAATTGCAAGGTGGTGTAATCTCATCCCACTCAGTATAGCATAACCTGCACCAAGTATGACCGCGTAGGCTTGAGCCACCAGAAATACACTTCGCGTCGTTGGTGCTCTCGTGAGCCTTCCCACAGTGACTGCCGCCGTATTTATTTCAGGTAGTGTGGGAGACCTTACATGTGCAACCCTGGCAATTTCCGGATGGGAAGGCTCGCACCTTGGCTTGACAGCAGACGTACGGGCCGATGCTGGTACATACGGCTTTTTTGCCGTCGCATCTAGGTTTGCTGTATTGGAGGAGATTGACGGCTTCTGTGAACATAGAGAGGCCCAGGAAGAAAGAAATTGCTTGCTAAAGACGCATTTATGTACAAGCCTAAGAGGAGATGGCTGGAAGAGGTCACGGGAGCTGTTTTACCTGTTAAATTGTTTAGAGAAGGGAAATAGTCGCATTTTATATATACATCTCTGGATAATCCATAGTGGTACCTTTGCATTAATACATTATTGACACGTATCAAAACTGTTAGAATGTGAAAGTAAGATTGTTTCAAGTGTGATAACAGGGCCTTACATAGGGATTCGTACGGTCATGTTACCCTTAGTTTTCTGCTATACGGCACCGCCGTAGGGTATACTTTTATCCTTTTGTACCCCTACTTAGTAACATATACTCCCTTGCCTCTAAAATCTTATGTAGTAGTATATCCTCAACTAGCCGGTCCACTATCGTTAAACAGGAACGGAAGTATTTCCGTTTGATATATCTCCCTTCCTATAAACGATTAGCTCTAAAGTCACAAATCTCCAACGACGTATTCGTATGAGCTCACTAAAGATCCAGTCATTAATTCTGTTCTTATTTGTTCGGCTTTGGCCAACGAGTTTGATCATATTGAAGGGGCGTTCAGGCGAGAATTTCACTGGTCCATAATTGCGATGTTTCCTCAGGTCCCATGATTAACAGATCATGAAACTTGCATTTGCGCAGTAGAGAGAGTTGGCAGTATCTCATAGGAGAAGACACGCATAACTACGAAGTTGAGAGGAGGGCGAGAATGTAGCTGTTAGCACTAGACACCCATCAACGTGACAGATTGGAACTTTTACCTTGTGACTGGTGGAGCAAAGGACGTCCAGGTTCATTTCGTAAGCCAACTCCAAAATGAAGTTGGGGATGGAGTAATGGCCATGATATGTGTGATATTTCTTCAAAAAGGGTGGTATATTGGGTATTTATTTACAGTAAGAAGGAAATTGAGTCTCGCGCACACGTGTGCCACACTGAAGCTCGACCCTGATTCAATACCTCAAGCGATGAAGGCCCGGAGCCCTTCCTTGTTCATAATCTCACCTTCCACCAGCCGCCCCGTCTCAGCGACCTCTCCATTAACCTGTTGATACCGTACCAGAGCGGGAATGTTCTTGGTGCCCCAAGTTGTTCGGTACACATTCTGAAGATTATTCCACCTTGAGAATGACATATCAGCTTCTTGCGCAACAGACCATGTGTATTCATACAGCCTGGCACAGCACATCGTAGGCTCGGAAACACAAAAAATTCGTTGTACACTTACTCAGGCTTCTGTCCAACTTCGATAAGTGATAGAGTCGGTGCGTCACTTCCAGTAAATGCCTCATTAATATGGGGCAAGGCAGCCCGGACATCCGGACACCACGCTTGCTTGGTTGTGGGGTCTGGTGAGGAGATGAAGGCAATGAAAAGCTTCGAGCCTGGGCCATTAGACAGAGCCAGCTCCTTCGGCGAGCTTGGCAGTGTGGGATTCATAGTGATTGGCATATTCGCGGTCTTGATGTAAAAGTCTCGAATTGGAACCGAGTTTGGGGACGAGACGGACGACACCGAGAAGCTTCAATGTTGATTGAATGTGGATTCTGGATGCGAAGTCCCTGACGCAGTTTTAGTTGCACAAGATGAGGAAATTGTGGCTTTTCGTTGGTCCCGTGACTAAGCGGGTCGCGCATTGGATCGCCGAAGGAAGGCGCCTCGAGGCGCTTCCACACAAAAGACACGGGGTTTCTTCCAACACAAGATACTCCGCGGTATTCGGCTCTTTCAACTGTGCGAGTATACGTTCAGTAAGTAAGTAATGCGATGCCTCAGCCATTCAAACCAAAGCCGTGGCCAATTGCGCCATACCTAGGTAGTCATAGTCAATACTTTCAGTGACCAGTTGCTAGCCATTTCAGAGTTTCATAGCTCTAATGTGACATAGGCATTCTATTAGGGTGTAGCTCTTGTAGTACTCTCGCTGTTCGAGGCTGCTGGAAAGTAAATTTGTTAAACGAAAGTAGAACCCAGCACTTAGACAAAGATAAAGCTAGCTTCAGGCAAACTATTTTTGTATACCTATAAAAGATATGCTTTTTGGTGTGATATCATTGACCACTCAATTACCTAGGTAGGTAGTCGTCTATGGGCGACCTGCGCCGTATGCATGACTACAGTCTCAACTTCGCCATGAGACGAAATAATAGACTCCTCGTGTAGGAGATGTACATGGCATGGCTTGGTTCTTGAGCATCATCCGGCTCCTAAATCTTGAAACAAAAGTAAGGAAAGAAAAAAGACCTAGTGCGCCGAGACATGCGCAATGGTAGACCCTAGCCTTCAAGAACAATGGCTAATGGCTCCCAGCTATCCAACCCACCCTAGACAGTCAGGAGTTGTATGCAAAGAGGCTCTATTCTTATATTCGAGACTGTTATTTTCACACAACAACCCCAGAGCAGACCTTTTTTTTCAATTTTCCATTGCGACTTTGTTCAAGTTTTTCAAAACTATTTCTCTTAGGATACATCTTCTCCATTAACAAAGGATCATGAGTTGGGCGGACCGTATGCAAATCCTACCACTGAATTAATCCATATCAAAGCTAATGTCTCGCAACAGCCTGAGCACCGCAGCCATCACTTTTCGCCTGTCATTGCTGTCGTAGCTGTTTGCACTTGATTGTAATGATGTCACTGGCTGTTCTATACCATATTTTCTACTCGCTCGCCCTCTCATTTGAGCAATTGTGAAAGCGGATACGGGTTCTACTGAACCTAAGTACAAGCAATTTTACCTTAGGAAGTGACCTTCATTACCGTCGTCTATTACGTTCATAACCCTAATTCCGGATGACTCTCTCTGCCAGACAAGTCCACAACACCAAGCTGGTCCACCATGGTCGCACGCTATTGCATCGCTTCAATGGTGTTCATATATAAAATCTATCGCATCCTCTTCTGAACCTCGGTGTGGACTTGTGATATTCTTTTCAAACACTTTGGCAAGCGTCGTTACTCTAGCCATCTGTGCTGGCGGAACCAACCTTATCAATCAATCAATCAAAGTTCTATTAACCTGATAAAGCCTAACTAGATGCGTCGAGGCTATGTAACGGAACCTACCTTCAGGGTGCTCGTCTTGCCATCTGGACTTTCATAACCGACGACTATGTGCACCTTTTACCCGCTAACATTCTCATTCTTTGTTTCCTTGCATTCCTATATCTTTACAGCTTCAGTGTGGACACGAAAACTTCTAACAGAGATCTTCGCGAGCTAACTGCCAGAGGTACCACTTGGCAGCTTCTCATACTAGTAAAGATTCAATTTTCTTCGCGGCAAATAAAATGTAACATAATACTATCTGTTGAGATGAAGATAGCTTTATCTTAGATTCACCCGGTTTCCCGTGGTTCATCTCGTCGATATGACTGAGCGGGGTGGTCAAAGTATTGCCCGTTTTGAATTGAGACCCTAGTATAAGATGAGGAAATGAGCTGATCGACTGCATCGTTGAGTCGATATTCGGAGAGAAATTGTATAAGAGTAGCAATTTTACATACCTGCGAATGTTGCCCGCACCACCTATGCCAAACCCCACATATTTCATCTCCTGCTCTCCCAAGTTTTGTGAACCTGGTATAGCAGCAGGTAGTAGCTCTCTCATACACTCAACTTTGGATAGCAAAAGGTGTTGGTCTTGACTGCCCTCTTCTTCCTTGGGTCCGGTACCCCGAATCTTGGACCAAAAACGATGCATCCAG
This sequence comes from Penicillium atrosanguineum, assembly GCF_028827265.1. Classification (NCBI taxonomy): domain Eukaryota; kingdom Fungi; phylum Ascomycota; class Eurotiomycetes; order Eurotiales; family Aspergillaceae; genus Penicillium; species Penicillium atrosanguineum. Next base: position 1,829,475 of record NW_026623139.1, on the reverse strand, counting down.
AGCATGCTGATACTATGCCAAGTACCAATGGAGGCTCTGTCTTGGTCAGTTTCGCCTGCCTAGCATCGCCCAGTTTAAAAATCAAAGTGTATCTTCATCTCGCTCCAACTTATTATCCAACTCACCTTGTCCTTGGGCTTTCTTGGTAGGTCTCAAAGCGCGATCAGTGCGAACTGGAAATTTTGAGGCAAGCTCACGATTTTCTGAAAAAGCTCTCACGATTGATACACGCGCATCTGTGCTGAAATTTTCTCTGTTCTTTATAACCTCCAAGCTATTGCTTAGCTCACATGAGGGAACTTGACTGCCCTCCGTTTATTTTCTGTGATTCGCCTGATTCTAATGATGTCTAACGAATTGACACACTGCTACTCATTTTGGTCATCATGACTGATGTTTATCTCCACACTATAATGGAAGATTTATGGGGAAGTGGGGAAGCCAATACATCCAGACAAGAGAAAGATAAGGCAATGTAGCCTGATTGCTCTGCCATTTACAGGGCGTCAGTGGCGTCGAGGCAGCGAATGACGAAACTACTGATAACGGGTTTATCCTTATCACGGTGAGAATTATTGCCTTGACCCTTGGGTTTCCAGAATACGCCAGCCAATGCTAACTCAAAAGTTGGGGATTTAAGCTTTTGACAAGCTCTTTGGGGCAAACCTATCTCGGTGGGGCGGGAAGGACATGTGATGAAAATACGCCTGGGATAAAGCATCGACAAATCATCTTTCTGTACATGTTTATCGTCGGATTGTCTATTGTGTAATGATTTTGTCTAGCCAGATAATCATTCTCGTATTTTCACAACGCACAGGCCGCCTCTTACATCGGACCAACCAGGCATCCTGTTCCTATCTCTGCACTATATGTCAAGCTCGGTAATGAAAGATGTGATTGCCATAGAAAGCCATCATTTTAATAAGTAAAAGAACATTGATGCGGTGCAGATACTTGGTCTTCATTTACGGTCATAATAATTCTCTTCATCTGCAGAGTATAACTTGAAAGATCCTTTGAAGAACCCCTGTGATATTGCGCTTTTTACAGCTGTGATAAAGATAATTTGTCGCATCGCTGCCTCTAATATCTTGAGTCAAAGTTCGTCGCAGATATTCCCATATTCACTATTACCTTCCAATGTCCAATACAACGTTGACCGATCCCGCTCCCGAGTAAGTTCTACGCAGGGAGATATTGACCCTTGATCTGCTGTTAAGTGCTAACGCTTGATACTTATAGATGGCTCGATAAAGGCGATCAAGCCTGGCAACTTACAGCTGGTACACTTGTTGCTCTTCAATCGATACCAGGCCTCGCAATGCTCTATGCAGGTTTCGTCAAGAAGTGAGCGCTGTCGGCCTTTCTCAAGTATACCCTTGCATAAAGCTGACAATAGCGAACTACTTCAGAAAATGGGCCATTAACTCCGCGTTCATGGTATGAGCCTTCGTGAACAGACCTCTACCGACACTTTCTCATCCGTCTTACTGGCAGGTTTTCTACGCCTTCGCCGCAACTCTGATATGTTGGGTTATCTGGGCATACAAAATGGCTTTTGGCAAACAGTGGGGCAAGCTCCCTTTGGTTGGTACTCCAGGCCCCGTTTTGACAATGAAACAAAATCTGGCCCAAGCAGTCTTACCCGCTGCTGGTCTCTCGCCCAATTTCAACCTATCAACGATGATATATTTTCAATTCGTTTTTGCCGCTATCACCGTTATTATTCTGGGAGGCTCTCTGTTGGGGAGAATGAACCTTTTGGCATGGATGGTTTTTGTTCCCCTTTGGATCACTTTAAGTTACACCGTTGGGGCCTTCAGGTCAGTTGTCAAGCAAGTTATGTGACTGTATGAAATGTGCTAATCGAGAACCAATCTAGCATCTGGGGAGGGGGATTTCTCACTAATTTGGGCGTTCTCGATTATTCGGGTGGATATGTCATTCATTTGAGCTCCGGCACTGCTGGTGAGTAGAATCACAGCCACGATATAATGAAACCTAACGTGAAGGGGTCCTATAGGGTTTACCGCTGCTTTTTGGGTAGGACCACGCTTGCAGCGGGACAAAGATTCCTTCTACCCGAATAACGTTTTACTCATGCTGGTTGGGGCCGGTATTCTTTGGGTTTGCTGGAATGGGTTTAATGGAGGTGATCCGTACTCTGCGAGCCCCGATGCTGGCGTTGCTGTTCTCAACACAAATATCTGCACCTCCATGAGCCTCCTTGTCTGGACTATCCTCGACTGGATCTTCTTCAAAAAGCCTTCTGTCATTGGAGCTGTGCAAGGCGAGATTACTGGTCTTGTTGCGATCACTCCTGCCGCTGGCTTCGTCACGGGTTGGGGTGCTATTGTAATTGGCGCCTGCTCAGGTTCGATCCCTTGGATCTCGATGAACAGCTTTGGGAGAATGAAATGGATGAAGAAGGTGGACGACGTTAGTAAGTACCCCCAACAGAGATAGTTCTTCCCTTTTGCTCCATTTCCCAAGCTAATTACTCTACAGTGGGAGTCTTTCATACCCACCTAGTTGCTGGCTTCCTTGGGGGGTTTCTCACAGGTATTTTTGCGACAATTGACGGCTGTGCAGCGTTTGGTATCACAACTCTCGGTGGCGCAATTGATGGTAACGGCAGGCAGGTCTGGGTGCAAATTGTGGGTGCTTTATTCATCATCGGACTCAACCTATTTATGACCACAATCATCTGCCTTTTTATTCAATACGTCTTGCGAATCCCTTTGCGCATGAATGAGAGGCAGCTACTTGTTGGGGATGACGCCGTTCATGGTGAAGAGGCTTATGCTTTGTTCTTCGAGGGTGAGAGGAGTCACATCAGTCTTCAGACTACCGCCTTCGGAAGCGATCATATCATAGAGAGCCAACCAGAAGGTAGCTCTCCTAGAGATGACTCTACAGGCGTGGTCAAGGAAGGAACGACAGATTGAGTGAAGTCCAGGGTCATATTATTCTTCAAGTCTGTTTTAGAGCGCTTCGAGAACCTAATATTCTAATTAAATCATATACGATGCTCACAGTCTGTTCAAATCTCTCAATATGTCACTTTCAGAAATAAATCTGTTGATATAATTCTGTTTTAGGTGGCAGGCAGCCTTTGACTCACCCGGACAGCTCAGCCTAAATGAAGAGATGAGGACCATACCAAACTTTGATAGCCACACCAAAGAGTCATGTCAGTGCTTTAATCACGGCCTATAAGTTCAGCTCGTGGATTTAGAAGTATCTCATTATGATGCGTCGTGGCGGAGTTTTCAGTGCGTTTATGAGTAGATCGACTATTCGAGCTCTTCCACCCTGACGGGAGAGTACCGCGAAGAGTGAAGGTGAGTATGGTGGCTGCTTGCATTATGGATCGCCATTTATACTTGTGCCACAGTCGTCTGCTGCTATTCTCAATGTCTAATGCGAAAATATGCTACTCCCAATAGATGAAACCCCGGCGAGACCATCGTACGGGCCACCGAATCGTGTCTTCTCACATGGAACGATGATTATAAGTGAGCTTTCCAGCAAATGATGCGCGGCGCCATTTCACAGGCTTGGGGTCATCCAACGAATGAGATTGACATTCGACGTCGCCGCAAATCGATGCTTCTGCTTTACATATAGATACTGGGGGATGCAGATTGGCCCCTTGACTCTTAAGTCTCCTGTCAAATCTAAGCTGCAATCATTAGAACAGAAAAGACTTAAAATCCTAAAAATTATTTCGCTACATTTGACCAGGCAAATTCTTTCCGCAAGTCTAATATGGATTAGCAATAGTGGGATCAGCTATGGACACTAAAGCAAGGCTGGTCGGATGCTACCCTTTCGAGGTAGCGGGGCCCACGGTAATCGTCGGCTATTCGAGGCTAGTGCTCTTCACCCGCTTCAATCCCCAATGTGCACCTCTAGACATCCACAATTCACACCAAATTATCCACTGGAATATCCTTTGCTAATCCCGATCTCCTGATTCATCCGCTCTGCATTTGCCCCGAGACGCGCGGTTGAAGATGGACGGGGCCAGACCAGCCCGGCCGGACCGGCCTTATCAGCGCACTTACAAGGCATGCATTCCATGTCGGCAACGCAAGGCCAAATGTGATCTGGGAACCGATCTCGATGGATTACCAATCGGCCCACCTTGCGCAAGATGTCGCAGGGAGATGAGGGAGTGCGTTTTTCCCGAGAAACGCGCCTGGGAGCGGTCCCGCAAGCGCGGTATGCTGAGATCATCGAATGTTCTGCCTCAAATTTCTAATCGGTTCTTTTAGCGCGCTCTGACGATGATGAAGGTGACTTTTCCACGCAAGCCGAGCAGTTGGCTTCGGATGGATCGCCGGATAGTCGGAAGGGGCAGCATGTCCAGAGTCATCATCCCACGCAATACCAGGAAACCAGCCCTTTTCAACAAAGCTGGGGATTTACGGGGCATCAAACCTCTCCACAAAATGATCACAGTTCCCAGATTGGCATTAGTCCGGTGCCTGTTACAGATAGGAATATGCAAACGAATCCTTCCCCGAGTCGTGCATATCAAGACAACAGGCACCGCTCGAACTCTAATCTGGCAAGCTCCATGATGCGAACTGTGGTGGCGAGTGGAAATGATGCACTTAATATTCTCTTTGAGGCCGCAACTGCCCAGGATGACACATCTCCAACGGATGAAAGTCCTCTGACGGAAGCTGGACCCCGGTCCGGAGGTTCGAGTGCTAAAGAGCGCGTTACCCCCAGAAACTTTGAAAGCCCGGCAACTTTTGAATCTGTTCCGAGGGCTATTCGTCCAGTTGACATGTCCAACCCTTTACAAGCCACTTTGAATGTCTGGGACGCATGTCGGTTTGTCAAAATGGGATGGTTCACGGCCAGAGAGGCTGTCACATTCGTTGACTTGTAAGTCACTCGCCGTAGGGGTCTCACTTCGGTTCATGAGCGCTAACACCAGGCAGGTTCTTCAAGAATATGTCATGTCTGTCCCCTATCTTGACAGACTTTTACGCCAACCATCAGAATCATTACTGGCTTATCAGTCGCGAGCCAGTGCTATGCAGTACCATCCTCATGATTTCCTCTCGCTATCACGTCCTTCCTGGTGCCGGCGGCGAGTCGAGGAATTTCTTCATCCATCACCGACTCTGGCAGCATTGCCAGCAATTGACAATGCGACTTATTTTCGGACAAGAAAAGTCCACCAAGTCGAAAGTCCGAAGCCTTGGAACAGTTGAGGCACTCTTACTCATGGCTGAGTGGCACCCTCGCTCGTTGCATTTCCCGCCCGAAACAGACGGTTGGGATGACGATCTGATCTCGACCGGTCCAAAACCTTCAGATCATGGTGATTCCAATAGTGAGTCAGCAAATCGCTGGCTGGAGGATATGATTGAGCCATCAAGGAGATCGGACCAGATGTCGTGGATGCTACTAGGGTGTGCCCTCTCTCTTGCGCATGAGCTGGGCATCTTCGAAACAGAAGATGAGGATTCGCCGGGCGAAGAGCAGCAATGGAAAGAGCAAATGACCCTTCGCAGACAACGAGTACAGCGTTTGCTATATGTTTACATCAATCAACTTGCATGGCGCATCGGTTGCATGTCACCAATTCCTCAATCGCTGAACCATGCTGTACTTGGCGGGCGGAAGCCTCGAGGACTAAGCCAGCCAGGGAGTACCTGGCTAATATTTATGGACTCGTGGATTGAACTGACCAAACTGGCCCAATCAGTCACTGATATGTTCTTCCCCTCTGCCAAGTTTGCTCGCCAACAACTGCATAGTGGCCGTTACATTGGACTGCTTGACCATTTCCGGCCACTGCTCAATCAATGGAAGGACAGGTATTTGCAGCCGCACGTTCTTGATCCCCTCTTCTATAATGATCTCTTTATAGAGTATCATTTCGTTCGTGTGTACACCCACTCTGTGGGAATGCAAGCTGTGGTTGAGCGAGCGATCGCAGATTCTGATCCCAACAACTTGGATGAGATGCGGCCAACGACGATCGACACCACCGACTACGAATACATACAAGAAGTAATTGATGGCTGTTGTCAGATTCTGCGGAAGGTCACTCATCTTGCAGAAGGGGGCGCCCTGCGATTCTCCCCGGTCCGTATAGTCCTTCGCATCACCAGTGCTTCGATCTTCTTGATGAAAGCGCTAAGTTTGGGTACGCGACAATCGACTCTCCGCGAATCCCTTGAAGTGCTAGAAAAAAGCATTGCTGCACTTAAGTCCAACGCATTGGATGATGTCCATCTCAGTACTCGTTACGCTACACTCCTGGACATGCACGTCTCGCGTCTGCGACGCAATCTGCTGGCGTCTTGCAAGAATGTCAAAAACAGTCGAGGAACCACACGACGGTCATCCATGGGTCCGCCAGCTTGGCCAGAGAACGGTGACCGTTCAAATCATATCAACACACCTGTGTCTCAGGATTTAACATCCGAACTGAGCTTTATCCCAACCTTCAACGAGATGGGCGACGACTGGCTGTCTCTACCCTTTGATCCTTCTATGGCACCATTCGGTATGAACAACGGAGGTCAGTTCCCGATGTATGAGGGAGGGGCACTGGATTTTATCTGGAATTTGCCGTCATAATGTAAAAAATGTGTCCAAATGTACATATAGTTGCGTACCCACCTGCAAGGGCACGCGGAGTCCATAGCCGTCAACACCGAGATACCCCCGTTTTCGCATCGCATGTGGCCAAGTTTAAGGATAGAAATTTTCTGACGACACGGGAACATAATGTGGCCCGGGATATTCTCTTGCCTCCCCCGGACGGGGAAGCTTAATCCTTGATCTGTCAAAGAATCGGACCCATGAAATCATTCCTGAAGCTCCCGATTTCCCGGTGGCGACCGACGGTCACGTGCAGTCACGTTCCGTTGATGAAAAAGTCGTCGACCCGCTCTCTTATCTGTTCGAGGTTGACCACGCTCATCACTTCGGCCATCCACTGCCATCAACTTGTCCTTCCTACGCCTATCCACCTTCGCCCCATAACCCGACATTTGGTGATCGCGACACCATCTCCTCCCGACTCCCGACTCTCGGCCCTTGCCCCCTTCTGATACGAACCTACATTTCCTTCTACCGCAATACATAATGGATCACTCGAGAGATCCCTGCCCCTGGGTCGCGCTCAGCGACTTTGGTGGTGCCTTCTGCATGGGTGTATGTCTCAATGAACACGTCTCCGCTTGTCCCTGAGTTCAGGCGACTGATTTTCGCGCTTTAGGCTATTGGTGGTGCTGTCTGGCACGGTGTCAAGGGTTTCCGGAACAGTCCCTACGGTGAGCGCCGGATAGGTGCTCTTACTGCCATCAAGGCTCGCGCTCCCGTCCTCGGTGGAAACTTCGGTGTTTGGGGTGGAATGTTCTCGACCTTCGACTGTGCCATCAAGGGCATTCGCAAGAAGGAGGATCCCTACAATGCTAGTAAGTGGTTCATCGGATTTCCTCCGATCTTTGACTTTTCTGACCGATTCTTCTAGTTATCGCCGGTTTCTTTACTGGTGGTGCTCTCGCTGTCCGTGGTGGTGTCAAGGCTGCCCGTAACTCCGCCATCATGTGTGCTGTCTTCCTTGCTGTCATTGAGGGTGTTGGTATCGGTTTTCAGCGTATGATGGCCGACAACACCAAGCTTGAGGTACGTTATCCCGCAAAATTAACCCTTTGGAGTCATGGACTGACTCGTATCTCAATTTAGCTCCCTCCTCTTCCCCCCTCCGAGCAGAAGGCTCTCGCTTAACTTCCTTTAACCTAACATTTCCGCGATCGAATTATCTCCCGGTGGCCGACCACCCACCTCGATCTCTGTTTTCATAACACATCCCTACATTGAGTCTCTCTTCTCAGGTGTTCGGTTTGGGTCCTCATTCTTAAACAACATGGCATAGAGGGTCTTGTTTTATTTTGCGACGCTTTTGATACCGCCTCCCACGGGCCTCTGTTTTCGAATCATTGTATTTTTTGTGAAGACGGCGGGTTCATTTGATGGCTGGTTCCCATAACCAGCATGTTTCTTTTTCGTGGCCAGGTGGCCCTACAAAAGAATTTCTCTGCTCATTCTTCAAAAAAAGCGTTCGGAAAGGGACGTGGTGGATTCTTGTACATTAACGCATGGCTAACAGGCATAATACGCATTTTTTTTCTTGAACATATTTTCAATTCTCATTCTCGGAATAATTCTCAATCATCATTTCTAGCTCATCTCACGAACTTCCAGGTCCGTCTTATCCGAAAGGATGCATTAGCTAGTGCACGGAGTAACATTCGGTGACTCCGCTTCTACTTCCCCGCACCGGCCTCCAGGGCTCTTCCCTTCAACCATCCCCAACACCCAGAATGGCAGCAGAACAACCAACTTTCAAGCCCGCGTTGATCCTACACGGCGGCGCAGGCAATCTAAAACGTGCAACCCTCCCGCCGGGTCTTTACGCAGCTTACCATGCCTCCCTTCAATCCTACCTCCGCTCGACCCAATCGCTCCTTATCAACGGCAGCTCGGCCCTCGATGCCGCTGTCCACGCTGTCTCATTAATGGAAGACGATGAGCTCTTCAATTGCGGGCGTGGTAGCGTCTTCACCACAGCCGGCACAATCGAGATGGAAGCTTCCGTAATGGTGACCTCGGTTCAAGAGCCTGACGAGACCAGAGAGGGTTCCGTGAAGCGCGGCGCAGGCGTGATAGGCGTCAGGAATGTCCGTCATCCCATCCAACTTGCACGTGAGTCTCTGCTTCGCACCGGACATACCGTCGATGGTCAACGGAGCAGTGATGGGGGTAGCATGCATTCGCAGCTTGCTGGGCCTCATGTGGAGACGCTAGCTCGCGATTGGGGACTCGAATTTAAACCTGATGAGTGGTTCTTCACGCAGCGTCGGTGGGATGAGCATGTGCGTGGGTTGAGGGGTGAGGCCGAACCTATCTCCATGAGCCAGGGAACTGTGGGTTGTGTTTGTTTGGATCAATGGGGGAATTTGGCTGTTGCGACTAGTACCGGCGGATTGACGAACAAGCTTCCTGGTCGCATTGGCGATACCCCGACTCTGGGCGCTGGCTTCTGGGCCGAGGCTTGGGATGAGATGGTATCGGATAGTGCTTCGGTCCGGTCTTCTCGATATCTCACCTCGGTCGAGGGGGTTATCGAGGAAGCCAAAAGCTGGTTGGCCGATTGCCTGCCTCCGTTTCTCAGGGAGACTCGCCCTCCAGCTTATGCAGCTCTTCTACCCCATGGTCATCCGGGCACTATCTTTGAGAAACAGTCGCCGTACCAGGTGCCTTCCAGCAAGCCCCAACAGGTGAGACGTGCCATTGCTGTCTCAGGAACTGGAAACGGGGATTCGTTCCTCCGCGTCGCTGCCGCCCGTACAGCCGCCGCGATGCTACGATTTTCTGCACCGGGCCGATACTCGACCCTCGCTGATGCCGTAACTGCCGTGGCTGGTCCTGGTGGTGAACTGCAACGCTCGGCTGGACGGCGCTGGAAGGTCACTGGCGAAGGTGAAGGGGGTATCATTGGGATCGAAGCTGAGTCTGCGCCGACCACTACGATTTCTCACGATCGGCTACGTCGCGGGAGAGTTGTTTCTGATTTCAATTCTGGTGGTATGTGGCGAGCTTACATCGAGGAAGATGATGATGGGAAAGAAAAGGAAGTAATTATGGTTTTTCGCGAAGATTATCAATAGGTACGTACGTACAGTAGTAGTTGGCCTCAACTGCTTTGAGCTTTTTAAGGTGTGGAGGCTCAGTCATTCGGAATATATATAGACAGCGGCAGTTCCCATCTCAAGTGCTGCCATAATATATAGATCAAGCGCTCCGAAACTTTGATATCATTGATGTAAACATATGCATGCGTGTACCCGTGTTCACTGGAGACATTGACTCTTTGTACCAAGGTAAAAAATACCTATGCTTAATCGATCCAATCCGGAGGCCTAAAGTGGTTACCCCAGAGTCCAATGAAACGACAGGAAATAAAAATTAATCGTTTACTTAATAACTGTTCCATAGAATGACTCTTCCCATAAGAATATCCGACTCAGGGTAGTAAAAATGGTTATCAACAAGGAATGAATGTGAGTGAGTAGAAAAAGTACAAAAAAAAACTCCGATAGGGGGAATCGAACCCCCGGCTGCCGTGTGAGAGACGGCGATGTTAGCCACTACACCATATCGGACTGCTGTTGAAATATGTGAATATTATGGCAATATATATCAAATTTATAATATAAGTTTTGGATCCACTGTAGTCAAACTATCACATTGAGTTCCATGATATCCCATACTGGGATACTTCATTATGCGTGCACATTGCATGGACGTATTTTCCCTATCAACCCGGATCACCGACCTCCTGAGCTCCGCCAACTGTAATCCGTCGATGTGACTGCTCGGCTCCTCTACAATCACGCGACGGCAATTTGCGTCCTTCTCAGCTCTGGCCGATGCTCAATAGGAGGAGATCCTTTCTGTCCATGGTCCGTGACATCGACCTGCAGGCTCACCGCCTCTGGCCTCATTCTGTCGACGAGCGTCTGCACGCCCCACCTGTAACCCCGCCTCGTTTAGTGTCGCTAACACGCTCACTCCCTACCTTCCTCCGCTGAAATATCCTTTCGTCCGTATAGAGCCTGGCGTTGCCCGCCACAGACAGGAGCAGATCTCTAAAAACAATGAAATTTCAGATTTTAAAGCTGAATCGGACGCATATAACTACCTCTGTCGAGTCAAATGGCGTACCAAGACCCATATCCTTGGTAGATTCTGTCGTACGTCGAGGGTATGTTCGAAGATCGAAATATTTCGAGAAAATGGCGACCCGCTCGAAGTCCAAATCATATACTGACAGACTCTCAAACGCCAATCTTGTGTTCATTTGAATCCAGTCAAAGTGGGCCTCGTAGAGATTCGGACTAGACACCTCCATCACTGGGTTGAGCTTCCCTTTCTTCGGAGGCTCTAACTGTAGTTTTAGCGAGTCTCGATATGCACCTTGCTTCAAGAAGAGGTTGGCATATTCAATGGTCACTAATCGCAGATCAAGATGCTGCTTTGAGTTGGATTCGGTATTTATGGGCCTCTGGCTCGTTATAGTATCCTTCCACCATAAATTTCATGGACGTTCATTTGCGCCATGATAACAATGAACCCTAGTGTCCAGAAAACGGGGATTTTGAGACAAGAGACGACTCGTCATTTTTGCAACGAAGATGACTTACAGGCCTGGAGAATATCAAGGTCTCATTCGAACAACTTTTTTCCGTTTTCTTTTGCCAATCTTTTTCGAAAATGTTTCTCTCGGTTCACCCGGTTACTTGAGCACGCAATGAAGGCGAAACATGCTTAGAGCGGGTTTACCACGCGTCATCGAGCCCAAATCAAAGGATGCTTTAATTATGGGGCATATCAGTGAGTAAGCAATGTCCATATAGAGATAAATTTCATTTTCAGGTGGACTTTTGTGATTATTAGATAGATATAACCTCGGGTAATGGTGATGTTGCTAGGGCGATCAAGCACTTGAGAGATGTCCAGATACTAATTGACTTGGTTTCAACGGTTTGAATCGACTGTCTTTTTCATTCATCGTCACTGAATACCTAGGCAACTGACTATCGGTTGCCCCTCTTCCCGGATCGTGGACGCATACTGACTCCAATATATAATCCATGAGAGCACCGAAGGCTCCGCATTAGTATCCCTTAGGCCACGGGTTTAATGTTTACCCAGAAATACATATAGTCAACCATTTTTGCGTGAACATGTTTTTCTACCGAAATTATTATGGCCGAGAGAAATTCCCCTAAAGTTGAAAGGGGATTATAAGATGAGAATCATCACAAAGTGTGATGATGTCAAAATTCCACCTCAATTCTATCCAATGGGACGATAGCTCAGTTGGGAGAGCGTGCGACTGAAGTTCGCAAGGTCGCTGGTTCGATCCCGGCTCGTCCCATTTTTTTGATTTGAAGAATCCATCTTCTTAGTCTTCGATATAACTATTTCAACCTTGAAAAGTCTAAGCTGTTTCCAAAAAATTTGTTTTTGAAAGTATGCCAATAAATAAAGCCCTATCAAGTCAACTTTAGGATTTAGCGAGAGTATAGTCGTCATTGTACACTGTGTAGAATGCTTTATCCCAGCCACACTTTTTTGTTTGGGTTCTATTTCGTAGCTAAGCGCGCCCAAGAAAACTTCAAATCGACTCAACACTCTTTGTATGCCGTTGGGTGGAACAAGAAATTTTCAGGTGTGATAAGATTCAAATTAATATTCTACACCCTTTCATAGTAAAATAGATCATATTGTGGGACGATAGCTCAGTTGGGAGAGCGTGCGACTGAAGTTCGCAAGGTCGCTGGTTCGATCCCGGCTCGTCCCATTTTTTTTTGGAATCCGCTGTTATATATCTACAGTGGCACCGCTAAAGTGTCAATTCCCCTATACACCGCTCTCAATCACCACGCATACCGCCTACTATTCTGAGTGGACCAAGTATGTTTCTGTGGCCAATGGAAGTGCATAGTAACATAGGTAATAGAGTATAGTCATGTAATAGAGTATAATACTGGTATATTTTGGTCGCTAAATTGATATTGTACTAGGAAACAGTTGATGATAAATATGCTCGATCCGGCAGAATCAGAGGGGTCGCGAACCTCAGTGGCGCTACTGTATCTATTTTTAATTTATTCAAAGGAGTCACGTTCAGATAGCAGAGCAAGATAATAATTATTACATAATGGGACGATAGCTCAGTTGGGAGAGCGTGCGACTGAAGTTCGCAAGGTCGCTGGTTCGATCCCGGCTCGTCCCATTGTTTTTGTCATTTTGTTTTTCATTATTATTAAATAGCTTTTTCTCCATCAACATGAAATGATACATATATATGTACGTGGTATCGATAACGTTGATGCTTGAGAATTTTTTAGCTAATATGTTTCAATTTACTGTAATTTTTCTTACGGATCCTTAGTCCGAGGTATTTATACGTTGTAGGTCCGTGCGTTGGTAACCTGCGAGTAATACTAGTCTTTTGGCTACGTTGCTTACTATTTTCTATGGTGTTGCTTTCATCTTGTGAATTTGTCTCTATGAGTATATCCTTCATAATTGTGTTGGTGGTAAATATGTATTGCCGGTGATGTCACTCGATCAGAGCGATCAAAAAATGTGTATAGAGAGAGGCCAAGAGACCTAGTTCCTCAGCAGCATTTATCTTCTAGCCAACGGTGGTGGTCTAACCTTGGTAGGATTAGACGTCGAATTTTACACTAAGTAAGTAGCTTTGCCTCATTTGAGATTTCTATCTTGCGCCAACAAAATATCACTTGTAATTTTCATTGCACCACATATTGCAAAAGTAAGTAAACGTATCTATAGATGAATGACATAGCTAGGCAACCTTAGAAATGGGGAAAGCTTAGCAGGTCCTAAACAGTAATATATGATTCAAGGAAGACTAAGGGGAGATAAGGACAGAGGGGTCTCTTAAACACTACGAACGACACTCCTCCAGGCGGCAATCTCTTAATAGCTTCTACCGAAAACATCCCCAGGATATTGAAGCAAACAAAAAAAATGGGACGAGCCGGGATCGAACCAGCGACCTTGCGAATATTGAAAGAACTTCAGTCGCACGCTCTCCCAACTGAGCTATCGTCCCATTGATTAGTAATTACCTTTAGTATTTGCTATAAGGCTAACTCCTTCAAGATTGAAGTAGAAAATAGAAAAAGTAGAACTATAATGTCGGGGGAAACTTATACAGAAAAAAACATGTAAAAACATGTAAAAACATGGGACGAGCCGGGATCGAACCAGCGACCTTGCGAACTTCAGTCGCACGCTCTCCCAACTGAGCTATCGTCCCATTGGGTAATGATCAGCGTCCACTGTTCGTTTAATGAACGAAACCTTTCTAAAAGTGTGGACATCTATCCTAAGGACAAGATCTGCGCGGCAAGGGGAAGCTCCGAGTCTTGGTATGCGGCCCCAAGGCATCCGGAAAGTCTGCAGGATCCTTCGGCTCAAGTGGAATTGAAAGCCCCTGCTCTGGCTCACGCCAACACGCTTGCACGCCCCCAGGCCCACTCCAGGCCCACTGTCTGCTAGCTAATTCTAGCTATCTACAATAAGATCTAAAGAAGTAGTCTAGTGGGCTGTAATATCTTGCTTAGTACATAAGAGGGACCATTCTCTCTAGGTTTGTCTATTAATAATTGAATAGTTAGTCTATAAAGAAATAAAGAGCTATCAATTAGATTCAAGGGTTTCGGAGATAATACCGGGAACATAAAAAAAGTGGGACGAGCCGGGATCGAACCAGCGACCTTGCGAACTTCAGTCGCACGCTCTCCCAACTGAGCTATCGTCCCAGTGGGTGATGATTCTGCGAATTCTTCATTCTATACATCCAGTAATTATACATCGAATATGTTAGCCTCGACAGCTCAAGTGTTAGGGCTCAGTAGCTGTGAGACAGATGTCATTTTTGACTCACCGTTATTATTCATTGCCGTATACTTCCGTCATTAAGCTGGGCGAATTAAACTCTACTCCCGCTTTGGTTAAGGAATTAAGCACGGTACGAACATTTGACGAACAGCAGTGCACTGACTATAGAGGAGCGAGGAAACGCAGGAACAACGATAGAATAGATTCGGTCCTGATAAGCAAGTGAGATTGCCATGCGCATGTGATGTTTTACGTGCCTTTTTTAGGCCAAGTGCGATGTGTTCTTTTATACAATATCCGTACGGATCTCATGCTAAATGTGAGATTCATACGCAAATAGTATATATCTCCGAAAAATCCTTTGCTTACACACCCGGCACCAGGGATGACAATCCGTATAATCTTTTCAGGATCTCGCAGCACAGGGCGGCTAAATGCAAATGAGAGTTTTGGGCAACCCATACCTAGACATGCACCATTTTGTAAGAATGCATCGATGATCTAGGCGTTGTTTCAGCGTGCAAGTCGTTACATGCATGTGATTTTGATAGACAAGCCCTACTGGCCAGGATATGTATTCAATTATGGCAGGAATTATTTTCATGGAAGTCCAATTTGCAGCTCGCTAACACTCCTGGTAAAGCCATCAAGCCTTGCAAGTCAACGTTAACAGTTTAAAGAGCCCAAAAAGCATTCCTCCGCACCAAGCAATGGAGAATATAGATGATGGACGTACATACTCCTACCAATGTGGCTGGATTCCATGTTTTGAGCCAGTTAGACTTTTGAATCTCTCTTGGTATGTCCTGGAATTATCCTTGGGGCCCGCATTCGATTCAAGACTGAATATGGTTTGGGGGAGCTTGAGATAGTCGGCCAAGTCACAGCGTGCGTCTCCAAAGCCTTGGTGGAAGTTGCGTAGGGCCTTGGTAAGCATCCTTGGTAAGCATCATAGGGAGCGTCTTGTCCACAGGGTTAAATTGTGATACTTGGTCTTCCCATCACAATTATATTTCGGTCGAGCTCTTGGAAAAGGCGAGGAGTTGAGTAGAGCGTCAATGAGGCGACCGGTTTGCCCCCAACCTCTTCCAAGCCATAGTAACTTGCTCAACAGGTATTCAAAGACAGCACCAAAATCTCACATCTTTTCAATCCTGTTAATGTATTGGCTTCTCATCGAGGAAACGCTGTCCTGGAATGAGAGCACCTACGAGATCCAAGCGACTCTTCAAAGGCCTTCAAGAGTGGTACCAGTGTATCTTGAAATCTTCCGGAGCTCTTCCCCGATTGATACTTCTACGAAAAAATCTCGCAAGAGGGATAATTTCCATCTTGGATCCCATGCTGACGGATATCCTGATGCTGTTGGATAGAGGGGAGGTGAGGGTAAAGTCTTGGGGGACTAAGACAGGACGAAAAACAGTTGAGGGGAGCAGACAGCGAGAGGAGCTGCCAAGCAGACATAGCGAATGTCGAGGAAACCACAAGAAGATGAAATGTAAACCTGACGGGTAGGCAGTAGGTAAGTTCCAAAGAATCGCTCAGACTGAAATCTGGCTGCTAGAACAGACTGTCCTGGTCTACAAGCAAGTGAGTACGTTTGCGTTGCTGTGAATGCATTTAAGGTGAAGAGGCGGGTGACGGTCATGTTCATAGCGAGCACCTAAGTAGGTATACCTTGATACTTTTTGCTAAATAAGCTGATGATAGTAGCCTGTGTTAGTTACTATAAAGTATCCGGACCTTATGCTGGAGGTGTTCTTGATCTAACGAACAAACCTGATTTCCAAAAGATCCTTGATGATTGGGTTAGGGCAAGTATTTTCAGGGCTCGAAGAGATCGTGTATAATACCCATTCCGAAGATTCGGACTTAGATTGTATATTTCTCGAGCAGGGCTCTCATCGGAGATGTGAAGTAAATTCGTCACCTCGTCTACAACCCAAACGCGCTTTCCTGGCATAATATAACAGCATTCCACGACGATATATTAATTAGTACAATTGAAGTTGTTTAGTCATGGTGGGTTAATGAACATGGGGTTTAATCTACATCGTATGTGCCCAGACTTTACCTCCTATCCATCCCTTGATGACGCCCACGATTCGCCAAGTACCATAGCATACAAAACATAAGCTTATACACGCCATTCTATGATAAAGCTGACAATTTTCGAGGTAATGATCGTCCCCTTTCAGTAGTGACGCTGTGGAAGGAGGTGGCATGTCTGATATTCAATACAACTGGGCTTGGTTGTCTCCCTTCAAGTTCCTGAAGCTATCCCGAATTTATTATTGCTCATACTGCTCAGCTGGCCCATCCCTAATTTACCCGGCAACGAATTGGTTCACGATACAGTTCTCTACCACATTGACCGTTCTCTTTGTCTATATGGCACTGGCGTCGCCAGTCCTTGCGTAGCTCAATTTAAAGAAGGGAAGATCGACCCATTAGCTTAATTACAAGGTCTAGGCTTGATTTCATGTCTGTAAAAATAGTAAAAAAGTCTTTCCAACAAAGCCCCAATAATTCGAAGCCGGTTCCCCACATCTATCCAACCTGGGGTTCAGACACGGCGGAAAGCAACGGCGCAATGTGCAGACGGAACTGGTTCCGCACCAGGGATCATCTACATGTGGACCGGCCATCGCAACGGCAAATACGAGCCCATTATACATTAAATGTAGCACTAAGAGCTATGCTTAAGCTCTTTGTAAAATCATCCTGACTGTCTTATCCAACCATACTACCAGATTCCTATTCCCATTTCCAACCTTCAAAATGACCGACTCAGTGACCCTCTACACATACTTCCGCTCCTCCTGTTCAGCACGCCTCCGCATCGCACTCTATCTGAAAGGGATCCCATTCACCTCGGTATTCGTCAACCTTCTCAAAGATGAGCAATCTTCACCTGCCCACCGCGAAATCAACCCCTCCGGCACAGTCCCAGCCCTCGTGACCCAACGCGCCTCCAAGACCCCAGTGACAATTACCCAATCACTGGCAGCTCTCGAATATCTCGACGAAGCATTCCCAAACAAAGGGCCCGCTCTTCTCCCGTCAGACCCAGAATCCCGAGCCCTCGTCCGGACTCTTTGTGAAATAATCGGGTGTGACATCCAGCCCGTGACGAACCTTAGAATTCTCAAGCGTGTTGGTCCGCTCGGGGCGGACCGGGCTGCTTGGTCGAAGGATCTTATTGAGGATGGACTGCGAGCGTATGAGAGTATTGTCTCCTGGTCGGCTGGGAATTTCAGCGTCGGGGATCGGATTACTACGGCGGATATTTGTTTAATTCCTGCTGCGTGGGGTGCTGAGAGGGTGGGCGTTGATTTGGCCATGTTCCCGGTGACTTATGGGATTGTCCAGAATTTGGAGAAGGAAGAGGCGGTTAAGAAGGGACATTGGCAAACGCAGCCTGATACGCCTGAGGAGCTTCGGGTGAAGGAGTAGGTTTACGGCCTTACGCATAGCTAGTGCTTTTACTTTTTACTTTCTGTGGTTGATCATACCGGTCATTTAAAGCCGGCTTATACGTGTCATTGCAACTATCTTAGGACTGTGGAACGTGCAGAGATAGCAATTGCATCAAATCACTCGTCTAATCTCATCAAATCATTTTCCACTATCTACAGCGCAACAGCCGGGAGAATAGTGCCGGCACAGTCACCGAATCCAACGTAGGCACCCTCAGTGCCAGCCTTGCCGCGCAAGATGATGGTGTCGCCGTCCTCAAGGAACATGCGCTCTGAGCCATCGGCAAGCTTCAAAGGGGTCTTGCCGTTGGTCTGCTCGAGCAGACTGCCTTGGGTCTTGGGCTCAGTACCAGAGATGGTACCAGAGCCGAGCAGGTCACCGGTCCGCAGGTTGCAACCAGTGATAGTGTGGTGAGCGACCATCTGAGGGAAGGAGTAGAGAAGATTGCGGGCGTTGCTGTTGGAGATAATAGTAGGCTGGCCACCCTTGTTGGTGATCTCGACCTCGAGAGGTATCTCGTAGCAGGTGTCGGCGCGCTTCTCACGGAGATAGGGGAGAAGAGAGTCGCGGCTGCCGGGCTCCAGACCTTGAGCACGGAAGGGCTCAAGGGCGTCGACAAGCACGACCCAGGGAGTGATAGTAGTACCGAAGTTCTTGGCGTTGAATGGGCCGAGAGGAACGTACTCCCAAGCCTGGATATCGCGGGCGGACCAATCGTTCATCAGGACCAAGCCAAAGATGTGATCCTCAGCCTCCTCAATAGAAACAGGCTTGCCCAAGTCATTAGGAGTGCTGATGAAGGCAGCCAGTTCCAACTCGATATCCAGACGCTTGCAAGGAGAGAATGTGGGCACCTTGGGGTCGGCGGCGGGGTTGGCCAAGATCTGACCCTGGGGACGGTGCAGAGGAGTACCGGAAGGCACCACCGAGGAAGCACGACCGTGGTAGGCGACGGGAAGGTGCTTATAGTTGGGCTGCAGAGCATTGTCGGGTCCGCGGAAGAGAACTCCGATGTTGTAGGCGTGGTTCAACCCAGCATAGAAATCCGTGTAATCACCAATCTGCATAGGAACGTGGTTTGTGACCTGGGACAGTGGTACCAGAGCTGTCTTCTGAAGATCGGCATTGTCCTTCAGAAGCTGGGGATACTGGGTATCGGCACGGAAGACGTTCTGCAGGTACTCACGGACCTGGCGATGCACGGGACGACCCAGGGCAGCGAAAGCGTTAAGGGTGGGCTGGTTGAAAACACTCAAGTGCTGCTGGATCGCAGGCAATTGAGAGAAGCCGCCCGATGAGGCGAAGGCGTGCAAGTTCAAAGCATAGTCACCGATGGCAATGGCGGCTACCCGCGATGTAGAAGCGGAGATGATGCCAAAGGGAATGTTGGCGAGCGAGAACGGCGAGTTCTTAGGGATCTGGAGCCAGGAAGCCATGGTGAAGAGATGTTTGAAAGAAACAAAGTCCCAAGCTTAGTTTGTTTCCAACTTAACTATGGACATCTCTTCCCCTCAGGCGAACTTTCCGTTCGGCGGAATTGAGCCGCACCCCGCATCCAAGCGGGTGCGGAAATGGGTTGCACTGGTTGAAGCGGGGATAAACGCGGATATCGTGCGCAGTCCCGCGGTGACGTTCGACTCAAAAAGATGGAGCTGCACTCAACATCTCGGATATTGGTCGACTTCATTGCCGAGCGCAAAATACAAAAGTGCAAACGAGCTTCGCCTTCCTAGTCCATCACATCCGCCATCATGCCCGTCACCAAATTCTCGCACCCAGACCCATACAAATACCAGATCGGCTTCGACTCGTATCACGAGTGAGTACCTGTACAGTGAAATTCATTGCAAGTAGACTAACTAGGCCCAGAACCGAGGCTATCGAAGGTGCTCTGCCCATAGGCCATAACTCGCCGCAAAAGGTGCCCTATGGTCTCTACGCCGAGAAGCTCTCGGGAACTGCCTTCACAGCGCCCCGACATGAAAACAAGCAGACCTGGGTATACCGTGTGTTACCCGCGGCGGCCCACGAGAACTTCAAGGCAGAGGATGCCGACTCCTACCATACGGCTATGACCACCGAGACCCATAAACTGCACCACATCCCCAACCAGCTCCGATGGAACCCATTCGACATCGACGAGAAGGTGGACTGGGTCCACGGTCTGCATTTGATTGCCGGCTCGGGTGACCCGACCATGAAAACAGGCCTGGGTATCTTGCTTTACGCCGCTGGAAAGGACATGGGCAAGGAGGCCTTCTACTCCGCCGATGGCGACTTTTTGATCGTCCCCCAGCACGGTGTGTTGGACATCCAGACCGAGCTCGGCCGTATTGTCCTGCGGCCGAACGAGATCTGCGTGATCCCCCGCGGTGTCCGGTATGAACGACTTCATTCCAAATTTATTCCACATTCAGGATCCATACTAACAAAAACCCAGCTACCGTGTGACCCTCCCCGACGGCCCCGTCCGAGGCTATATCTGTGAGCTCTACCAAGGCCACTATCAGCTCCCCGAGCTAGGCCCCATCGGCTCCAACTGCCTCGCCAACGCGCGCGACTTTCAAGCTCCCGTCGCATCCTTTGACGACGATGCCGAAGAAGAAGACAAGGAGTACAAACTGTTCAGCAAGTTTAACAACACACTCTTCTCAGCGCGCCAGATGCACACTCCCTTCGACGTCGTCGCCTGGCATGGTAACTACTACCCATACAAGTATGACCTGGGCCGATTCAATACCATTGGCTCCATCTCATTCGACCACCCCGACCCCTCCATCTTCACTGTTCTGACTGGTCCCTCCGATCACGTTGGTACTGCCATCGCTGACTTCGTTATCTTCCCGCCTCGCTGGCTGGTCGCTGAAAACACCTTCCGTCCTCCGTGGTACCACCGTAATACCATGTCTGAGTTCATGGGTCTGATTAGTGGTAACTACGATGCGAAGACGGGAGGCGGATTCCAGCCAGCCGGTGCTAGTCTGCACAACGTGATGAGTGCACACGGTCCGGACTCGGCGGCGTTTGAAGGAGCCAGCAACGCCGAGTTGAAGCCTGCCAAGGTCGGGGAAGGAAGCATGGCATTTATGTTTGAGAGGTATGTTCACGATTCCACGAAGTGTCTCGGTATTCTTGCTAACAACTGCACAGTTCTCTTATGGTTGGTGTTTCTGAATGGGGCTTGAAGACTTGCGAAAAGGTCCAGGAGGAGTACAATGATCATAGCTGGACGCCGTTGAAGCGTCACTTCGTCAACCCCAACAAGAAGAACTAGGTCTGTTGTAGTTTAGAAGGAAAAATCATGGAATTTCATAATTATTTAGCCAGCTTTGCAAAGCATGATTTGACGATACTTGAGCTTATGGAAATGAACAAAACCACACCTTAAAGAAGGAATCTAATGACAACCCTCTGCAGGTGACGTCAACGGGTAGGGTCAGATTACTCTGTCCCTGCAGACCTACTAACACCGCGAGTTGGAACGCACTCTACAGCCTGCGAATCTATGGAGGATCAAGAGGAAAAAAGAAAGGGATGCCATGCTGAGACGTGATCAAGACTTGGATGGAGGGTAAATACATGAGACAAAGGACCACAAAGGACTACGAGGTATTATCAACGGATGATCGACGGGAGAAGATAGATGACCTGGCAAAGTATTGGAAATCATTGGTGAGTAGAGGAGATGTAGAGAAATGAAGTCCTTGGCAGGGGAAATTCGGGTAATCATAGTTAGTAGTAGACACCAAATCAAGCTATCAATGGGTGAATCTATCGCTTCGTACAAACACACGACACTCACCTAAATGAGCAAATGGCAAACGGCGACAGCAGATGGTAAATGCCGCGAACACTGTTTGTCACCTGACATTCTCGCAGCCATATGGACTTCGTCAGATAGACCCGTTCAACAGACTTAGGAAGGCCATCGCCGGTATAGTCGATAGATTCATTCCTTCAATAAGCTATTTACAGTCTTCTATGAAGCAGTGGAGGCAATTCAATAAATTGGTGGAAATTCTAAAAGGCTCACTATGCAAATATTGGCTCAAAACTCAAGATATTATCTCTCAATTATCAGAACAAAAGGTTTAACCCTGGACTTCCTTCCTCATCGCCTCTTTCACTATCGCCCCACACATCTTAGCATACGGATTCGTCTGCACAGCGAGCTGCTGCGCAACCTTATTTCCATATCTACCGCCGAGGAAGAAATCATGGCTTGCCATCTCCTCGAGCCGGTCTGCACTGAGCCCACGGAGACTCTCTGGGCCACCAACATTCTCTTGTCCGGACTGATCCTTCCTCACACGTGCGGCCTTCAATAACAAGTATCCGCGATGTGTATGCGCATCTGATAATAGTCGTGCTTGGACCGAGGACAAGGGGTCTGCGGGGGAATCGGGGGTGGCGAGGGAGATGGCCTGACCTAGGTCTGCGAAGATTTGAGAGGATAGAGATGCAGCTTCTGGAGCGAAGAGTGCATCATCGGCATTGATCTCGAAGCCGTAGGGGTTGTTAGGAGTGTTTTGAAGGCGTTCGTTGTATTGGATGTCAACCAGGATACGCAGTGCCTGGGCGCGGTTTGTGTATGCGGATGGATAGGTTGGGTAACTGCTGACGAGAGAGTCTAGCTCGTCTAGAGCTGACTGTACGTTCTCTCGGCTTGGTGTTTCGTTGGTTTGCAGTTTGCGGACTATATCCGTCTCGCGGCGCTTGAGCGTCTCGAGATCGGTACAGGAGACATTCACTTTGGTGGGCCATGAAGGAAGCAAAGGGTCGACGGTGATGCCGGATGATGGAGAAGACTCGGCATCGAATAGTGCTTGGAGAACGGCGGCATCGTTAGATGTCAGGCATGGTCGTGCTGGTTGGATGGTAGTCATGATGATGTGTTTTTGGGGGAAATTTTGGAATGGAGGTCCTCGGCAGCGCACAAGGGGATGCGTAGCGTGTCAAAATGAGATGGCAATACTTTTTTCTGAGTCTTGAATAAGAGAATAAGGTGAGTGATGAGAAAAGCCGATGATATCAAGAGGCGGACCCGGCCCGGCTGTTGGCGGATAATATCGGATATATCAGGGTGCGGAGCCAACCGCAGTGAATCGCGTCCTCAAAGTCAGCGCGGATGACGAGTGAATAGCAAAATTATCCGTCCGCGGCAGTTTAATTGAGATTGTGGGAATGGCTGGGTTTTATAAATCATATCTTGTGGCGCCTCTTATATCAACCGTCATCCTAGGTTATTCTTGATATCTTTTCCCACACCTCACATCTTCAAACTTCAAGAGTCTACAGCTTTGGGAAAGACAAGAACAAACGGTCAGATCAAAATCAGTCTGTAACAACATGGCCCCTTCGGCAATCTCCACCACTCCGCCCCCATCAAATACGGGGGCATCCTCCATCGCTAGTTACCGTGGCTACGATAATGTCCACTGGTACGTTGGCAACGCCAAGCAGGCCGCCAGCTACTATATCACTCGCATGGGATTCAAGCTCGTCGCATACCGTGGTCTCGAGACTGGTAGCCGTCACATCTGCTCTCACGTCATTCGCAACGGCGATATCACTTTCATTTTGACCTCGCCTCTGCGTTCCCAAAGCCAGGACCAGATCGGCCGCTTCAGCCCCGAGGAGCAGGCTGAGCTGCGTGAGATTCACTACCATCTCGAGAAGCACGGCGATGCGGTGAAGGATGTCTCCTTTGAGGTAGATGATGTTGAGGCTGTCTTCAACGCTGCAGTCAAGAACGGCGGCAAGGCCGTGTCTGAGCCCAAGATCCTCAAGGACAAGGATGGTCATGTCAAGGTCGCAACCATCCAGACCTATGGCGAGACCACCCACACCCTTATTGAGCGTGGCCAGTACCGCGGTGCCTTTATGCCTGGTTACCGCGTTGAGTCCGGTGCTGAGGACCCAATCTTGAAGTTCTTGCCTGCTGTTGAGTTGAAGTTCATTGATCACTGCGTTGGCAATCAGGATTGGAATGAGATGGACAAGATTTGCGAATAGTAGGTTTTTTTTTCTCGATTGGGGAGATGACTCTTGCTAACACATTTCTAGTTATGAGAAGGCGCTTGGCTTCCATCGGTTCTGGTCCGTTGATGACAACCAGATTTGCACGTAAGTTAACAGCTGAGACCTCTGAAGCTACAAACTGACATGAACCATTACAGTGAATTCTCTGCTCTAAAGAGTATCGTCATGGCGTCACCCAATGAGGTCGTCAAGATGCCTATCAACGAGCCCGCCAAGGGCAAGAAGCAATCTCAGATCGAAGAGTACGTGGACTTCTACGATGGCGCCGGTGTTCAGCACATTGCTCTCCAGACCGACGATATCATCCGCGATATCACCAACTTGAAAGCTCGTGGTGTGGAGTTCATCAAGGTCCCCGAGACCTACTACACCGACATGAAGGCACGCCTGAAGCAGTCTAACTTGGTTCTGAAGGAGGGTTTCGAGACCATCAAGAGCTTAGATATCTTGATTGACTTTGACGAGGGTGGCTACCTTCTCCAGCTGTTCACCAAGGTATGTCGAATTTGCAAAACCTCTTCTGCGCCATTCCCTGAACTTCTACTAACAAATGGCATAGCATATGATGGATCGCCCCACTGTCTTCATTGAGATCATTCAGCGTCACAATTTTGATGGCTTTGGTGCTGGAAACTTCAAGTCTCTGTTCGAGGCTATTGAACGAGAGCAGGAGCTGCGTGGCAATCTCGTTTGAGGGAACTTCTGCTCAAAAAAATGATACCTTGGATCTGCATTTGTATTAGCGATTTTCACTGCACATTAGTTACCTGTCATGAATATGATCATAGTTTCTTATTTGATTCCTATACGTACAGATACAAAGAAGCTTTTACAGGTATACCGCACTTTCGGGCCCAAAGACCTAGTCTATCAAGTTCTTGCAGTGACAAAAATGCGCACAATGAAACAAGAACTTTTATCTAGCCCATCAAGGAGTTCTATTATAGATGCCAGGCCTTAGGTGCCTCCACAAATAGTCCCAGAGAACAGAGAACTCCCAAAGCGATAAACATAGGCAGTAGTCTTCCACCGTTGCTTTTCTCCAACAACAAGACCACTCTTTGTTGCACTGATTCTATTAACACCCTGAGGCTTTCACAAAAATAGGAAGCGGCTACCTTGTGGTCGATAAAGAGTTTGAATTAAGGGGTAGCTAAGCACTTGAGTGCAGCCAAGAGGAAGGTAATAGTTGAATGAGCCCTAGCGGGCCTTAAATCTAGCTTGCTTATCCAGAACTTATTCAGTCAGGCAAAGATGATGGCATTCTCTTTAAAATCCTCGTTGGTGTTCTAATCTTTGTGCATAGGCAAAGTTGTGTACTTGAGACTTATCTTGCATCACACAGTAGAAAAGAAATCACCAATATGGATGTATTTGTGTATGGACCTATGAATCAATCATGCTTTTCATAGTGGCTTTACCAGATGCTAAAAAACAACTTTTGAGGTCCCATATCGACCCAACTACCACTCAATGCAAGTATGCTAATGCTTAAATATGCCCAGTTGCAACCGCAAGACCGAAATGTTCTACTTCTTCTTTGAGCTTGATCCACCGGGAGGATTACCTCCTCTTCGCTTATACTTCCGAGGATCTATTCGCCGTCAGTATAACCATATGACAGCCAGGTAAAGAAAGTCTCACCTTTGCGGCTCATAAGAGCTCGATTACGAGTTCCCTTTCCACCTTCCCAGAATCCGCTACCAGCTTTGCCTACGAGAACCGCCTTGCAAATACCGCAATTCTCTGGTCTGTAGATTTGCTCGCGAGAACAGAAACCGCTTTTCCAGTTGTTAAAATCAACTCATTGTCTTAACGAGGGATAAACATACCAGATCATGCGATTCGCGTGCTCGTTTGGATGGTCGGTGTCAGCATCGTGGCATCTAAGATGATCGTTAGTGTCGAGAAAAGTTAGAATGTCAGATCAATACATACTTATCACATGGGAAGACCTTCGCACAACAGCTGAATCTGAACCAACGGTGACTCTTTGAATAATGCTGGCAGCGACCACGACGAGGAAGCTCTTGGCCTGCGACAATACCGAGGACTTCTCTGGGCTACAGGGGGTCAGACTTATTCAAGGATACTCTGTGGTGAAACTGACCTTCTTCTTCAAAGGAAGAGCACGGGAAGTGACTGAATAAATTTGATAAGCATATTGATGAAGTGGAATCGGTGGAGTTTACACTTACTACCTGCGGTGCCCACAACCAAGAACTTTACTTCGGGGAGTTTGAAGACTATAACTTCAGTTAGTCTTGGACGAAGTTAGATAAGTTGCGAATCGTACCCATCTTGCGGTGGCAGTGACGGCAAATCGCCATGGCGCTTTCTCCGCGGACTGCAGATACCCCAGGCATGGGATGGACGGTCGAGCACTCGGAGCATGTTGGAAGGAAGTTACTATTCAGAGTCAGTGATTTTATGACAGTGCCCCTGAAGTAAATGCTCACCTTGGAATAAGATCCACAATGATACAACCCTCCAAGTCCAGATATCCAGCTCGGTTAGCATGTGAATGCATCATCTGTCTCCGGAAGCCTGCAAAACGGATAAGCCTAGAGTTCAGAGGGTCAGGTAGTTATTGAGACCCACCGATGCTCATTGAATTAGCACACTTCCGGCACGATTCAATCCTAGGTGACGCCTTCGGATCCTGAATCTGAGGAACATTCTTAATGTCCACGGTCTGTTTACACCGCTCACACTTGACTGTGATAGCAAGGTGAACAAGCTCCAGCAGCTCAATTCCATAAAGTTCCATGAATGGGAATGAAAGAGCGACGCCTCGACCAGGCGTATCGTCCGCAGCTGCAGGAACAGGAGCACCGCCTTCACTCGTGTCCTCGCCTTCTTCCTCTTCTGAGTACTCCTCATCATAGCTCGATTCGTCAGTGATCTCACTATCACTATTTGAATCCGGGACGGACCACTCTGGTGGTCGTGGGATGACATGCAAATGGGGTCTGTCTCCATCTGCTTCGATAAGTACACCATTTGATGGCTCCGGTGCAGATGATTCCGCGTCAGACTGGACGTGCTCATGCTCGTGCTGAGAATATTCAGCTACTTCGGGTAAGGGTGTCTTAGCGAAGGCGTGCATGTTACTAGCCAAGTAGTTGACCTGTGAGACTAAGTTCATTTGAGAGTTCTTTTCAACCCATTCAGTAAATCCGGTCTCCACGGATCTTGCCTCGGGGCTGTCATTTGCTTGAATCTCAATTGAACTAAGCTCCAGAGGGTAGAGTTGAGGGACCAGAAGCTTCACAGTCTTGATTGTCTGAAGTGATCTGGGCAAACGGTCTACCTTATTGGGTTGAATCGGGACGATCCAAGATGTATCCGTACGCTTCTGGAACATGGGCAGTCGTCCAAGGCGAGCTTCAAGCTGCTTTATCTCCATCGACCTTCGCTTCTCGGCTTGACTCTTTTCTGTAGCAGTATGGGTTTTTCTCGCTATCGGTGCTTTTGACACCGGAGCTGGAGCTGGCGCTACTTTCACAGCAGCTTTTCCCTTAGATTGGGGCAGTTCATGCTGACTTGTGGGCATCAATTGAGGCTTCTGCTCCCTTGGAGCAGGCGCTTGACCAACATTAGCAACAAATGTGAGTTTGGGTCCTCTTTCGAGGGTAATCAGCAAGCGTTCAAGCTGCTTATCCAGACTGTTCATCCAGCTGAGCAGGGTCCCTTGACCATTCGACCTAAGAGTATAATCAACAATATCATCGAACCCACGGCCGACATTCACCCGATACGCCGCTTCCATTTCGGGATTGGTAACAGAAAGCGTGGGCCGTCCTGCACTTGGATAAGAGACGGGCACATGGAGGACGCATTGCAATTTGTCCAATTCAAACGGAAAGTCTGGATCAGATGGCGCCATTCCGAATGACAGAGTCACTCCCTTCTCATCTGTCTTCTCCTCTGGACGGAAGCGGCGTCTCAACTGATTGATCTGGAACTCTCTCGGGTCTTTTTGCTCTATCTTGGAGACGGGCCGTTGAGGCTGAGCGCCATGTGAAGGCGCGTGTCCGCTGATACTCAAATTCTGCACACCAGCCGCTAGACTAGGGCCTAGATTTTGAGCACTGTCAGACGATGGCAGTGGCGCAGGCTGCTGATTAGGCTGTTTCGCTTTTTGCTCGGTAGTGGAGGCGTCATGGATGTATGGACATTCCGCGCCAACACGGCAGCCTGTTTTGGTGTTAGTTCCGGAGTGCAGTACTCAAAGCCACTCGTTGCAAGGGTCCAAGTAAACAACCCAGTATCCAGGCCCCCAACAGGCGAACATGACATCATTTCCATTGGACTGAGAACCATGCCACCTGAAGGAAAGCATGCTCGCCAAAACAATGGTGTATTCCAAGAAATACACCGCAAAGGCAGCAAAGATCACCACTCCTAGACCTGAAACCGCATGAACTCAACGCAAGAACGTACCCCTTTTGGTCGCGAAGTAACGACATTTGCCCCGTTTTCTCGATGATTGGCGAGGCGCGTTCGGCACATGCGTGGATACAACGCCATGCGGCAAAGCCAGGGCTGCCAACTCATCGTTTGAAGCAAGCGGCTGCTCAGTCCCTGTCCGAAAATTTCTCGATGAGCGTGTGATCAAAAAGGTTGCGGGCCGTTGTGCCCGCTCCGGAGAGGACAGGACAGTCTCTGGGCGGCAAAAGCACCGTGCAGATAAAGAGTGTAAGGGCCAGGGGAATCAGATACGAAGACCCAGTCGTGAGCTCGTTGACATTCCCCTGGGAAGCGCCCTCGACCACCCAGTATACACCGAGCCAATAGGAAGGGTGGACTTACTGGGGACTTGGGAGCCCGGACCCGAACTGTCAACTGATCCGCTCGCCATGAGTCGAGGGTAAAGATGGAGACGGTTGAAGGTGACGTTTTCTGCCAACGCAGAGATCGGGTGACCAGGGATCGACAGGACCAGATCTGCAGCTGGAAAAGCCGCGAGCGATAGGATCCGGGAAGCCGGGTTAGGTTAGACTATTAAGAACAGGGGTTCTTAGATCCAAATGCCTGGCAGAGTGAAGCAGGCCTGGTATGGTATACAAATAGAGAAAGTTTGGATGCCAAGACTTCGGAATCGGTGATCGCGGCTTCGTGATTCAATCTGACTCATTCCCCAAGATACCATCTTCCAAACCGAGCTACGAAGCGAGCTACCAAGCTACGAAATGAATCAAGGATGACTCCGGATAGTGCGTGTGTGACAGTCCTTTATTTCTCAGTGCTTGTCCGAGTACCCCGCATGTCAGAAATTGACAGTCTCTAACCTGCATCTGCCACTCGCCTCGACTCTCTTACTTCATGATTACCCAACTTAAGTAAAGCCTCCACATGCACAACACCGCTCGGGAGACTTTCCTCCGAAGCATGAACCTCCCTATAATAAGAAATGCAGCCAACGCAGTCTAATGCGAAAAGAATGCCACACAGGCGGTCAAGCGGAGAAGAGGGGTCGGCTTCCAGAACTCCGCATGCGCTAAGGCCAGGATGTATTCAGCCCCGCACAACATAGTCCCAGCAGAAGGCAACTTCCTCAAAAGAACCGAGAACGTATGCAGTAGGTGTTTCCATGCAGGGACAGCATTGCCAAGGTCCCAACTTCCAGCACGAGCTCCTTGTTTTGTTCTCGAGAGTTTAGTGTGCACTATTGGAATTCAGTTTATCGAAAAGTCTATAACTCGAACGGGAAAGCACCACGAGTCCCGCGCGGACATCATCGAATACACTCGCGCAAACGGACGCGGAAATTCTCACCGACATGCTTCCTATCCGCGCGTAGATCCAAGGTTCACTCCAAACCTAGCACTAGGATGTCATATCACGTTGCCGCACCAGGACAGGGTATTTCGCCCTCGATTCAAGTAACCTCCCTAGACCTCGAGGTCACACACACACCCTTTTCCCCGGCTCGGAGGTATACCCTGTCCGTGGCGTTGATAGACTCTACTAGTTGCATCGGGCGTTCTCAACCGTAAAGAAAACCCCGACATTCTCAACGGTCGCAACCTCGTCACACACATTCCTATGCCCTAGAAACCTCGCATAATTCAAAATGGGCTTCTAATATACACCGTCCGCCCTCTCCACAGTATAAAAACTCACGGCGTACGCGATATACAAACGCCGCGTACAGGCGGTAACTATTCTCCACAGCGTAATACGTCGGACGAACGGTACGGTACATATACGGAAAGGCGCATGTCCAGATTCGGTGATGCGCTTGGCTAGATGCAGATTAGGTTCCCTGCCCACCGGATCGGCCTTCCAGAAAGCTTCTGGAAGCCCTGTGATGCTTCAACGGAAACTACCCCCCGACATGACCGCTTCTGGAAAGATAGGATGCGGAAATGTTCGACTCCGGTCGATACTCTCGGGTTCGCCTATTCCAGCGTCCTTATATTGAGTATAATCGATAAGTTCCATTCACATGAACATGGATGTTCTCCGCTCCGAGCCCGCTGGAGTTTGTATCGTGATTCGTCGGAGGACAGCGCTCCATGACTCCAACGCACGTGAGACGAGACCCACGGAGGAGAGATGAAGCGGAACCAATCATGTACTTTGTAATTCACCTTCTACTCTACTCGAAGCCATTATGAAGAAGACTTAGAACGCGATTCTTTTTTTCATCTAGCGTACGGTGTTGGTGGGTTTCGGGATTGGGCCGTTAGTGCCTGCCGAGTTGGGTATGAGCTTTCGGCATTGCAGACACTCAGGGTTCCGGAGAGGCCGGGATTGAGTTCCTCAGGGAGAAAGGAGTAGAGCTGTGTGTATAGACACGTTGGTGCTTGGACCATGGTGGTCCATGGCACATTGGTATTGCTTTGGCTCACCGTTATGACGTCGAGTTGGATATATTGCGACCGATAATCTCACCGATGAAGATATTGTCTTGAAGAACCAAGGCATAGCGTACTGTACGGAGTACAGGGGTTTCCGCGAGGTTCCTCCGAGCGTATGTACGTGAACAGGTCTGAGCTTGGATTGAGTCTAGAGCTGATAGACCTGAATTGGAAGGCGAAATGGCCCTGGTTGGCCGATCAAGATAGATGGGTTCCACATCCAGACAAAACACCTCGCAGCGTAACAGAGAAATGCAAGCGAAAATGGACAGATAGAGTGACAGGTCTTGATGTGTGTTTCCAGGAGACTGCAGGTCAGTCCAAGCATTCGTTTATATTGCTGAGCTGCTGAATTGCTGCAAAAGCGAATGCACAGGAGCCCGGCATCAAGATACCTTGATCTCTGCATCGGCATGCCGAATCTTCACAGGGCCCCATTCGATCATCCCAACCAACAGGAAACCAGCCTTACGGCGTTTCAAAGCCCACTTTCTGAGAGCCCCGTCATTCGTATTCGTCACTTGGAACATCCTCAATCCGTGGCGTGGGGGCTGCCACACCACTCCAGAAGGAGTACTCCGTAGAGCGCTAGGAAGATATCCAGTTATGAAAAAAAAAATGTCAGTACCGGTGAGACGGACCAGTCAAAATTAATCATTCTAAAGTCTTTACACGAATCACTGACGTCCCTGGTTTGGTATTTGACCCACCGTGATCTCCACCATCTTTGAATCGCTCAGCTGAGATCGAACACCACAACATGTCGAGCCGGGGCAAGTTATCTCGAAACGGCTAGGAAAATTGAGGAGTCTGGAGGTGACTGGGCTCGGGGGCCGAGAGTGCCGGAGACCGGTAAATATATTAAGGCGCTGCCACAGTCACTTGACCGCGTCACGGGGAATATGCAATCAACTGCTCGCTTCGATTGTCAAGCCTCCTTTCTCACTTGAGCGAATCACCCATGTTCGAGTCTGCAAGTGCCCTGGATCTGAATTCTCCAGTCGCGAAAGCTTTTCCTTGAGCCCCACGAGGAGCCGGGTACAGTCGGGGAAATGGCCAGTCATAGACTTCCTTCTGGTGAAAAGGTATGAGGCAGTCGGGCGTTTTAGGAGGGCAAGACGTGGGGTTGTACCATGGATTCCACTTTGGGCGAGTCGAGCCCAAAAAGGGAAACCCCCTTTGGTATTCTTCGGCTCCGGGGAGGATTGATTTAGGGCATGTTCTGGTTCATTGGAACCTAAATAGGCTGGAATAATACGACAGAGATCAATCTTCTTCATAGGCGATGGATCACTTTTCGTGTCATGTGCCCTCATCCACATGACCATCATATGACATCAATCTCATTTATTCGTAGGTCTCCAGCCGAGTCTTTATTCCCGAGTCTCATAGTCCCTAGTCTGATGAACTAGTATCATCGATCTGTCTCAAGCGGAGGCTATGCCTAAACTCTAACCATCTCAAATTTCCATCATGATAAAAACATGCATACTGTCATGATGAGGCTAACCGGGGCTTCACTCCCTCAATCCCGGGGAGTCTAGACCGTGTCTCTCACGGCGACCCCGTTGGCTAAGGTTCTACAGTCCTACAGCATATGTACCTAGACAACCCCTATAATATGGAGCCGTAACGCAGACTCTACCCAAGCATCCAAGGACTGAGCGCTTATCTCGTCGAGTCGCAGTGGAGCCACCACCACCACCACCACCATCCGCCCGAGCCCCGGGAGCTTGGGCGCAGAGCTAAGGTAAAGCACCATGTCATGGACGGCATGTGAAGCGAACAGTGCGGACGCGACCTCCTCGGGCCTGGATCTGGATCTGAAAATCGGTTCAATCTCGATTCCTCTCGTACTTTTGTTTTTCTCAAACCCGCGCGCCCCCTGTTCCTCTTGATTCTTTTTTTTCGACCACCTGACACCCCCTCCGCCCTGGAAGATCTTCAATATCCATGCTGTTGGGACCGGGCGCGCTGCTCAATACCCACCTAGGCAGGTGGTACTTTTCGTCCTTTCACAGAGCGGTCCTTAGATTGATAGGGCGTAACACTTTACTCAAAAATAAATATACACAAGTCTTTATCATATCTCCAAATCCACCCTAGCTAGTAAACACATGACCCGCGATCCATTACCGCGGGATTGAATGGGGTGTTTTCCCCCTCCACACACCTCGGCCTCGATGTGTAGAAGAGACTCTCGCATGTAACCTAGAAGCCATCAAGGAACTACCATCTACCATACATTCACGTACCACCCCCCTTCTGACGTGTCAGCGCCACCAAAAGCCCCCCAACCGCCTGGATTTCCACATGATACTTATCTGGTGTGGGTATCGCAGGGATGCGCGCCTCGAAAAAACCTTTTACGGACCTCTAGAACGCCCGTGCTAAGGTAGATATGTTCTGCAGAAGAGCTATAGCCCTTTCCCCTCCTTCTACGCATCCAGACCGCCAATTCACCACTGCATGGCGCCAGCCATCGAGACAGGGTTGATCTACTTCTACATAGGAGATGATACGAGGTGCATGGAAAGCTTTATGTTTGAGACGTTGGTTTCCAAGTTTTTTGACTATTTCTTATTTTTCCGCTCGAAGCGTGTGTAGCGTAGCGTACAGGAGCAAGCGCCCGAGGGCGTTCAAACAGGACAGGATATGCCATGGTATCTGGTATCGAAAGCAAAAATAAAAGAACAGGTTGATAAAATGCTAGCACGTTTTCTGCGATCCAAGTAGACGGGCAGTGGCAAGTAGCGCTGATGATGGGGGTTTTTTTTGTGTGAAAAATTCGCGGTCATGAAAACGAAACCAGTGAGGAGAATCTCTTGGAGAATATGGATTAATTCCGTGTTTTCATCAAACATTTGACGACCCGAAAGTTTGGAAAAAGACAAAAATTAAGGGAAAGAGGTTGGGATATTGAAGCTGTACATGATTATTAAGGTCGTAAGGGATAGAGAGACCCCTAGGTGGTCCAGAAAGATTCAAGGCCAACGCCCAGTGAATGCTGTGTCGGGAAAACATCCTGAGAACCCCCCCGGAGCCGATTTAAACCCAAATCAAATCAAATCCTCAGTTGCGCCTGGATGCAATGCATGGTATGATCGTAATCGTTGCGTGTCGAAAAGATAGAGAATTGAATCGCTGTCGCGAGACATCAAGAAGAAAGTGGGAGATCGCTGTTTACCATCCCTTAACGTGGTACTCCCAAGGACCGTAGTCCGTGGCGTAGTTGGTCCATGAGCCGTTCTTGGAGAGATCTTTATCCCGAGCCTGGCTGCCGGCATTTGCGTCTCCTGACCCGGAGGGCCCAGAGGGACCCGCCCCCGGAGCTCGGTGCGGTCCCTTGGGATACTCCTGGAGGTTTTTCATATCGTGGGCAGTGTGGCGTCGCTTCAAGAAAGCATTCGCGGTGGCGCTCTTCTGCTGGCGTTCCCAAAGGAGGTGTCGGCGAAGAGACTCGGTCAACTCGGTCGCAAGCATGTTGCGTCGGGTGGTACGCGGCGAATGGGCCACCGACTGGGATGGAGGCGACTTCATGGTAATGGGGTTTGATCGAGGAACGCCGGGGCCACGCATGGTGAGGTTCTCGTCCTCTCCTTTCTCAGAAGGCGAAGCAGGAATGGAGGGTCCGTTAGGTGATGTCAAACGAGACCGTTGCAGCGCAGGACTGGACCGGAATGCATTCCCATTCATCTTAGTCGGTTGGTGCATCATCATGGTGAGAAGGGATCGCCGCGACACCAAGTTGGGTCGGGAATCAACCCGCTGGAACATCTCCGGTCGCTCGTCAACGCTTGATTTGCCGCTCTCCGTCACCGAGTCCTCCCAATCAGAATCTTCGTCGTCTTCAATGGCGCTCTCGGAGACCTCGTCATCAGTCTCGATGGCGTCCTCGTCGGCGATGAGGGGGCTTTTGGGAGGTCGAATGGTCTGAACATGGTCGCTGAAAGAGGCGACCTTCTTGGAAGAGCTTGGGTTGCTGCCATTTGGCCTCAGAGATCCACCGCCAGTGGTAATATCCTGGGGCACCTTCGCGTTTATGCGTTCTTCAAAGGAGCTCTCGTCATCATCCCCAGAAGATCCACCTAGTGTAAACATGCCTCCCTTCTTTTTAAGAGGGGAGGATTTCAATTGAGGAGTTTCGTGGGAGGGGCTCGGCTCAGCGGCCAGTCTGGGTTGCGACCGGAAGGAAGAGGAGATTAGGGAGGGCGAGAACCCACGAACGACACTGGGCGACTTGATCAGTTCCGGTCGAGAAGGAAGAACCCCAGAAGAGGAGACACTAGTGTCGGACGCGTTAATCTGGGCGGAGTCGCTATCGTTCCCTTCGGGGGCAGTGGTCGAGCAGGATTCGGTCGATTCATGGGGGTGGCACACCGGGCGAGGGAAGGCAGGGACCTGCCTGGCAGTCGTGGCAGTCGAAACAGTCGAAACGGAGATAGGAGTAGGAGTAGGAGTAGATGGGCGGGGAGTGATGTCGACAACGGGAGCAGTGGGCTCGACCATAGGAGCCAAAGGCTCTAGGTTCTTCTTCTCTTTGATGTTAAGGACCATACGCTCGAGGTCCAGTGAGGTGATGTGCTTCTCCTTTCCACGGCCCAGGCTAGCCAGGGAGTCCTCACGGACCACGGCTGGTCGGTAATCTGAGAACTTGGGACGCTTAATGTGAGCTTCGATGCGTTCGGCTTGGTCGGACGCGGCCGATTCAACACTGGCGGAGAGCTCCGGCAGATCACCGGCCTCGGAGCGCAATTTGGGAAGGACAGAAGCCATGTTCGACTTCCCAGGCTCAACGCAGAATGTCTCGCGGGTCCACAGACGCCAGCTCAAGTTCTCGAGCCGACGGCCCTGGTCCATATAGTCGGCACATTTCGAGAATACTGCAAATCGAATTAGGCCGGGGATCCTTTTTTTTCAAAGAACACAGTGAATTTAAACGTACCCATCCACATGCCATGAAGACTCTGTGCATTTGCAGTATCCACCTTGTGGATATTGTCTGCGTCCACCGTCAAAACCGGTGTTGTCAAAGGCATGATAGCGGCGCCACAACTACTTTTGTAGTCGTCGGTGCTGATCAAACTGAAAAGTAGTGGTGTTCCGGGGTCGCCGTCTTCCCCGAGAGTGGTCGTACGGCGGTTGAAACGAAGGAGAAAGTTCTCAAGGAATCTGCAAAGTGAGAGAAGGTCCTTGAAAATTTGAGTATGGGTCCTGCAGTGTTATGCAGAGAGTCGATCAATCCGAAATAGAGTAGCTCAGTTGTAATCGATTGCTTTTGCAGGGGATTCAGCTGGTAGCGATTGAGGCGAGGGCGAGAAGACCGAAAAACGAGAGAAGCCGGCTTCGGTTTGAGAATTCGTTAAATCTCCGCCAGGGCGCCACCGAAATCGGATGCGGAGATAATAGATTTGGTGAGATATCCGAAAGAAGTGCGTTTGGGATAGGGATTGAAGCGATTCCTGGGGTCGGGGTGATGAGAAGGGTGAGAGTGTGAGAGGGAGAAGAAGGAGTTGGGGAAGTGCAAGTCGGAACGATAATAAGAATGACGGGGGCGGCGGGTGGAGTGGAGTGGAAAAGAGAGGGGGAAAGTAATTATAAAAAAGGAAAAAAGGATAAGAAAAAAGAAGAAAGAAGAAAAAAAAAAAAAGGAATTCGGTACGTATCATTACAATACAGAAATAAATAAATAAAATAAAATCAAATAAAAGGCCGAGGCGAGGGTCGGTGAAGAAAATTCGGACGCATCACGGGGCCATTGGATACACCCACGGTACCCGCGCCGTA
This sequence comes from Penicillium atrosanguineum, assembly GCF_028827265.1. NCBI lineage: Eukaryota > Fungi > Ascomycota > Eurotiomycetes > Eurotiales > Aspergillaceae > Penicillium > Penicillium atrosanguineum. The sequence continues at coordinate 1,792,810 of NW_026623139.1, read as the reverse complement.
CATGTGGGAACCGGACGTTCCCCGGTACTCGGCGTGTATTTTTGTAAATCAAGATCCGCGGTACGTGGTATCTATGCTCTTGTACCGGTCTGTTTCCGGACTTGGTCTACACTGCTCAGTTCTGAAGATTGTAGCACTGGTGACCTGTAAAAGGAAAAGAAAAAGGAGGACCTGAAAGGGAAATCAAGGAGCACGGTTTGACATCCTCCTGATAGCCACATCAACTAGACCGGGACTCAAACGCCACCTGGAAAAATACAAGTGAGGCCTTCGCCACAGGTAATCTACAAAAGAGCCTACTGACTGATGAACTGTCGCACCGCCAACCATTGGCCGCCTAATAGGCTCGCAGTCCGGCTGACTTGCTTACCTGAGATCTCGAATGTTGAGCTATTTCCGTCACGGACGAGAAGTATGGGGTACACCGCATCCGCGCCAGATCTTCCCCGTGAGCCACGTTTGGTGTTGGGGCCGGCTTGTTTTGGACTAAGGAGGAGCTAAAAAGCCGACTTCTATAACCGATGCTGTCCGCATCGGTCCTTAGTTGAAGTTTGAGTCTGGAGTAAGATAAAGGTAAAATCTGGGGAATACCTCGCCGCGAGCAGCGACCGCCAGAAAGGGATAAACGATTGATTCCCAGGCCGCATGCCGGGGAACGCGACGGGGCTTCCGTCAATCTTGCCCTCACCCTCACCTGGCTATCTGTTCACGAGTGAAAAATAAATAAAAAAGGAATGAAACGAAACAGTTCCGATCCCTATGCAGCTTCAATCGCTGTCTGACCGATTCCCCTCTGCATTTAGGATTTTTTAGAATTTCCTTCCAAACAGGCATCAGGTGGGATAGACAAGGACACTTCCCAATCCCTTACCGCCCTTTTCGTCCTTATCTTCCGAGATGCCACATCCTGGCTACATGCTGGCTTGAATTGACATCTAACAGGACACGATTCAAGCAGAGTGTCACAGTCGTAGTCACGAGTCTGCCAGCTGGCAAAGGGGGCAATCATTTTGGAGAGAGGGGCTCATCAGGATGTACGGTTAGAATCAGGAAGACCCAAATGGGGCGCGGACTGCTCACGGGGCCCCGAGACGTGGCTCTTCAGGCTCTCCCTTGCCTCCGGTCCGGACTGGCGGAAAGATTCGAACTCCTCGCTAGTCCCGAGGGATTGGGAATGAGCGATCGACCTAGGATTAGCTACTGTTGCACAAGACGCACGTTTCATCCATCATGTGATAACTGGCTGCCTCTGTATCATCTGCTTCCCTGTTCTCTTTGTTGATCATCTGGGTTCCAATGGTTGAGTTGTCCGAGATTGCGGGGAACAAGTCCTTTCTTCATCCGTCTCCACTCCACTGCCGACACGTTGTTTTGTCTGGTCGCTTGATAGTACGTATTGACATTGGCCTCTCCACGGGTCAAATGGTCGAGACGGAAAAAGGCATGTCCCAAGGCTATGACCGAGACTATCTTGACTTGAAGTATATTTGTATTGTGCACCGATCCTGATCAATATCTCCTGATTCGTCCGAAACAATTCGCGCTGTAGTAGACCTTTACCTGTCTGATGTATGACACGACTCGAAACTATCACCTACAGCATGCAAAGCATTTCCTACTCGTGCAGCCCTGAGCTTTTGTCTCTGCTGACCCAGGACCCCCCAGTTGCCTTTCTCTGGCACCCCCGCATCGATGATCTCGTCAGATCATCATGGCCACTGACACGGTGAGGACCTCAGAATGGCGGCTCCATCAACCCAACATTGGTCGTCTCACGGCCTCTTTTCAGGTGGTACTAAGGTGGCAATCTGAATCCGCAGAGAACTCGACGTTAAATCAGGGCAAGGATCTACTCGGTAGCCCCGAAGGCTGCCAATAATGCCCCAGGGCGCATCAAACATCTTGAGCCGGGGGCGGTCCAGGTACTGTGGTCAGAGACTACGAGGGTCAGAATAATGGTCACGCTCATCTGCAATATCAACGGCTTCTATCAAAGTTAGATGCCGAGGCTCTACGGGAAGGGAAACTTTGAATGCCGAGGCGATCCACGTCAATCTCGAGTCATACGTAGAATGTATGAGGCATTGCAGACAGAGCCGCCCCCAACTGCCGTCGGCAGTGCATAGGCCGAGGCGTGGATCAGAAGATGGTTTCAGGGACACCTGACTATGAGAATTCGCCGCGCTGGGGATCTCGAGTCACGTACCCCATGTACCGTTCGAAGGACGTGGTACCAGGGACTGCACCGGAGTTGAGTACGGAAGCAAAGTCACCGTGAGTGGAGAGCCGAACTGTGGCGAGGTCACGCGGCTATGTCACATGATCTCATGGGTCGCGGGCTTGTGATGGTGACGTACCGGTGTCCGTTCTGGGGTTTTTGTTTTTAATATTCAGATCATGTACTGAAGAGCCTGAGAAGGATGAAGAGGTGGCCGTTGACCCGGTAAATTTGGTGATGGCACTTACCGGGGCCTAATGTGGACTGGGGCCATATCAGGTGCCGACAAATTTGATATTCCCCAGAATTCATATTTCAGGGGCATTGCCAGTCGCGTCCACAAGTTTCACATATGCACCTTGACATGCATTGTCTGTATATATTTGATCGACGCCATTCATTAATATGTGTCGATCATGGAGGTTGGGAGTCTACCCATATCTAGCATATACATTCGCTGGGTGGGTAGAATATATTACACACCCTTACTTTCAAATGTTGATCTAGATTCCGCGCAAGACGATGGCGAGGTGGCATAACGCTCACCGGAGCTGCTAAATTACTCATAGGGTTGCCCTAGCAAATCAATAATCAGAACGACCACCTGTCAAATTCAACAAGTCCCGAAGCTCATAATTGGTAGCCTCGATAACCAACCACACTTCGATTAACGGGTGTGATGGAGCAGAGTTCAAGGCGGCAACACCGCCGCCACCTAATGCCTCCTATTTGGACATAACGTTGATCCCTGATGTCAACGACCACAGGGTGATAGCAGTGCCCGCGAAGCTATCTTTTGTATCACATCGAGTAGCGACGGCAAATCACATTCCGGAATGTAGCCGCCCTACGGCCCGAGTCCCCCGTTCGAGTGCCCATGTGCGCTAGCACATCAAAACAGTTGGAAGGGTTGCAAACAAGGGGGAGTTTGTACTGCACGATAGAGCCTCTCACAAAAAGACCCGGATCCCAAAGGTCGCGGATTTGTTTACGCAAGGGATGTTTGTCCGGGGAAACCGGATGGGAAATCTGGACATAGTTTCTAGACCCACGAGAATCAGGTGAGCCGTTGATCTTAGTACATCTTGGTTGACCTTGAAGTCAATCTTGGGTGCTTTATGCCAATGAGCAACGAGCTGACTGCGATCGGGGAAAGCCTGTCGTCATCAGCCGTTTTTGCTAACCATAAATTGGTTCTGGGCTTTTGGCACCGCCATTCCCCCGGTTGATCGACGAAGGGCCATGTGCATGTGATTTTATTCAAGGGGCAGCCCGGGGCTTCTGTCTTCGCGTACCTGGCTCGTGGGATTGGCTTAAACCGTGATATAGCATGTTCCGGGCCTTGTAGTACAGCCGGAAGCACGACTCGCACTTCCGTGACGATCATTTTCAATCTTACCTCTGCCTGCTGGGCTAGGCCGAGTAGGACAGTAGTTTAATTCCCATGGTTGGATCGGGATATTTTCATTTTCCGGGATATGAAAGGATTGCTCCTTCAACCAACATAGCCCTGGATCAGGGTGGCTATACTCTCTCTATCCCTGGAGCCAACCATAGATGGCTTCCCTGCTGTTTCAACTCAACACCACCGGCCCTCTAGACCTTCAGATTCGTCCCTCTCTTTGATAGCTCACGTACACCCTACACCGACTCAGGGTATCAAAGAAAACAGTGCGACACATACCTTTCAGAGGTTTGATCTTGAGTCAGACCTCTGAAGACCTGCAGTCCGATCCCCGATGGCCTCCCTTGTTTTAGATGTAGGCAGAACTATGCGAGCTAATCGAGTGTCCTTTCCGCCCTGCCGATCAGGTATCCCAGTTTTGGAGAGCCCTGGCATACCTCTGCAGCCATTCCCCAACGCTTTGGACACGCAAATCTGGCTAGACCAGACTACGCTTCGTAATTTGTCCAAGGGCTTACTTTGCTCACATTATATGCCTTCGCAGCCACATCGTCATCACTATTTGACAGCAATGTGAGGGAAACCCTTTGGGTTTGATAGCGATCGACATATCGAGTCATGTATCTTTACAGGCCGGTAATTTCGCGAAACACATCCATGGATCTTTTTCATGCGCAGGAAAGCGTTTCCTTGCGGTTTCATTTGCTCGATCCCGAATTTCCTCTGGTCCGAGATATTACCATGGTTGGATCAAGCCACTTTTCTCAAGCCACATTCTATTCTGGGAGTACATACCTTAAGAAGTCAAAACACAAACATCACTGACTTAATGGGAGGGATAGTATTCACTATTACCAAGAATCATGAATAGTCGCTCTTTCCTAAAGAAGAGACAGCAAAACGGGCGCGAACCGAGGAGAATAAAAAGAAAGCATCGAATGATATCCCCACCAGCGACCCCATGACCAAGACGGGCCATGGGCAGGAGTTCCAGATGGGAACGGCTATCCTCTGACAGGTCGCGTTGCTTATTCCCGACCGAGACAGATGCAGCGGCTGCGTTCAAAGACATTGCAAATCGCGCGCCATCTGGCGGTTCTCGATGTGAGCGTGGCTGATCGGGCTTGCTGGCCCTTGTGTGATAGCCCCTGTTTGCCGATCGCGAGAGGGCTATGGGCGGTCATGGGGACTGTACTGGTCCGAGATCTAGGCCCTCCAGGCCCACCCCCTCCCCCTGGGCACCAAAAGATGTACTTGGTAAGTGATCGGGAAGCGGCTACATGGCGATGAAAGCCATGAACGCCTGCTTGTTGACTTAGCGTTTTCGGAAGATTTTCATAAATGCCCTGGAAGCCTCTTTGCTTGTGTGGGCTACAATATACTGTAGATGGGTGAAATCGGTGTCCGGAGCTCTGAGTGGTTCGGCTTCATTGTTTTCCCACCAACCGTAGCGCTGGATTTTGTCTCAGAAAGGTGTCTGGCTTTATCGATTATGGCCTATGGCATTCTGATCTTCATCTTTCTAACCATTGACTAGGTACCCTGGTCTAGGAGAGCGGGACAAGGCAAAGCCCAGTGCATGTAAGTTGTAAGTTTCCTGCGCTGTCTGCGGAGTAACTTTGGTGCCAAAGGGCTCTTTGAGTGCGCATTTCCTGATAAGGAACTCAAAATTGATAGTACTCGAATTTACAGCACGAACGGCTCTAAGAAAACTAAACATTGGATATATTTGTCAACGGGCCCACAGTCCGGGGAGAAAAGTATAATGCAAAGAAAGACCGACACTTGCGGCCCGCGCCCGACGAGGCCACCCAATACAACCTTAGGCCCTCCAAGCCCGAGACTAGACTTCAGCCATATCCTCCTGATTCAAAGAGATTTCAAGTCGGCGCCTGTATTATTTGCTAACCGCTGATCACCTTTGAAACTTGTAAAACCGAGTATTGTCAGGGGAAAAAAAAAACATACAGAAACACTGGATAGTGATCTTCAGCCACCAAGGTGATGGCGAAGGCAACTGGACAGATCGACGTGACAGCGGCGAGCGGCAAGCAAAGGATCGTGATCTACGATTCTGACAGCGATCACTTGGGCTGTGATGTGTTTACGGTTGACAGGTTCGTCCCCGTCGTGTGACAACACCAAGAATATCCCGAAGAAGCAGTATAGACGAGTCATGAGTCCATGACCCTGACACTATTTGGCGAGAGCACGTCTACATAGAAATTGATGGCATAATTATGATCAAATTTGATCGTCACAAGCATGAAACAACCTTCCGAACCTTGCAAACCGATGTCCGCCACGTCAATCGGCCCTGTCCATGTGAACTCACAATAAGGAATAAGGCTGATGACAGAAGGGAGCCTTGACATACCAGCGTATCGATGCCAGCCGGAACATGATCCTCCTTTTTTACAGTCGTTCTGTTTCTGTCTCACCTTCGCATTTTACACGACATCCGGTCATCTGAACGCAGTTCGTGTCGCCCGGCAAATACAGTCCAGCGCGGCTAATGTCGACTACCGGTAAATTCGTACATGACACTTTTAGTAAAAAGAAATCAGAACGTAGTTACCCTGCTTCAAAATGCAAAATGCAGCCATATTGCCTGAATGCAGATGCCCCAGATCAACAGTAAACCCCACCTCCCCACTGGGGCCAAGTCTCACCCATTGCAATCTCGCCCCATCAACGAAAAAAAGAAAAGCTCAGCAGATCAGAATAGCCCCGTACCTGCCAGTACGTGTCACACTGCATTGACGAATTTGCATCTCGCCCGATGCCGGAGCTCGGGACCCCCACAACGATGCAATGTCGATTTCGATGCTGACGCTTCCCCGTTGCGGCAGTTCTGCAAGCCTTTCCAACTGGACTTGCCACGGCTGACTGGCATCTTTAAATTAATCCGCTGTTGCCGACACTCATCTTACTATCTGTGGATGAGGTGCAGCTGCGATGGCGACATTGCTCACATGGTGTGCTTTTTCGGCTTTGACGCGGCTCGACTATTGCTATGGCTTGGTGTTTATCTCTCTCGTAATGGATTTGCTGAGGCGCTGATATGAATACTACCCAATGCAGCCCTCTGTCTCGAGATACGAGAGAGGTATGCTGCTTTCCCCTGCGGATGCATCTTGGAGGCCCCATTGCTCACAGTTCATAGCGAATCGACATGAAGAAGAAAAAGTGAAAAAAAAAGGATATAGGCTAAAGACTGTCTCGGCAATAGTCGAGCCGCAGTAGATCATCGAGATCCGTGGATCACAAGTCACGGGGAACTAGGGTCTCACTTCCACGCTGTGAAACCATGGCGGGCTAAACCAAACCTGGATCCCTGTTTAATACAATTCCTGATACTAGTGCACCAGGTGAAAAAGAAAACGAGCTCTTCAACAGGTCTCGACTAAAAGAAAAAGCACGATAGGGTCCTGGAGAGGAAGGAGCCTAGAGAAAATCGGCGAAATTACTCAACACCTGGCTAAGAGTGATATTGCGATTCGACCGTCCTGGTCAACAGACAATTTACAGTTATACCAATTTACCATATTCCACGATATCCCATAGGCTAGACATCTCTTACGATAGACTCATCCCGGAACAGATGTCGTGCCAAAGTATCAAGCTTCTAAAGCTGGTACGGGTATAGTGTCAAGACATCCACGAATCCGCCTTTGTGTACCAATTACGGCGAAATTGGAAGTCGCCTTTCGTTACCTCACCCGGACCCGCTGCGGAAGACGGTAGTACAGATTATCTCATGGACGTTATTCCTAGGCAGCAGGATCTCCAGATTCCTACAGACGAAAAGCAGGTACCCCGTACATAGATTCACGAGTGAACCCCACGGGGATCATACAGGGATGTTCAACTCCATGTGAGATGACGAGAATATTTCAAACAAAATGTTTATAATGAAGTGTGGCTGAATCCGAATGTAGATAGACAGGTGCCCTCGTATTTGGGTAACACGACGCAGCGTTGACCCCATCGGGAGTTTAGTCATTTGGTCCAGCAGAGATCCGAGGTAATGAATGGCAGATGAAAGAGAGATCGTGTGTCGAGGTTACTGTTTAATGTTCCTCGGCATCTTGGATAACCCTTGTGAAGGTAGGTGCACGGGGACCCACGGAAATCGTTACCGTTCATCAAATGATCAAGCGTATGTCTCGCGTGGGGGCCGTGTTAAGAGAGTGTTGGGTGTACGGATGTTTATTTTGAAAGTCGCAGTGTTCGGCGTACTTCCGAAGAAAGGCGGGAACAGGCTGAAACGGGCACTTGCAATTATTGGGAGATGTGTACAGTTTCAAAGCTGAAAGAGACTTGTAATGTGCACATGTGCTGAAAGAGAGTGGGAGGGGAGTCACCTGCTTCGCCTGGATCTACGGAAGCGCTCAGAGCACTGGTGCCTCTCATCCATAAGGGTTGCGGTGTATGAATTGGATGGAGAGTACTCGGATGAGAATCATAAATCCTTTTCTCATTTCAACTCAGAGAGTTCTATGTATGTAGGGACCATGTTGTACATAAGAGTCCAACAAAATCATCATTTTTTCAGCCGACGTACCGAAGGGATCTACTCCAGTGACGCCTACAAGGCATTAGGACTATGTGCGGGTAACCTAAAATTCAGCGTCGTCATCACCAGAGATGATAACGTTGTTGATCTAGATTGTTGTTAATTCGACGCGATCAATGCAAACGATGGAGTAGACATACTTTGAGAACCATGCGGCAGAGCTGAGTGGCGAGCAGGAGCTGCTGGCGCTTGCCGATCAGAGGGTCAATGGCAAAGTGCTCCTTCATGTCGTTGCTGCCGGTGCTCATGCAGTCGACACCAAGGCGGGTGTTCTTCTCCTTGATCTGGCGCGACTTGATGGAAGCCAGAGTCTCGATGGGGCTCAGGCCAGAGTTCTGGGCCAGAGCCATGGGAATGGCATCTAGAGCATCGGCGAAGGCGCGCATGGCGTACTGCTCAATACCGGGGCTCTATTCAATTCAAGAAGGGTTAGTCTAGCTCCAACACGTCCGAAGATGAGAGTCAACGCACCTTGACAGCAGCATCCTCCACGGCCAGAGAGCAGGCAATCTCGGCGGCACCACCACCGTACACAACACGGTTGTCGCGAACGAGGTTACGAACCACACACAAAGCATCGTGTAGTGACCGCTTAGCCTCGTCGATGATCTTCATTCTGTATTAGCGACATTCTATCACACACTCAAAAGATCCAACGTACCATCTTGTTGCTACCACGGATGAAAGCAGTGACAGCCCGGCTGTTGGCGCACTCCTCAATGACCAGCATCTTCTCTCTTGTAGTACCGAAAGTCATCTCACGGACACGGCCGGCGGAACCCAACTTATCAGCAGTCAGGTCCTCGAAGCGAGGCACAATACGGCCGTTTGTGGCAATGGCAATCAGCTCAATCTCGGGACCACCGACCCAACGGACAGCGGGCAGCTTGTTTTGAAGAAGAAGGTGGTTGGCCTCGTCATCGAAGCCCCACTGGCAGATAACCAGGTTGGCTCCGGAATCCTTGAGCTGCTGGACCATCTCGGCGAACTTGGTCTGCTCATACTCCTGGAGCTTCTTGAACTCCTCGACCGAAGTGATGTCGAGCTTGTGCTTGGTCTTAGGCTTAGGGGGCTCGAAGGGACAGGTCAGGATAGCCAGCTTGGCATCCACGACCTCATCGGGCATCTGAGGGTGGGAAAAGTCCTTGTCAATAATGACACCCTTCACAAGCAGAGAGTCCTCGAGGGCACCGCCCAGCTTGCCGTCAACCTTGATCAGCTCGAAGTCAACGTCCTTGCGCTCCAGGTCCGCAACCGAGAGCACAGCATCCACGGCAATCTTGGCGAACTGGTCGTGAGACTTGGAAACACTATGAGAATGTTAGATGAAGCAGGGCCATTGGTCCGGGCTGATTAGTTCATACATCTTGCTGCCCAAGCTGGTCTTGGCAACCTTGAGGAGGTTGGAGGTGTCATCCTTTGAGAAGGGGATTTCGTCACTGATCTTGTCAAGCTCTGCAACAGCGATGTCGCAGGCCTGGTCGTATCCGTCGGCTATCCGGATGGGGTGAATGCCCTTGTCAATCAACTCCGAAGCTTGCTCCAGCATGGCCGCAGCCAACACCACCACACCCGTTGTGCCGTCACCGATTTCCTCATCCTGCGACTTCGAGAGCTCGACAAGCAATTTGGCGACGTTGTTGGTGATTTCCATCTGAAGTTATCCCGCATGTTAGCTTTTTCCGATTCCATGGTGGGTCGATAGGGAAGTGATAGGGGTCGGGTCGAACCTGGCCGAGAATGGTTGCGCCATCGTTGGTAACGGTGATATCGCCGTCGGGGGAGATCAGAATCTTGTCCAAGCCGCGGGGACCCTAAATAAACCCATTAAATACCATTTCATCGGTTTACTGGAACGGTCCGTACCAGAGAGGACTTCACAATGCTGGCCACGGTCTTGGCAGCAACAATGTGCGACTTGACAGCCTCAGTTCCATGCTGTCTCTTCTTTCTTCCTTGACTATTTGAAGCAAGTTCACCAGGTCAGCTCCAGTTTTCCAGATCTCCGAGGGTCCAATTGTTGTGCCGGGGCGGATAGGAGGATATATCGGTGAACGTACTCGCGAACGACAATAAACGGACGACCGTTCTCGTCCTTCAACATTTGAGCTATCCGGGGGTGTCAGTGACTGCGTGTCGGCATCGTAAACCGAGATCAATCGAATGCTATTTACCTTGAGAAAGGTCAAGCTCTGTAGAATTCCGAGTCATGGTCAGCAACAGCACCGGGGGGTAATGAGGGGCATCTGGGGAAAAGGGAACTCGTACGCATCGCCATCTTGACGGTGGACTGCCACCAGGCAGGAGGTATAAAGGGATAGAAAGAGAGTAGAAAGGGAGAAAGGAAGAAAACAGCACCCTGGTCTCTTTCCTGCGAACGTAGAGGGGGTGAAAGCTATCGGAGCCGTCGAAGCACAGCAAATTAAATTCTGGCCACCCAAAGCGGTATAGCGCTGCACTTCCGCCTTCCTCAGCTTCCACGCGCAGCCCCCCCAACTTGCCCCGGCCTCTGTGATTGCGACTCTCTGCTGTCCACTTTTCACCCGTGGCTCTTACCTCTCCACCGCCAATCTGCTCTCCCGATTGATCAATATTGTCTCCCTACATCGCCCGGATATGCCGCGTGAGTGAAATGCGCGTTGTTGATCTGTTGCGCGCCCGAACTATACGTGAACTGCCTGAGCTGACTCTGGACTAGCCCCCGTCTCCGATGAGATGTCTGATGAAGACATTGGTGATATCCCTTTCAAGAATGGCGCCAACCCCGAGAACTCCGTCGAAGAGAACCAAGACGAGGAGGATGAAGATGACGAAGAGGGCGTGTAAGTTGAGCTCGGCGCATTACCAACGGATCCATTTATCTGACTCAGTTCAATAGCTACGTTGTCGAGTCAATCCGAGAACATAATTTTCTACCAAACGTATGCCCGCCTTGCGCCTGTTGTTACAGTACACCGCTGAATTCGCTAACTCATCATCATCAACAGGGCAAGCTTCAACTTTTGGTGAAGTGGAAAGGATATGACGAGCTTGCGGATCATACCTGGGAGCCAGAAGAGAACCTGGAGTGAGTACAAAGACATTTATTGCATTCGACTTTGTGTCGCGCGTCTTCTGACTTACCCTTCCAGGGAAGGGGCTGAGGAGGTCCTTACGGAGTACTTCAAGAGCATTGGTGGTCGGCCCAAGAAGCCAGCAGCCAAAGCTGGGCCAGGACGGAAGCGGAAGTCCATGGGGGAATCTAAGGCCACATCTGCGACCCCATCCACCGAGCCCAAGAAGCGAAAACGGTCCACAAACGCCCAAGATCCAACCCCCGAGACCGAGCCCGAGGCCAAGGTAGACGAGACTGAAGAGGAAAGCACCTGGGTCCCTAAGGGTAAGAATTGGGATAAGGAAATTGACAGCGTGGACACAATAATCCGCGATCAGGAGACCGAAGGGCTTTACGCATTCCTTATTTGGAACAATGGCAAGCGGTCAAAAGTGTCAATCGAGAGCTGCTACGAAAAGTGCCCCCGAAAGGTCAGTCTATTATTCCGAAACAAAACTATGCGACAGCCATATTGATTTCTTCCTTAGATGCTCCTGTTCTACGAAAGTCATCTGTGAGTCCATTGAATGTGCTGAATGCTCAATTGAAATTGCTAACCGTTTCGCAGGGTGTTCAAGGAGGGTTGAACATCTGCAATCCCGCGTGCTTTTATGGTGCAGAGCGAAGGTTGCAGCCTGATGACACCTTTTCTGAGGGAAAACCTCTTGACTATCACTTTTAGCAAAGGAGTTTATAGGAGTCCTTGCCTTTGATCTATTTTCCTAGGGTTTGTAATTGTTGTGCATCTAATGGACGTCTGTATCATATGCGTTCTTAGCGATTCTGAATTCTCGCAAGGCCTGAATCTTGCATATTCACTTGTATACTCGTGTTTATTGTCACCAATCTCTTGTGAGATAAATTTCCGTTTGTTTAGGGTAATATTATGCATTGACTCACGTACATTCAAAGCAGGCCCCTCTCCCTGGCCATGCGGAGATATTCCCACCTGGTATTAAGTAACTTTTCCCCATGTTTGGTCATCACTCGTTGAACGTCCCGTGCATCTCCGGCTTCCAAACACCGATCGTCTTCGGCAGTCCATACCCCAGGCATGCTATCGGGGACTGCCGATCCTGCCCCCCAATTTTCCAGCACCTTGTCAGCAAGACCTTGGTCCATAGTCGCAGAGCGCAAAACCGCGATAATTGTGTCTTCATCTACTCCTCCTCGCGCCAGTTGCATGTTAATCCAGCCGTCGACATCTGGAAGATCTTCTTCCTCACTTTCTTCACCGTCGTCTGGTTCTGGGCTTGAAGATAGAAATGGTAGATCGAGGAAGTTTGGATCTGTTTGACCATGGGAATTACCTAATGACTCGTGCATTGGGTTGTGCATTGATTGTGTACGTGGTGACGATTGTGTCGAGTGGGTGGTAGAATGCGAATGCTGGGTGTGAGGAATGGCTTGTGAATGTGTTGCTAGATTTGAAGTTCTTGAGGATGAATGGAGCTGATCGCCAGATGAGCTTTGTCCCGCAAATATAGGGGGCTCGGAGCTTTCGAGCTTGATTCTTTTCGTTGGTGAAGATGCTGCTGCCTCCGCCGGAAAGTTGGGCGTTAGAGGACTCGATTGATATTTTCGCTTTGAGTTGGAGTCTCCTGAGCTCATGGTAGGTGAAGTCAAATTGGCTGATGGCCTGAACTGTGCAGTTGTCAAGGGAAGCTGCTGTATATGGTTTCTTGTAGACTCTGGTCCAACCCCATGAAGCAGGTCAGGCCTGGGAACTCCACCCCCTGGGCGAGGCTTTCCACGCAATTTTCTCAAATAGCGCCCACGCCACGATTGCCATGGATGTTGCGGGAACTAGACGCGACGATCAATAAATCGGAGTTCGTAGAGTCGAGTCGGTGGTACATACCCTTTCGGCCAAATCTTGATAAATCCTGTTGCCGCTGAGCGGATCTTGCGTCTTTTCAAACTGATGAACCCAATCATAGAGAATTCGGTCATCTGCTAAATTGAAATCCGTTCTCGTGCCTTTTCTGGGAATATGTGTTGCGCCCATTGGCCGTGGCGCAGAAGGCTTGACTTTGTATGCATCGAGAGCTTTGCCCCTAGGGACGCGTCCATACGCTATTGAATCGTCAATATATTTGTATGAGAGACTAAAATAATTGTTAGTTGGACACATGTCATGAAATCCAAAGAAGACCATACCCTTCGCGAGGGTTGTTCTCGCTCCCGGGCTTCAATATCCTGACGACTTCCGGGCCCTTGTCTAATATTACCACCTCACCACCATTTGCCTGTGCACCTGTCAGCCCTGCCAGTTCCCAGAAAAGACTGGCTTCAGGTAGGAACACACACTTTTATCTTCTTTGTGTAATCCTCTCGGCGCGGGATATTCTGGGATAGCCAGAACTGCGTCTTTGTTGGAGGACCATCGTCCTCTTTTGCAAAGAGAGGGATCTTGTTGCCATCAGATTGTAAAATACCCATGGCGGATCTTTAATGGAGCTGGCCTGCTAAACACAGGCTGAGTATTGCAGGTTTAATGGCACAACGGCGTCGCCTTGTTGACGCGCTATCACGTGTCAACCAGTCCCAGGGCACATCGGACACTGGACCGCGGATAGAATGGCTATGCAGAGAAGACGTCAGATGCCTTGACCGTGTTTGCTAGTACGAGTGAGTTTCAGTGGCAGTGAAGTCATCCTTTGATTGAATTTCCAGGTTCAAGAAATCGCGTTCCCGATTGGGACGATAACACGTGACCAAAAGACGGGCCGCGACGAGACGCTGGCCGAGTCAACAACTTCAAGGGCGGGCAGTGTGAGGTATAGGAGAATGAAACTTGGAGAAAGTGTTCCAGATCTCTTGGCTTTATGAATCCGGATGTCATTAGTGACACAAAGTTAGCAGAGGTCTCACTTCCCCCATCACAACAATGGGAGCTCTCCGCACTGTCGTCCTGGTCATCCTCGGCATCTCATCTCTGACATTCGTCGCTCTTTTTGGCCGACTTCCTGTCTTTAGGTAAAGCGAAGCAAATGAAGTCATGTGGAACAGGACTGATAAGGATGATAGAAAAACCCCGATTGCTTTTTTCCACCGGCTGTTATGGGTATATATTCCGAATGGAATCGTGTTTATAGACGCACATCTCCTTGGTGGGCGGCTGATATGGATTTGGGACCGCTCTGGCCGTTACGTCTTGCACGAGAATCATCCTTTGGTTCTGGTGAGTGTCATCTATCTTTTATCCCGCGGCCATTGCCTAACCTGTGAACCAGATCTTTTTCCTGGGCTTACTTGCCATAGGCGAGTTCTTCTTTCTGCCAACGGCATGGCCTCGAATGTCAAGTACCCATAAATTCGTGGTCCCAGGGGCTGTCATCCTGCCATACGTCCTCATTTACAAGTGTGTGGTGACGAAGTCTTTCGTCACGTCAAAGAATCATGAAGAGGAGATGAAACGGTATCCCTATGACTGTGCCATCTTCTACCCGGGACATCGTTGCAGCTCTTGCCTCTTTCTGAAACCAGCACGCAGTAAGCACTGCAATATATGCCAAGCCTGTGTGTCTCGTCACGATCATCATTGTGTCTGGTTAATGAACTGCGTCGGGGCCAACAACTATGTTTACTTCCTGTCGCTGCTGCTCTCACTTACGATCCTACTGACATACGGTACCTTGCTTGGATATTCACTGTTGAGCCAAACCCTGCAAGAAATCGTCCCACCAGAGTATCAGGCAGCTATGAAAGGCTGGACGATGTATTTCAACATCTGGGCCATTGTCATTACGGCCGATTCTAAGATCGGCACTGTTACTCTGCTGATGTTAATGACTGCTCCACTCGCAGCGGCTTTCTTGGTCTACCATACCTATTTGATCTGGGCGGGAATGACAACAAATGAGAGCTCGAAGTGGTCTGGTTGGAAATGTGACGTGGAAGATGAATTTGCCTTTAAGGCCGAACGGAGTCAGATCCCTGGGGCGCCCCGAAACCCGGATCTCGCAGAGCAACCGTGGCCGATTGACAGGAATCAAATTCTTGGCTATATCTTGGAACTGGACTCCAATGATATTTATTATCCGGGCTCCGATCACAGAGTACCTGACTCTAACAGGAATCTTCCGAATTCACCGTGGAAACCTACCTCCATGGCCAGTATCCAAAACATCTACGATCTGGGATTCTGGGACAATCTTAGAGATTCTGTTGGACTATCGGTACGACGAAAATGGTGAACACCTTATTTGGTGTCACGGTTTATCACCATTCTCTCACGCATCGATGTATGTTGGTTGATCAGAGAGCGGGGGTTGCAGAGATTGTGTGCCGCTCAAATATAACTTTCGAATGAGTGGGAATAATTTAGTCGAGCTATCCCTGGGAATGGATATCTAAGTCCTATATCTGTAACCAAACAGAATATTTCCATGCTAAACACTGATTAAACGCTCTGGTGTTCCAGATATCTCTACCCTGGTCCAATCTATGTATACAAAAGGCGGTGGGGCGAGCGGTGAAGATAGAACCGCAAGAACCGCAATTTTGTCCTCCGCCAAATCTCATTTCATCCCACCGTGAGTGAGTTCCTGCTCAGCATTTGTTTCGGCGATCCCTTCATTGGCAAAATGGCGGATACAAAGCCATTATGCACTCCCGCCGAGCTCATGCTCAAGGTCGTCCTGGCCGGGACCATCAGCCACTACGAGACCCGCGGCATGATCGATGACAAACGTCTGGAGCACATGCTGGCTGCTGGAAAGCAAATTCTCTATAAGACACACCAGGAAAGTGAAGTTCGGTATGTATGCTAGCTCTAAATCGAACGTTGTGCCTGTTCTGACCATATGCGCTGCTAGACACAACCTAGGCATGTCACCCGATATATGGCAAGGCCTCACCGATGTCCTCACCAAAGCGATCCCGGTCCTCGAATCGCAGTCATTTGCGTGGAAGAGTCCGGCAGCAACATATGAGCACTCTTCTTCGAACCTTATTGCATACAACTACTTCTCGCTGGTGAAAGATATCGAGCGCCTCAACGATCTGTGTACGATTGCGCGGAACCTGCTTGCAACAACGAAGAAGGCGCAAAACTTGGCTGCCGAGAAGGGCTTTGACCAGCGGATTCTCGCATTGATTGATACGTGTGTGCGGGTCACAGCAAGAGGATTTGATGGTGAGACGAATGCGCGGAATGAAGAGCGCTGGCAGAAAGTCGTCAACCTCTATAAACGACTCCTCATCACCTGCCTGCAGTACCTTCATAACTTCATCATGCACAACGAGCAGCGAAAAATGGTTCTTTGGCTCGACCTGTTCGGTTACCATTCGACGGCCGACACAAACATCATCAAGCCTAAAGAGCCATTGGACCAAACCGCGAGGTCAGAGGGCGTTGCGCCCATTGTCAAGGTCGGAGAACGTGTTATTAACCCCCCGATTCGGGCTCTTTATGACCAGACCGCGGAAGATCTTCTGCTGGAGACCATCGCTAAATTCCCGCGGGAACCTTCCACGATCAAAGAAGAAGCTGCGATGCTGCTTCTAGCAAACATCAAAGATCATATGGAGAAGATCCTTGGCAAGGACTTGACAGATATTCAGGAGATGGGCAGGGACCCGGAGCAGATACAATACATTCGTCGTGCGTTGACAACGATACTGGGTGCCAAGGTTGATGGGTGGTCCGATCTTCAAGACCGTGCCCGAGAACTTCCGCCTGCCCTCCCAGAAGAAGACGAGCATGAGCCTACTAAAAAGAAAACAATTCTTACCATTGACCGTAGCATGACTGCCGGCTTCCCCCGCCTGTGCTGGGCTGACCTTCCCGACGTCAATGATTATGCGGTGGATGCACCTGTGACAGAGGAGGACACGAGTATGCCCCGATCAGCTCACTCTGCTGCTGAAACTTTGCAAGAGGCCAAGGATGGGTTGATGCGCCGCCTACAAGAGGCGTCTCAGGTCGGTGATGCCGATGCAGATTATGACACTGGTGATGCAGGAACGGTGGGCGACGAGGACTCACACAGTCTTGAAGGCCATGCGGATGGAAGTATCGAAGGAGACGAAGACGAATATAGTGAAGATGTCGACCGAGATGACGATGGTGGCGACATTGACGATGAGGAAGATGACGATGACTACCGGGGTCGCCCGGGCGATCAACAGCGTGGGCTACTTACCGATATTCCCCTTGTTTTGGGACCGGCAGAGATTGAAGCACTGCCGATGATCGTTCAAGCAGGTATCGTCGACAGCTTTGGGCTCAAGGGCGGGGAGCGCAATGGCTCCAGGAACATGCAAGCACTACGGTGCCACATACTTCTAACGCAGGAGACTGGCCGCAACCTTCTGCGCGAGCTGCTGATATTCATTGCGGCCTGGGATCTCCCTGATGACGAACTATACTTCAAGATGATGGTTCAAATCATGGAAGCTGTTCTTAAGAATGGCCTGATGTCGCATGCCTATACAGACTTTGGCCAACCTAAGGACATCATCTCTCCAGCCCAGGCAGTAGTGATCAAGATCCTGACCCACATTTTCCGTGCCAAATACTCCCCGGCTTCGGTGACGGGCTCTTCTCAGGCCAGTGTCCCGCGGATCCCGGCCCCGCTCAGCCGCGTGGATATTCTCACAGTCCGATATATTTTTACCGTCTTTCGTGATAACATCATCCCGGAGACCTGTGCTTTGATCTACCTACAAGGCCAAATTCGCGCCGAGCGCGCCCTGCCCGAAGACTTCCCGCTCAATCTATGGGATATGGAAAGAGTCTACGAGGGAGTTTATCAGTTCTTGGAATTCTTCGCCGTCCTTACCGAGAACAACGACTGGAAGAACCTGCTGGTCAAGTGGGAGATCGTCTATGACCTGGTCACTCTGATTAAGGAGCTGGAAGCCAACATCCCCAAAGGCCAATTTAACCAGATGTCTTTCGGCTCTGTTCCTCCACCCCCACCTCCGCCGCGCAGCACTTCACCCGACGATAGCTCCAAGCCCTCTTCTCCCGTCCCTGTGGCCGTCGAGAGACCTTACGACCCAAGCGATCCTGATCCTCTCGAACACGGTACCGGCAGCGTGGATTCCCGCCCAGAGTCTCCACCGATCACCGAGGATCCGTCTGAATTTGAGTGGCGTAACCTCAAAAAGTTGGTAGTTCTGGTGCTTTCATCGCTGGTGTGGAAGTCCTTTGAAGTCCAAGAGCAGATCCGTGGATACGGTGGTCTTGAGGCCATTCTCCGTTGCACTAACTTTGATGCCCACAATCCTTACATCAAAGAGCATGCCGTTATGTGCCTCAAGTTCTTGCTAGAAGGAAACAAAATCAATCAGGACTTGATTGAAGAACTTCAACCGAAGGAGGTTGCCAGGGATGAAAGTGGTATCTTGGAGAAGAGTGGCTATGAGGCTATGATTGACCAGGCTGGCAAACTTGCTATTCGGCCCAAGGAGTCACAGTAAGCAGTGGTGCTGTGTTTCCATTCGGGGTTGGAACTTTGCCACCAAATGATTTAACGTATACCATGAGAAGAAATGTATAAAGAACTGTCTGATATACCAAATCTACTGAAGTTCGTGATCATTAAAAAGCTAGCTATTTTTTTCGATAGCAACTTCCACTTCTCAAACAGACGTTCAAACAATCATGTTCATAAGCTCTTCATAAATGCTGCGTCTTTGCTCATCGCCATCGTAAATGCAGTCATCTCAAGTCATCCACTATCAACGCCGAACCACGCAACTTCCATACAGGAATGGTAGTTTAACCGTACATGCCATCCCATTCCTCCTCTTCATCATCTTCCACAAGCTTCTTCAATGCCTCTTTCTTCTCACGCTGCTGCTTCGCGAAATCAAAACGGTCCATCGGGCAAGTGCCACGCAGACGGAGCCAGGGCTTCACGCATTCAAGGTCGAACAGATGGGTCGGATGGCAGGGTAGCTGGACGACTAACGGGTATTCATCCTCCAGGAAAGGGTTGTTGCAGATAGGGCAGACCTGGGAAGAGTTGAGAGCTGATTTGGGGACGCGCTCGAGTGCTGTTCACCGAGAAAAGTTGGGACATCAGTAAACCGTCATACAAAAAACTTTCGAGCGGGCAATGGAGGCCATACTGTCACAGAAGTCCTCGCTCACGCCCTCCACTTCTCTTGGTGGCATGTCTGCGTCATTGAGCAGGGTTTGGATCATTCTAGTCAACAAATCCTCTGCATTCTCGCCGTCCTGGTCACCATTGCGCTCTGGCATGTCGGCTGCATCCCGACGCATGACTTCGAATGCCTCAGCAAGTGAGTAAAAGGCTGCGCTGACATCGCCCGGTACAGGGACTGCATGCGGGCGGTGGTCCGGAGCTGGGGTGATCTCGGAGAGGGTAGCGAAGAACGTGGACAGGTCAGGACGGCGGCGGCGCGGGGCTTGAGTAGCCGCCGAGGGGTCGGCGGTGTTGTGTTCAACTAGAATGGGCTGCTTGTCAAGATTCATTCACTTTGGAATGGGGGTAGAAAGAGTGCGCACTTTCGTAGGTTGACATTGTGGTGGGTTCTGTTCAGGTCGAGGGGAAGGCGAAGAAGAATAGGGGGGTTGGGCGGGGAGAGCCCGCTGGACGGTCTGTGAAACGTCGTTGTTTGCGTAGCACTCGGGTTGACTGGAAGAACAGGAGTATTTGGCAAGAGGAGGATGGCAATTTAAATGACGCGAGTGAGTCCGAGGCAGCAAAGCGATAACGCGGCGCGGGGAATGCGATAAACGGGACCTGATTGAGTGTGACCAGGCACAAACACCGCTTGCGACATAATCAGCTTTGCCCCGGCATCATTGTAAATAATCTCCGAGGCCTAGGTAGCTGAATTCCATTGAACCATCGATGTATTCTGGGATCGAAACTACGTACATCCTGAACGCGCATGAATGGCGACTTGAGAGTTGGAGTGATTTGCCCAGGTCGTGATTTCCCATGGTAGAGCTCCAGGGCCCTGGGTCGGTGCTAGGAAGCTGGCAAAGCAGGACATATAATGGCCACCTAGTGTAGCGAATGGCAGGGAAATGGAGGTTGCCGGCGCGACTTTTCCGTTGTTACTTCGTAACGGACGTGGCATAGATTCACGACGGTATTCTTAACATGTAGAAGATGGACGCAATTAGCCCGACCCCTTCAATTGGAAGGTTACTCTCATGCCAATCGAGCTATCAGCAACTAGTGTTAGTACTGGACGACCGAGACTATTCGTCTGAAAATGTTCAAAAACGTCTTTGGCAACGTACTCCCAAAAGAAAATTAGGCATGTGTGGAAAGACATTCCAAGGACAATCAGGAAGAAGTTTAGCAGGACTATAAGGAATCTCTATGCCATATCGGGCAAGGTTGCTTCAGAACAGAATGCTTGCTGAGTCAAGCAATTAAAAAAAAAAGACTATCAAGTACATGCCATTCCAGACTTATCATGATCACGCCCTCTTACTTTCAGCCCTCGCCAAGCCAGGAAACCTTTGTAGAATAAAACACGCCTCAGACCAAGCGGGATCCTCAGGATAAAGCCGGCTGCGAAGATATGCCCAAGTCAATCTTTGGACCGTAGCCAGTCTCTCTGGGCATTCATCATCAGCCGCCTCCGCTGCATCATAACCAGAAACACCACCCAGTCCATGTCTCCCGCCCGTTATAGTGAGGAGTGACTTTGGACCATTGCTGCTGTAATAGGCATCCGCATGGTATTCGGGCCCCCGAGTGGTTAGATACGGTTGTTCATCACTATCCCCAATGACCACAAGAGCAGGCGTTGTCATTTCCTCATGGCTATGGTATTTGAGAAATGTGTCTTGAACCATCTCGCCTAAACCCTCTCCGCCACGACCATCGCCAGGGGCTGCGAGTACCACACCGGCTTTCACGCGATGTTCAGTGAGATCAATTTCATCACCATTTTCAGGGTCGATTAATCGGGCTCCGAGTAGCATGCTGACTGTGTGCCCACCCATTGAGTGTCCCACCGCGACAACACGAGTGTGATCGAGGCGTCCTTGGATTTGCGGGAAGGCAATCTCAATAGAGTAGAGCTCGTCAAGAATGAGCTTCATATCTTCCACTCGTGAGCGCCAGAAGAACGGTGCCTCTGAACTCATCTCACAGTCAAGGCCCAGGGATTTGGAACTTAAGTGGGTTGGTTGAATGACGACGAACCCATGAGAAGCATAGAAATTGGCGAGAGGTGCATAGCCATTCAATGAGGACAGATAAAGTGATGTCCCCTGTCCATGAGAGAGGAGAATAATTGGCAAGTCGTGGCCAGAAGTAGGAGCAGTAACCCGGACATGTAGATCGACAATTCGATCGGGTGCAGGTAGGACAATGGGACTGATGGAGACAACGGGTGTCGGGGCACTGACGGGGATTTTGTTGGCATCCCCAATCAATGGATGGTCATTTAAGTTAGGAAGACGCGGCGGCGTGCTTTGATGGTTTGTCATTCTGTCGCGATTCTTTGGAAAGCAAATAAGCTCTGAATGACCTTGATATCGAGTCAATATGCCCGATAGACGTATCAGCATGAAAGAGATTGGTGTATTTATAGTAAACCTTCCCTGATAGGGAAGAGATCACGCATTAACTAGTCGGTAGTCTGGTAGAAATGATTTTCATAACGATTGACAGCCTCGACCGACGTTCGTGGGGGCGTCGTTTGGCCGGGTTTAAGAAATGCTCCAAACGCCGAGCGGGGAGGAAGACTTGCTTCCCCTATTTAAAGTCGGGAAAAGGCCTACATAATCTAGCAGTTGCTAGGGCTATACTATATTTGAAAATCGTTGTCTTGGCAGTAGATTCAATTAAGGTGATGTTAAAGTTGCCTTTCTGCCTCCATGTGGCATGAGTCCAGAACTTCGGAGACTACAAATTCACTAGCGGTTTGACCGACTAAGAGTCATGACCGAATGTACCAAGAGTCGGGCTTTAAGTATTTATACTTGAGCAAACCCCATTTGAAAGAAATTGTTATTCCAAAATGCGATAAAGTAACTTCTTATATCGGGGAATTGCCGATCAAACAACCCGAAGCGAGATGAACGGCGTGTCGGTGAATTGCTCTGGCATAGTATAGGTGATGTTATAAAAGATAAAGTCATTCACTGACTGGTCAGTATCATAGACAATGGTATAGTCGGCTAGAGCGTTCGTCGTCACTTTCAACTTCAAACCAGGAAGGCCCTCCAACCCAGTGACATTGACGCGGTGGCTTACAGCAAGGCCACTAAACAGGAAGTTGAAAGATACCGGACCGTCTGTTGACGTTGCATTCGGATATGAGATATCCAGTGCATTGGGAGAAGCCACTGCATGGATTGACGACTCGGTCACCCAATGCGTAACGCATCCAGTCTGACTGTTGTCGATCGCCCACTGGATGACCGCAGGGTTGAATGCACTTGTACTTTTTGCAGCTCCCCCAATAACATCCTGTGCGAGGGTCTCAGCACCAATGGTCAAATCCTTGGACATCCATGTTGTGATGTTCCGCGGATACGTATCAAACGGCGGGGAATAAGCCTGGGCCGTATGGAGGTGTTCTCCGGGGAACTCAACCAGGTTCTTCTTTGACTGTGCTGACAAGTATTTGAGCATTTCGGGCATGGCCAGAGCGAAAAGGGGATAGAAGGCAAAGTCGTCCTGGTGATACATCCCCGATATCTGCTTTGGAAATGGCGCATATTCTTTACCCACAGCGCCCCAGATTACAGGCGCCACCAGAGAAGTATAACTCATCATGTTGTAACCATAAGTGCGATCCCATGGGCCAGCCAGATTCTTCAGGTTTGCGTTATAGAGCTGGGCGAGCTCATTCCAGCTCGCAGTCAAAATTTCCGGGACGTACTTCTGCAACAAACTGCCGTCGGACGCATACTGGCTCCACAGAGCCAAAGCCCACATGGCCACTCCGCTATAAGTCGGGGAGTTGAACTCAGACAGGGTATGATACATGCTCCACAGGTCGTACAACTCCTGGGCAAATTTTTCACCGGACTGGGTCAAATTCTTATCTCCCACGCGTGTGCCGACCCAGTTTTGAAGAATCGTACGCATAATCCAAGGATTGGAGTAGCACGGATACAAGTTGTCTCCGTCAACACCACCGACGCGATAAAGATCACCTTTTGCTGCAATATGCAGGGATTTTTCGACCCTGGCGACAGTTTCAGCGGGGAGAAGGTGATCATAATCGTTCAGCGCAACGAGCCAAGCACAGCCCACGAAGTCGCGAATGTTGGGATCCCACTAAGATGACAGAGTTAGTATATACACATAGTCTTCAGCAGTTGTAATCCCATACCGAACTGTACGGGCCCTCATCGGGATATTCAGTTGTTCCTGGCTGCGGCGCCGACGGGGATTGCGTGTAGTCGCCGTACCACTGGTCCGCGGGATCGAGGTACTGCCCCGAAATGACATTGTCAAAGATCCTCACAGCCCTTGCCACATCCCCGTGTCCGTTCCTAGCCAAAAGCTGTGTGGCATACCAGGCAGTGTGTCGAGTGTCATATCGACCAGGATTGCTTGCTGCTGCAACCAAGTAGCCGGCGTCCTCATTCCAGAAGCCATCGTTCCACTCAATCGCTGTATTGAACATGTCATCGGCATAAGTCGAGCTGCTTGACTGTGCTCCCCGACTGTGGAATGGCACTGCGGACGCAAAACCAACCAGATGGCCGGCAGTGAGCCCTAGAATGGCGAAAGAAATCTTCATTGTCATTGTTCAACCGACAGATCTAGACTAGGTTCGAGGTCAATGGCTGTCAACGCAAATAGCTCCGCATAGCCCAGGATGCTCCGAAACCTCCCTCACGGGAGATAATGCTTGCATTTAAATACTTGTCCCACAATTTGATCGTACAGTCATCGGAATCCCCGAGGAATGGCCGCTAGATTAGATACTACCGTGGATAACATTCTCCGGAGCTTTGCCGTTTTTGCCGGAGGTGGAGAAGAAACTATCAACATGGTGAAGATAAAGCTATTAAGAGAAACTTGTTTCCATTTGAACTGTGGTCAATTTAAGCTGTCGGCACGGGAGCTGTGGCCTAGCATCATAATGAGAGCTTAGAACGGCTTATCTTTTGGAAGGCCGCCTTCACCAGGTTCACCAGGTTCGCCGGGTTCGCCGGGATTGCCGGTCGTCCCCTCATATAAGATAGCTAGCACTAAGCTAGGCACCCCACCTGAGATTCGCCGATGCAAAGATGGCTCTAACCGGAGTTCTGCCGTGATCGCAGATCTCTTGGATCTTCCACCTATCCGATTCGTGCTATCATAGGTGCGGTAGAAACCCCGCGCCCGAGCACGGAAACTGACCTTGATGCGGGGAAAGGAAAGCTCATAAATTGACTAAGTGCTGGCAGCATTGCTGCGATGAAATAAGGGTCTACTTCACAATGTTTTCGAGGCGTTGAAAATAATTCCACATCGATATTACTGAATGAGAAATTTATCAAATTCATTTGGAATCATTTGGAATCATCAAACATGGATTAATAATAGAAATAATAGACTGCTGATGGCGCTCGCCATCATAAACTCACTCCTAGCACGCATTTCCTTCACGGATACTCACTCATTCGAGCAGCAACAGAAGCCACGATGACTTCGATTGTTACAGGGACTGTTCCTTGGCATGATGGCGAAGAGAGGATGCACCGATTGATGCGGGTTCCTAGTATGGACAACCCCGCAGTCCCATTTCTCAGCGCCAACGGAGGCTATTTCTTGACAAAGGCTCCTCTGCTTGCAGTGGGCACCGTTGACTCTCAAGGACGACCGTGGACTTCGCTGTGGGGCGGGAAAGCAGGCTTCGCTGGACCAGTTGCTGAATCCATCATCGGGCTGAAGACCCTGGTGGACAGTACTTACGACCCCGTAGTCAAAGTACTGCTCGGCAGTCAGGCTATCGATGAAGCTGGTGCTTCAAGACAATCGCCAGGAAATATGATTTCGGGACTCGCGATTGACCTTGAGTATCGACGACGATGGAAGCTTTTTGGTAGAATGGTGGCGGGATCCCTGGACGAAGAATTGGGACAAGCACAGTTGGCTGTCCACATCGAAGAGAGTCTTGGAAATTGCCCCAAATACATGAACAAAAAGCATGTAGTGCCTGTGCGGCCAGCTCCAACGCTAATATCTGACTCACCACAGCTTCCTGCAGCAGCCATTGAGTTGTTGACCCGTACAGACACTATCTTCGTGTCCTCCAGGCATGGCACATCTGATATGGACACAAACATTCGCGGCGGGCCTCCTGGATTTGTTCGAGTCGAGTCCAACAATGGGAACGCAGTTCTCGTTTACCCAGAATACTCAGGGAATCGACTGTATCAGACTCTCGGAAACCTGCAGACTACGCCTCTGGCCGG
This sequence comes from Penicillium atrosanguineum, assembly GCF_028827265.1. Taxonomy (NCBI): domain Eukaryota; kingdom Fungi; phylum Ascomycota; class Eurotiomycetes; order Eurotiales; family Aspergillaceae; genus Penicillium; species Penicillium atrosanguineum. The sequence goes on along the minus strand of NW_026623139.1, from coordinate 1,767,146 downwards.
CTACGTGGTCCCGGATTTTGAGACCGGAAATATTCTCTATGTCACAGGACGCACGGAAGTATTGGTGGGACAAGATGCTGCTGCCATTCTCCCACGATCAAAGCTTGCGGTCCGCGTCACTGTCACAGCGGCATTCTTCGTGGAGAGGGGACTGGCCTTTCGAGGCAACCCTGGTGAACCATCCCCATACAATCCTGCCGTGCGATACCTTTCCACGGAAAAGAACATCCTCACTGAGGCGGAGAAAGATACAGATATGTCTGCGACGCTGATCAAGAAAGAAACAATAACACCCAACATTCACCGATTCAGATTCCGCTACAACAGCTCCAAGCCAATCTCTTGGACTCCCGGCCAATATGCGACATTATCCTTCCAGGACGAGTTGGACATGGGCTACAGCCATATGCGTGACGATGACCCAGCAAGCCTAAACGACGACTATATCCGCACATTCACAGTATCCTCATATCCAGGCCGCGACCTACCCAGCAATGAGTTTGAGATGATGATCCGCCGCCACGGAAGCGTCACCAACCATCTCTTCCGCACGAACGAGCGAGCGGGCCTCGAAGTCCCACTAAAAGGATTTGGTGGCAGTTTTCAGATCTCGACCCACAATGGATCCATCGTGCCATTCGTTGCGGGCGGCATTGGAATCACACCTCTACTTGCCCAGCTCCCCGATCTAAATGTTGCCCGGCTGCGCCTGTTCTGGTCGATCTCAATCGTTGATATAGGCTTGGTGGAAGATACGTTTCAACGGTGGCCCGATTTACCGGGATCCACAACTATCTTTGTCACGAGTCTGGACCCAGACGGCCATCAAATAAAGGTGAACACACTTCATCTATCTGGAGCACGGGTTGTGCGACGCAGAATGCACGCGGGAGATTTGGACCCATTGCTGTCTGAAACGTGGTATCTGTGCGCCGGCCGTGCATTGAAGCAGACGGTATTGGAGTGGCTCAAGGTAAAGCAGGTGGTTTATGAAGATTTTAACTATTAAAATTAGGCTAGCTCTTAGTTTTAGTTTTAGTTTTAGTTTTAGTTTTAGCGTGCTAATGAGAAATAAAAGTGACCCCAGGTCCTTAGCAACGCCACGAAAAGATAAAAATAGGCGTGACGCAGCCCCCAACGTGTCAGGTGGAGCGCCGATCTTGTTGACATTACATTGAACCCATCGTAGGGGCAACATCTTCCTTCCACATCCAACATCGCAACTTCACAATGCGCTCCAAATCAGTGAAGCCCTCCGCATACCCGGCTCTGCCATTCCATGGCATCCGATTCCTCATTTTTCTTTCCTCCATCGTGACCGCCATCATCCTCGCCGTGTTTATTTACCATCTCCACGCCGACGGATACAAATTACCCTTCGCCTTCCTGATCGTAAGGCCACCCCAACCCAACTCCATATCCAAATACTAAAGAACAACCAACCCAGCTCCTCATCGCCTCCCTCCTCTCCATCATAAATGTCATCTTCACATCCCTCGCCAACTGCGCCTGCGGGCTCTCCACCAAACTCTCCATAATGCTCAACACCCTCCTCCTCCTCATCTGGCTCCTCGCCCTAGCCCTTTTAAGCTACAACATGGCCCACACAATCCTCACCTCCTGCAGCGCTACCTACTGGGGCAACAAAACCGGCATCTCAATCTGCCGCAGCTACAAAGCCCTCTTCAGCTTCACCGTAACCGGTACCGCGTCCATGATCGCCGCACTTTGGCTCGATATCATCGTCCGCCGCCGCGCAAACCGTCTTGGCGCCTACGACCCCATGGGCAGTATGGCGGCGGTTGGCGAGGATCCAGCAGATGTCAAATTAGCGGATCGTAATGGGTCGAGTTCGGTCGTTGCGTATGATGCTGTTCCGCCGCCTATGTCGGGCGCGCAGGGCAGGCCGTATAATCATACGTTGGAGTATGGGCATGCTGGGGAGGCGGCGCAGTATTACGATTCGGCGCCGGCGAGGAGTAGACGGGGGGAGTCGAGGGTGAGGTTTGGTTCGGAGGATGCTGGGTACCCGGCGCAGACTCATCAGACTGGGTATGATTCTGGCATGTATCGTTGATTGGGGGGTAGAAGGATATGATGTTAGATGATTTGTTTTGATTTTTCGTTGTGGTCGTGCTATTTAGCAAGCGGATATTTTCATGGGTCATTTATGGGTTTGTTTACTGTTTTCTGTTTACGCGCGGCCTTGGGGTTCCTGGGACACGCGGCGTTGAGGATTCACGATTTGGACTGGATCGATGGTTGATACGGTTAGATTCTCTAATGACTCCTCGGTGTGCTGCATTCTAGAACAGGAAAAGCTGAGAAGCAAATGACCATCCAATAGCAGACAAGAATAGAAGACAGCATTATGACGCTCGATATTGACAAGATGGCGGGATGTGTGGTATTTTTTGAAGCAAGAAACCAAAGACCAAGGCTGGCATTTACATGATGACTTCGTTGGCGACGTCCTAGGTGGTAATCGGGTTAGTTGGGAATTAATTATAGATACAATAGTACATACCCGTTTGAGCTCCTTGTAGGGGAGGCAGACACAGTTCTGAACACGAACCTCATCGCCGACGCCGCACTCCTTACCCAGGATCGTAATGCTCTGGACCTTGACGCCCTGCTTGATGATGCTGGTGGAGTGGCTGGTGATGGGGATCGGGGTACCCTCCACACGAGCCCAGGCACCTACTCGGCTGCTCCAGCCGATGATAGAGTGCATAACACAGGCATCGTGGCGGATCTCTGCATCCTCGAGAACAATTGAGTCCTTGATACGAACACCAGCTCCAACGATGACACGGGGGCCAATGGAAACATTAGGGCCCAGCTTGGCAGTAGGATCAACCTGAGCGGTGGGGTGGATGTAAACCGGGGGAACCATGGTGGCGGAGGGTGCCATCAGCTCATCAGACTCAGCCTGGAAGGCCTTCTGGAGGTAAAGGGCGTTGGCAGGCACAGCCGAGCCAGCAGTCTTGATCTGGCGCCAGAAGTCCTTGGTCTCATGGACAAAGAATCGGTTGCTGTCAGCCAGGTCGGAGAGAATATCCTGCTCGAGGCGGAGGACCTCGCTCTTCTCAGAATCCTCATCATCGCCGGTCGCGACGAAGGAGGACTCAAGGTTATCGGAAGAGGGGTAGGAAAGCATGCGAGGGCGGGTGGTACGGCGCTTGATGGCGCTGCGAATGGCGGGGAAGATGCACTCGGTAGCGAACAGGTACACGCCGCAGTTAATCAGGTTGGAAATGTGCGATTCGGGCTTCTCGACGTAGTGGAGCACGCGCTTGGTGTGCGAGTCCGATACAATGCATCCGAAGTTGGTAGCAGCGTCGTTGTCGACCCGAGTTCCCAGAATAACCGCCTCCGCGTCCCTCTCCTCGAACAGACGCAGCATCTCGCCCAGGGGGAACGAGCAGCAAACGTCTGCGTTCAACACAAAGCAGCGCTCAGGCTTGCCCTTGAGGATCGCATCACGGAAGTGGTACAGACCACCTGCGGTGCCCAACGCTGTGTATTCCCGCAGGTATTGAATGCGAAACTGGGGGAACTCCTTTGTGGCATCCTTGATGAAATCCCGCAGAACATTCTCATCGTAGTATCCGACCAAGAGAACTTCGCGCACGTCGGGGACCTTGGCGAGGGCCTTGAGGCAGTGGTGGATGATGGGGTGGCCGGCGACTTCGAACAGGGGCTAAGAGTGGGGGTTCTGGGTCAGATGCACGTTGTCGCAAGGGGGCCGTGGGTATTAAAACCCTCAGGGCAGGCTTACCTTGGGCACATCAAGAGACAATGGACGGAATCGAGTGCCTCGCGAGGGACCTCCCACCTGTTGACCGGTCAGTTTGTGTATAGCAGAGCGATCATTGCGTCACTCACCAAGATCACGGCCTTGGTGGAGGCCTGGTTGGGGTTTCCCGGCACTGGAACCTGGAGCATGATGAATTGAGAGAGTCGTAAGAAAGAACTTGAAGTTTCACGGGGCAGAAGGGAAACACAAAGGTGGCCGAATCCAGTGTCTAAAGCTCCGGGCGCCAAGACGGACGCTTGCGGTGGGGTGCTCACCTGACACAAAGTACGAACTATACATTCACTATTTACGGTCTTTCTCCACTTAACTTTGTTTAGAATGATCTAGTACGTTGCCTTTCGAGGTGGGGTTTCAAATTTCCGGTATTCCTACATTTCATTCTGTGATTTTTCTACTTTTTATCAAATGACATCATGTCTTCTCAACACATTTCCCATCAATGCTAACACAAATTCTCGTCTTCGTTAGTCCACTCAACTCTCCAGGTCATCTTGAGAGCCCATTGTCCAGCGTAGATATCCTCTAGACTTTATTCTTCCACTCCACATCTTCCATGATTTCGTCAGTGAAAGTGCCAATGTCAGAGCTCTCGTCTTTAGTTTGGTAGACTGCGGCGAGCCACTCTTGAGCTTGGGTGAGCTTGACCCTTTCCTTGGTCAGTACATTCCGACGGGCCTGTCGCTCGGGGTCTTCTGCCATCAGTTCCATGCAACGTTCGAATGCTATTTGATCGTTAGTAATGGGCAAATAAGCATTATGCGCGGGCGAGTGGCTCACAGTTGGCGTTCAGGCCGGTGTTGATGACCTCGATCAGTTCATCTCGACATTTGGCGAACAGCTTGAGGTGAGCAAGTTGACAGATCACATCCAGGAAGCGCGAGCTGGCAATCTGGTAGTATCCGCGGGAACTCTATATCAGATGGTTAGAAACAGTTCTTCTCAAGATAAGGAGTGATCACTTACAGCCATCATCTCCAGCTCTTGCGAGAACTGGTCGGGTCCGAGGTCACCAGGGATCTTGCCGGGCTTTTGGTCATCCTCCGTGGCATAACCATGCACCTGGAGCCAAACCTTAGCCCGGGAGGCTTGGCGGGCTCTGGCCAGGCTCGTCAGTGCCTCCAGAGAGGCTTCCTTATGCTGAGCCTGGGCCATGGTGAACGGATTGTCACTCTCAATGCGATAATGAGTACCCGCCTCCTGAAGGTAATCGGCGCGGAGCTGCAGAAGAAAAGTCGTGATAACTTGGTACAGCTCTCGATAGAGCCCAGTCTGGCGATACTGGGCAATCACATCGTCCAGAGAGTTAATCAAGACCTTTTGAACAATACCATGGGTAGCGAAGACAAAAGCGTTTGCGAGTACACCCCAGTTCTTCACACTTTCCTTGTTAAGCTTTTCAATTGCACTGGGGTCAATCTGGTTGGGAATCCCAGCACGGTGGGACTCCTCCTTGATTCTCCGGATTCCATCCAGTGTGAATCTGAAAAATGGCGCCTTCCACTCCCTAAAGCACGCAGTTTTGTAGTTCTGACCGCCACGATCCTTTGATTGAGTTGATGCACTTGACCCATTGACGTTCTGGGTCTTGCTTTCTGGTGTTTTCAGCTCAGGTACAGGCGCTTTTCTCTTACGAGCAGGGGAGCCAGAGGAAAGAAACATGTCGGCGTCGGCGTCGTACTTCTCGGCCATATAGCTATGGTCGGTGTCGGTACTTAAGATTAGTGTCGGGCGTGTCTTCTCTAAGGCCACCTGAAAGTCCCTAACCAGGTCACACCAATCCCTTTGAAGGGTATTGTCGGAACCCCCATAGCCAGTTCCCCCTTCGAATATCCATCGAAGCTTGAGACCCAGAGTAATCGTCTTTTCCATTAAAATCCGCTGCACATCCTCGGAGGGGGAGTCTGGAAGAGTGCTCAGCTCAGCATCAATGCGTCTTCCTTTCTCGTCGATTTGCCGAATGATGGACGGCAGGGATTTCTGAATTTGCTCCATCAGTGTAGCTGACAGAGCGATTTGGAGACGTCGGGTCCCAAAACGGTGATGGAAATCAGCCATTTTGTCAGACCAGAAAGGATCCGCAAAGAAAGCGTCCTCTTCACTGCGAGCAACGCCGTGCAGTACGTCTGGATCGGGGTTGTTCCGGACCACAAAGTATCCATGGCCTAGGCCATACACTTTTCCCTCCAAAATGTCTTTGTACTGGGCAAAGCACTCATAAGAAGCCAACCTGTCTGGCTTCGTCAACACCCCAAGTGTTCTCTCCTTTGCACCCTGGATTCTTCCGATCAGGCGTGCGGCATTAGAGTTTCCAGCATCATCTGTCATAGACAAAGTGAGTAGGACGATGCAGTTTTCTTCAGAAATGTAATGCTTGACGAGGTTCTCGACAAGGGGCACCAGGTAATTCTCGGCTTCATGCTCGGCCTGGCTGATGACCCCGGGGAGATCGTAAAAGGACAAAGCTGGGAAGTTGGGCCCAGATATGTCGAGGCGAACGACGTTTGGGGAGAATTTGACTTCAAAGGTCTGCGCAGTGAGCGTATTCTTCCCTGGGACATACTCATGGAAGTCCGCGCCGGGGTTCAAGATCGCCAGCTGCGCCCACCAAATTGCATCTTGAATCTTTCCTTTGTCTGTCAATGTGATGAAGAGCTCGTCTTCCTGATCAACAACTTGAAGCCAGGGCCCGAGGGGCTCGCTCTTCTTTAACATTGCTCTGATCTTCTTATTGGCATCGTACCAGTATCGGAAAGACAAAAAAACGGTACACTTCCAAGATTCTCCGGGATCATTTTCCGAGAGATTAATCTCCATGGGACAACGGGTGCAGGTACCAGCACTTCGGGGCACTTTGATCTCGGAAATTCCCTCAATGAGGGAACTCTTACCGGTACTTTGGTCTCCAACCACACAAATCTTGGGGAGCGTGATTTTACTGTCCTCAATGCCCAAGTGACTCAAGTCCTGAATCTTCTTGACAAGGGTCTTCATGTCCAACGCGAGGACATCGAGACTCGACGAGGTAGGGACTCTGTCACTTGCCACGGGAGCGGCCAGATGAGTAGGAGTGTTCATGGTCAAGGGACTGAGAGAGGGGCAAGCCACAGATTCTGTCTCTGTATCAGTATCTTTACAATAGGCAATGAAGAGGTATGACGACAGACCTTCTGACTTGGGGCGTAGAGACGAGGTATGGGGATGCATGTTAGGATAACTTCTTGACACTATTCAGTGCTGGCGTCACAGTGTGTATCCGCCAACAATGCAATCACTTGACAATGAAGTTGCTCTGTACGGAAGACAGAAAGTGTTAAGGGAAGAGAAAGGGTTGAAGTAGGTTGATGATGGGTGGAGTATGAATGATGGAGAAGGATGAAGAGGAATGAAGAATAGTGAGGGAGGGTGAAGGATAAACGATGAATAATTGGAGATGGAGATGAGAATGGGGATACAACTTGCGGATGGTCGAGTAGGGTCAAGGAGATCTGGCAACTGATCTCACTTGGTTTTCTCCTAAGCCTATGTCTACGGGATTCTCAAATGTCGTTATCGACCTCTTATTATTCCGAGGATATATTGATACTGTATGCAAAATTGAGCATAACTTAGCCGGGGGCCAATTTACAAATACCTGCTATAGAAGAGTGATTGAAAAGTGAGGAGGTCAAGTGTGTAGCGTTTTAGAGATTCCCATTTTAGCAAACTCGAGCTTCATATGCTTTCCTATGCAATATACCTGGATACTCGTTGGAAAGCTTCATTAAATGCGCGCCCTAGCCTCTCCTCTTCCCCCTTCTGTTTCTCCTTCTCCTGAGCGTGCTCTCGCTTTTTTGCCTCGTCACCTTATCCTCTGCTCTTGCTGCACTTTTCTTTATCTCGTCTCTGGTACGTCTACATCTGTCAATCAACTACTTCACCACGACGAGAGCCCTGAGACGGCTGTCCGGCAGCTCTCCCACCAGAGATCACCTTGAGCCGGGTGAACTTAATAAGGGTCGTGTTTTCATTGCGCTCTACACCTCGGATATACCGCGTATCACTGGGAGATCATCGTTGTTCCTAAGGAGCACTCCCGGCACGACTGTTACGCTTACACTGTAACCAACAGTCCCATTCGAGATGGAAATACACACATCACCGATGGAAATCGTGGAAGTCTCTGGCGATTTCGTGAGAAGCGAGTTGACCCGGACGCCCCTTACCTCCTTGTTGGCACCAAAGCAAGAATCGGCCAGCCCGCTCTCCGAGTGCCGAACAAGCAGCTCCGAGAGAACTGTGCTATCTGGATCAAAGAGGCCATTACGAAGCTTCAGGAAGGTGGTCTCGCTGATGAATTCGACATCCCGCGCTTCATGGATGATGCTTTGGCTTTCGCCGGCTATCACACCAAACATGGCCTGGGCATGAAGTGCCACTTTTCCACGGCTGACCATTACTTCTTGCACACGAAAATGAAGTGTACCATGCTCAACTACACTCAACGACGCATGTCGTGATACTGGGAGTTGAATTTAAAAAGGTGCTCACTCTCCGGGACATTGACTGACTATATAGCCCCGACGCCTTCAAATGAATTTGACTCATGATGTACCTGAGGCATTAACATTATTTTGATTTAAACGTCTGCAGGAAGTGTTTATGACCCATCACGAATTTCTGGACGGTTTTCCTCGTACGAATGGAAATTTTAACTGAGCTTCCGGTTAATTGAAGCGTAGTCCTTATTCAATATGTAGTTCTAGTATTCAAATCACCTAAGCTAGTTTTCAACTGCGTTGTTTATTTTACCTATGTCTTTCGGCCTCCTAGTGCTCAAAGTACGTACTCAAAGTACGTACTTGTGTATCTCAGGTAAAGCTCAAGGGTTCCTCATAGTCCTAAATTCTTGATTGACTAGATCTTGGGGGGTGATCTATGGCTAATGCCGTGGTAACAGTGGTCGCATGCCAACGAGGGACGTATAGATATAGATGCGACGGCAGCGGCGGGGTAGAGCCCCACAAACATGCCCTAAGCCCTACTTCCAAATTGAGCAATTTCTAAGTATGACCAATTATCCATGGAACAGGTGGAATTGCAGATATAATGAAAGAGTGCCTCTAGCATAGAATACCTTAAGTCCAGTATTTGATGTGTACATAATCAAAAAGTGCCAAGAACATCGAATGAGTCAGAGACAGCTGCCATAAGGTAGTTGCGTCCGCCCAATCAAACAGCCCCGCCGTCACTCCCGCCCAAAATTTCGCGCGCCCCTCCATCTTCCTCCCTCCATCATCCACTTTCGATCCCTCTGTAACAACCATTATGTCGGATCCCAACGCTGTCAAGGAGGCCGAGGTCTCCATGGCCAACCTCTTGCTCGACGAGGTCACCGGCGAGAAGGTGTCCAAGTCCGAATTGAAGAGACGCCAGAAGCTCCGCGAGAAGGAGGCCAAGAAGAAGGAGAAGGAGGCCGCTGCTCCCCCCAAGGCCGAGAAGAAGACTTCCGCCGAGGATGATGAGGCTAACCTCACTCCCAACGTGAGTACAATCGGCGTACCTATACGATTACCAGGCTAATTTTCGTGTCCGCTCGACAGCAATACTTCGAAATCCGAACCAAGAAGGTCCAGAAGATGCGCGAGACCAGGACTCCCAACCCCTACCCCCACAAGTTCCAGGTCACCAATGACCTGCGTGAGTTCCTCAAGGAGCACGAGGGGCTCCAGAAGGGCGAGCAGAAGCCCGACATCCCCGTCCGCATCGCCGGTCGTATCTTCACTAAGCGTTCCTCCGGCGGCAAGCTGATCTTCTACGATCTCCGCGCCGAGGGTGTCAAGGTCCAGGTCATGTGCCAAGCTCAAAACGCCACTGGCAGCGTCCCCTTTGCGGAGCAGCACGAGCACCTGCGCCGTGGTGACATCATTGGAATTGTCGGTTTCCCCGGCCGTACAGCCCCCAAGAACCGCCCCGACGGTGAGCTGTCTATCTTCGCTACCGAGGTTGTTCTCTTGTCGCCCTGCCTGCACGCAATCCCCTCCGAGCACTATGGCTTCCAGGACAAGGAGCAGCGTTTCCGCCAACGCTACTTGGATCTGATCATGAACGACCGCTCTCGCAACATCTTGCGCACCCGTGCCAAGATTGTTACCTACATGCGCAATTACTTTGAGCAGCGTGATTTCACTGAAGTTGAAACCCCTATGATGAACGCCATTGCCGGTGGTGCTACCGCCAAGCCTTTCATCACTCACCACAACGAGCTTGATATGAAGCTGTATATGCGTATCGCCCCGGAGCTGTACCTCAAGATGCTGATCGTCGGTGGTATGGAGCGTGTCTGTAAGTCTGCCTCGATATTAACCCCCGTTCTCGAGTATATACTTACATGAACAAGTCGAGATTGGAAAGCAGATGCGGTTAGTAACGATGTATTCTGTGAAACTACGGGACTTCCGACTAATTTGACAACAGAAACGAGGGCATTGATCTTACTCACAACCCTGAATTCACCACCTGTGAATTCTATCAGGCGTATGCCGATATGTACGATTTGATGGACTTGACTGAGGACCTCGTCTCTAACCTCGTCAAGCATGTGACTGGTGGTTATGAAACCACCTTCCACACCCAGACTGGCGAGGCCCACACTATCAACTGGAAGGGTCCCTGGAGGCGAGTGGAGATGATCCCCGCTCTGGAGGAGGCCACTGGCGAGAAGTTCCCGCCGGGCACCGAGCTCCACACCGACGAGACCAACGAGTTCCTCAAGAAGATCCTCAAGAAGATGAACGTGGACTGCTCGCCCCCCCTTGACCAACGCTCGTATCCTGGACAAGCTGGTCGGCGAGTTCATTGAGAACACCTGCCAGAACCCTACCTTCATCATGGGCCACCCTCAGATGATGTCGCCCCTGGCCAAGGCCCACCGTGACCAACCCGGTCTGTGCGAGCGTTTCGAGGCATTTGTCATGACCAAGGAGATTTGCAACAGTTACACCGAGTTGAACGATCCCTTCGATCAGCGCATGCGCTTCGAGGAGCAAGCCAACCAGAAGAGCCAGGGCGACGACGAGGCTCAGTTGATCGACGAGACGTTCTGTCAGTCTCTCGAGTACGGTCTCCCTCCTACCGGTGGTTGGGGTATGGGTATTGACCGTCTGGTCATGTTCCTGACCGACAACTACTCCATCAAGGAGGTTCTTGCTTTCCCCATGATGAAGGATGACAAGACCGCTGAGCAGCCCAAGTCTGCTGCCGAAATTGCCGGTATTGAGCCTTCTCCTGAGGAGGGAATCCGTATGTTGTTGCTTTCCGCGAACTTACACGAGCCGGTTGAACTAACGTTAAATCTGCAGCCCACAAATAATTGATATAAATTATTTTCTGGGGTCGAATGCTCGATGATCTCCTATCCCAAGTAGGATGTTGATATTTTTTTGGATGTGTGATGATTGTTTTGGTTTTGCATGTGGCTTCAATGATTTCTATGAGAAATGCATTAGATAAAAATGACCAGTCAAAATAGCAACCTTGGAAGACTACCCTTCACTTGACATCTGCTCTTGATTCAAACAATACCTACCGTAAGCTGCTGCAGAGTTTCCTGCAGCAGATGTTCATAGCTAATAGCATGAAATGTTTCGCCCAAGGCCAGCTTAATAGAGAGTTGAATATGCATGAATGCTCATTGGTGAAAAGTGAGTTCAAGTCAGCGGTGGTGAGAAATCAGTCGCCAGAAAACTGGCAACGACGTCTTGTAAGTGTAGATTAATAGATAGCGATAACATTCATTGCAGAGTACTTTGAGAGAACCCAGTGTGAATTATCGGATGGTCGTGATCTAGCCGATCTATAAAAGGGTACCCATCCTCCATCTACCCTCTCGCAACCACTATCCTTTCCTCGCCATCCAGTCTCATCTACTTGCAACATCTCACAACCTTCATCAACCCCGAAGACACCTTTCATCATGGGTGCCTCACCGCACTATCGATCTGCTACCCCTCCTCATCTTGGGAGTTCGCCATCTTCTGATGGAAGCGACCAACGCTATGATCGTGGTATTCTACATGACGACCATCAGGCAAACCAAGATCCAGTCTTCCAACATCCTCATTTTCGTCTACACCCTATCGAGCCGAGCATCACCTTAGGGCCCGACGAAATGGTTGGCTTTTATCTCTATACATCGTCTTGACATCGATACTAACCATCACTTTCATTTAGGTAAATCAGCCCTTGGCTTTGAAAGAACCCCATTCATCTTGAGTGAGACGTAAAAAAGCAAATGCAGCTAACTCTCTCTTTAATAGGCCTTGCGAATGCTGCCTTCACCTCCGGGACTTATCTTCAGATCCGTGGTCCCACAGAAGAGACCGCATAGCGGCCATGACGGTGCGCATGACGGTAAGTACAGGCTCAGCGGAAGATCAGGCTTGGGGTCGAAACTAATCAAATAACTTGACTCACATTCTTTGATCTCCAGAAATCGAGACTGGAGGCATGCAGCCATCAGCTCCAGTTCGCAACACACGCCGTGTCAAATCCGACGTGGAGTCTCCTACACCGAGTGGCTCCTCATCCCAGTTTTCCAACAGGACTTTAACCACGAAGCCTCCACCTAAGAAGTCCTCGCACAGCAAAGTTCTGGCAAATAAACCTACTAACAAAGCAACCTCTCGCGCAAGTAGCATCAACAGGTCTCTTCCTTTACGCCCTCACCAACAAGAACGCAAAGCACTTATGGTCCCATTTGAAGAACTGCAAGTACACACTGCTAAGTGTGATGACTGTGACCGTCGAAATAGCGAGGGCATGAGTCGATGCAAGCTATGCGGATGGCAATGTTGTCGCAAGTGCCAGGTAATTCGTGGCGGGGACAAAACCCATGAAACTGTCCGGGGCCCGCATATCCCAATCGGAGAGGGTCCTGGAGCGCAAGCTACTACTAGCCTTATTGAAACGGTAAGTCGACTCGAAGCTGGTGGTGGTGCAACAAGTGAATTTGCTACTGTTGAACGCACGCCTCCTGCGGCTCATATGGTTGCTGATCATACACCCACTGTTGCTAAACAGGATGCTGTCAAAGCATTGATGCGTTTGAGTTCCTCGCCTCCAGCATATACCAATAGCCAATTCGGTGTTGAGAGTCCTGATACGCCGTCTGCTTCTCGCTCTGTTTCTGCCGACCGCGACCACAACCGCACTCTGGAGGACTTCTCGGATGTCGAGACTGTGGGTGGCGATTCTACCATTACTTGGCTGTCCAACCTGGATGAGAATAACGAGGAACTCGAGCCGATTCTGGAGCCCCTGGGTCTGTGTCGCCGCAACCCACCCCGTGCCTCGCGTCCCACTGACATGCGCGGCTAGGCCCATGGGAGCTTCCGCTTTGGTGGGCCGTCGTGTTATGGAGTTTGAAAGGGATTGAACAATGAGCGTTTGGGAAAATACCGAGGATGAACACGGTAGAGTTGAGTCGAATGAGAAATTTACCATGAATTCTATCATAGCGACTTAGATTGAATATCAATATCGAATTTGTTTTTTTACATTGCGTAGCTTAAGCGAAAATACTTATACAGACAGGGTCGCTCTAATCGACAAGTCAGAATAATGAATGGAGATGGTATCAGGACACCAAGACGGATCAACCAAGCAATTCGTCTTGGTTCACGTATTCGTACACTCAATCGGGAAGTTTTAGACTCTCTTAATGCCAGAGGCGGCTGCGGAAGACACCTGTTGTCCTCGGGCCTTCGCGGCCATCTGCAACAGCTTGGCAGTGCGGGACGGATGCCAGACACGGCTGCCCAGAACCATAACCCAGGTGAGGAGGAAAAGACTGCCAGCCTGATGGGCAGATGCCAAATGAATAGGGACCAGGTAGAGCAAAGTGCAGATGCCAAGAGTGACCTGCAAGCAGGCAAAGCCCATGACACCGTGAACACCCTTCCGAGCAGGTGCCGGCAAAATACGTTTCATAGTAGGCGACTTGAGGGTGTAGGCCATCAACGCCATGATGGAGGTGAAAGTGGTAGTAGCGAGAATACGATGATCAAGCTGAACAAGGGAAGGGTTCTCGAGCATGTTGCGCCACCATAGGTCGGATCGGTCCTCGTGGCGGGAGTAGCGGGGATCCCAAAGCTCATTTTTGGGCGGCGTCAGTCCGTTGCCCATGTAGGGGAATTCGTTGTAGATGAGACCAGCATCAAGGCCAGCAACAAGGCCACCGGACATGACAGTAATGAAGACCAAGGCGGCCACAGCGGCAACAGAGCGGCGGAAGATTGCCAGACGTGGGTCTCGGAGTGCGTCAAGCTGCTTCAGACCAGACACAGGGTCCTTCATCAGACGGTGAGAGCGGAGAATAGCAAGTCCATTCCACAACATGGCGACATAGCAAGTGAACGCAGCTCCGAGGTGAGCCGTAAGTCGGTACTGGCTGACACGAGGGTGACTACCCGGTGCAAACAGGTCATCCTTCAGACCGGACTTAACCATCCACCAACCAATGAAGCCTTGGAAACCAATCAAACCAGCAATGCCACCAAGGCGCCACGCCATCGGCCCAGAGACCTTCTTGCGTGCGACGAAGTAAACAGCTGGCAGAACGAACGACATGCCGATAAATCGGCCCCAGAGACGGTGGATCCACTCCATATAATAGATCGACTTGAATTCAGACAGGGTCATATGCGGGTTCAACAGTTTGAACTCGGGTGATGCGCGATACTTGGCGAACTCCGATTCCCAATCTTCTGCGTTCATAGGCGGCAAGGAACCAGTGACAGGCTTCCATTCGGTGATACTTAATCTGCGCCAAAGTTTGTTCCGTCAGCTCCCGAGCCTCATCTTTTAAGAGGCCATATATACGAACCCTGATTCAGTGAGACGGGTCAATCCGCCGAAGATGACAATTCCAAAAACACTTGCAGCGCTACCGAGGAGCCAGTACGCGACAGACTTGTTGCTGATCTTAGGGAAGCTGGACGACTTGGCTTCGGTAGCACCCTCATGAACAGCACTCGTAAAGGAAGGGGCGGCGGCTGTTCGCTTCATACTGGAGGTGAAGAATTGGCGGTTCTTATCGGTGAAGAGGGAGGATCGAGTCTTGCTCGGCTGGTGAGAGGGCATCGCGGAGAATTGGCGGACAGATTTGGCGGCGTAGCCTTGGTTTCGAAGGCATTGTCGGCAAGTAAAGAGATCTCTAGAGATGCGGGGTGCAAGGCTCCGCCATACAGGCAGAGACTTCCCCAGGGCGGCCATGATGAAGGAGTGATGGTTGAAGAAGGGAAAAAGTGAAGTCGTGATTTCGGGAGATCGTACGGTCTCGCGGGATACGACCAATCAGCGACGGAGGATTTGCCAATTGAATATCATACAACGGCGATGCATAACATTTTGAAATGTCAATTGATAGTCCTATAATTCCAATGTTAAGGGGAGTTTGGATCTATATTGACTCTCATTCAACAATGAAAACATCAATGGAGGTCTTTGTCGTGAATGCCTGAGGCAGCAACAGCTCTTTCAATCACAGCTCTCGGCCTCGCGACTTATTGATCTGCGTAACTTCGCTACCTCCCCATCAAAGTCTCGCCATGTCGTACGCCGTCGAATCGAAGAAGCGCAAATTCCACCGAGTACTAGAGTCGATTTCTAAACCACTCTCATCCGAGAATACGGCGAAACAGCCGACACCGAAGCCCGCGCCGGCCGCTGCGGCGCGCAATCACCTCCCCGGTGATCTTTCCATCAAGAAGGTCCGATTAAGCAGTAATGATAAATCCGACTTTGCATCCGTTCGAAGTTCCATTCTGAAGACTTCGCTTCCATCCGCACGAGTTTCATCGACCTCTTCCTCCAAGCGCCCGACTTTCGTGCCTTGGGACCGCGAACGCTTCTTGGAGCGGCTTGAGACCTTTCGCCGTGTCGACCGATGGACAACAAAGCCATCACCGATAAACGAAGTACAATGGGCCAAGCGCGGATGGATCTGCACAGATGTCATGCGCGTGAGCTGCGTCAGTGGTTGCGGCGGCTCCGTCGTGGTCAAGGTACCGGATGAGATCGACGAGCTTGATGGATATGATGCCGAGAAGGTCCAGGAACGAAAACAAGTCCGTACGTTATCACATCACTCACGCACTTGATTCGTGTTAGACTTCGGTGCTAACTGGCATGTTGATAGGCATGAAACTTGTGGAGGAATACGAGAAGCTCTTGAAAGAAGCGCATGGCGAGAATTGCCCGTGGCGCAACAAGAGCTGTGATGGTTAGTCACCCAACCACCACATAATTTGTTCATGCCCTGATTATTACTTAGCAACCATTCAACATCTGCCTTTAACGAACCCAGACACCGCCATCGCCGGGCTCCGGGAACGCTACCTTGGCATCGCGAAGTTGGGCGATAAACTACCGGCCGACGACGTTATACAAGCCCCTGAAGGATTCGATATCGAAGCATTAATAAAGGTTTTGCCTGAAGATTGGTCAACAGATGCCAAGAATCCGTCGGATACGAACACAGCGGAAGGAAACGCTGCTGGTGACCAAGAAGAAGCTTCACAACCGTCGACCCCGACACCAGCAGTGACAATTTCAAAATCTGCTGCCCGCTCAACACAGCATATCAATCGAGCAGCATTCGCGCTGGCTTTCTTCGGCTGGAACGCAGTAGCCGATGCAGCTGCTGGTCTAGTTGGCTGCAAGGCATGTTTTCGTCGCCTAGGTCTCTGGATGTACAAGCCGAAGGAAAACGGGGATGTCACTGTCTACTCGTCGTTGGAGGTGGCTACCGAGCATATGGAATACTGTCCCTGGATTGATCGCCTCGCTCAAAGCGGAACAGGCCGAGCCAGTGAGAAGCCGGAAGAGTTACGCAGTGGCTGGGAGGCCGTGTCAGAAGCTCTCCGGGTGAAGCACCGCCGGCATATTCGGTCTACGGCATTTGATTCGCCACGCACTGAAAGGAGTACCTCTCCGGTGGAGACATTCGGCGGTGAAGTGGACGAAGAGAAGAAGAAGAAGGCCGATCGCGAATGGTGGGCAAAGATTCGGCGTATGCGGCAGGTTTTGACGCCCAAGACTCCGCGCCACAACTCTACCAACTCTAAGTGATATCCATTTTTCTACTTATTATCTCAAATGATTTTTATGTTTCATAGCGGGCAGTATTTTTCATGGCGGCGTTTTGTGGAAGAACATACATATCCAGTGTCAAGTGCTTAATATCAACGCGAAATGTCCCCAAATTTGCAGCCCTAAGAACTACCTACACCACATAAATAGCGATAGAGTGTTTCTGGCGATCTTCAATAATATCCAAAACTATTTATGGTTCGTGCATGTGGGCATCCAGAGGCTTATTTAAACTTCCTTGTTGCATTGAATGTTCAGCTAGTTAGTCGTCCTCAGAGCCTGTTCCTCAATCGTCTTTTTAGACATGATTCATTTTGAGCACGAGCAACCCTAAAGAAATGCAAGTACTTACAAGGTACGATTCAACTTATGTTATGTGTGGAAGTACGTTATCTCTATCTATGAAGATTAGCAAAATAAAGTGCACTAGATACACTTTTTTGGATGCATGCAACTGAACCAGCATCGCTAGTCTCGCCACTACCACGGTATTATCCCTTAGCCGGTCCCATCTCACCCAACGAGCACAGAGAAGTAACGTATAGACGAGGCTTATGACCAACACACGTAATTCGGAAATTGGGGAAACATTTGAATGCATTGTTCTCTCTCTCTCTCTCTCTCTCTCTCTCTCTCCCTCGTACACACACATAGTTACTGTTCTCCCATTCTATCAGCCTCCAGTTGTCCCTGCAACTTGAGACAAGAAATGTGAAGTGCCAGCAATGAAGTTCTAAGTTCATTGACTTTCTTCTTGACCTCCCAGTTTCCGAAAGACTCGGATGAATGCATCAGAGTGGCATGCACTTTGTTGATATCGCGATCCATTCTCTTGGCGAACGCCGAGAGATCATCCAGGTTCATAAGCTCAAGGTCATCCATCTCATACTGTTGGATGGACTGCAGGAGCTCGCCACCGTGATACCAGTGCGTGGAATGACTGAGATTGGCCGGGTCGTAGGGCTTGGCCTCATCCGTGTTCTGGACTGTGGAGCTGTTACGAGGGCTGCGGGAACGACGTCTCTCTGGGCGCAGGAACATGCCATCCCAATCTCCGGTGCGTGTAGCCCTATTAGAGAGCCTCTCTGGGTCCGGGTAACTTCTACTGCGGTATGAGGGGCCAGAGGGGCCAGGCTTAGCCGATTGTACCTCAGTACCCTCAGCAGCGAGAGTGGCGACGACGGTGGCAGTGGCAGTGGCAGCAGCAGAAAGAGCGGCAATATTAGCTGTTTTATCAGTATCAACATCAGTACTGGGAGCATCAGGCAAAGATTCGAAGAACTCCTCTGAAGCAGGTGTACAAAGACGTTCTGACAGACATCCTGCTTTTTTGGAAGAAGTATCTTTCATTGATGGCTGCTTTGGACTGTTGTCATCCTCTTTCACATCAGCCCCTTCTGCTTCGTTCTTCTTGCTGGGTTTGCTCTGTCTCTTCCTGGGCGGGTTTCCAGATGACTCGCGCTCTTTGTGATGCTCCCAGCGCTGCATCACGCTCTCCCAACGAGGGTGAAGGTTCGAACTTATCACCCAATCTTCAAAAACCATTTCTCCATCTGGCTGCTTTTCGAAGATGACACGATAGAATGGTCGCTTTATACGCCCACTGAGAGTGAAATAGTTGCAGTATGTCTTGCGAAAGCCGGGACCCTGCATAACAAGGACTTTGATTTGATCATCGGTGAGTTCGGCCTTCGAATTTGGAAACCCGAGTGGCATGTTCTCGGATTTACCCCAAGAGTGCCGAGTTACTTTCGGTTTGAGCTTGTTCTCGGTCTCGCCGGACTCGGGCGTAGGGGAAGGGCTGCTGAGGCCAACACGAGAGGCGGTCTCGGCCTCTGCGAGATCATTGTTGGACCTTTCAGCCAGCTTATTTTTCTTTGCAACTTTCGGGTTGGTGGCTCTATTGATCGAGGTATGTTCGTTGGCTCCGGCAGATGTAATCAGGACGGTGAAAGGCTCCGTTTCTTCACCGGCCAGAGAAGTTCCCACCGAGCGGGAGGTCTTCTGCGCCTTTTTGGTGTTGTCGTTGGACTCCATTGTTAATCCCTCGAGAACTAGTAGCTGCTTTGTATGTTGTTAGCGGAAGGGTGACTCTCTCTTGAGCAAAGAAGATTGGGTGGAGAAATTGTGTAGGGGATAATGGAGGCAAGTATCAGAGCATATGCGTGGCGAAGGAAGAGAGTGCTGAGGTGGGTAAGAGCTGACTTGAAGAAAAGAAAGTGGGGTCGATGGAATTGGAAGAAGGTGGACGAGTGATGAAGAGGGTAGTGAAGCAGATATGTAATCAAGATCCCTCGAGACGAGTGGTGAGAAAGAGACGTGGTAGGTATGATTTGAAAAGGAGTGACACCAATCTGATAGAATGAAAGGGACGAATTCTTCAGAAACAAGAGATGTTGGGTCAGGAAATGGATTGAGAAGAAAAAGGAAAGCAGAGACTTATAGAGACCGCAAGTTGTCGATATGATACGAGTCCACGAGCACGAGTAAAGAAGGCCAGGTTGGAAGTACAGACTGCTTCCACAGCTGCTGATAACTTGAAAGCGTCTTCTTTTTTGGGGAAGGGAAGGTTCCGTGGCGATGGTGACTGGGGAGGAACGAATGGTCGAGAAAAGAGGCATCAAGAGACAGGCGTGTCAGATATTCGTCCGTAGAAAAGAACGCTGCTAACATCCGAAATCTCGATGACTGGATAATCTGTCTGTTCTGTTCCATTCGTTCATGTCACGGAACTAATGAAGCTAATACGGATATCACTTGTACGAAGTAACCATTGCTGTTGAGAATATCGGTCTGATGATCAGAGAATGAAGAAGAGTAAGTTACAGCCGGACAGATGGAGCAGATGAAGAAGGTCAACATCACCTTGGCTTTTTTTCTAATGATGAAGCCATATAACAACATGTTACTGCCCCCTGATACCTACTTAATGGGAATCTAGGAAGTGCCCCAGGACAGGAAGACATGAAACAAAACGAGATAGTGCAAATGGGCCTAAGCATATCATGCTCCTGGCCGTTGGGAAGTTATTTTCACAAATGCGAACGGTCCATAGCGAGACATCCTTTGGTCCCCTTTTGAAACTACTCTTCGCGCGACTCTGTAAACACGAACAGATAGATGGAGCACAAGGGACACACTTGATTGGCTTGAGCCGGTGATGACCCACATCCGAGCTCCCTTCGTCCACTCGAATCTGAGATCTTCGCCTTCTACACATCTTGACCTCGCCTGTGTTGACTCTGCATCATTCCAATAAAATAACACGTTAATCCTTCTCAGATAACCTCAACTCATTTTACCATCCAACGGACATCTCTTTCGCTTCGATGGAACCCACATCCGGCTCGGGGGGCCACAAGCCTTCTCCCCCCGGTCAGCCGGCGAAGCAGACAGGAATGGTGCATATGCTACCTCTGGCCCAATCATTGAACAAAACGGACACCCCGGCGACCAAAGCCGTGCATCGAACGAAGACCCAAGATTCGGACCGGCCTCAAAGCGCAGGCGAATGCAAGAACGACATCAGCCGCGGAGGCGCGATGCACCCTCCACAATGTTCTCACGCCGCGACAGATCTCGCAGCCCGAGAAATGGCACACCGCGCGAAGACTCGCGACGATCCCGCTCCCCGATCCGGCACCGCTCGCCGACCCCGGAAGAACGGCAACGCAAACGACCCGGCGGTGGATCTCGCATGGGCCAGAGCAGGGGCGCAGATGTTTTGCGCAGGCAGGAAGAGCGTGAGCGCGAGCAAGAGATGGATGCTTTGCGGCAATCTACCCAGCGCGGTGGACTGGACTACGTTCGGAGTCACTACAATGCCGTTCCGCAGCGTGGTCGTGAATGGCGGAAAACAGACAGCAAGATCAAGGGACTGCGCAGCTTCAACAATTGGGTGAAAAGTACTCTGATTCAGAAATTCTCTCCCTCAGAGGAATTCGTCGCGCAGCATAACGATAGTAAAGACTGGGCTGAAGACAGCGTGGGCCCGTCTATATCGGAAGTGCGGCCATTGCTTGTCTTGGATCTGGGATGCGGCAAGGGCGGTGATCTAGGCAAGTGGGCGCAGACTCCCCAGGCGGTGGAACTCTATGTCGGACTTGACCCGGCCAATGTCTCTATTGAACAGGCGCGGGATCGGTACAGTCAGATGCTACGCCAACGTGGTCGTCGGCCTCAATTCCATGGTGAGTTCTTTACAAAGGACTGCTTTGGAGAGTTCCTTGGAGATGTCCCGATCATCCAGCAAGTCGGCATTGACCCCAATGCTGGACCTGGTGGCTCCATGATGGCCTCGAGATGGGGCGGTGGTGGCTTCGACGTTGTCACATCCATGTTCGCCATTCACTACGCGTTTGAGACGGAAGAGAAAGCGCGCCAGATGCTTAGCAATGTTGCCGGCTGTCTCAAGAAGGGCGGCCGGTTCATTGCTGTGTGCCCGAACTCCGACGTGATCGCCAGCAAGGTCAGCGCATGGCACAAGCAGCGCAAAGAGCGCGAGGCTGGCAAGCCTGCCGAGACTGAAGCGCCCGAGGATGGTGAGGTCGAGGAAGATGACCGTACTGAATGGGGTAACGATATCTACCGAGTTCGGTTCCCTGGCAAGACCCCCGAGGACGGTATCTTCCGTCCGCCGTTTGGATGGAAATACACATACTTCATGCAGGAGGCGGTCGAGGAGGTTCCTGAATTTGTCGTGCCTTGGGAGGCTTTCCGAGCGTGAGTTATCACCATGTCCCTTCCTCGCGCCCCATTACTAATGTCGACTCTAGCCTGACCGAAGACTACAACCTGGAACTCCAGTACCGCAAGCCGTTCCTGGATATCTGGGAGGAAGAGAAGGACGACCGCGAACTAGGACCTCTCAGTGAGCGTATGGGTGTTCGCAACCGTACGACCGGAGAGTTAAATATGACCGAAGAGGAGAAGGATGCCGTTAGTAAGTATTTTGCGACTCGATACACACTTCCACTGCTTACCTTTCTCCAGGCTTCTACCATGCTTTCTGCTTTTACAAAGTTTAAGCCAACAGTGTCTAACCGGCATCGCACTCTGTACATCTGTATACTCACTGTTCATTCAATTATCCTTCTCCTCCCTAGAATAATACAAAAGTGGAAAAATTCTAGACAAGCTGCATCAAATGCGCCTGTAGATGCGATAAAGCTTATCAGTTCACTGTAACCAAATTGGGACTAGCGCGGTCGCGACGCGTTATGGATTTCGAGTGCGGCTTTGTCGAGCATACCACTTCGTCAGTCTAACCCATCTCTCTCGCACATCTTTCCTCCGGCAAGAGAAGGGATCCTCCTGAAATCTTCCTTCCCGACAAGTGCTCTTGTCTCAGAGCTCCCAACATGCCCTCCACGATCCCGCCACGCAATCGAACATTTACACGACCCACCCCGCAAGCAACCGAAATCCCCGATCTACCAGAATATGAGCCTCCGGAGGCCCCTCTTACGGCGGAAAGTCATCGAAATTTGGCAATGCTTATGGACTCACAACTTTCCCGACAACTCAAGACCCACCTGCAACACGCGGCCGAGAAACTTACCGACTCTGCGGGTGACGTGAATGAGAAGTTGAGTGATGCGCGGGTACGATACGAGCGCACGAAAGAGAAGCGACGTGGTGCCGCGGCCAGCGAGGATTTGGATGTTGAACAGGATGACGAAAACGAGGAGTATCAGCGGCTAGCGGAGATGGAAAGAAAGGTCGATGATGTGACGGGGCGGATGGAAGAGAAGATGCGCTTGATCATTGATTCAGAAGCCCGGCTTCAGGGATTGAAGGATGCGATGGAGACTCTGGATCGGGAAGCGGCTGAGGCCCAGCGTGCTACACTCGGGGTTCGACAGACGCGTGGTCAGCGGCGGCGCCAAAGGGAAGCTGCAAGCGATGAGGAGGATGGTGAGGGCGAGGAAGATGGAGATTATGAGGGCACACCAGAGCGAGAAACGAGGGAAGCGAATGCGCAGAACCCGCCCAGTCATAGATTAGGCAATGCGCTGGACGAGGGAACCGAAAAGTGGAATAACCAATCTTTAACGGCACGGTACGTACCATGCTTCTCAACTTGCAGCAATTCAAGGACTAATTTGGGGGTTGGTGACGCAGGTACGCGGGTAATAACAACTACATTGGTTTCTACCGCATTGTACACGACGCGAAGTTCCCTGGGGACGAAGTACCACCCCTACCGAACGCATCTACATGGTTCTCACATCTGGAAGACCCCAACGCGACCGCAGACCCAGCGGGCAGTCCTTCAAGTCGCCGCACGCGCAAACGGCGCGAGCCCTCACCTGCAGGCTCAGATGATATCGCTATCGAGAGGGAACGCATTTCACTGAAGTGTCCCCTCACACTTCAGCCATTCCGAGACCCCGTTACGAGCACAAAATGTCCCCATAGCTTCGAGCGCGAAGCCATTCAGGATATGATCTCCCGCAGCAGCTTCCACATTCCACCTCCGTCCGGGCGAGGCGGACGCCGAATCCGGGCAGTTAAATGCCCCGTATGTTCCATTCCCCTTACCAATGATGATCTCAGGCCAGACCCTGTTCTGCTTCGCAAGGTGCGCCGCGCGGAGGAGTTGTTGGCGCGCCAGGCGGATGACGAGTTAGAGGGATCGCAGTCTCAGCGGAACCGCCTCGGCCCAGTGACGCTGGCTAGCGATGCAGTTGATGAGGACGATATGGACGTGGACGTCGATATGGATGAGGATGAGGATGAGGATGAGGATATGGGCGTGCGGGTAAAGTCGGAGCCCGTTCCCACGCAAAATAATGGTGATACGGACGAGTCATCGGAAGAGTCCGAGTCGGAGTAAGTGGAGTGGAGTAGGATCCACGTTACCCACGTTATCCACGCGATAAGGTGTTCGGGGAGAGCCACATGGGGAGATTCGACAGATCAATGACTCGAACATCCCGCTCTACACCCTTGGACTACTCCCTAAGAACCCTCTTCTATACTACATAATTCGTAATGGATTGAGATCTAGCTAAGCTGCCCCTGCAGGTCAGAACTGAAAAGCCGTGGCGTGGGAGACTAACTGGATCGAGTTACCTCCGCTTCCCCCACAAAATTCAATTCGCCCGCCTATCTTCCCATCGTGCTAGCCTTAGCCACATGCAACCGCAAGGCCAGGGTAACACTCTCGTAGAAATGCACTAGTCATGGAATACCACTCCGTGTATCAATCCAGGCAAAGGCGTTGCAGTGCAACCTGACTATCATAGCTTCAATCCGTAGAACCGCCCCCCACAGAATGCATGGAGAGCCGAATAGAAGAGCTAATCCCAATTTTGATCTGGCGCACAGTGAATGTCACCCTGCCTCGTGGTCGCCTCTTTATTTTCTCTTCTAGAAAGGGAGAGCTTGCCTCGTGTGACATCTCTTTAAAGCTGCTTCTCTCCTTCTGTTTTTGTTTCTTTCCTTCCCCACACTTTTCTCCAGATCGACACTTTCCCTTTTCTTCTTCTTCTTCTTCTTCTTCTTCCCCCACGTTCTCGTCTCTGCTCATTCACCATGACCGAGATCGAGACCGACCCCGACCTGAAGACGGCCCGCGTGGCCACTGAAACTACTGTTGGCCCAACCGAGGACCAGACTTATGAGGTCCCACGCCCGGCTGGGTGGATGTACAAGCGATTGGGCGTTCTCGGCTGGTATGCCTCGCCTCGGTTCCAGCTCGGTATGGTTGCCTTCGTCTGCTTCATGTGCCCTGGCATGTTCAATGCTCTGAGTGGCTTGGGTGGCGGTGGTAAATCAGACCCCGGTCTGGCTGATGACATGGTAGGTTTTTTTTTTTTTTTTCTTGAATGCGGGGCTTGCATTCGTTCTCCATGCTAATCCCGACTACAGAACACTGCTCTGTACAGTACCTTTGCAGTTGTGGGTTTCTTCGCTGGTACCTTTGTTAACCGTCTGGGTGTTCGCCTTGCGCTCTCCTTCGGTGGTATCGGTTATTGTATCTACTCCATCAGTCTCCTCGTTTCCGTTCACAAATATGTCCCTGGCTTCAACATCTTTGCTGGTGCCCTTCTTGGTGTCTGTGCTGGACTTCTGTGGGGTGCTCAGGGAACCATCATGATGTCCTATCCCGTTGAGCAACAGAAGGGTCGATACTTTGCCTGGTTCTGGTGTATTTTCAACATTGGTGCTTGCATGGGCAGTTTGGTAAGCATCTCACATTCACTACGCATCCGCATCTAATAAGCCATCTAGATTCCCCTTGGTGAGAATATTCACGTCAAGACCAACAAGAACGTCAGCGACGGTACCTACATTGCCTTCATCGTGCTCATGTTCTTTGGTGCCTGTCTGGCCCTCTTCATTTGCGACGCCGACAAAGTCGTCCGCCCTGATGGCTCCAAGGTTGTT
Organism: Penicillium atrosanguineum; assembly: GCF_028827265.1. Taxonomy (NCBI): domain Eukaryota; kingdom Fungi; phylum Ascomycota; class Eurotiomycetes; order Eurotiales; family Aspergillaceae; genus Penicillium; species Penicillium atrosanguineum. Next base: position 1,741,804 of record NW_026623139.1, on the reverse strand, counting down.
TTGATGAAGAACCCCAGCTGGAAGACCGAGTTCATCGGTCTTTGGCAGACCATCAGCTCCGAGCCTTGGATCCTTTTCCTGTTCCCCATGTTCTTCGCCTCCAATTGGTTCTACACCTACCAGCAGAACGGCATCAACGCTGCTCACTTTGACACCCGCACCAAGGCCCTTAACGGATTCCTCTACTGGTTCGCTCAGATCATTGCCGCAGCTCTGATTGGCCCACTTTTGGATATCGAGGGCGTGCGCCGTAAAATCCGCGCTCGCATTGGCCTGGGTGTTCTCTTCCTCCTCACCATGGCTATTTGGGGTGGTGGCTATGCTTGGCAGAAGGGATACACTCGTGAGAGTGTCGCCGCCAAGGATTTCACCCCGACTGACTGGTCCACTCCCGGCTATGTGGGACCTATGTTCTTGTACTTCTTCTATGGAATGTATGACGCTGTCTGGCAGGGCTTCGTCTACTGGTATGTTCACTCCCTTTCACTCTTAGTGCCAAACGCAGGCTAACTAATTGAAACAGGCTGATGGGTGCCCTCGGCAACTCCGGCCGCAAGCTCGCCAATCTGGCAGGCTTCTACAAGGGCCTTCAATCCGCTGGCTCCGCCGTCATGTGGAGTCTCGACAAGAACGAATTGTCCTACATGTCCGAACTCGCTTCCAACTGGGGTCTTCTTTGTGGTGCACTCCTGATCGCCACTCCCGTCGTCTGGATGAAGATCCAGGACACCGTCCCTATCGAAGAGGACCTGCGCGGCACAGACGAGACCCTCGAGGACGTCCTTCCCCCTGGTACTATTGAACAAAAGCGTGTTGGTAGTGATGCCATCTAAATTGGCATTTTCTATTTCCAGATTCATTACCATTACCATTACCTCGGTCAATGGTTTTCCGTCTCGGGCGATTCCCTACTTAATATGATCACGCGAGATGCGCATACGGATCTCTTTGAAGCACTCTTTGTTATGGCTTTCTTAATCACAAGGTGTAACCTCTTAGCCAAGTCACTTGAGTGCCTAATTTAATAAAAATATTCTAAACAAAAATTCCTCATCACCTGTAGTCGAAGTATCATAGGTAAAGGATAGTGGAAACCCTGCAGCCCAGTATCACCGTGGCATTAGTCTAGTTCAAAACATGATCCAGGGATGTTTGAATTACACATGTTTCAACGAGGTCCAAAAATCACGAGGCAATCCCGCTAGAATGTATGGTGTATTCTCTAGACGAGTCTTACAGAATAGAGAGGAGAGAGTATCAAATATGACTTATAATGTACGAAGCAATGCACATCCCACATCATGAAGCACGAACACAAACGCAAACAAAGACTAGCAACAGACAGAACAGGACAAGTGTGGGGGTATTCGCCTGTCAAGGAAAGTAAGGAAGTAAAATAGTAATAGGAAATCGGACTCCCGAGCCCCTTTCCGCGGAGAACGCCGGCATGTCTCACGGGTCGGCACCGCTGATTCTCCCGGGAAAAGAAACACGGAGTGGTCCACACTGCTCACTCTCGCCGTTCCCCAGTGAGGTGAATATGCTGAGATGATGAGGCATAGGGTTCCGTGAGTAAGCGCTCAACCGGCGCAAGCGAACGAGGATGCGAGCGGTATCCAGATGAAAAATATCATAACAATGAGGTGATGAGAGACCCCCGGAGTCAAAATGGTAGTTTCGGATCATATTGAGACATCCGTCATGTTGTTCTCGGATACCTTTCCCCCCTCCGCAGGTCGAAGCACACCGACACCGGAAATGAAATAAACCAAAACCACGGTTAAACTCGCGTTCGTTCACGCATCCGTTCACGCATCCGATCCAGCCCTCAAATCAAGAGCCCGATCTACTTAGTGATGAGGTTCAAATAATCAGCAACAATGAGCGTAACCATCCTGCAGATCACGTTAGTATCAGGTGGAACCAACAATGCAGGGCCATTGCCCAAAAGGGTAAAAGGTGGGGATTGACTCACGCATGAGGGGCGATCCGAACATAGTACGTTCCAAAGCCACGATAGAAGCGCATCCATCCCTCCTCCGCGACAACCTTGCGCGCACAGTCCAGAACACCCTTGTACGGCACCTGGCCTGTCTTGGGATCCTTCGACTGTTTCTGCAGACGCGTCTTGATGAAATCAAACGGCAATGAGAGGAAACTCGCGAAGAACCCTGCAATTGCACTCGCCGCGAACGTCTGACTCTGCGGGGATAGGTTCGTATGCTGCTTCAGCTGCGTCTTGCTCTCAGCGAAGAACGTCAACTGGCCCATATTCAGCGCCATCGCGCGAATGACGGTTGGCAAGGCTCCAGCCCAGAGTGCAGCTACGCCTTCAGCGCGCGGGATGCGAACTAGAGCGTCGAAGACGGATCTATAGTTGGCGCGAGCTTCGGGGGCTTTCAAGCCGTCGGATTGCATGCGGACGAGGGCCAGGTCTGCAGGATTTCCTATCATGGCTGCGACACCGCCTGCGGAGAGACCTGCGGCTGCGCGTTCGGCGAAGGTGACTTTTCGGTCGGCGGCTTCGGCGCGGGCGTTGAGGTTTTTGATGAATGTGTCGAAAAAGCCAAGGCGGGCGGTTGTGTAGACTGCTTGGCGGAGGAGGCCGGCTGAGAGACCGGTGTATAGATCTAGGGCCTTGCCGGAGGAGATGATCTCGCGGGTGATACCGATGGCTGTGGGGCGGGGGCCTGTCTTTGCGCCTTCACCGGCGAGTTGGAGGCGGACTTTGACCATGTCGACGGGTTGAATTACAGCGGTTGCTGTCATGCCGGCTAGGCCGCCGTTTACGAAGGGGAGGGCAAGGCGCATGTATGGGCTGTGGAGGATGGTTTGGGGATTCTCGATGGCGGCCTTGGAGGCCTCTTTGGCCGAGACTGCAGCATTGCTGGCGCTCTCTTTGACAGAATTTGAGGTCATGGTTTGTTTTAGTCTGCGGGGGTGTTAGGTGGTGTCTGATGGGAAAGATGGAGAGAATAGATTACCGGCGACTCGAAGAACTCAAAGGATCGAAGGACTCAAATGACACGCGTTTTCTCCTGAAACTCTGAAACTTTCGCGGAGAGTGACTTTTGATCGAGTTCGTTCAAACCGTGGAACCCGATGACGGTTTGAGTATAAGGTACGTTCACGTTCAGCTTCAGCTTCCGCTTCACGATCCACTGATGGTTCTCGGTAGAAAGGAAGTCACGTCAGATGCGGGGGAGAGGAGGAGATGAAGTACGAAGACAAGGATAGGACTCCAAGGTCGGGGCCCAAGCTTGCTCTATATGATTGTCCCCCTCTCAGAGTACTGAGTACTACCGCGAACAACCGAGGGTGACTTCCGGGACACAGCCCTAGGCCCTTTCGACCGATCAGTTAGCCGCTCCCCGATGTGGATACGATAGATGACAAGAAGCCTGCCCCAGTCTCGTTGATCGTGTACTTGCGATAATCGCTAACCCCACTGAGGGGGGCCAATTACGTCGATCATGGTCTTGCAAAACGCGGGGGAAGCTTGTCCCCAGACGTAGACGTGTTAGACTCCGGTTTCACTCGTGCGCCTCCTCCACCTCTTCCCCTGCTCATCCTGCGTCGATATTCTCTATGCATATGTGGAAGAGAGGGTCATTCTATCCCCGACTCTACACTGCCATTCCTTCCATGGAGATCAATGACTAGTTCACGAGCTAAAATCGGAACCCCACTCTTCCCGCGCTAGCCTCTTTCGGGCCCACGAGAACAGTTCGGGAAGCTCATCTTCTACCCAGGCTCAGGTTTCCCTCGGACACATTAAAGCTGATCTATTCTACTCCGGATCTACATGAACGGGCTCAATCCGAACACGCAATCCTGCGGCTGATAGTAACACCGCGATTCCATGCCCCCTCGGCCACACGGGCCACGGCTCTCCCTCAATAATATTCATCCGCCCCCAATCCCAGGCCTGTCAAGGCCCACGACTTCGGTGGGTCCAGCACTGACGATATCGATATCGATATAACAGCCCCTGGACCCGCCTTATCCAATAGCATCCCCGAGAAAGCCAATGGCGGCATGTCATTGGGGATGCGCGGGCCCGTTTTGTTGAGGCGTTAGCTCTATCCATCTGGAATCCTCCGATCTCTTCTTCCAGTCTATCTCTTTACCGCCGAAGACCGGCACTTTGCGACCGGATACCATCACGGCATGGCGGCCTGGCGGCTGGATTGCGGCATCGCTCTACCCGAGCTATTGGTGATAGCGACTTCCCCGTGGCGCTGAGATGTCGGAGGACTGCAGTCCGGGGACTTTGTCATTGTTGACGCTCGGTGGTTTTCGGTAAAGCATCGCTGTAGCGATGCACTGGGCTCTACACGGGGGAGTTGCTCCATTGCACACGAGGCCAAGGATTCAGAGAATCCAAAGGAGGGATTACAGACTGGTTGAATTGGTAAGCCCGAGGGCAACGCGTTCCTAGCCTCAGTCTAGATGCACTGACGGCATACAAATTGCCCTGGACCTTGAAGTACAGAGTAGATCAGGTACTATGCTTATGCCGCTACAACACCACGGCTATCTCCGATATCCATGTCCATGTTCATCTCCACCTCAACAAAATATCAGCTTCGAATCAACACCCCATCAAACCAAGCCACCGGTCCCTGCATCATCCACCTCAAACAAGTCCTCTGACTCCACCCCCTGTCAACCCACTTATCATATCCGAGCCATCTAGTAGAGAAGCTGACGGAATCCACTCCGCCCCAACAATTCCGCCGTCAACCGTCGGCCTAGATTCTCCTCCGCGGAGAGACCCTTCGGCAGTCGGGGCCTCGTATCTCTGCAGTCCGACTAGATCCCGGCATGCAGAGTCGGGAACGGGTGTATTCCGTCGGCAAAGTGGAGCGGATGTCGTGACGGGAGGTGGAGATCGTCTCGGCAATCAACATGGTAACTGGGGTTTGTGGGGTTAGTGTAGGTTTATATGGGCTCGGTCGGAATTCTCCTATCTCCAAATATTCTACAGTCCCCAAAAAGGGAGTTCCCATGGATACATCAATTCCCCATGAACCCGCCATTGAACAATTTCTCGGCATGTACCCAAACCCGACCTAATCCACACAGTGACTCGGCTATAGACACCGTGGCTCTCTCTGGGAAGAAGAAACGTATATAAAACGCCCCCTTCAGCTATTAGCCCTGATAACAGGCTCCAAATCCGCCCCACTCCACCCAGCTTTTCTCAAAATCTTACAAAGAATCTCCGTCTTCCCAATAGCATACTGCCCAATATTCTCAAACTCAATCTCCTTAAGCTCATTTTTCACACGTGCATATTCCTCGCGTAGTTCTGGATCACCCAGTAAAACTCTCTGTATATCAAGATGGTTCCTCAAAGCCACACAACCTTCGATCATGAGATAGGTATTATATCGCAGTTCTCCATTCTTGCCTGCCCCATGCGCCGCATCGGATCTTCCATACCCCGGCTGTCGGAAGGCGAAGCGTCCCGGCACGTTCATCTCGCCGCAATCGGTGTATCTCGTATTCGTGAGAGCAGTTCGTGCTGATGGGAGGGCAGAGAGGGGGATTATAATATCGATGTCGAGGACGGGCTTGGCCATAAGTGAGAGGATAGATGTGCTTCCTACATGCTCGATTGATATGATGGGCACTTCTTTGAGGATGGAAAGGAGTTGGTCTTTTATTTCGTGAAACTTGACGAGCCATGAGGGATTGTAGGGTTCGATTTTCGACTCTCACATTGGGCACAGTGCAATTATTGAACAAGCGCTTTCTTGATAAGAGGTCTATCCAGTTGACGGCCAGATAGAGGTGAGCGTATCCGCCAGAAGTAATCCCGTTTCGGCCGCGAATGTCAAACTTGCTTGAAGCCGAACATTAAGAGGGGGAAGGGTGACACCAAGGGCGCAACTTACATTGCTTAGGTCGACAGGCCCCCTGTAATTAGAGAGGTTACCTAGATCATTCCGTGGAACTCCACCGTAAAGAAACAACCCGCAATAGAACAAGAGGAAGCAGGGGTGGTTGGAGGGGTAGTCCAATGCGGACTAGGAAGATCCATATTGACATGCATGTCCTCCAACGGGTGTTGCCAGCTTCACTGGGGCAAATTGCAAACCTGTCAAATTCCCCAGGGCTACACGGTTGAACGGACTTCAGACTCCCAAGTCTACTCGTCGGCTACGTTTCAAAAACTTGTAGATCGACATCTGCGCGTGGCAATGTATAATACACCTAGGGAATAGCATGCATGCACTTATACGAATCTACGGGAATAGTGTATAGAATAAGTCATGAATATCTGATTTCATTTGGTTATCATAAAGGAATATCCAGAGGGAATCTCCGATAGAGCCAGTTGTCAACATGTCCATAATGGGCAAGATACATAAAGTGAAGAGAAGGAAAAGAAAAGGAAAAAACACCCAAATCGGGAGACCGGGTAACAAAACCCGCGCACTCGTCCCGATACAAGCGGCGGGGGTGGACGTCCATTTTAATAGATCGTCACAACAAAAGCAAACGCAACACGCCATGCAAATGACTCAAGTGAAAGCACAAAACAAGAATGCCAATTTTGAAGAAAACTTCCGAACCCTTAGTTGGTCTTGGGAGCGGCAGCGAGGACCTCGGGGGTGGCCTCGTCGGCGTACTTCTTGAAGTTCTCGTTGAAGAGGTTGCCGAGCTTGGTGACCTCGTCCTCGAAGGAGGTGGAGGCTGTCCAGCTCTTCTTGGGGTTGAGGAGCTCGTCGGGAACACCGGGGCAGGTCTTGGGGACGGGCAGGTTGAAGACGTCGTAGGTCTCGTACTCGGCCTTGGCGAGCTCGCCGCTGTGAATGGAGTCCAGGATGGCACGAGTGTACTTGAGGGGGCAGCGCTTGCCGCCGGTAGTGGCACCGGCACCGACCCAGCCGGTGTTGAGCAACCAGGCGTTGGCCTTGTGCTCCTTGATCTTCTCGGCGAGCATGGAGGCATACTTCATGGGGTGCAGGGCCAGGAAGGGCTGGGCGAAGCAGGAAGAGAAGGTGGCCTGGGGCTCGGTGACACCGTCCTCGGTACCGGCCATCTTGGAGGTGTAGCCGGAGATGAAGTGGAACATGGTCTGCTCGGGGGTGAGCTTGGAGATCGGGGGCAGAACACCGCGGGCGTCACAGGTCAACAGGATGATGTTGGTGGGGTGGTTGTCAGAGACACAGGGGATCTTTGCGTTCTCAATGTACTCGATGGGGTAGGCGCAACGGGTGTTCTCGGTCAAAGTGGTGTCGTCGTAGTCGACAACACGGCTGATGGGATCGAAGACGACGTTCTCGAGGACGGAACCGAACTTGATGGCGTTGAAAATATCGGGCTCCTTCTCGGCGGAGAGACCAATGCACTTGGCGTAGCAGCCACCCTCGATGTTGAAGACACCAGTGTCGGTCCAGCAGTGCTCGTCATCACCGATGAGCTTACGCTTGGGGTCAGCGGACAGGGTGGTCTTTCCGGTACCGGACAGACCGAAGAAGACGGTAACATCGCCATTCTCACCCTCGTTGGCGGAGGAGTGGAGGGTCAGGACGTTGTGCTTGATGGGCATCTCATAGAAGAGGACAGTGAAGACACCCTTCTTCATCTCACCGGCGTACTCAGTGCCGAGGATGACCATCTCCTTGTCGGCGAAGTTGATGGCGACGGAAGTGGCAGAGGTCATACCCTCAGTGAAGCGGTTGGCGGGGAAAGAGCCGGCGTTGTAAATAACATAGTCGGGGTGGAAGTGCTCGAGCTCCTCACGAGTCGGGCGGATAAGCATGTTGCGCATGAAGAGAGCATGGTAGGCACGGGCGCAGACAACGCGAACGCTGATGCGGTAACGCTTGTCCCAGCCGGCGTATCCATCGATAACGTAGATGCGGTTACGGGTGTTCAGGTAGTCGACAGCACGCTCACGGTTAATGCGCCACACCTGATAGGGTCGTTAGTGATGACGTCATACACATGAAAGCCGAGGCAGCGGGGAAAGGCCGTCATGAGAGCCGAGGGGGAAAAGATGCAATCAAGAAAGAATGCATCCCAATGCATCCCCAGAAGGCACAGCAAGGCAGATCAGGAAGGAATACGTCCAAGTTGGTTGCACCGACTGTCCGAAAAAAAGCTTGACACCCCGGGTGCATATGCAAGGGATCCCAGGGTGGAGCTGCGCATCGGGCCATCTGCAAGGGCAACTCGACCACGTAGACCAGCCCAAAAATGCACGGCGAAAATCACGCATAGATAATAGGAGACAAGATGAAACTCACATCGGCAGTCATGGGCTTGTTGACGGGTCCCCACCAGATGTTGTTCTCTGATGACTCCTCCTTGACGATACGCTTGTCTGAGGGGGAACGACCAGTCTTCGCGCCGGAGTAGGCGCTCAAGGCACCACTTGAGGTCATAGCAGTACCCGTCTCGTAGACGAGAGCATCTTCATACAGGGCCGAGACGGCAGGGTTGGCAATCTATGGCGGATGGTTAGTGATGAGTCTTCACAAGAGAGACACGAGACCATAGTCGAGTCTCGATGCAAGAGGGATCTTACAATGGCGACACGATCATAGTCAATGTGGGCAGTCTCGTGGAGCTCCTCCTCGAGCTCGGTGTGACCCTTGCCAGGCCTAGAGGGGAAAGTATGGTTAGCGACGACGAGGTGGGCAAGGAGGAACAGGAGAGGAAGACGTACTGGACACCACCAGGGTGCAGGGCAGTGCGATTCACAGATGTGGCAACCATGTTTCTGAGTGAAGTAGAGTGATAATTATTGTTGCGTTGTCTCGCGACTTGCTGTTGAATGAAATCTGCTTTCAAAGGACCAGGAGAGTCGGGGCGAGTGGGGGGTATATAATCCTTTCCAGCAGGGGACATCGTGACGGTAGATTTGGTATGAAGGAGGTTCTCGTCCTAGTTCTCCACAGTTCCACGGGTGATGTCGGGGCAGAAGGCCGAGCTGAAGCGGACACGCGGTTGGTGATGGATGAAGCGTTGCCGTGGGTTGCAAATGCCTGGGGGCGGAGTCCGACTTGACCCGAAGCGGTTGTGGACACGAACTGTACCCGGAGCGGCGTGTGTCCGGGTTGGGAGCAAGGAGGGGGGCAGAAACGTAGTTGATACAGATAGTGTATTATTGACGTTGAATTGTGGTTCTGGACCAGCCGAATTATGATGGTCGATTGAAAGTTGCGATAGTGAAAAAGTAGAGAGACTAGTATGACGAACCCGCCAGCTTTATCCTTCAACTACCTTTGTCTTTACCTAGGTTCTAGCAAACCCTGAAGGTGTGATTGTCTTGTGAATCACCATTCTAAGCACAGCTCAAAGTCAAACTAGTCACGGACGACAGGAATGACGCGCAATGACTTCACCAGTGAGGCCTTTTTACAGTACAACTTGATCTAAACTGCTTTAGTTCCGCCTCAAATCGCGGGGGAGCTGACATAATCGTAGATCCTCGGTTTAGCTGTTTTGGCAGGTTTGGTTATTTCGGTTCTCTCCATCGGTTTCCCTAGCCCCGAAATCAATTCGGAATGTTCCATCTGGCCGCGTGCATGGCAGGTTTTTTTTTTCATACCCGATGACGAACAGTCGGCTGAGAAGGTCGGAACGACAGACTGGATCTACTCCAATAACGGCGATTAACCAGCCGAGGATGATGCACTGGTGAAATCGTTCGCGGCGGTCTCGGCCAATCACATCCCTCACATTCGAATTTTCCAAGGATGATCGGGTGGGCAGAAGATATTCCCGCTGGGTCTCTTTGGGTCCTTCTCGCCCTGTCTGGACTTTTACACAAATAGGATCGTCCTCTTTTTCCCGGTGGTACCTGACCAACGCCGAACTCTCCATTCAGGGCCCATGCATGCCGTAGGGTCTTTATTACGATGCTATTATCGGTTTCGGGCCAGATTTGAGGCATTTCATGGATTCCAGATACCTCAGACCGCCTCTCGGGAATTCCTGGCGATTTTCGTTGGAACCTTTCCCGCTTTGCCACGGCCCGGCCTAGCATGTGTTTGTGAAGCCCGGCTTCACCATCACGACCCCAGATTCTCTTTCCCGGGTGGTTAGCGGCGGATCCCGACCCGGGTACGGCCTCGGGAAGGCGAGAAGGCCTCTCTCTATTTTCAGATTCCGCCTTCTTTGTGAATTCATTCCGTTTTGCGCGAATTGTTTCACGCGGGTTACGTAGCCAGAATCTATTCTGATGCCCATGCCATTCAGCTGATCACCGCCTTTCCATTGTGGATGACTGGCTTAGTTGCTAGGTGATGAGTCTGAAACTATGTAGGCCTTGTATTTCCCTCAGCCCCGAATGGAGTAAGGGTGGAGAAGGGTTCGGCCCCTGTCTCTCCGCAAAAGACGAAACGATGTACTGTGCAGGGATGCTCACATACTCTGAGAGCCTGCTAGAAGACCTTTCGGTATTTCCCCTTATCTCTATCCCTCGGGGTCACCCCGGGATTGTGCCCCTGGGTCAACGTTCATCAACATTGGTGTTTCGGGTCTTCATCTATCGCCAATCACGACGACATTTTGCTTCCTAATTCACCCGTGATAGGATTCTGGTTTCTGCCTCGAGGCCTGGACCTATCAGATGGCGGTCTGCCCAACCAGCACGCGTTGTTTCAAAACGGCCTGGGCCGTAGCGCGAAAAGGGGATTGAAGATCGCTCTGCCTCCTAAATTCCCCGATCCGACATACAGGACGTCATCTCTCTGACCAGTCCCGGGTCTTTTACCGATCCCGTGACTCGCTGGGAAATGCCCCGAGCCACCTAGGCCTCGTTCGGATTCCCTTGGCGTCTTGGCCATCTGGGGAAGCTGTCGCGTGGTCTTCGGATGCGGGGTTTAGCGTGGACTGTTGATCTATTTCTTGCTCACCTACACTCGCCTCTGTTTACGACTCTCATCGCCGATTGTTGCAGTGTGCTACGTCCAGGTTGTCTGCTTTCCATACCGAAGTTCTCCGACGGTACTCCGTATGACGGCCTCGGCAATTCCTGCTCGGGTACTTAGTATAGATAAACTCAGCCCCTGACTTGCTATTTATGGATCCATTTGCCCCCTCTGCTCTAGGAGAACCCGATGTTTAGTCCAATGTTGACTTTTAGCTTGGGTCTTGCTGGAATTGGGTTCATGAATCAGCTGATTCTGGCCATGTGATCCTTTCCCCCTGCCCTACTGGCCCCTTTTCAACGGTCCACTGCCTTTTGCCGAAAAGCCTTTTAATTGGCGATATCGGCGCTTTGTGATGGTTTGTTGCGGCCCACATGATCAATACATAGCCGAGGGCGGCATTCGAATTTGGTCACCTGCAATCGTTGTCCTCTGGGAAAGAGCCTCTCACATCAATGACTAATATATCAATACAGATCTTTCTTAATGAAAACAAGCGAGCCGTCATGTCAGACGATGTCGTGCAGCCTGGTTTCAGAGGCCTGCGCACATTACACCCGGGCATATTTTTCAACCTTGGTTCTTCTTGGTTCCTTGTTTCCCTTTATGATTCACGCTACCAAGTAAAACTCCCGTACATGACCTATGTCATTAGATGCCATTAGAATAGTTCCAAACAACAACCGTGGAACTACCGACACCAGCACCCACACTACTCTATACTACTTACTATATACGCACCGCACAAAGTCAACTAAAGCGTAACCCTATGAATCATGAAAACCAATGTTGCTACCAAATCAACATGCCCGAGGACCAACTACGCTATAACCGAATGTTTTGTTTTCTGACGACCGTGATGATTGGCCAGAGCTGGAATTGGAATTGTGTGCTCTGGTACAAAGAGGGCCCTTGAAACGGTCAGCTCCGAAAGCTCTGACAGTTTCTCCTGTATTAGATAATAGTTAGGTCATGTTCAAATTGGACCACTCAGCAAAGATCTGGACAATACCCACATAGCTAAGTCCGTGCAATTATGTCAATATACAACGGGCCGTGTAAAATTGACAGTAGCTTAATGCTATTCACAAGCAGCATCTCACCAAGATCGTATTCGCATAAAGAAGTATACCTTCTGGAAATAGAACGCACCCGAAGTCGCCACACCAGCCGATTCGATAGGATGGACAATACCTACGCACCACGGCGCAGACGCATCACCACAAAATGATTCCATCCTTAGTAGCCCCTTCCTCCTTCCATTTCTCAAGCACTGCTTTAACACCGTCCGTCGCGAACTTGGCATAACCTGGTCCTGGAGGGGGTGCATTGGGGTCGGGCTTTTTAGCAGGATCACCCGCGATCCAGGCTACAGGGTCCGCATTGCTTCCAGCACAAGCCTTGTAGTACTGCTCGATGTTCTCAAGGGGGAAGCCCCGACCAAAGATAACCGCGCGTGGAGGTTTGCTGTAGTCATGAGTACCGACGCCGTTGTCGTCGGAGGACTGGGGATCACGTCCTGCCAAGAGCTCGGGAATTTCTTTCAAGGCAGCTTCATTGGATTGAATAAAATGGACAACTAATTCATTGTAAGGCGACTTCGAGTCACGGATGTCTGGTCATGGAGTTAGCACGCACCTTCATAGTCGGGTTGCAGGAACCCCGACACGCCCCCTCCTATGGCTGCGGTTTTGCCACACAGCACAACAGGTAGAGGCTTTGGTAGTGTCGACATGGCTCGGCTTAGGAAAACTGGTTGTCGGAGAGCTCTATACAGTGGCGAAGGTCGAAACATGAGGCTGAAGTTTCGCGAGCTGCACCCGCAATACCCCGCGATTTCTACTCCGCCTTGCTTATTGATGCGGAGACTTAGCTAGCGTGGCGCAATTGGTGCTGGGTTCTGGGCCGAAATTTTCCTCTAGAATCGAGCAGAGTATTTTCGATGCCAAGTTATGTTGAATGCAGTGGATGAGGTGGAGTGTAAGCCCTCGGAGATCTCGGCCTTCATCTCTCCGATACAGTTTGTCGGTTATCCCGTGCTCCAATTCAGGTGCGAAAATGCTCCTCTCACCCTTACATTAGGATTCTAGACCAGCTTTCCTATCGTTCAAATGAATCAAGCTCATCGTAATGGAATTCCATCAAAGGAATATACCTGCGGAATCCTCTCACGCTGACCACTTCCATACGTCATCCGGGACCCTCATCCTCGCATACATATAACAAAACAAAATGTCTTCAAACAGCACACGAATAGTATGCCAGGTTCATCAATGGCATCAAATCCAGGATCTAACGCACGCGATGCCCTCGTTAAAGAGGCCCGCAAATACCGCAGTCTGAACTCCATCATGTCATGGCTAGACCGGTACATAGCATGGCCATTACCGCCGCGTCCATCATTAGTCCTCAAAATCCCATGCAAAACCAGCAAAGAACCAGGAGAAATCCAACTCTACTTTTTCACTGCTTCCGCAGAATCAACAGACGGAAGAGCAGATAATTTATCAGCAAAACGACCCGTTCTCATCAACTTCCACGGCGGCGGCTTTTCCATCGGCCATCCCTTGGATGATTCGCGATGGTTCGCAGCCGTGCTACACGCTCACCCAGGTGCGGTGGTGGTGAGTGTAGGCTACCGACTTGCCCCCGAGTACCCATTCCCCATCGGAATCGAAGATGGAACCGATGCTATCCTTTGGCTCTGGGAGAATGCCTTCAGATATAACCTCGACCCGGACCGATTTGCTATCAGCGGGTTTAGCGCCGGTGGTAATCTAGCATTCACAGTTCCACTCAGGCTACATGAAGAGCTTGCGAAGCAACAAGTTGCGAAAACAGTGCGACTGGCCGGTATCGTTGCCTTTTACCCACCGGTCGACTGGACGAAAACGCGCGATGAGAGAGATGCTACGAACCCCATCGCACCTCAAAAGTCTATGACTCCCCAGTCTGTCCTCAAGTTCTTTGATTCTTCTTACTTGGCTGAAGAGAATCTGCCTAGGAAGCCTGGTTCGGATGAGATTGATATCGGGGATCCATATCTTTCTCCGGGATTGACCCCCTCGTCTCTTTTACTGGTGGCGTTTCCGCCGATGGTCGCGATCTATACTTGTGGCTGGGATCAGTTGCTCGTGGAAGGGAACAGATTTCGAGACAGGTTGCAGAGGTTCGTTGATGAGGGGGCGATGACCCATGTTGGGGGCATGGAGATCGAGGCGGTGATTCATGGGTTTGATAAGAGACCATGCTTCTTCATGGGGAATCCGAAGAGGGATCGGATGTATGAGGATGCTATGAAGCAATTGGAGGTTATGTGGGAGGTTAAGGATCTATCTCAGGGATCTAGTATGTCTGATCATTCTAGTCATGCTTGATCGGCGCCGTCTTTCGAGTTTCTTCTTGTCTCTTGCGTTTAGTGCTTACGCACTGAGCAATGCATGTTTTAATACTTCAGATAAAATTATACAATATTCCCGTATCTAGATGATCAATATATGTAGTAGAACGTCTCATTGCAAAATGTCACGACCATGGCCAACCCTCAGTATCAAACTTGAACCGAAACCACGCAAATAAGCCAAAGAAAGAAGGAAAGTAGGTTCATCTAACCTGGCTAGAGCTCAAGAACGTCGCACAGCGAACCCCAAAGCGCGATCCCCGACGCCAATATCAAAGCGGGGCGTGCCCCTCCAGGCGGGGTAAACAGTCACTTATTTTTTTCCCTCGCGCTGACCATTTCTCTCTTTCTCACTCGTCTATGCACTTGGTACTTTTACGCTACTACCAACTTCTCTTCCAAGGTATGTTACCTGCGCAGACTCTTCACGTCAAAGTACCTACCAGATCTACCCGCGGAACCCATGATCTCTAATCCGCCGACAGATCTACAACCGAACGATCACTATGTCCGGACACCCCAGTTGCCCTAAGTGCAGTGCCCCCGTTACTGGCGGCAAGAGCTGCGGCTCCTGTGGAGCGGTTCGTAATATTGGATTCTATCAAGGTACTCAGGCTAACGATGTTTAGACTTGCCCTGTTTAAACGGGTCTTTCGCTTACACTACAGGTGTTGGGAGCGTATGATACTGAGGAGTCATTCATGAACGCTATAAAGCAGTGTTGATGAGGTTTCTCACTGACTTCCACGGGAGGGTTATGATGAACAGGCCTGCTGGCGATCAAGGGTCTCGATAGTCGGCGGTTAATTTCTTATGAAATACACTCTGTTCTAAAGCACACATGCACACTCTCCACATGTGCGCGTAGGAGTTTCAGGTTCCAATAAGGTAGACATATGAGATTTGATATATACGAGAATAGCCCCAAAGAAAAGGCGGCATTTACACATCTCCAAAACCAAAAAGAAATTGCACATTCATGCAATCAGGATATAAAGGCGAAGCCCAAGTGGGCAAGCGATGCGGCTCTTGCGCCGAATAGCCAATAGAGAAACCCAGTGCCTCTTCGGTTTAACTATAGAGCTGGTTCTCCGCTCACATTCAGGGTATTTGTTATGCCAGGTGCTTAGGCGGTCTTGCGCCACTGGGACCAAATACCGATAAGCGAGCTGACGGTACCGGCGATACCGACCAGGCCGTCGTCGAGGGCGACGAGACCCAGCGCCGAAGCCGGGGCGGTAAGGTCGCACAGGTCCGAGAGGAGCTGTATCCGAGCGGCGGCGCGCTCCCTATGAAACAGATTAGCGTTCAAGTACCTCTCGTAAATGGGTAGGAGTTAAACGTACTTCTCGATCTTCTTAGCCTCAACAACACCCTCGCCCTCCTTGCGGTCGACGGTCTTCTCCTTCTCCTGCAGGCGGAAGAGGGTATAGAGACCCGCGAGAGCACTGCAGAGCAGACCGGCACCCCAGGCGCGGTAGGCGCTCTCCTGCAGACGCTTGGCGGACTCCAGCTTGCGGAAGCCGATGGCGTCGACAACGGTGACCGCGTCGAGGGTCAAGTAGCCGGCATAACCGAGCTGGCGACCGACGGCTAGGTAGCGGAGGACGGGGTCGACGATGCTCTTGTTATCGAGGGCGACAGAGGCGGCCTTGAAGTGCTCGAGGAACTTGCCGATACGCATGATCTTGCGCGTGGTGCCGAACTGCTTCTTGACGGCATTGTAGGGGTCGATTGCGGACTGGGGGCGGTTGGTGCGGTACAGGTACCAGGCGTAGAAGCGGGAGAAGTACTGCAGTGTGCGGAGAAGCTTGTCGCGACCGACTGGATGGAAATGCGGGTTAGCTTAGCTGGGAACCTGGGGAGGGGGTGGTTCGGTGTATTGGGCATCGATCCGTGGCTGTCCGACTCTTGCAGACGGGTTCCAGTGGCTTTGGGCATTTGCTTTCAACATGGAGAGATGGGACGTACCGGTAGTCGCGACGAAGCGCAGCCAGTGCGCCAGAGCCGGGTGGTAGACGAGGGCGTCGGCGACCATGATGACGTTCAATTCCCGATCACGCGAGGTTTGATTAGTCGGTGAAGTGCGGGATCCGAAGATGGAGCACTTGAGTGGGAGGTGGGAGAGAGATGGGTGAATAGAGAGGTGAAATGTAGTTAAATCAGACGGTGGCAGACGCCAAAAAGGTCGAGAGTCGGTAATTGACCGGCGTATGGAGCCGCGGACAACAGACCTCGGCTGATGCGGAGTTTCCCCAGGCCGGGTCGTTCCCTTGTCGTCAGACTACGTCTAGGACCCTTTCATGTGAATTGCTTGTTTTCTCTTTATTTCATTGTTTGCCTCCTATTTGTTCTTGATTCTTTTGACTGGAACAATAAGTACTCTCCGCGTGCCCGACAAACTTTCCGATATATTTTCGTCTATGAGTACCACTACCGACCCCGGATCGGGCAATCAAATACGGGCGGGGTGCGATAAGAGAACAGACGCTTGTACCATTAAAAATTATGCCATGCTACCATTTCAGGGTATCATACACGCAGCAAAAGCATCAAATAAGGCAGACATTCCACCACCGAGTCAGACCACCCGCAGATTAACACTGAAAATGCTCTCTCTCTTTTTTTTTTTTTTTATTTTTTTTTTTTTTACAGATGTTGCTGGGGCTGGCTTTGGTTCGAAGATGTCGCGTAGGCTCACTTGATGCGTCGTCACCATCATTCTCGGGTCGTTGCAAGGTCTTATCAGTCGTCATCTGGCTAGAAAATGCCGTGGGTTGTCGCATGGGGAGTCGTATACATTAGATGTAGGGCAGAGTCGATAAGGCGCAGAGGGGCTAATGAAGCGAGTAAAGTTCCGAGACCTGTGGCGAAGGGAATCAAATGGGAGGCAAAGGGCCCTGTCAGTTTACTCTTGGGCAACCTGGATGACTTGGCCCTCCTTGCCCATCGTCGAGACGTCGTAGCCATTCTCGGCCAAGAATGCACGGAATTTGGAATCTTCCTTGGTGATTGTATCCTGAAGGGTGTTAGTTCGATTGTTGGTCTATCGTCCTCGAGATGAGAGACCTACCTGGTTGATCTGCGGAAGTAGGAAGTAGGCCAGGAATGCACTGAAGATGCACAGAGCACTTGACACGAAGAAGGGATCCTGGCCAGCTCGAACCGCATTTGGGGCGTTCTTGATAATGATCGGAAAGACGTAGGTGCCCACGAAAGCTCCGATCTTGCCAATAGCCGCAGCGTATGAATAGTACTGGCCACGAATCGCAGTGGCGCTGGTCTTGGCTGCACACAGACCGATGTTGTCGCCGGGACCGAATTCGCCGAGCGCAAGGAAGATACTATTCGAGTTAGATATGAGACACGCTCATCAACTTCCGATGTAACTTACCCATAAACGACCACAAAAGCAGCCACGTTTTTCGCAGTTGCAAGATATGCGTAGCATCCAGACATGATAAAGCCGACAATCCCCTGGAGAAGGACACCAATGGCGAGGGTGTTTCGAGGGCCAATCCAGTCGCTGGTAAAGGCTCCGAGAGCAGAGCCCGGGATGTAGAAAAGGTAGGTCAGAGTGGTCCAGCCAAAGGTCTTCCACAGAGGCGCATCGTCACCGATGATGATTCCTAGCCACTTGGAGGAGTAGAGACCGAACGAGTACGAGGAAAAGTCGTAAATAAACCAGATCAAGGAGACCGTAGCCTAAATTTCATTAGCTCGGCTTTTTTGAGGAGAAATTGTGTAGCAGAATGCCGTACCAGACGCTTCCAGTAGAACCTGCAGGAAATTAGCCATTTGCCTCATGAACCGAGAGATCATCAACAAACTCACTTAATGATCAACCACAGCGGGAATTTGTGCATGCGTTGACGATCAAATTCCTCGGGCTCCTTCATTTTGCCCCGCAGATAGATCAGACTCAGAGGAGGGATGACGCCCAGGCCTAGGGCCACACGCCAGGCAGCACGTAAATGATTCTCGGTGAAGATCAGAACGAGAATCGTAGGCACAAGAGCGGAAACAACGAAGCCGAAGTCAATCTGGAAGTTGGTGAACATGATGAACCATCGGTTGCGGTGGCCCTCCTTGAGTTCGCCAGTGTTCTCCGCACATGCGACGGACCCAGCAGGGTACTCGCCTCCGATTCCAACGCCGATGAAGAAACGATAAGCCGTGAGAGCAGCCAACATGCCATAGGTGCTATCGTGGTAGCCATAGGAACCAGCGCAGAGAGCGGCGAAGAGAGTCAGGATAACGGTCGAAATCATCAGGGACCACTTGCGAGACCAGTGATCACTAGTGTATCCAAAAACCAGCATACCGACAACCGTACCAGCAAAAGCAATAGAAGAGACATTTTGGCTGGCAGAGGAGTTGGCATACTCCGTGGGGTAAATCATGCTCAGCATGGTGTTCACCTGGCCGATTACCTATTTAGGATGTTAGTGTGACTGATCTGCAGACCGCATGAATTTTGTGGCACATGGCTGTGGCCCGGTTGCATGCGAAAGAATCAACAAGATAGAATACATACTCCATTCAGGTAGCCGTCTGAGAAGAGACCAGCACCACAAGCAATGGTAGGCCAGCTGCGCTCCCATCGACCCTTGGAAGGGTCCTCCAGCGGCGGAACATCAAGAGAGGCCTCCTCGAGTGGGGCAGGGCCCTTTTCCTCGTATGAGGTGGGTTCAAGTTTTGTGGTCATTGTGACGGATCTTCTGTAGTAGCGGGCGTCGACGGGGACCTCCAGCATGGGTGTTGAGCGAATGAAGGTAGGGAGATAAGAGCAAGGGATCTCACCTGGAAGCACGAGAGCTTGCAATTGTGGTTACCAAAGTAGACGCAAGAGCCCGGACACTGTACCACCCGAATTAATGCGGATCACCAGTATGGAGGACTGAGTTCGAGAAGACGAAGCTGGTCGGGAGAAGAAAAATTAGAAAACAGAGAGGAAAGAAGTAAATTAAATAGGACGGATAAACTTTGTATGGGAGAAGCAGGCTAAGTGTAGGCATTTCCTAACCTGGCATAGCACCTGTCCACGGTACACGCGAGATACAACCCAAGTTGCATAGTGTACAACCTTAGGTTGCCTAGAAGCGCGGGTCCCCAGGTACCAGTCAGGTACTGCGGAGAGTGGGGCATTGCCTCCAGTATCAAGCTAAGCATCCCTCGTTCACATTCCAAGGCCAATCAAATCTTCTGTGTATATCATAACGCCACGGGACCATCACGGAGTGACCTCGGGATTATCTGTGCAGGGGAATAGGACGCCTGGACGGCCCGGGCGCCGTCCCCGAGGCCATGATCTGATATCGGGAAGACGGCAGATGCGCAAGCCAAGACGTGGATCTGATCGAAGTGTGTCTCTGAACACACCATAAACCTAGCTGGGAATAACCAGTGAAGCTGGCCGGCTCTCGCACGTGCGAGACGTTCGATGGGCCAAAAGCAAAAAAAACCCACTTCTCCTCACTAGGCAACTCGTGCCAGCCATGGTGGGGTCATGTCTGGAGGCGTTGCTAATGGAGTGACATTGGCCAACTCAATCCCTCCAGGGCGCGGATTCTGGTTCATTCTCGAATGAACCGGTCCCTGTGAGGGTGATCATACAGGGTTTGCCTCTCGGTTCGTTCAGCCTTAGGTCCTTAGTGCCTGGTTAGATTTTTCGGCATACTAGCGTCTGGGTTCGATGGAGTGAGCACGAGTTTCATGTTCGGGAGATCTCTTCGTCGTTCCATCTCCAGATTCCCTTGTGAAACTGCTGCCATTTAATTCCAGATGTCATTCAAATTGTTTCTCAGCATCTTTACCGATCGTAATTAGACTGGATTGTTGTGACCTTCCATGGTGTTCCATCATGCGTAGAGAGAGAGCACGCGAGCATCAGCCAACATGCAGCCATGCTACTTGGAAGCAATATTTTTTTGGACTATTGGAAACAAATTACGATTTTACTGACCGTACCAGGGTGATAACCCCCGAGACTCAAATAGAATGGTCATTGCAGCACAGATTCCCGAGAGGGCAATTCTGGGCCCTGGCCCGGGCCGGAGAAACATTCCGCCAGCTGAGCTCGGAGCCAGCTACGTGATGCACCGGTGCTCCAGGATCCATCATCAACACATCCACCTCTCCCCCAACCCCTTCATCTCGACCTTTCCGAATTCATCAGCCCCATACCCTTGCAATCATGGGGTCTGATCCGCAGTACATCAAGTACCCCGACCTCATCCTCGCCCAACATGTCTTCAATCTCTCCAACCCTGCATGCGCCTCGTCGACCCGACAGTCGTCATTGAAGAAGCTTCAAGATGTCATTTCCGAGAACAAGATGGCTCCCTTTTACCGGCATCTTGCTCACCCGGTTGAAGGCATCCTGAACAACTCCGGTGAAGGCGTGACACAACACCCTCACGGCGCAGGGACTTCCAAGCCTCTCATCATCTCCAACATGCTCGCGAAGAAGTCCGGGCAACAGATCGATTTCCCCTGGGATGAGAATCTCTACCAATCACTGTTGGAGGATAACAAGAAGGAACTGGAAACTTTCCAGAAGGAAGAGGATGATGCGGAGGAAGCTGCTGGTGAGACCGAGGTGCAGGCCGCACGGGGGAAGCGCGCTGAGTTCTGGGCTCGCGTGGGAGACAAGGTAGGCTATCTGACTTGACGATGTATGGTTGATGGCTGACACAGCTCACTCTTTAGGACAAAGCCATCGAGTCGCACGAAGCCCTTCTTGAGAAGACAGGATTCCTCGGTACCAAGATCGACTTGGTCCTGGCCATGATCCGTATCGGTCTCTTCTTTGGTGACCGTTTGTTTGTGAAGAAGACCATCGAGCGCGCAGAGACACTGGTTGACAGCGGTGGAGACTGGGACCGGAGGAATCGCCTCAAGGCATACAAGGGAATGCACCTTCTCACAACTCGCTCCTATAGCATCGCCGCACCTCTCCTTCTAGACAGTCTGTCTACTTTCACAAGTTACGAGCTGTGCAGTTACTCTGCACTGGTTATCTATTCTGTGCTTGCTGGATCTCTGTCCCTCAAGCGAGTGGACTTTAAGGACAAGGTGGTGGATGCCCCGGAGATCAAGGCCATCCTTGGTTCTGGTGAGGATCAGTTGGCTGCGCTGAGTGGAGAGGTGTCTTCTGGCCCCGGTGCTCGGGAGGAGGAGATGAAGGACGCGACGGTGTCCAAGACCACCCCGGCTGGTGCCACCACTGTCGTTAACCTCACCTCCTTCGCCGCCGGCGCCGCGCACGCTGAGAACGAAGTCCCCGTGGACTTCTCACCACTGGCCAACCTGGTCACCAGCTTGTATAATGGCAACTATCGCTCGTTCTTTGTGGCTCTTGCCGCTGTGGAGGACCATTTCCTGAACCAGGACCGGTACCTGTTTGAGCATCGGGCCTGGTTCGTCCGTGAAATGCGTCTCCGTGCCTACCAGCAACTCCTTCAGAGCTACCGGGTGGTTGGGTTGACCACCATGGCCAACGACTTTGGTGTGACTGTTGACTATCTGGACCGGTATGTCCCCGTTTCTTACTGATAGTAAAAGTATCCGACTAACTCGCAAATTCCTAGGGATCTGGCCAAGTTCATCTCCAGCAACCGCATTGCATGCACCATTGACCGCGTCAACGGCATCATTGAGACAAACCGCCCGGATGACAAGAACAAGCAGTACTCAGACGTGGTGAAGCACGGGGACGCCCTGATCACCAAGCTCCAGAAGTACGGACAGGCAGTTCGTCTTCGTGGTAGTGAGCGGAGTTAATTGATGTGTATGAGACGCGGTGATACCACCGACCATGACCCTATCTAGCATGCAACCTATTTTCTAGACGTACTACGTTCAACTATGAATAGTGGAGTTTAGAGTAAACTAACACGATAACCTCATTCAATGATTATCCCCCGCATGTCGGGCGGCTCCGGAGTGGCAACGGGCGGCCAGGCCGGAGTCCACTCGTCGGCAAACGGGCTTCCCGAGGGGAATGATCGACTGATCCGCCCCTGCGTCATCTCATCTACATCTGTGTCCCTTATTTCGATATCTACTGTCCATCAAGAGTATCTTACCTCTCTGTAGCTATCTCTCGTCCGATACACCTCACTTACTCGGGTCAACGTCCCGGGGGTGGAGAAAACAATGATGACTCACATCGTTTCACCGCCCGAGGGTCCGATTTATTTTTTTCTTCGTAGCCGAGTAAACCACCCTTATCCGATCTTAAGATCTGAGCAAGGAACGAACCCCGCATAACGGTTCCATTGAAAGATGTCCTGGCAGTTTAAGCTCGCATCCAGCATGCGGGCGTCTCCGTTGCGGGCATGCGTGACCCGGCCGAATGGACTCCTACTTCGCCCGACCGCGCGAATTGCGGGGGGGCTCTCTGTCTCAGGTACGTGGGATAATGTGCGCGCTATATATGGATTGGCCCCCTCTTCTGATTTGATCTCATATGATTATTTGCTGCTCCTGAGGCTCCACATTTGACCCCTCATCCATCGTGACCTCTACAGGGCTGCCATTGCACTAGATTTGAACATTCCAAACTAACAATCACTTGGGTCGAAACAGCGCCCACCATGACTCAAACCAAGCGTTCCAATTCCAACAAGTGTCTCAATGTCGACAACATCAACCCTCACATTCGTGCTGCCAAGTATGCCGTGCGCGGTGAGCTGGCGGTGAAGGCTGAAGAGTACCGTCAGCGTCTGGTCGACGGTGACAAGGCCCTGCCTTTCGACAGCGTGATCTTTGCCAACATCGGAAACCCCCAGCAACTCGACCAGAAGCCCATTACCTTCTTCCGCCAGGTCCTCAGTCTCGTCGAGAACCCGTTGTTGCTGGAGAACTCCGATGCCCTCAAGACCTCCTTCGGATATAACCAGGATGTGATCGACCGGGCGAAGACCCTCTTGGCCAATGTGCAGAGTGTGGGTGCTTACAGTCACAGTCAGGGTGCACCGGGCATCCGAAACAGCGTTGCCAAGTTCATTGAAGAGCGTGATGGATACCCCGCCAACCCCCAGGACCTCTTTCTGACTGCCGGTGCCTCTTCTGGTGTCAACACTTTGTTGAGTGTTATCTGCAACAGCCCCAAGGCCGGTGTCTTGGTTCCCATTCCCCAATACCCTCTGTACACCGCTACCTTGGCTCTTCTGAACGCACAGTGCGTCCCATACTACTTGGAGGAGCAGAAGGCATGGGGTACCGACATCAACGCCATGTACCAGTCCATCAAGGATGCCAAGGCCGCCGGTACCGACCTCCGCGCCGTCGTTGTGATCAACCCCGGCAACCCCACCGGAGCCTCCCTCAGCGCCGACGATATCAAGCAGGTCATCGATGTCGCCGCCGAGGAGCACCTCGTCGTTATTGCCGACGAAGTCTACCAGACCAACGTCTTCGAAGGCGAATTCGTCTCCTTTAAGAAGCGTCTCCGCCAGCTGCAGCAGGAGCACCCTGGAAAGTACGATGACGTGGAACTGGTTTCCATGCACAGTACCTCCAAGGGCATGGTCGGTGAGTGCGGCCACCGCGGCGGCTACTTCGAGCTCGTCGGATTCGATCCCCTGGTGCAGGAGCAGATCTACAAGCTCGTCAGCATCGGACTGTGCCCGCCGGTCGTTGCCCAGTGCCTGCTCGAGACCATGGTCAACCCTCCCCGCGAGGGCGAGCCCAGCCACGAGCTCTACCAGAAGGAGTACAACGGTATCCGTGATGGTCTGCGCAAGCGCGCCTTTGCCCTGTACGATGCCTTCCAGCGCATGGAGGGCGTTGAGTGCCAGGAGCCCCAAGGCTCCATGTACCTTTTCCCCACCATCAAGTTGCCCAACGGAGCCATTGAGGCCGCCAAGGCCGAGGGTCGCGCCGCCGACGAGTTCTACTGCCTGCGCCTCCTCGAGGCGACCGGTGTCTGCGTCGTCCCGGGCTCAGGCTTCGGTCAGAAGGAGAATACCCTTCACTTCCGTACTACCTTCTTGGCCCCCGGTACGGACTGGGTTGAGCGCATCGTGAAGTTCCACGCCGACTTTATGCAGAAGTATCGATGAATTCATCACGGAGAGGAATAGCTAGACATTGGCATGGCTTCCCTTTTTTTTTCTCACGCCATTATGCGAGATGAATCTCCGATCTGCGCTTCTTCACTTCTCTTTGCTCGTGGACTTGGCCTCGGGTTATATTTTTGATACCATATAGACGACATATATCGGGTGTTGGACTACCTAGATCATGTATGCATGCCAGCTGTTATTACAGGCCACATCCAAAAGAATGAATGCATCCTGCTTCGTGCAGCTTTGATTAAAAATCTCCAAACATAACTCAAAAGTCATTAATGTCATTTTCTACAACTCGATCAAGAAGGTAATCTAAAGGCGCCCTCCACACTTAATTCTTCAGTTCTTTCTCGAACTTTTTCTAGGCACCTCTCTGGAGTTCTTTGTCGGCCTCCTTTGTTCTTTTTTTAAGGTATCCTTCTCAATTACTTCGAATACATTCCCAAGCTGCATTTGGTCATTAGCCTACTCGAAATGCATGCGTGAAATTGAGAAGTTTCAGGATCTGCTCACTCTCTTGATGAAAAATCAACTTGGGATCATTGAAGGTAGGATAAAGTCAAGAATCTGTCGGTTGTAGAAAGAATTTGATTAAATTGCCGTTCCGATGCGATAGAGACTCGGCAGTTACTTCTGTAGGCTCGATCTGTTGAATCATGAGGTTTGTGATGAAGCTGCTGAACTACACGCTCGTGGTCATCGGCCAAAGAGTTATTATTTCTTTGAAAGGTGGATCTTCTGAGTGAATACATAGTATGCCCCAGCTGTGTGGAGATGAATGATGTTCTAAATTTGTCTTTCGCGTCGGAAAAAGTCTTGCTGCATAGGACAAGATCTGCTTTCACAAACATGTGCTTATTTGTATTATGCTAATAGAAGTCTTTTACGTACCTGCTCTGTCTTCGCTTATATCCATGTTGACATCCGCTATGCACACACTGATAGAGCTGGAGATCTCTCAGATAACTTTGACTAACTAGCAAACGAGTCACCTCTTCCGCCGAGAGGGTTGAGATTGAACAAGAGGGTGAGGGTGCGAGTGACTAGTAACAACACAATTGCATCTTTCGTCGCGAAAACAGCTTGCTTGAATTATTTCGGTTGGGTACACGATCTGAAGTATCCGTCGGAATATATATGAACTATCGATCCATTCTATGGCCCGTACGGACCGCACCCAGGACAAAGATATATCCTATGCGGGGTATCGAGCAATATGGCCACAAGTCACATTCACAAGACCGGACCCCTGGGCTGCAATTCATGTCTACTGCACCTGATCGAAAGGTAAATGGTGTCTAGATTTGGAACACGAATGCCAGCCTTCAGTTCATCAATCTACACAGCTCCCCACGACACAAAGAGAATTGAAGCAGATTCGGTTGAGCTATCTGGGTAAAATACCAGAGCTATGTAGATTAGTAGGACAACCTCTGGGGCAAGATCGATGACCCCAAACAAATAAACCAGACATGTACATATCTTGGCGTGACACCTGGACACCTGAATTCCCGAGATGCCGAATCATCCGAGTATCAACGTACTGTAATGCAGTTCCATCGGAATGAAATCCACAACTACTCAAGGTGAAGTGGGTACCAAGTCTGGACCTCATCTCCCTTGCTTCAGCGGCGTCGCAATCGCAACTTTCAAGACACTACGTCAGCAGTACCAGATATCTTGCCAGTCAGTCAAGATAGCAAGTACCTATCCTGTATATCCACCACCTCCGCCCCACCTGTCAACGAGTGCTGTCCAATATAGATAACTAATTAACGAACGATCATGTCTCAGACCAAGCATCGAATCAATATTAAGCTAAGCCCTACGTAAACTACCGAACGCCCAGCCCAGTCCTTTTTCCCTCCAAATATGATCCACCGCAGATCCCAACCCCAGCCATCGCCATCCCAACGAACCAGAACAGGGTTCCCCCTTGCCCAACTCACATCACACAAGGACCGTGCCGAGCTAAGCATTAGCCAAGGCCTGCACCCGAGGCTTGTATCGCGAGGGTCCCACGTCGCGTGCAGCATGGTATGTCTCCCCCCATCATCACACGAGATATGTACGTCAATGTACAGTGGACGATCTTGTCGGAAAAGGCTTGGTATGCGGCCCTTATGCCGGAGCTGAGCTGGAATGCACCTGGGGCTGGAGACTGGCGATTTTATTCTCGGATACCCCCAATGAATGCTCACCGCTACTTCCACCACACTACTTGTATAGGGCAAGTGACTGAGTAACATACGTCAGCATGTAATTTCAATTTCAATTATAATTTGGGATATGAGATACCTTCCAGATCGAATCAGCAGGTGACGAGAAAACAGGACAAGCCGTGCCTCGTGCATGCATCGGAGAGAACAAAGCGATTAAGCAGAGCGGTGGTGATCCATGCGGGCGACACGATCGGCTTGCCTGGGTAGGGTTTAGTGCGAGAAATTGGATTTGCGCCGATCTGAGACAAGGCGAGTGGGCGTGTTCACCGCTACATTGTGAACACTAATTGCGTCGCGCATTCTTTTCTTTGGCTCGGATGTTCTTGCCAGTGTGTCTCGTGTCTGGCTGAGTATGGGGTGCAGCTGGCAGATCGGGTAATAGCTTCAGCTATGATGGGGAGGTGCGTATGGAGATCGAGGAATCTACGCGGCTATGTTGGTATCATTCTTTCAAACGTTCCTGATAGGTTCTGTATGGGTCGGGGTATAGGTCAGATGTTCTGGAGAAGTTTGTATTCAGATGTGGGCCACAGAGTGGATGCATTTTCACATTATACATGTAAAGTAAAACAGGGTCTATACTGGAAAACAGGCTAACACGGTGTACGGCCCAAGGTATGTGGTATGTACACCTGGGCAAGGTACAGGTGTGTATACTCCAAATCACAGAACCCCTCTAGATTGCATGCTAGCGTGAAGAGATCTAGACTGGCTAATTAAACGCAAAAAAAAATAATCAGGCATTTATCATCATCTCTCATCAAGGTCATAAAGACGGTGTAGAGGTGGTGGTAAGGTGCCGCAAGGTAGCGGAGACCCCAGGAGAATTAAAAGACAAGGAATGGCAAAACATTGATGCCCGGACTATTGTGCCCACGACTGGCGGAAGTAGTTTTCGTCCATGGGCGGAGTGGAGCCAGAGTCGAAAAGGCTGGCCGGCCAGATGGGTACCGAGTCCTGCGGCTGGGACATGGAGTACATGTCCTGCGCCGGGACCGGTTTGGAATCAAGTCCCATGCTGGCCTGCAGTTGATGCTCGAGCGCGGCCGTAGACTCGTTGGCGGATTTAAGGAAGTCATCGATGTTGATCGACTCGAGGTCGTTCGATGACAGCAGTTGCGCCTGGGGGAGACCGACCAATGATGAAGCGGAGCTGACCCGGAGGTGATCCATGTCCGAAGCTTCGCTCACGCTGTGGAGATCGTGATGGTCGTTACCCGCAGGTCCAAGACCAGGCAAGGGGCCAAATTCGTCAGCCTCGGAAATGTCGCCGGAAGACGACGGGGGTGGCAGGCCCGAGGGATACGAGTTGTAGTCGAAACTGGCGTAGGACGGAGTTTGCGTGCTGGTGGACGCGGGAACGTCCGAGTACAACGGGAAACTCGACCAATCGACCGACGGTGCACCCATGCCGGCAGACCCAAGGGGCATATCGGAATCGGGAGACGCGAAATAGTTTTCTTGATACTGGTCTGAGAATGCCATGCACGTAATCGGCGAGTTGGACGAGGTCGTCGGGAAGGTGGTATAGGACGAGACATCGAGAGGCGGGGGCACGCTGGTAATGATTTGCTCCAGGGGAAACTTGTCCATGGTGGCAGGGGCCGACGTCGGGTTCGAAGCGTCTGTCGGGTTCTTATCCATTGCGGAGGGCGGGAGAGGAGGTGCCGCGAATTTGTCCAGGATGGATTGGTCGAGAGAGTTCGAGTTCACATCTTCAGAACCGGCAGCAGTCGTACTGTCGGGGGAACCCTGTTGCGAGGTCTGCTGCGAATGGGGGCACGGGTCCATGAGGCTGAGAGGTTCCTGGACAAATGCCGTCTGCGTCAGGGGGAGATGGTCGACGGAGCGGCGGGGCATGTCGGAGGGGTGGTGAATAGTATGTGATCGTGGGATTGTGTAGGGCAATCCGCACTTGTGGGCCATGTCATTATGCTTATGGGCGGGTTTATGGTGACCGTCACGGAAAATGGTCAACATCGACTCGGACTTGGTCGAAGTAAGATGAGGTTTCCGCGGATGTTCAGCAGGAATCGACGGCTGAGGCAAAGGCAGACCGGTCTCAGGAACGGGATCAAGGTGTTCCTTCTTGTGCGCACAGGTACAGCGCTGACCATGACTGCAGCCACAACGGTGAAGAGAGTCTTCTGTAACTTATATCAGAATGGGGAACCGGGAAACCAGCGCCTAACATGCTATGCTCACTCAGATCTCGCTTGTCACCATGGCAGTCGTCGGATTTCTTT
Source organism: Penicillium atrosanguineum (assembly GCF_028827265.1). Lineage (NCBI taxonomy): Eukaryota > Fungi > Ascomycota > Eurotiomycetes > Eurotiales > Aspergillaceae > Penicillium > Penicillium atrosanguineum. Next base: position 1,712,962 of record NW_026623139.1, on the reverse strand, counting down.
TTCTTGTCGCCGCATTCGCATTTGACGTGGGTTGTTCGGGACTTGCGTAGGCCGCGGCAGTGAGTACATTGAGAGACTGGGCGGCCTTTTTTATTGATATGGGTCAAAGGGCGGTCTGTGGCATAAGTTAGATTTGGAACGTTGCGGTTCTCCTACATCAGACATGGACATACCGCTGTGGTGACAGCTGCTAACCCGGTGACCCCGGACGCAAGCTTCACAAGCCCACTTCTCACCATCGATAAGCATCGCGTGTGGTTACTGTAAGAGACACATGCGATGAATCGCGAAATGGTAAAATGGAGGAATGTAGAAAGAGTTGAAGGAGAGGGTCACAAAGAGACCACAAAACAGAGCCGTCAAGGCGAGGGTACTTCGGGCGCCTTCGTCGAGAGGGGGGGGCCGAGGAACAGAAAGAACAAAAAAGGGTATCTTAGGGCGAAAAGTCCCAATGCGGAAGTTCAAAGAACGCCGAGCCAGCAGTATACAACTCGCGGGGGAGTATAGAGATTCGCAGTCGAGGCGAAGGGTATAAGGCGATGTCGGGGAGGATAGGAGGAGGACAAGAATGGGGGACCAAGCCTACGCACCGTTTGGCGCCGGTCGTGAGACAGGACACCAAGTACCGGTAGTGGCGGCCAAGAGAAAGCGCGATCGATATAGAGAGTTGACGAACACCCTATGCAGAGGAAAGAGAGGAAGGAAGGAGGCGAGGAGGTTATTAACGGAAGGGGATTTTCACTGCACTTGTGGTCTTTGTCGTCGCCCGTGGCGGAGGCACAAGGTACAAGTTTACGAAACCGTTACCACTTGAGACCCTGTAACATCCTGTTCTCGTTTCCAAGGTTGTCCAAAGGTTCTCCAAGGTTCTCCGATCGTTTCCTCGATCCTCGCATCGTACTTAAGTACCCGGGAAATGTATCCCTTTCGGCTGGGAATTCTACGCTTTGCGACCTGGTTTGCAACCCGCATTTCCCTTGAAAACGAGTGTATCCACCTTTTGGCGGTCGAGGGACTTGGTCCCACCAGGAACCGCCCTTTTGTACGGTGCTTAGGGTTTTATTTTACTGGTGTCTTTCGCACAGTGACCACTCCTAAGCGTCAGATCATTGAAGATCGGCCTATACCTAAACAGCCAAATACTCCCAGGGTACAAGTTACGTAGACGAGACCAGAGGAGACGAGACCGTGCGAAGCGGAAAGACCTGCCTTACGTGGCAACACGTCTCGGTGGAGGGGTAGATCCTGTACATCCTATGCTGGAGGTACCTAGGAGTATTTGAATAACAAATAGCAGGTAATATGTAGCATGTAGCCATGGAGAAAGTAGCAAGGAGCAAGTAGCAAAGAAATTTATCAAAATTTCCAGGGCGATCGCAGGAACAAAGGCAAAGTCCAAGAGCATTGGGAAAAACCCAGCGGAGCCCCCGAGCACGGGCTCATCGTACGAACTCGAACCCCACCGGAATGGATCTCGCTAGCGAAATCTGGGGCCGCACATCCCAAGCCTTGACACCTGGCCGTCTCTAATCCCTTCTAACTTGGTTGGGAGGGGCTGTTTCAGGGGACATAGACAAGGATTTGAATCCTCTTTTTTTCCTTTTTCCTTTTTTTTTTTTCTTTTTTTTCTTCTTCTTCTTCCCTGCTAACCCCCGAGAAAACCAGGTACCATTCTCAGAAGTTTCCATAATCCCTGCAGGATGTACTCTATAGGGCCGAAGATCACTGGCGAGTCACAAAATCGTAATAATTCTTGGCGTCAAGTGACAGAAATGGCTGAAAATCCGAGCGCGAGGGTCCCAAAGGACAGAACTACGAACCTGTGGGCACAGAATTAAAAATACCGGTATGGTACAACGTACGAGAGCGGGCTATGTATTATGTACGGGCTACACGCGCCGTACGCTGCGCTGCAGGCTGCACGGCAGGTCATGGCGCTGCTGGACCAAGTGGGATGGCGTCACTGTTCCTGCTTCGAGCGGGCTGCAGAGGGTTTGGCGCCGGGTGGGCCCTGATCTGCGCATGAAGCCAATGCCAATCATAACCAGAATGGTTGTAAATTCCGATTACCTGACCGATACGCGCCGAGGGTGGCTCGGAGTCCAATCGCCTTGGGTATCCTGTCCTAACGTGTCCACCGGGTGATTTCGAATACGCAAGAAAACGGATCGGAACACTAACTCCCTAGAACTGAAGTGGAATCCTTTCCATTATGTAGAATTATCGTGCTCGAGCACATTGGGAGTTATCCCGTCAACTGGGGGCACATTTACTGCCTCTTAGGTGCCGGCCATACCGAAATAACATCTAATCATTCTCTATGTCCTGACAATATAGGACCCTGAGATCCTTGATAAATAGTCCGACTAGCACGTCAAGCCTCTGCTGCCGGGAATTTTCCGGAGCCCCGAACGACAATCTACCTATGGGGCATCTGTGAGTACTGTAGTCAGCGCAGAAGTCGTACTAGGGCAATTCTCTGGCGCCTTGGTATGCAGTCCAGACTCCGGGTAATAGACACGGCCAATCGCAATGATATATGCTGGTGTTTCTTACCTGAAGCAGGCCTCGCACAATTACTATTGAGTCCTGGTGCAATTCCTAGCTGAACTTTCAGGCCAACCCAAAGAGCTACGGGCGTAGGGAGCCTGAATATGTTCAAGGACACCCAGGTATGTCCAACCAGGAATGATAAGAACCTGAGAGTCTTTCCAACAGAGCATCAAGTATCCTCAAGAGCCCAGTAATTAGTCCGCTCCAGTCTCGTACTCAGACTAGTTGTTGAATGGGCTAGAAATTGACTATGGTCTTCCTGGCTTTGGCAGTGGAATTTTGTGTTATACTGCGCGACAGTGAGGTAAAACTCAACACCCGAGGCGTCGGAGGCGCCGGATTGAACACGATCGAACTCTCCGGTGTACTCAAAGAGATCCCAAGAGACGGAGAAATAGGATTGATTATCCGGTCCTCTGAAAGTTCAACGGTCGCCGGACAAACCGCCGCCCCGACCAAGGCAGGAAATAGTATTAATCCGCTTGCGCAGAAACAAAAGGCCGTCCTCCGCGCGATCATCCGATGAACTATACAAATAGTCAAACAAAAACATCATTGTAGAAGCCTGAATCAATTGCCATGATTCCAATATGTCGGTGTTGCTCGATGCGGCCGCGCTAGCCCCTGTGAAATTCTCTCCCCGCGAAATTTTCTAGGCTGTAAAGAAAAACCTTGCCTCTGGGCACTTCGCGTCCTCCACCTCTCCATCATCTTCCGGAAGCTCGCTTTCCATCCAACCCATCACTTTCCCTGTGTTTTTGGGTAATTTTTCGCGAGATGAACTCCCGCGAGCAGTCTGATATGCCTCCGGCGCCCTCTTACCCTTCCCCCAACGGCGCGCAGATGGCCCAGGGCGCCATGCCGTACTACAGCGGCCGCCAGCTTACCACTGACGAACTTCTCTCCGCCGAATTGTCGCGTGAAGCCTCTGGTCCCGGTCTTGGTGATGGATCAAGCAACGGTGTCCACCACGGCCAGTCGATGGTTATGGGTTCAGGAAATGGTGGTGATATGGGCCGTTCATCAGAGGATCAACACCAACACCAGCACATGCTCCAGTTCCCTCCCAGCCAGCAGGTGGGCGTCGATCCGAACCATGACCTGAGCTATGGTGAACAAAGTGCGCGTAAACGATCGAAGATTTCAAGGGCCTGCGACGAATGCCGGCGCAAAAAAGTATGATGACAACATCCCAAAACATCGTGACGCGTGGGCCCCCCCCCAACTAACGGCGCGTCCATTTTGAAATAGGTGCGATGCGATGCAAGCGCGGAAACTGGTATCGAAACATGCTCGAACTGCCGTCGCCTCGGTGCTGTCTGCCAATTCAGCCGCGTGCCCATGAAGCGCGGTCCTAGCAAAGGGTAGGAACGATACACGCGACTTCTTCAAGACTTTCCATGCTGACACGGCTCTAGTTATATTAAGGAGCTTGCTGAACGTCTCCACACGCTCGAAAGTCAGATGCAGCCTGGCATCGGCGTCCAACCCGATGTACCATACCAGTCGATGAACGAGGTCAATCTGCCCAGAGGCTATCAAGATTTCGCATCGCCTGTCGATACCGGCTCCGCCAATCGCAAACGAACATATTCGGTCTTTGAGGGTCTTCCAAGCTCGTCATTTGCCCAGCCAAACTTCAATGCCCGCGCCTCGCAGAATGCTTTCGATGCGCCGGAATCCACGGCTGATCCCTACAACCCGACGGTTGCTAGCGGCGGTGCGCCGAAGGCTGGCAACCTGTTCTGGAACCCGAGTAATGAGCAGGATTTGCCAAGTGGTCTTGAGATGACGGATTTACCCAGACATGAGGGCGAAGATGACATGACACCCGTCAACCTCGATGAAGGAGCTCTTGATGCGTACGTTCTATACACCCCCTGCTCCACTCCCAGTCCTTGATCTAACATCGTCCAGTTACTACCAGAAGGTCCACACTCTTATGCCAATTCTCCCACACACCAGGGGGCGAACCCTGGAGCTTCTTCACCAATGTAATCGCGAGGTGCAGGAAACTTTTTGCTATGCGCTGTACACAGTCACTCGCACTGATTTGTCGCGCGTTGCGGGAAACTTTGAAAAAGTCACCTCGTTTGACAACGCTCAGGATCTCCTCCTGTACTACACCAAGCAGCCTTTGATCGTCAACTCCACGGCAGTCAACCTAATCTGGCTACAGACACTTCTCTTGATGATCATTGATGCCGACACTCGCGGCCCAGACAATTTTGTTCTCAAGGATGGCATCCCGAAGCATAATTTGGTTCAGGCCGCCAGCAAGTTGGGCTACGACCTGGCCAAGAGTCAAGGCCAACTGAAGAACAAGCGTGCCACGGACCCCGATATTGACTCGGATGCAAACCTCACTCGACGCAACTGGGTGTCGTTGATTATCTTGAGCCGGTGGTACGCCATCAGTGTAGCTGATGGCACGGTCTCCGGTGGACAAGAGATTGGTGGTCTCGAGGACGAGCGGGTTCTCGGCCAGATTACTACTGGCATCGCCTCGTATACAACCTTCCTCTCCGAGATGGTCACCCTGGCCACTGTTGAGCACAACGTCTGCCAGACTAACAGCGGACTGGGCCGGATGGTCGGAGCCAACCTGGTTGCATCTCTCGAGCGTCTGGGAGAGATGGAAGACGTGTTCAAGGTCCACGAACTGCCCGAACACACGACCACTCGTTCGCTCTTCGAGAGCCTCCAAGCCCAGCTCTACTGGACCGTCCGGCTGCTCATCAAGCGCCACGTTTTTGTCTACAGTCCCTACGAGATCATCTACTGCGCCCAAGAAGTCATCAACGAGATGCACAAGGCCGCCTTGCAGAACCGCCCCGCCACCCCGTTCGACCTGCACAGCTTAGCCCTGGCCTCAATGACCCTCCTCGAAGCTACTGTTCTCCCCGAATACGCAAACGAGTGCTGGATCTCCCTCGAAAAGGTCGAAGAAATCCTCGACCACCGCGCCAAGCCCGCCCTCGAGTCCACCGAGTTCGGCAACATCTTCGGAACCCCAGGCTGGGATGCGAAGATCCGCGTCTTTCTCGAATGGCGCCGCGTCAAATCTCAGGAGAGCCAGCTACACGAGTCTGTCGGAGGCAAGCCTGGCTCCTCTCAGCCTCCAGTGATGGGCCCCAACGAGCAGCGCTCTCTCCAGCACCTTGCCGATCTCGCTGTTGGCGCCGAAGGCTCTGTCAGCCAGAATGCCTCATCCACCCCACCGCCTGGTCTGTCCGGTGATCAGGGCGAGACCTCGCCCAATCTCGCACCGCAACTGGCGCAGTCTCAGGGCGGCGTTGGCCGCGTTGTTGTTGACTTCACCATGCTCACTAAAGAGGGATATCTGAATGTGTTCTCGGGCCTGATCTACCGGCGCCGCTAGATCTCCCTCATGTGATGGAATCACTGATTGCTACTGAAGCAATCCTTTCCTCGCCTCTCCTACCCTGCAAATCTTATATATCCTATCTTGTTTGCTTTTCGCCTTCCGGGTTTCGCTTTGGACGGTAGATTCCAGCCAAAACTCACGTTTTAATACGTCTTTGACCTTTGCGTGGCTTGTGTCTATGTCTTGGAGTACGATTCAATAATTGTCATTTGTATCTTATTTCTCAACGCAAAAATACCAAATCGAGGCTCGTCATTCATATTCTAATCATATTCTAAAATAAACAGTCATATCATAGTAGCTATAGCAGTCTGCATGCTAGTCAATATAGAGTGGTGTTCCTTCCGTGTTTTTCTCGCGCGGGTATAAATATCGATCGTCTCGAGTACTCTCAGTTCACATGTCAGCAACTGTTGGCAATAATCACTCCAACCCTCTCTTCTGCCCGAACGCAAAGCGTCTCCACGTCCCCTCAACGTCCTGACATAGAGTAAGGAACTTGTCGTCATCGAGTAACTCGCACATCCAGTTTTCCAAGAAGGCAATTCGCTCTGCGCTTGGAGAATTAATGTACTGCTCGAGCTGGTTCTCGGTAGAGGTGACTTGGTAAGTGGGGATGTATTCCTGTGTCCGGGCCAGCTGGGTATCGGCATTTTCGGGAGATCTTCCTCGGACCATTGTGCGAGGCAAGCGTTGGCTTGGCGCGGCGGACGGCTGGAGCTCTGGCGATCGTCGTACTTGATCTGGTTGGGCTGAGGGAAAAGGCTGAGACGGAGACCGGGGTTGCGAGTCTGGGACATATGAGTCCGGACGTGAAAGTGCTTTAGTCTCGCTCAATGGGTCCGGTCGTTGGATTCGAAGTGCATTGGCTTCCTGCTCGGTTGAGGATTGGGGTACGAACTGCTCAGAAATTCGCTCGCTGGTGCTGTCCGCTCGAGATTTTCTCTTGCCCGTCTTCGAGAAAGGGAGTTCCCGTCGTGGTGGAAGCATCCGGTTGAGTTGACCCTCGTCGTGGCAGGCTGGCGTGCTGGCAGGTCGGCTGCTTACTCTTTCTTGTTCGAGATTCTGAGACTCGGATGCGATATGCCTGGCCTTTTTCTGCACGGATATGGCATCGGACGTCTGGCTTGAGCTTATGTGTACTCCAGGCTCATATCCGACGACCGGATAAAAAGGACCGGGCCCATTGCTGTCTGGGGTCATTGCGTTGTTCACATTTCTCAATGTGGTGGTCACCAATTGGACCGAGGGGACTGATGTCCACGAACTGGTTGAAGGTGGTCTCTGCAGTGTTTGGGTGGATGCACTCCCTTCTGTCAATGGGCAATTAATCCCGCTCAGAATGGCGAGTGTCGAGTAGTAATCCCGATCTTGGGTGAATTTGAGTTGGAATCGACGGACCTGTAGATGCCCGTCAGAAGGGAGATCTCGTAACCCATATCTTTACAGATGTATTTACGTGAGTTTGGCTTTGTGCGTATTTCACTGCGAGACAAGGCGACTTGACCACCACGGCGAAGGGCGGTTTCGAGGCTGATTGCACTTGAGCAGTAGAGATTCGAACAAAATGTTCCATGTCAAGTTGCTCCTGTAATTGATTTGAGCGTGAAATTTCAATTGATGAGAAGATGGAGAACATACCAGAACTCCGTGGTTGTTCACGACTCGCAGGATCAGTCTTGATGGTGTCGATGAGCTGCCGGAGAACTTGTCCAAGAGACAAACAAGATCTCCATGGCCATTGACATGGATCCAGGACAATGGGCCGCTGTGGTCGATGGAGGTGGCCGTATGGGAGAATTTGGCCAGTGGGAGCCGGGCCACCTGGGAGGCAATCTGAGGTTGGGGAACCAGAGGCATGGTGGACCGCCAATGCTTGTTCAAAGGTACGACGGGGCGTTTTCATCCAAACGAAGAGCAAGTTATGAAACCGCCAGCAGCTTGGAATTTGTGAACATAAGATGCGCAGAGGGTCCTGAAAAGGATGTGGGTGGGAGGTCACCTGCTCCCCATCAATAAGGGACTTGCATAGTTCACCAGCAATACATCGCGCAACCCCGTATCCTGTGCAGAAATGCCTATGGGGAGGGGTATACACCGGGGAATATGCAAATTCCAAGTGTTATAGTTAATTGCATACAGATATTTCCCAATGACTCGCCGGCTGTCAATCAGATCATGTTAACTCCTAGTTTTATTTTACAATGTAATGTTCATTAAATATCACATCTGCACTTTGAGTGAAAACGTCAAATACTGAATCATATACAAATCAAGGATACACATGTCCTCAGAGGCTAAGCTGTTCACGCGTTGCCCAACGTCTTCACCACCAAGCTGATATGGTTCCGTGGACGTACTGAGGCACACCCGAAAGGGGATAGCGCGGCGATCCTCGGCAGTGGAACAACCATCGACCGAAAACGCGCCCTGGAGAGAAGCGCGGACTTTTGGCTGATCAGTTCCGTTGATCGCAAGTCCAGCTTCTCCAACTGCCCTCCAGGGCCACAAACAAGGCATTGAAGGCTATCCACCATCTGAACCCAGTCGCCTGAGATTCTACTACCTGCGCCAATCTACGCCTCCCGCCGAACTCGACCACGTATCCATCACTTCGTGTTCTTCGTGGCTGCGCATCTTAGCTTTGGCCTCGAACGCGCCAACAACTTCACCTTTGTCGCCAACAACCACAGCTGCTGGACGTGACACAAGGACCAGTTCGACTGACGTTTTCGCTCGCTCTTTTGGTCTACAACTTTGGAGAACAAGAATCCCCTCTTCCGCGACCTACTCCCAGCGCCGCTTGATTCACTTGCGGACGCCAGTTCAAGGGCGTTGACCCCTCGTTGGAAATCTCATCAGTAAACTGCTATCTCAAGGCAGAGACGCAAGTCCCAACCGGTGTCAATTCTGAACAGACCGTTCAAAATTTGCTTGGCAAGGGAGATTTTGCGCCGCAGATCTCATCGCTGTGACTATTATCGCCAGCTTGACCTAGACATTCTGCTTTGAGTGCTATAATGTCCGGCTCTACACCCCAAAGAACATCTCTCCGACGTAAGAGTCTCTTCCAGAGTGTCAAGGTAAACCATACTAACAAGACAACAGAGGGCTTGCGCCAGGCGCCCAAAATCAACCAACCATTCATCCCTGACACAGCCCCTTCTCGCCGCTCGCATCATCAAAGCTTCACGCCTCCACCTCCCTCGATGTCCCCTCATATGAACCTCAACCCGGCGGCCAACCCACAAAGTGCAAGCTTCGCGGTCGAAAGCTGGGATGGAAAAGGCCAGGCACAATTGCCAATGTCAACGCGAGAGGTGCCGACACCAGGAAACCGACCTACCCTTTTTGCCAATCTCTATGACCGGAATAAGACTGCCAAACAGCCTGACTTTTATGACCCTTACTTTCCTTTGAAGTTTCTCGAAGTCCCGCGCAGTAAGTAGCGCCTGCGAATTTTCATATAACCCGAATTGCTAATGACAAGTTCTGCAGCGGACCATATTTACAAACGTGCACACTATGGCCTCCAGTCAGGCATTCCAGACGAAGTCGATTTTGCGCTATACCATCTCGTCCAGATCTCCAACCAGCGGTGGGATAAGTTCAAGTTTGAGGGTTTCCCCTTGCTTGCCGAAACCCTCATGATGAAGGCGCTGGACGTCACATACCTTTGTACTGGCGTGCGATGGGAGTTCGAATACGACCCTAGAAACCTGACCGACCGCGTCAATGTATTGAACTCGCTACACGGAACACGGGACATCCTCGAGAGAATCCGACGGATCCCGACAAACCTTCCAACTGACACCCTGGAAACCTACGAATTCAATCACCAAATTCGGAATATCAAGGAGGCAACTTTGGTGTTGAGAAACATGGTGTTGCTCAAAGAGAATGCTTTCTACGTCTCGCGCTACGCGAGTGGCTTGCTCCGAGACTTTCTGGTCGTCCTTATGAACACTCCAAACCAGCCTCGCTTCAATGAGATCAAGAACGATGCTCTCGACATTGCGGAGGAAGTGACCAAGTTCATGAGAACCGATCCCCAAGATCCGCTCTGGACCTCCTTAGTCAACTGCTTAGATTCCACAGATCGCGCCCACATTGTGCGGGCACTCTGGGCCTTGACGCATTTCTCCACCGAGCTCCAGGATGAAGATGGCACCCGGGCCATGGAAAGCCTGTCTAAACATACCTTACAACAGTTGTATTACCACACACTACTGGACCTCGACAAGGACATCCTGAGCGGGGCTCTGGATATTTGGTACCAATATACGCTCAACCATGACAACATCGAGACTCTCATGGATGTCATCAACTTCCCCATTGTCTTCGTTCCTCGCATGATCGCACTTCTGACCTACGAGGCCCGACCCACCAAGCATGAAACTGTTCTTCAAGAAGAGAAGATTGCCCCGGCACCATCCGAGATTCCACGAGTGCCTCCGGAGCTTTTGGAGAAGTTGATGGAGCTTTCAGAGCCGGAGCGTAGCTCACAGTGGCTTCGCTGCTGCTTCGTCGAGGACGCGGACTGTGAGATCACACAGATTGCTCTGTGGCAAGCCTATCAAAGCCGATTTGCAGACCAACGTGTCCCTGGTGGTGGAGTACTTCCTGCTGCGGAGTTCATCAAAAACGTCAGCAATACCTTCACCAATGCTCAAGCCCAGGTTATCAACGGGCCGGGAACTGCTACTAAGTTCATCATCAAGGGTATCCGCCCGCTTGAAACTGCCTATACCTTTGATGGCTTCCCATTCTGTTACTGCAAGTGGGCAGATAACTCCAAGCCGTCGAAGATGTGCCTGCGCGCCTTCACATCTCCCAACGACCTTCGCAGCCACGTTTTCACAGACCACATGAACCTGGAAGCCTCGGAGACACCGGGCGAGTTCAAGACAGAACCTGCCGAGACTCCAATTCATACCTGCCAGTGGAGCAACTGCACGCGATTCCGGGCTTCCGGACCTAGTGCCAATACTGCCATGGTCGCGGGCCATGTCTCTTCCCACCTGCCTGAAGACCGACCGGCCGATGCACCTCCTCCCAGCACCAAGCGTGCTGTCCTGCAGGAGCGCATCGTCCGCAAATGGTACTACATGGATACTCCAATCAACGAGAAAAACGAGCCAATCGGTGTGGCCTACAAGGCTGCTCTGGTCCTGCGCAACATTGCACGCGGCCTCCCGAAACGAACCGCCCCTAAACATGGCGGTCTGTCATGGAAGAAGGCCTGCTTCGTGAGCCAACGTCCCAAGATCGTGGAGGTCTGGGACCGAAACCGTGCACTTCGGAAGGAGTTGACCGAGTTGATCATGGTCATCGAGAAGGAAGACGACTACTGATTTCTCCGTGACCCTTACACGTTCAGTTCTATCCTTTTTTTTCTTTGAGCATCGGTGTCTTTGTACAACTAATACCCTGCTGTCCAACCTCGCCTCTTATCTTGTCTCTGATCTCAGACTTGAGACATGCAACTTAGGAGACCTGATTGGCGGCCATTGTCATCTGTAATTGCTGGCGCGCGCCAGCCTGCACGCAAAAAGTACAGCGGAGTTCTTCCGGGATTCGGGGTCGGCGATTCTTATCTTTCTGGCGTCTCTGGGTGAAGGTAGAGAGAGAAGTGACCCCCTTATTTTTGCACCCTCTCATTGTCGTTTATGGGTTTTACTTATGGCGTGCTCTTTCTGCTATCGTTTTGTTTCATGTCTCCTCAACGATGTATGTACCATAGGTTTGGAGTAGTGGGAGATGAATGGGCTAGAGCCCTGGAAATCTAGTTTCGACTCTTTCATAGCTTGTTATAGAAACCTGTGAATTTTTTATTTTTTTTTTCCCCTTCTCTTTTCGATCCATCTTGGTAGATTGGACTCTATTGCCTGTTCGCCTCTGTAGCTAAACCCACCAGAACTCGCATCGCATCATCTGCGCGTCCGACTGGGACGTAGATGTGGTCGTGGAAGAACCCGCTGACGACGTTCGTGCTGATCTGGTGATCTTTGAGGCGGTTCGTAATGGCTGCTATCAGTCCAATCGCTTCGAGGCTGGAGTGGACGGTGAGAGAGATCTTCTTGCACGGGAAGACGACTTCTTTGTAGCCATGCGACGTGGCCAATGCTTCAGTGGTCACGATGGTGGTGCCCTCGGCCTCTTGGGCGATGAGTTGGGGTTGAAGAGTGGCCAATGGAAGAGAGGTGAGTGGCTCGGTTGTGTTGATGAAGACGTAGGTTGTGGGGTCCAGGGTTGGCTCCATAGTCGCTAGGAGGACCGATAGGTCTGTTCCACCGGCGGCCATTGTGGGATACTGACTAGAGATTGACTGTGATAGTATTGGGGGGTGAGAGATGTTACTCGATTGTAATATAAAGGGATGTTCAAGGCGGGGACCGAGTTGCTTCCACTGTCATCCGCAGGGCGCAGATCTATGGGTCTCCCCGACTTGACAGCGGAACACATCTTTCCTCTTTCCATCTGAGAAGCTAGACATATGACTTAAATGACTCATTTAAATAGTGCTCGGGCTCAGATCTCCTTCAGCCCTGATCCATCGCATTCATTGGGCAGACCTAGCAGTTTGACCCAGCGGCTTACAGGGACTAAGATAGCCAAATAAGAGCTAGACAAGCTGACTTTGCCGGCAGTGACTTCTTAAAGAGCAATTGCTCCCGCAACCTGCTCAATTTACCTACAATCGATAAACATGCCCATCTAAACACTCCCGACCGAGCTGGTGAGGCAGATCTTTCTCTCTCTAGAGCCAGCAACTCGAGTCCGTAAACTCCGGATTGTCCCAGTATTGTTTCATCGAGCTTATCCAACCTGCCGAGAAGTATTTCAAAGATCGTGATATGTCAAAAGAGCGATTGACGACAAAGAAATTAACCTCGACGCCCGATACGAAGCATTCAACGCCATTTTGACCGATTATACAACATGGTAGCCTACGCTATCGCGTTTACGTAGTCTGATTATGAGTCCCCTATGCCCCTTCTAGATGAAGTAAAATGCCTCAATCTGGGTATTTACTTACTGGAAGAGCCACTGGACTATACTGGTCTCCAGTCGGTTCTCGATCTTCCTCTGACAGTGGCATCCAACTTGGAGGCATTGAGGTTTGCCCAGCGGTCACCCGAGGACTGCGAGGTGAACCCTAGCTATTTCAAGAATGTCGCCGAGAATGTTCACTTCACAAAACTTTCGAAGCTCAGCCTTCAAAATCTTGATTGTAGCAATACGTTGAAATGATTCCTTAGTATCGCTGCGCCGACCTTGCGGACGCTGACCCTCCAGTCCTTCAGCTAGAGACGCATTGTATTTAACCCGACGACCAGGTCTTCTCGTACTGATGCTTATACTTCCACCATATTCCTGGAAGACATAATTAGTGATGCCTGGAAAGACCTCTTTGAATTTTCCAACGAGGAATTAACACTGCGATTACCGAGTGATGTATCTTGAGATGACGACACGGGAGCTTTCCCAAAATGTTTTGATTATAGATGAGCTACCAAATGACGAAGAACATGCTCGAAAGTCCATGAACAAAATATAGAGTAATGAGAATAAATCAGAATTTAACATTCTGACCTTACCTCTACCAGTCTCCAGTAGGAATGCCAACAACAGGAACATGCTGTCCGTGGAAGCCAAAGCCAACAACTCCCTTGACTTCAGCCCGGCCCAACTCAGTCAAATCACGAGCATCAAGACAGAGCAGGTAGCTATAACCCCGCAGGCCATCGAGCACAACACTGAGAAGGACTCCGTCATCCTCACTCTCACCCTTCGGGTTCGCAACGAAGATCGGCTCACCAGGCGAGTGGCCATGGTGGCCCCACAGGCTCGTTTCCTGTGTCTCACAGTCGAATTTCATGATGCCGTCTGTGAGGGTGGCCTTGCCACTGAAGGTCGTGGCGTACGCGTAGCGATACTTCTTCGTGACGAAGGCTGGATTCATTGTAGGCAGTTCAGGAGAAAATGGTCTGCAAGAGGACCATTCCACAGTTGCCTGCAGAGTCTCTGGGCTAGGTACATAAGGCAGAGTCGGCAGACGGAAACGTGTGATGGTTGAGCGCAACACTTCACCTCGGCTCGCGGCAAATTTCTTAGCACTAGGGAGTGATGACTTCAGGTTCTCGTAGTAGAGAAACTTGAGGAACTCGGTGTTGTCCAAGCGCACGAGATCGGCGACAATATCCGTCTTGGTTGGGTCTTCCTTCGACGGTTCCTGCCATGCATTTATGGTATGGAAGCAGAAGAAGGCCGGACTATCGTAGGTTGCAACCAGTCCCTTTCCATTTTTGCGATCGACGACATACCATTTCGCCGGCTTGGATGGGTCTGTGGGCATGATGGAGTCCATGAAGGAGCCCTTGGCCAGCTCCAAAGGATTGAGGTGTGAGTTCCACACACAAAGGAGTACATAATCCTCAGTGATAAACAACGAGTGCACGTAAGCAGGAATGCCCGTGAAAGTAGCAAGGATTGTAGTCTTTCCATTTGAAGCAGAAACACCGAATACTCGATATGTCGACTCTGCTCCGAGGGTGAGATTGAAGTTGTACATATCACCCGTCACAGGATCTGAGCGGGCATGCGAAGCTGTCTGTGGACCAGTTAGATCTGGATGCAAAGATTCCTGGGTTGCAAGACCAATAGGCTCCAGGGTCTCCGGGTCAAGCTTCTGAAATGCACTGTAATCCGTCTTTGCATACAGCGTCCGGATACCATTGGCCCAGCGTTCATTCGACCTATTCGGGTCATGATCCAGACCAGGCATATTGACTGAAAGAGTGACACTAATGTTCATGGAGTCGGGAACAATAGGAGGATCGGGAACAACAGGAGGGACATATTCGGTTTGGACCTTGTTGAAAACAGACTTGCAGGGGTCTCGTTTCTGGCCAAAGCCGAACTTGCCTATATTCCCCGTCGCGCGAACGTGCTCGATCAGGGCATCGGTTCCGAACCGGGAATTGTAAAGGACACGAGTCGAGGCTTCCGATGAAAGAATCTGGAAACGGTGTGTTTGGCTAAATCCATCGAACCAGTGCGATAGCTGGAAGAGTTGTCCATCTTTGGTTTCGACCTGACTTTTGCCTGGACCTATGCGGTATAGGGTACCGGCGGCGTATGCCGGAATATCACCGAGCACAGTAAGCTCAACTGGGGTGCGTTCTTCGTATTCCGGATCGAACTACAGCAATGTTAGATACGTTCCGGCATGCAGGGCAGGCAAGAGTATACTCCTATATCGTTTGGCCAGTTGTTCCAGGGCTCTTCGGTACTAGAATTGCTAGTGGCAGCATCATTAGAATTAGATGTTAGAGAAGGCATTGTCTCAGTAATTCAATAAATATTTAGGTGGAGATGTCTGAACTTTGACTGTTAAAACCTTGGGTGGACGAAAGGCGGCTTTTGCCCCCTTTATACTTCCACCCACCCCTTTTCTCAGACACTTTTGCTGCCTTTCACAAGGCTCATGGTTTCCCCGACATCTCTCAGTTTCTGGTCGTTGAAGTGTGGAATTGTTGCGACTCCCAAGAATGTGGGGGAATCGCGACGGTAAGCGGCTGATCTGCGGATATTCGGTGAATCTCATGTCTCCGTCTTCACAACATCTTCATCAAAGAATCCATCTGCGCCACCATCAGCTACGGACTGGATACCATATTCGTACGTGATCGTCATCACCTCGGAGCCTTCCTCAGGTTGCTTTGCGTGAAGTGGGGGGCACCCGACGCCGACGTCGACGTCGACGCCGAGGACTGGCGGGATTCACCCGCCCTGGTTCCTAGAACTCGGCTCTCTCGCATCTGCGCAATTCTAATTCGACCCGCCATTTCCACCGGAGCGAATCACGGTCGCAGATTTACAATCCTGGACCATCTTCGCTTCGCTCTCGCCTGACTTTCCTCGAAACGGTCTAGCAGCCCATATGGAACTTTCACCGCCGGGCCAGTGGAGGTGCGACCAGTGCGCGTCCACCTTTAGCCGGCTGGATCACCTCAATCGTCATTTATTAACCCGTATGCGTATTCTAAATGATAGTGAAGTGCTAGCTGATACTTTGCAGATAACGCACAGAGAAACCATATCTGTCACTTTTGTGGCGCTCCTTTCAGCCGAGGGTGGGTGAACAAGGCCCCTAATGAACCCTTTGTACATGCTGCCTATTGTAGCTGCAGTACACCTCTGACACTGATTTTAGGGATGTGTTGCGGCGGCATTGGAAATCATGCAAGATTCGGCTAGAAAAAGGACAGGAAATGCCCGAGATCCATCGCGGAGGGAAACACAAGCGAGCGTGCGATAACTGTGCAAGCATTAGAAAAGCTTGCAACGGGCAAAATCCCTGCTCTCAATGTATTCAACGCGAACGGCAGTGTACTTATCAACGGCTCTACGAAGACCCCGATGCTGGAGGCTCTGTTTCCGATCCAGGTACAGTGACGAATACCGAAAGTCAGAAAACTCCCACCGCTGAAATGGAGGTCGACGCCCCTGATAGGCAGGAAGGATGGGATTTGGGACTCCAAAACTTCTATCCTTCAACTACGCCGGTTGCAAAAACGGTCTACTCTCGAAATCAATACGGAACATAAAAATGTGCCCAGGCCGGTGCAACCCGCGAAATTGACAACTCCATCGACTCACAAATCTTACACTTGGCATGGAAGCCCGCCATTACATATTGCATCCCGGCGAGATTTCATATACATTGACATTTTGAATAGTTACATGCACTTGGTTCCATAATTGATAGCCATTACTTCAACGCTCAGAGTCTGCAGGCAATGGCTTCTGCAAAGAAGCCTTGACGGGGTTGGGACTTTCGAAGATCTCAGAGAGCTCCTCCAGTGTATGGTTCTTAGTCTCGACTGAGAAGAAATAACTCACGCTCGCTTCGAACAAATCCCAAACAATGAACACAATATAGGTATACCAACCAATATTCTTGAGAGCCACTGGGAAACAGAACTGGTTGAGAAGAGTGAACCCATGTGCAATGGAGAACGTCAGACCAACTCCCTTGCCTCGAGTCTCGTAGGAAAGAGCCTCGACCGGATACAGCGCCTGCAGCGGAGTCATTCCAAAATTATAGCAGAAGCCGAAGACGAAGATGAACGCGATACCAGCTGAGGCAGCCGGTTCCGCTTTCGTATTCGCGTAGATGCCAGACCCGATCGTGATACATGCAAAACATATCGAACAGGCCACAGCCGTCCAGATAATGGTCGGTCGACGGCCCATTCGCTCGATCTGGCTAGCACCTATGTATGAAGCGACCGTCGAGACAACGGTGTAGCCGAGGTTGACATTCAGCACTTGTTCAGACGCGGTAATACCGGTAGTGAGCAACATTGCTGGGAGGTAATATGTGACGACCGCGTTACCTGAGCACTGGCCCCAGATACCGGTAATCAGAGCGTTGATAAATCGCCATCTTCCGGCCTTGGTCTTGTAGAAGTCACTAAAGTCCCACCAGCGCTTGTCTGAGCCAGAAAGGGAGATAAATTCGCGGTATTCCTGCAGCTGGAGCTGGACGAGTGGATGATCTGGGTTTCCTTCTCCGTGGTAGTACGCTAGGAACTCCAAGGCTTTTTCTTCCTGGCTATGCGAGAAGAGCCAACGCGGTGACTCGGGGAAGAAGAGTACAGTCAGGAGTACAATTCCTGGACAGATCATTTGACACCACAGTGGAATCTGCCAAGCCTTGTTGCCAGCATACCCGGCTGATCCTCTCGTGACACCCGCAGCGATCAGCGACCCAACGGCATACGTGCAATTGTAGAATGCCATGATAATTCCTCGGTATGCAGGCGGACAGACTTCCGCACACCATATAGAGCTAGTGGATCGAATGATGTTGACTCCGAACCCGAGGAAGAAACGGCCTGCAACGAACTGCGGGACGCCATGTGAGAGTGCGGAGACGAAAGTACTGGCGACAACGATCACGCAGCCGATGAATGTACCCCATTTGCGGCCTCGGATATCGCAAGCGGGTCCGCTGAATGGTAAGGAGCAGATGGCGCCAACTGTGTACATAGCTGAAATGTAGCCTATCTTGGATCCGTTTTTCTCGACTCCAAACTGGGCACGAAATGCATCGAGGGCAGGCAACGACCCGAATATAGATCCATCATACCCTGGAAGTATCTTAGCCAACTGTACCAATGAATAATGGTGGAATGATCAAAGGCTTACCATTCATAGTCGAGCAAAGAAAAGCAATAACACAAAAGCAATAAAGCTTTCTCAGGTTTGGCGACCATGGATCTGGCTTCTGAGCCTGGAGAGCCTCAATCAAAGATTGCCGGGTCGGCAGGCCTTCATCATGACTTGATGTTTTCTCCAATGGCATCTTCACAGCCTGTAGCTCTTCTGAAGATCGCAAATTCATGTTGATACCGAGGGATTACTGTTCAGGTAAGAAAATGAATGATCCTCGTTCGAGTGTTGAAGCCAACCAGCCAACTCCACCAAGGTCCGAACGTTGACTATTTATTCTATTTGAGATATCCAATAATCCGGGGAACCATGGCTGTGCTGTAGCGTTTCACTATCACGAGGTCGATTGATAGCTACGTTTCTCAAAAAGTTCAACCCTAACGCTGGCATCGTCGGGGCGGGGAATCCTCCGTCGCTCGGGCAAAGGAACCCGCCGAGGTTGCCCCAGACTATGGCCCCCGCAATGGATTGAGTTCACAAAGAGTGAATATTTAAGGCTAACTATGTTTAACAAAAGCTAATAACATGATTTATTTCTTACAGTAGACGTATCGAAGAGCCACTTCGGAGGATGGTGCAATTTCGCGAGGATTAATAAACTCTCGCTCAAGCGCATATATGCACGGTGTGAATAACAGCTCAACTAACGATCTCAAAACACTACCAGGAGATCATCGAGATAAATGAAAAATCTAATGGCGTACTGCGGACAACTCAAAGACCAGAAGTTCACCGAGTTGACAGAAATTTTCTCCGGCATGGATTTGATAAGCGAATTCGCTCAGAGCATTCCAAGGTGGCTATGTGTATTTCTGTTAGGTTGCATGTCTTTGGATCATTTGAAGAGATATGGTTAGAGGGAAGAAGAGCAGATTGCCAATCACTTAATGCGGTGCTGTGGTAAATAATTCATTTTTACTCTTTCAACTAGCTGAGCGATGGCGAAGCTATCGTTTTTGCATGACTAGCACAACCCTATTCAAGAGATGAGACTTGTATCTTGTACGAAAGTGCAGATATCAAGGCTCTTACTTCTACCATGCCTACATCCAGTCACGCATGCAAGGCTTCGAAATCAGGCTCAATCACGGCCTCTGTCCCAATTCTCACACCGTGAGAGCCAGCTCCAACTCAATTTCGCTCAGCGATGTTCCTAGCTTTTCTGTTGCCCCATCATCTCTTGCTGTGACTTCTGAGTGACCGCCGTCCATTCTGGCTCCATCCGGCAGCTCTTTCATTTCATTGACAACTCCGACCATTGTCTTATCTTCGATTGTGACACAAAGTCCTGAAACAATTGCTACTGTGCCATAGGCCCACACATCTCAAGTTTGTATGGGGACCGTTTGCTGTGCTCTTCATTATCCAAGGGGGTGTATTCGCGGAAGTTTTTGATTCTGTACAGATATCTTCTCATTCATGCTGACTTTTGTGCCGGCCGTGTGTTTTCTGATTATTAATTGTGTGACTAGTTGTACTATGTTTCGTTTTAACCCGGGAAATTTCAATATGCATGATAGAATTTGATTGTGTTTTTACAAATTCATAACCCATAGCTTTCAATTCAATACGACTCCTGCAACATCTCTTCCGTTAGATAAGGTTGTTGAGACCATTTTCGCAACAGATCTTCTCGGCTGAATTCTTTCTTTCCACTGGCAACGGCGAACACTCCCGTGACAATGACCTTTTCTTTTCCTGGTGCCAGCTCGATAATGTGTTCAATAGTTGGGATTAGCGTTCTGGGCTCCATCAAGTTGGTGTTTGGATCTGGCTTCAGGACCTTGCCCACGACCCACCCCTCAGAGCTAAGAATGTTTCTCACGCCACTGACACCAGCGACACCAAATGAGAGAGCGCCGGAGCTAGCTTCAAGGGTTCCACCATAACCACTGGTACTGATCAAGTTTTCATTGAGCGTGCACATTCGACGCGGTTGTTTTGCCTGTATGGCAAAGCCACCTTCGACAAGAGTCAAG
Organism: Penicillium atrosanguineum; assembly: GCF_028827265.1. Taxonomy (NCBI): domain Eukaryota; kingdom Fungi; phylum Ascomycota; class Eurotiomycetes; order Eurotiales; family Aspergillaceae; genus Penicillium; species Penicillium atrosanguineum. The sequence goes on along the minus strand of NW_026623139.1, from coordinate 1,692,799 downwards.
CGCTCCGAACCGCGAATGTCGAGCCCAGAGCACTGAGCTCGCTGAATTCGATGGATTCTTATATGCCAATCTGGCCATTTGTTACACGGCGGAAGAAGTGTGGTGCTTATCTGTATATCGCCGGCTTTCCAAGGTTTCCAGGTGCTCTGCAGACAGTGCATCTCTGTGCCCTGAATGGTGATAGACTTGCCCCGAGGGGTGTCAATAGTTTCCCATCGCATCGCCCAAGCTTCTCCCCCATCTCGACTGATGACAAGAGTATTATCTAGAGCAATCTGCGTCAATTGTCCCCCTGTCGGCACACTGAATCCAAATGTCGAAGAATATGCAAACTTGCTATACTTGGCCTGCGTGGCTTTGAGAGGCCAGGCGCAGAATTGGCCCCCGTTGAGCATGAAGTGATGCTGACCCTGGGGATGATTGCAGAGAATTTGGCCCGGCGCAGGTACCAACTCGACCCCGGAGACAGTTGATTGCTCGTTCGAGACCGCAAGGGGATGTAAAATCTCTTCTGCAGTCCAGAAAGCATCATCTGCCTCCAATGCCAGCACCACAAATATTTTCATGGCCCAGTATGGAGACTGGGGAGAATTGTAATCCTCACACATGAACATGTTCGGGTACAAGTATCCAATGGTCAACGTACCGTCAACAGCAAACATGTCTGATGAATGTGTTGCCCACCACCGGAGATGTCGCAAAAGCATACCCTTGACAAACCCTGGGGAGGTATAGGGGTTTGATGAATCATAGCATTTAGCCAAGGCAAACGTTGCATAAAATGCCCCCATGGCAAACCGATAGGTTAACGAGCGACCGAATGGGATAGCAGCGCCATCCTTATCGAAAAACCGCCAGAACTGACTTGCGAACTCTCTCGCCTGTTGTTGGTACCGAGAAACACGCTCGGGATCGGAATCCTTCGCAATGATGCAATAAAGTAATTGACTGAACTGAATAGCGAAACTGCCGGAGTAATAATCCGCCTGTCGACTATAGGACTCGTGACCGGGAACAGAAGTCTTTTTCCAGATTCCATCTGCCGACCAGCCATCGCCTAGTTCGAATTGGTCAAGAATAGCAAAGTCGGCTTCGATGTAGTCCTTGACTTCTTCGTAAGGTACTCCGCATACTCGGCTGAGAGCGAGATTGGAAAATATTCGAAACCAGCGCCAATTATTAATCGGCATAACCTTGCCGTTGAGCTCAGATAACCATTTAGTCAGCTGTAAGCGACTTTCTCCTGATAAGGGTTCGTAGAAAGTCTTAGGCGCTATAAGCAGCGCGAAAGAGATTGGCTCCGCTTCGACCATCCGCTGGTCCCAATCCCCTATCGTGCCCCAGTATTCGGGATGTTCTGGGTTAACTCCATTCACAATTCCTTCAACCAAACGCTTGGCATAAGAGGCAATTCCAGAGTCGGAGCTAATTGAGCAGTCCGCAACGGCTGCGGCTACTGCCCAAATGGGTCGTGCGAACCCTTCTAACTGTGCAGCTACTTCATCAAAGTGTGCTCCGGAGTAAATCGGTAGTTGAACGCGTGCATTTCCCGTCGAGAAATAAGGGTTGAGAGCCTGAATGAGTGCATTTGTCGCCATTAGAACATCATTTCGATCATAAAATTTGTTGTCGGAAAACCCTTTGAGTGGCGGCATAGTTTCTTTGGGATATCCTTCTTGACGCTGGTGAAACCAAAAATAGTGAGTAGCGAAAGGGAAGATAAGACCCGATCTTAGAAAGTACTAGCGACAAGAAAGAAAACCAAAAACAGAATGCTATCAATACGCACGTGTCCACAAGCCATACATCTCATGGTAGTGAGGGGTTGATAGCTCGGGGTATATCTTCATCCGATGGCAGAGTAGCATCGCTTAACTCCACTTCCCCAGAATGGGCTATGGTAACGAACCCCACTCTCTATTCGGGCTCGGTCCCCTAACAAGATTTGTTTTTCTTTCCCTGCGATCCAATGCAGAATCTGTATCACCATGGAATCCTCCGACGCCCGAGAGATTTCGATACAGCAAGGCACTGAGACAGAAACACCCGCTTGCCAGTCATGCCGAAGCCGCAAGCTGCGCTGCTCAAGGGAGGTTCCTGCTTGCAGCCGTTGTAGCCGTCTAGGCAGGTCTTCACTCACTAGTTCCGAAGAACAATGGAACTGATTAGGGTATAGGGGTGGAGTGTCACTATGACTATACACGCAACAAGCCAGGAGTGAAGGTTGGCATTATCCAAACACTCACCCAGCGAGTAGGTATGTCAGGATTTGGACAATATGTATTGAAAGCATAGTCAGCCAATGCAAATACAATAGAATTACTCGAAGCCGAGCTTGAGGCTGTGAGAGTCCATCAACAGCCCCACGCTATCGATTCTTGCCCGGTCAATGCGGGTCATGATGCAGGTGCCATTCGAGGCTTAGTCTCTTCCCTGATGGAGGAATGGGTGCAGAATCGCCCATATCTAAATCAGTCTCAACAACCTGGCACTACTTCATTATTGGAGGTTCATGATGATCTACCGCAAAGGGACACGGTCTTGACAGAACTAACCAACCGGCAATCTAACAAAAGACGGCATACAGACCAGGGCATTCCAGAACGGTGTCACTCGTCTGCCCAGATCCCTCCAGATAATCTGGTCAATGCTATTCTCGATGCTTACTTCTCCATAGTCCATCCATTCATACCAATAATTCACGAAATGCTCTTCCGATCACGCCTAAGGGACCCAAATGAGAGACCAAAGCTAGTCGTTGTTCTTCATGCTATGATGGTCTGTGCCCTGCGGTATGTCGCTAATGAGCGATTGGCAACAGACTGGCTTGAAACATACCCCGATGCTTCGCAACGGTCCCGCGAACTTGTGATTCTCTCTGGAATGGATGGGCTATCTGTAGAAAACCTGCAAGCACTTGTTATAGTGACATTTGTGCACATCGGCGATGGCGAGGCGAACAAGGCCTGGCCACTTATTGGGACACTTGCTCGGGGAGTCGTATATCTAGGTCTTCACACCGAGCCAGAAGAAACCCAGAGAGGTGAAGTATCGCTCAAGCCATTGTCGTCGTTATCACCCGCTCGAGTGTGGACGGAAGCCGAGGAACGGCGCCGAGTGTTCTGGAATGTTTTTCTACTCGACCGATTCTGCTCGACTGCTACAGGGTGTGTGAACCTCTTTGACTTTGTGGATTTCAAATTGCTGACACAGAAAATCGAAGTTGGAATACGAACTTGTCCAGCGAAGATGTCCAGGTCCGACTACCCAGCGACGGTTTGTACTGGGTCAAGGAGGAGCCTGTTACCACCCCATTTTTCAACGTATGGGATTCGTCCCTCGGGAGGATGGGAAAATCGGTATCTTTCCTTCCCAGTCACTTCACCTCTCTTGCAGATCAAGACAAGCAGTCGACAGCTACTGCACCAACCTCAGAGCGCGTGACCCCTGATGGCCGAGTGCCCGAGAATCGATCAGTGGATGTTTCGACCATTGGCTCTTTTGCTTATTGCGTTGAAGCAACCGAGTCTCTTAACCGTGTCGTCAAGTTCTTTCTCCAACGACCTGTGGATTTCCAAAGCAAACAGGAATTTAGGGCATGGCTAACTCGCTTCAAGGAACTCGATCTCCAACTCATTCAGTAGGCTATCCGCGGATCTCTCATTGTTTAGTTCTTGAAAAGACTAACGTCTTCTAGCTGGAAGATGTTTCTCCCTCGCCGGTGGAAAGACTCGAACATTTCCAAAGAACCAGCCTTTGTGCACATGGACCCAAATCTTACTCTCGCGCACATCACTCACAATACTTCCATGATTCTTCTCCATCAGAGCATTGCATACCCGCGTGCAAGCATTTTGGAGAAAGTCAGACTTGCAAGCACTGCGAGTGCCGAGACATGCCAGCTGGCTGCATCGGAAACTGCAAACATCGTCCAGAAATACTTACAATACACACCGTTTGTTGGCTTGGTCAACCACCAATTTTCTCTTTGCACCTATCTAAGTGCACGTGTAATGCTGAGTGAGTCTGCTTCAATATCGCTTTAACATTTGACTAACGCATGAATTGCTAGTACACTCACACACTCATCAGCTTGACATTCCAGATGCTTACCACATTCTCTTATCAAGTCTTCAACAGATGTCATCGCGTTGGGTCTCAATGAATCCTAGCCTGAAGTTAACCTCCAATGCGACAGACTTTTCCCAAGGGCTTTCTTCCCAACTACACACCCTCCAAAGAATGATCGGCTCTCCTTCGTTCAATGTAACGGCCTCAGATTATGTTGCGGAAGTGAATCATGCCCTTGGTGTTAAATTACCAGCCGTCAGCCCTGGCGAGAGTCAATGGCTTGCAGAACGCAGGACACAGCAACGACATAGCATCATCCCCGTGGGCGCAAGGCATTCACATTACCTTGACACCAACGGACTGAGGACAGGGTCTGATCACCAGAGTCCTTTCAGCCATACGTACGTTTTCCATCGTGTTTCCTTGCCGATAACTAAACCTTGAGTATTCAGTATGCAAACTCCTTCGTCTGGATCGATGCACAGCGGAAGAACGACGAATGAAGACCACGCCTCGGTACCAACTAGCACGGGTCAATCGCGCCACGCGCTCGCACCGCAAGCCCAGCACGCACAGCCCGGAGGTGATTTGACGTTCAATGAGATCTTCACTTCAAATAATGCGACTCAACCACTTGGAGATAATTTGGATGGGTTCGCGCCCTTGTCAAACTTTTTGTTGGACCCGCAATACATGGATATGGATCGAATTATTAGCTTCCAAGACTCATTGATGCGCTGATAAGTTAGACCACAATATTAGAATATGCTGTATAGATACCTGAAAACCCTCTCTTAGATCCGACTTGCCAATAATTATCTAAACCCCAGGCATGGCGTGATATTCGGGCAAAATCCATCGAATGAAGTGAGACCCCGGGCATCGGGCATCGGGCGAAGGATCCACCCGAGAACCATAGCGACCTGGATTTCTCAACTGAACAGAAGCCCGCAACGCGTTTTAAGAGACACACTTTATTCCTTTGAGTTCGCTGTAGCATTTTTCAATCTTTCAACAAAGTGTTCTTTGCATTTACCCGGCAGCTAACCACATGGACGTCCTTAGCATCAGTTCATGCCCCGACGACGGCAAATTGGCAGTCCAAGTCGTGACCGAAATGATTCCCTCTATCAAGCCCAGCGCTGCGCCTTCCATCGGAGAAAGGTTGGCCGTGTTCTTCAACGAGAACACGATTGCGAAGGTCATCGGCACGGCTGAGGCATACCTGGAAAACAATGCAAGTCACACAAACTCCTTTATTTCATCTCACTAATCAGCCATCCAACACACCAGAGTCCCCTAACCAAATTTCCCGAAACGGTCCCTCAAAGTGGCCCAAACGAAGGAAGATACCAATGTAGAGATGCGGAGTTTTGGACATGTGGATTCTTCCCCGGAAGCCTCTTCTGTGTCCTTGAAAGATTGAGGAAATATCCGGGATCAAGCATCTCCAAGATCTCAAACGCTCCAGAAAAATCAATCACTTTCCAAAGTTGCCTTATCGCTCACCTCAGTGACTTATGTCACCAATGGGCCGCGCCTTTGTACCCAATGTCTGGTCGCAAAGACACGCACGACCTTGGTTTCATTGTTCAACCTGCTCTGCGAAGAGACTGGGAGCTTTTCGGCAACGAACAAAGTTTGAGAGCCCTTCTTCATGCAGCGGACAGTCTTGCCAGCAGATATGACGATCGAGTCCGCGCTATCCGCAGCTGGGACTCATTCTCAAATGCGCTTCACAACATTACAAGCATGGAAACCGACTTCGTGGTGATCATTGACAGCCTTTGTAGTACGTCACTTGAAGAAAAGTCATCATCCATCGCAGGGCTTATGCTTACAAATTACTTTCAGATCTTGATCTCCTATTCTATGCCGGCACTTACACAGGGAATTCCCGCCTTCTTGATATCGCTACAACCCACGCAACCACCCTCTTGCACACCCATCTTCGCAAAGAATCTACGCAGAATGGTGCCACATGCTTCTCGACCTACCATGGAGTTAACTTCTCACCAGAAACAGGCTCTGTGAAGAATAGCTTCACAGCGCAGGGGTACGCCGACAGCTCGACCTGGGCTCGCGGCCAAGCCTGGGCGATTCTAGGTTACGCTCAGACATTCTCCTGGACCAAGGAAGGCAAGTTCCTAGATGCTGCGAAAGGTCTCGCAGAATACTTTATTCATCGTCTTGAATCTGCCACTGGGGTGATCGAGAAAAATGGTCTTGGGCGTTACGTTCCGCTGTGGGATTTCGATGCGCCCATCACCAAGACCACCGTCCACGGGCGACCGGCTCCCTTGCGAGATGTTTCAGCGGGACTAATTGCTGCAAATGGCATGGTCATTCTATATGGACAGTTATTGGGAATCGGGGATCATAAGTCTGCCAAGCGGTACTTGGACTACGCCTTGGCCATTGCGAAGGATACTGTTGCACTCGCATACCACCGTGACGAAATGAAGATCGTTATTGAGGAGGAAAGCTCAAAGATACGCGTTGAGGCCTGCAACAAGGCTAGCGGGCGATATTCTGACGCAATCCTGGGAAGATCGACTGCAAATTTCAACGCAAACCATAGTGACCGACATTGGGATCATGGCTTGGTGTATGCAGACTATTACTTTTTGGAGCTCGGAAATCGGTTGCTAGACATGGGTTTAATTTGAGAGGTTGCAAGTAATTAAATATTCTTCAGACCGCTATTCTCGTTCGTATGCTTGACTTTTAGGACTGGAACACCGAGTGCATTTCCAAGCTACCAATCTGCAATGCAGCTATTCGTGCGCATTTTGCCTGGTAGTCAATCCGATTTTAAGATCACAATTCTTGGTTAAACCCAGATCTTACACCATCCTAATCAGGTTTTCACACATTTCAAGGTTCTCCTTGAAAGATAGAACGGTCTGCGGTGGCCAAAGGGCAGTAATATACGCCCTTCCACACCCCCAATGGCCGGGACGGGACGGGCCTAAGCTCTCAGCCCCACTGACCTGCTAGGTGAAGATGCACGACTCCGACATGTCAGTCCAACTAATTCTGCGGCCTGGTCCAATTACCGGAGTTTCGAATTTTAGAAAATGAGGGCCTGAATGCCTCTGAGAGGGACTCCAGGTGGACTGATGTTGCAGATGGAGTCACGCTTCCTGTGGATGCGTTTTGTGTGGAAGCGAAAACATCCTACTCTCGAAGGCATGGCCTTTTTACTTACACCTATTGACACAGAATGCAGCCTTTCAGGAAGAAGGTACCTTGTGCTACTTGATTTCAATCACCAAGCTCCAGTCAGTTTGCAAGCGCGAGCCAGCTCTGGTGGGATCATAGATCTTAAGGATTTTGGTCCAGACAAAGTGGAAGTCGATGAGATCATGCTGGACCCCAGCGCATGAAGCCAGGGAAAATAAATTCGGCTATAAGCAGCTGAATATACGTCAAAGCTTCGTTTCGAATTCGCATATGGTATTTGCAGCTACTTAGGGAATGTGGGATTTCCAAAATCCATAGTTGTCCGACAGGTGTAGTTTGGCCCTTGAGCAGCTCATGCGTTATTCTCTGCGTGTGTCAATGTCTCATATGCCACAAACAACCCGTTATCTTTAGCCGGTCGCTGTCTGGCCGTCAAGTTTCCAGTCTGGGGCATATCAATACCCATCCGGAATGATAAAGCATTGTAGCCAACTTCAGTGATGGGACCCAATGTTAGGCTCAACTTCCCACCACACAGCCAAGATGGCACTGTCTCTCCGTTGACAAATTGAGAGTGGAACTCCAGCCCGTATCTCAGTCTCGTTCCCAGATCTGTCTGATAGAGATCGTTGCCCTGGATGCGTGAAGTCTCAGCAACATGGGACATTGAAGCGAAAGAATATCCAGTGTGCTCGAGATCACGGCATGTTTCCTGCGCCTGACCATCTTCTTGGAATGTGGTCTCATTGAACCACCACGCAATGATCGCAGCGGGTGATGAGCTTTGTCCGCGGGCAGCGACTGGATATTCACCATCACTAGTCATGTAAACCGTTGCGGGAATGCGTTTCAAGTGCCACTCCATCGCGGTGTTGTAGGAGTCTGCGTCTTCGAGGAAGACTGCCATAAAAATCGCAGCTTCGGTCATGACTGGTTGTTTGTGTCAGCTCACATGGTCCTATTCTGCATTTTCCTTTTATCTCGCGCACCTAACTCCCAATTTGCGACATTGTGGTCGGTTCCATTGACTGTCAGTGGCATGTACACATTCCGCAGCATGGATTCGAATTCACTAATGCTATTAAGGGACCATCCTGCATCGGTATACCGGATAAGTTCTCCGGTTCTAGCCCAGACGGATCCAACCCAGCCAGATTGAAGCGGTGCATTGGTGTTGTTATGCCCTTTCACAGTGGAGGAGTATGCATCCATAATCTTGATTGCTTGCTGGGCGTATTCATTGTCACCACTGATTACCCATGCAAGCGCATTGCCATACGCAGCAATTGAGTCGTTTCGTTCTGCCGTACATCCAACGTCTGGATTGGAGTAGGAACCACATTCAATAATAGCAGGCGGAGAAGGGTTCTTGGGATTTGCAATGTTCTCATCACTGAGCAGCGCGTTATAGGCATCTTCCCACGGTTGTTCATGGTTGGCCACTTTTTCGCGAATAAAATCGAGCTGGGACTGGCTTATCATCACTCCCGGATGAACCCATTCAGAAGGAGCATAATCGGCTGCAGCTTTAGCCAGCCCATAGCTGAATGAAACCCTGCCAAACATCAAACAAAGAATAGTCGTGCGAAACAACATGATGGATCAACCTTGAGAGAAGTTTATGTTACCCTGTTATCGTTTTTTGACCGGAATACTTAGTGGAAATTGGTCAATCAGAGGAAAATTTCATGTTTTACTTCTAAACTTCCGTTTATCAGTTTGAAGAACTGCCCCCAAGACTTCAGATGTAACGTGCCGATGGTGACGGTGCGGGGGAATACTTCGCCCGACACTAAACATTTACCGAACACGCTAGCTTTGTTGCAACCCGGCACAGTGACCGCGCCGATTGATTACAGTTTGCCTAGTGGCGTCGCGATAACTACTGCGACCTTTGTCCACCTTATCCCGATATCCAACTTGGCTAAGATCGGCAATGTAGCTACATATGGCTCTGAAACAATACTTAATGAACGCGATCACTTCAAAATTATTGACTTCTCAAGGGCTTCGACAACTTATATAACACTTATCTTAGTCATGGTTGGCCTTCGAGCTTTGCAACACGGCGGTGTCGTTTTCCTTTTGGCTCCATTTATTCAAACTTCGATCGCAAGCAATGTTTATCTCGACTGCAGCTCAGCTAGAGCAGGCGATGGCAGCAAATGGAAGCCTTTTAACTCAATTGAGAAAGTGAATGAAGCTGTTCTGCAAGCTGGTAATTCACTTTACATCAAATCCGGGACAACATGCACCGGGACCTTGTCTCCGCAAGGAAGTGGCACCCAGGATAAGCCTATCATCCTGACCAGCTACGGAGGTGGAGCTCTTCCCATTATCAATGGCTCTGGTGCGGCTGAAGCCGTCAGCCTGACGAACCAAGACTATTGGGATATCTCTAATATTGCACTCATCAATCCTGCTTCGGAAATTGGCGGACGACGAGGTATTGTCGCAAGTTCCACCGACGGCACCACTCACTACGGTCTCTATATCCACGACATAACCGTCTATAACGTGGCCGGGGAAACGAATAAAGCTACCCAGTCCAGTGCATTCGTCGCCTCGGGTGGCATCATTGTGAATGGCACAGTTACAACTAGTCGCTATGACGACGTTCAAATCTACCATAATACAGTCTATGACTGCGGGGGTGGAGGCATCAAGGTCCGTGTTGGCCAGATGGACAACCGCGCTACCGGGACTCACGTTTGGGGAAACGACATCTCCTATGTTGGCGGCGACGGTATTGTTGTATCTTATGGCGATGCCCCGATTATCGAGAACAATCTCGCAGGCTTCCTTGGCCATGGAAAATACCCATATACCGGCGGCAACTTTGCCGGCATTTGGGTGCTAGGGTGCAAAGACGCAGTGATGCGGCGGAATGTGGTTCACGACTCGCTCATGTCGGATGTTGACAGCGAGGCCTTTGATTGTGACTGGGGAAATGAAGGAACCTGCACTGTCGAGTACAATTATAGTCACGACAATGCGGGAGGCATGTTTCTCAATTGCGACGGCTGTGGAACCCCCGGTGGCGCAACTCAGATTGTCCGATACAACATCTTCCAGAATGATTGCCGTATGTACAGCAATGGAGATGACGTCCAGATGGAGTTCTACAACAACGTCATTTATTGTCCTGATAAGGCATTTGAGATCGCAGTTCCGCCTCATGCAAACATGTCGAATAACATCTGGGTGGGGACCGCAGGCTCTACTTTGCCGAGCAACAACTCGATTGAGTGGCATGCGAATATTTTCCAAACGGTTCCGATGCCTCTTGACACAGCAGGTGTTGAAGAAGATCCGCTATTTATCCATCCCGGAACCGGTAAAGACAGTCTTGATTCGGCTAGTGGCTATCGGCTTCGCTCTGGAAGCCCTGCTCTGCATCATGGGGATACTATCGCGGATAATGGAGGACACGACTTCTGGAATAACAAAGTGCCATCCATGGGACGCCCCAATATTGGCGCCTATAACGGACGAGGTCTTTAAATAGTTCTTTGGTCTATGAGTGTTCTTTTTCTATTTTGTGGCGCCCTTGGACGTCCGCTCGAAATTTGCAACAGTTTCCTTTCATCGTCAAATTGGATCATTTGTTATGAAAGTTTTGAGCTCGAAGCATGAGCAAACACTCCTCGTGAGAAAAAGTAATTCTTGCTTAAATATCAACATTGCCCCTCAGACATCCGAAAGACGCGTTAATGGGTACCGGAGCACGTAGTTAGGTACAGTGGACTGCTGCTCGAATAGGAAAAGTGCCTTCCTTGTTTGGGCCTCAACAGCACTCAAGGTGTCTCTGGTAACTTAAGACTCCCTACTTCTTTCATCTTCTCTAATAGCAGTTTCTTCGCTTCTGTAGACATGCCCCCATGACGAGATCGATGTTGTAGCACGTACTCGATCATCGGGGAATCCGGGCAGTTATTCAGGACATGAATTAGAGGCAAGGAGAGCTTTCCTTCGTCCAGGTCTTCCCCAAAGCCCTTTTCTTTCTCATACTCAAAGCTGTCAGAATATTCAAGAAGTAGGTTAGGATAAAACTAATCTCTGTTGAAGCAAGATTCACGTAATCGTCGCAGATTTGGAGGTATCGTCCAAGGAGCAGTAGAAAATCCATAAGTCCGTTTATATAAAAGCCCTTTGCAGACCGTGTTAGCCTTTTATATTTCAAAAATAGGAAAACACGACCTACCTTGGCTCTTGGGCCTCATGGTGAATGAGGCAACCGAGCATAGAGAGTAAACCACCCGTTCCTAAGAGCATCAGCAGCCATTGAGTCGATTGATCCGTTTAAAACGTACTAGATTGGCATACTTCAATGTAATATTCAAAAGAGGGGTAACAAGTTGTGCGAATCCAATAGATATCATAGCTTTAATCAACGAGAAGGGTCCTGGGCTCCTCTTTATGACAATTAACTATCATGTTCAACCCAGCGGATGGCCTACAAATCGATGAACGTTCTTTCTGAATCTTTGTTTATTTTACAATCTCTCTCTTTCTCTCTCTCTGGTTTGGCTTCTGGCAGCCCGAGAGCAACCAAAGAACCAGAAGGTTCGTCACCAGTATGCTTTCGCGCCAGCATCATTCCGTTCTTTTTTTAAATTTGATCGGCCACATCATCCGAAAGTTGGTGATGTGCAAGTTGCGTTAAGATCGACTGAGCTACGATGCTTGGAGCCGCAGGATCTGATTCAAGATACTCCATTATTCAATTTGGAAGGGTTAAGATGAAATATTCAGGAGTATAAATCAATTTTTTCCAACCAAAACTGCTACGAGTTGGAAAAGCAAATGTAGAAAACCTGATCAGTATCATTTCCTGCATAGGTGCCCTAGCTGCACATGTGCATCGTCACCGCCAGGGCAGATAAATGACTGATCAATTGAGTGGGTCCCAATATAATATACACGAAAGGCGCGGTGACTAGACGTGTATAAGACCACCTGGCGGAGAAAGCCAGAATAGATGTGATTCAAATGTTGATGCATGTGGCGTTGTGAAATAAATAATTGGAGATATTTGCATTATCGTCATAATCCAAAGTCACCAGATTATAACTCCTCTCAAGTAAAAAGGGATGGATGAATGCCACACCAAATACCCAGAAAGTAAGAAAAAGAAAGACGAAAACCCAACTAAATAGCCACCATGCTTAGAACATATAATTCACATTGTCATATACATCACCGATGAAACTCTCATAGTTGTGCCACGCGATATTATCGCCCGAGGCCGGGAGTCCAGTGGCACTAAAGTCCATTCCATCCCAAACATTGGGATAAGGTTCCAGCATGTCGAGAGTAATGGTAGATTGGGGCAGTGAGACAGTCGAGGTACCTGACTGGCCAGCAGCCAGAGTCGAGTCTATTCCCATTGTATAGCTCGCCGATCCAGGCAGAGCATTCAGATCTTGCGCAGAAAGTTGCTCAGTCAATTGTTGCGATGTAAGTGGCACGGACATTGATGGAGCGACAGAGGTCACTGGTATCATATGGGGTGCGTGATGCAGGGCCTCGGTTGGAGACCGGCTTCCGATCATCTCTCGCTTGTGGGTTCGAGCCTGGTTCATGAGTTTCTCTAGCGGTTTCCAGAGCATGCCGTGCTGGGAGTCTGCAATGCCCAGGCTTGACCGGTGGAACACTTGCTCGACAACGGGCCAGTACTTGGTCATTGTGTCTGGATCTTTACAGACGCACATCTCGGCTAGGGCGACTGCGAGGCCGTGCCATGGGACCCATAAAGAGCCAAACCACATCCATGGTGCGGTGGCAGGGTCACTGTATGACTCGTGTAGTTTCTGGAGATTATCGGCGGCGAGTCGGAGGAGACCATCTCCGGGAACTTGGGGAGGAATGAAGCTGGTGCTTCTTTGTAATGGACGCAGACAGCCCAATTGAAGGAACCCGTTGATGGTAGCTGCTGTTCGTCTCGCGTATAGTTGAAAGGCAAACAGATCGGGTCTGCATCCTTTCAAAAGTGCGCTTGCCTTGTCTTGAAAGGTCTTCAGGATCTGTTTCCGAAGGGCCATGGTTTTTTTGCCGGGTTCGATGAAATCTCTGAACGCAAGCATTCTAGCGACAGACTGCGCTGCAGCGAGAATCAATGAATGAGTCATGTCAGTGAACGTTCCTTCGGGAGGTTCTTGAATAGGTGTTTCCATGCCGAAGAAAATATCTTCGTCGTTGATATTGGCCGGTGGATGTGCGTCTAACCATGCAGACTGCATCATCGGTTCAGATGCCCTGTCTAGAGAAGCTGCTAGGTCGAGAAGACCAATGGCCTGCCAGAGACGGCGGCGCATCTGCTTGTCAAATGAACTGACATAGAATGGCGGATCACCCAGATGAAGACATAATGCTTGACCGACTCGTAGTGCCATGGACATCATGGTCCAGACGCGTCGACTTTGGTCTTGAGATCGGGCCGCAAGCTGCTACGAATTAGCTTCGAGGAAAAATGTATAGATTTGGATGTAAACTCGAACATACTAGGGACAACAGATAAGCCTGCAAAATAGTCAAATCATTCGTGGTCACGAAATCAGACCTCACCAACGCAGCCTCGGTCTCCCTTTGAAGTTCAGTCGAGACGGTCTTCTTGTCCACGCCGAACATCACTTGACACTGCCCATCATCGATCGTACAAACAGCTGCATAGTAGATAGCATACGCCAGAGTCAATGGCGCTTGGTGATCTGGCTCATAATCAAGGTACGGCTCATCATCGATGAGGAATGCTCGTATTGACGGGCGGTGCAGTATCTTGAAGACCGGGTCCACATTGCGTAAGAAAATCTCGCACAGACCTCGCCGAATCTGAGGGGTGATGTTGATACCTCGAAGTGACTGAGGGGATTTAGGACTGTCTGAGCTCTCAGAGCCTATAAACGAGATTCCACCAAGACCAGGGGGATTCTGGATCTCAGGCTCTTCATTTTCCCGACTATCAAGAACATGGCGGAGCTCGCTTGTCTGTTATCACGTGTAAGTTCAATGTCTCATATGCCCACGAGTTGAATCGGGCGGCGATATTAAAAAACAAAGTGCTTACCGTCTGCATCATACTTTCCCAAAAGGAGCTACCGATGTAGGCAGCCTCTGGGCGCGGCCGATGGGGCAAACTCGAGGCCGAGGACGGTTGAGAGCTTCGGTCCCGCCAGGTCTCGACATCTTCCATCTTGAGCTGGAAACTGCTCTCAGACTGTCCCGCATCCGTGCTACCACTCGGCAGAGCTGGTTCAGGCCCTCCGGGGGGAGGCTGGCCATTGGGGGCGTACCTTCGTAAGAGATCCTCAAGCTTTGCAACGCGCTCGGCGAGCTCTCTATCGGTGTGGGCCACCCGCTCGGGCTGCCTTCTCGTCCTGCCGCGCGGTAGACGGGCCCGCTCAACGGGCACACATTGAAATCCGAGCCGCACGCAGCTCGTACAGGGGCTCAGCTTATCACATTTCACCTTGCGCTGGCGGCAAGCTTCGCAGCTGAGCCTTACGTGCGGCGCAGAGGATCGAGATTGAGGCACCCGTTCAGGCTGAGCCGCGGGGTCCGCCCGATCCTCCATGCTCGCGCGTTCAAGGATGCAAAATGGATAGATGGAAAGGCGCTATGCAGGAAAGGGGTTGTTCTTTGTCAACGGCACAGGGACATGAGCTTAGTGACGGGTGATCCAAGTGGGATCGTAGTAATGGAGGCTAGCACTGGAGAGCTCTTGAGGTTGTTTCGGCTTGGCGGCCCCCACGAAGGTCTGGACCTTTTTTGCCGCATCCTCTTTTCTTTATCCGCTAGACGGTGCTTACAGTACATCCCCACATCCTCTTTTTATTGGAGGTTTTCGGGGGTTTTTTTTTGGTGAGTCTTTTGGACTGAATTCGACTAGCTCTCTGCATTATCACTTTTTGGGCTCTTTGTTACCCCTCACGCCTTCACCACAAATCCATAAATATTGCTAGATGCATTGATATCCCCAATCCCCATCACCGTCCGGTAGACCCTACTACAACTTCCCTGCGTAGTAAAAAACTGGACGGTGCTAGCCCCTTTGGATCCTGTCCAGCTGATCTGCGCGCCTCGGGGGATGGTTACGGCTTTGCAGGTTTCAGGTCCGGTCCCAGACCACTGTTGTGACCCTGCCTGGAGTTTCCATCCAGCTGTCAAGTCCACGGCCAAAAGGGTCATAAGGGGAATAGCCACGGTAGATAGCTTCATAGTGGATAGAAGAGATATCTGGTGGTTCTTTAAATTAGTGCATGTTCACCTGTTGCCAAGGGTGATGTATTTAAGCAGAATTTCGCCCCGAGAGCTTGGGACTTGCAGCAACAGATGGTTGGATGAATAGGAGCAATGACTTGAGATATTCTCAAAGCCTTCAAATATTGAGGGGATTTCCAGTGGATCGGCTTACTTCAGTCAAGTTCCGACGTTGCAAGATTCGTGAGATGTCCGGTGCCAAGGAGGATGTTCGCATGTAGCGCCACGGGCCATTCATCCTGGACTATAATGCATCGTCTTATATCTTGAGCGATCCTTCTAACCCGAGCAGATTGATGTCATGACCTAAGTGGCTATGAATACGAGCCATAGACCCAACGGCTATTTCGGAACCGTCGGGTCTGGTGATTGGAAAGCTATACGGAGGACAAAGAATAGTGTTGGGTGGCTAGCATACTAAGCGGGCCCAGACCGATCGACGGGTCTAAAACGGCGATCATCGGGCCTCTCCACATTTTATGCATATAAAGCATTCAAAATATTTGCTAGTAGGTAAGGAAGAAATACATTTTATTTCGTGTCTAGGTAAAGATAAATTAACCGAGAATCTTCAGACCTCCTTTGGTCTTTCCAGACTTCTTCACTCCGTCGTGCTTGACCTTGCCGCCAGGCTGACCTCGAGCACCGCCTCCATTCTTCTTTTGGTTCTTGTTGTTTGACACCGGCTTGACCTCGGTGGTAGCTCTGCGCAATAGAATCGGGTGGGAGCCGATGTACTTGCCTTGCATTTCTCGAGCGGCTGAAAAGTAATCGTCGCCGTCACTAAAGCTGACAAACCCGAAGCCCTTGCTCTTCTGGGTGCGCTTCTCCCGAATCACACGAGCCTTTTGTACGGAGGTGTAGCGCGCGAATGCCTTCAGTAAAGAGTCGTCGGTCACTTCGCCTGCGAGATTGCCCACGAAAAGCCGAAAATGGGCCGGGTCCCATTCTAAAAGGGTGGAGTCGGTCCAGGCTTGACCGCCACCGGCTCGTTGGACAGTCTTCTGTGTTTCGCTTTGGGGGATGGGAGTGCCGGCAATGATTGGGGTGCCTGTGCCCGTGGTTGTCCCCGTGTTGCTGGCCTTTCTGGCTGCGTCATCGTTCTGGTTGGCGTAGGCACTCTGCCACTGAGCAATTTGGGCCTCAGTTTCTGGGTCTATTCCATTGCGCCCTTGTGCTGTAGGAGGCGTTGAGCCAAATGGGTTTTGAATATGGGGGACCGCCGGGGAGGCACTTTCACCGTACTGGGCTCCGTAGAAGGAAGGCCCACTTTGGTAGGTTTGTTGTTGATAGTTTCCGTAGGTGGTCGCAGGCACTGCAGGCGCTGCAGGTCCCGCATAACCGGCAGAATAGGATGGAGGTGCAGAAACCGTTGCGTTGCTTGCGCGCGGCTGACTCGATGCTACGGAACGCGGCGCGAATGCAGTGAAGGCGTTGTAGCTCGGTTGACGTGCATTGCCATGACCGACAGGCTGGGCGGCGTTATTAGACGGAGGTGGGCGAGGAGGAAGCGAAGAGGGTGTCTGTTTGAGACCTGGAGGAGGTGGATAGGGCATGATGAACGGGATGTCCAATAGAGGAGACGGTTGAGCTGTGCGGAGATGCAGACACAACGTACCTTCAGGACCTGACTGACGCCTCAGTCAATCCACCAGACGTCAAACCTGAAGTCCCGAAACGCTGGACAGGATGTATGGGCCGGGCCAGTTTGCGCTACCGGGGTAGGTTGAAGGTGATATGAGTCGAGCCTGATATGATTGATGTCTTTGACCGTATCACTATCGCGTCTCCACCGAAGAAAATCGGCCCTGCGTAGCTGGTGCACCTGCGTGACCGTAGTGATAAGTCAGCGTGATGCAATGCAATGACTAATCCCTGTAGTCGGCATCGGGACCCCCACTCTAGTCCGAAAGGGGCCTAGTACACTTTCAGCCGGTTGTGGGCGGACATCGGCAAGTGAAGAAGTTTCTCCGTTGAATCTACGCCAGAACAGTTCACCGATGGATACTCTGGATGGGGGTGATCCGGAAATTGGGCTGCGTGATTTCGAACCCGAGATTGACCTGTTTTAGTACTCTTTTGGGGACTATAGCTGAGCCCGGATGAAGCCGTCCCGATGAAATCACCACGAGTTTACCCCTCCATGCCCCGCGCCAGCTTGCATGTGTCTCCATGGCCCAGATGTATAGCCAATGTAGGACGGAAACTGTAGGAACTATGGACTTAGTAGGAATCAATAGACCACCACGGAATTTGGGGGAAGGGGGTCGGATATTGATCTGTCCCTGCCCCTCAACCAAAAAAAGGGCCCGAAAGCAGAAGCCGAGTGGGATGACCGGACGACAGTCCTCCTGTACCGTGTACTTGGCGGTACACCGACCATAGCAACGAGCTCGGGGTACACGGTACATCCACTTTTGCAGTGGTAGCGCGTCCCACCATCCCACCTTACCTTGCTCGGTCAAACCCAGGTTGGATTATGACGGAAGAGTTGCTCCGTCAGCCGGTGACATCTTCTTCCTTCCCCTCCATAAGTCTTCCTCCTTTCCTTCTCAACTTCCACTAGATACCCCCCCCCTCATCTTCTCTTTTTTCCACCCCTTCACATCCATATCAATCATGGCTGACCAGGCTGTGTAAGTTATTATCCTCCCCTCGAAATATACTACCCCTCCCCCACCAAATCTGCATCACCCCCAACGGTCTTGGGTTCCGGGACAACCGCGAGCTTCCATTGTCAGTCTGATGCTGCAAAGGCAACAACTCGGCAAGTTCTGAGTGATGCTGGCATCGATTCCAGGCGACAGGGTCTCGCGGCCTTGAATTCCTCCGGAGCTTCAAACCGTCTCCTTTGCATTTTGAGCTTTGCATTTTGCATTTACCCGGCCCTGACATGAGAAATTGGTCGCTGACTATAGTGCCCGTCTCGCCGGCATTAATGTCGGCGCACCGGCGCACCCTGTTCCTAGTGCTGATTTTGGCCTCATCGGTCTGGCCGTTATGGGCCAGAACTTGATCCTGAACGCTGCTGATCACGGTTTCACCGTCTGCGCCTTCAACCGTACCACCTCCAAGGTTGACCGCTTCCTCGACAACGAGGCCAAGGGTAAGTTCCTCGCCAATTCCATTCTCCCAGCATCCGTTATGTCCGTTTCGCTAAAATATACTCCCAGGCAAGCCCATCATCGGTGCCCACTCCATCCAGGAGTTCTGCTCCAAGCTCAAGCGCCCCCGTCGCGTTATGCTCCTCGTCATGGCCGGCAAGCCCGTCGATGACTTCATCGAGTCCCTCCTCCCCTTCCTCGAGAAGGGTGATATCATCATTGACGGTGGTAACTCTCACTACCCCGACTCCAACCGCCGCACCCGTTACCTTTCCGAGAAGGGCATCAGCTTCGTCGGCAGCGGTGTTTCCGGTGGTGAGGAGGGTGCCCGCTACGGCCCCTCCCTCATGCCCGGTGGTAACGAGGCCGCCTGGCCCCACATTAAGGACATCTTCCAGAGCATCGCCGCCAAGAGCGACGGTGAGGCCTGCTGTGACTGGGTCGGTGACGAAGGTGCTGGCCACTACGTCAAGATGGTCCACAACGGTATTGAGTACGGTGACATGCAGCTGATTTGCGAGGTAAGCTTTGCCATCACAAAACAAAAAGGTGCTCTCCAGCTAATATCCTATACTAGGCCTACGATATCCTCAAGCGTGGTCTCGGCATGTCCTGCAAGGAGATCGGCGATGTCTTCTCCAAGTGGAACAAGGGTGTCCTTGACTCCTTCCTCATTGAGATCACCCGTGATGTTCTCTACTACAACGACAACGATGGCACTCCCCTCGTTGAAAAGATCCTCGACAAGGCTGGCCAGAAGGGTACCGGCAAGTGGACCGCTATCAACGCCCTTGACCTCGGCATGCCCGTTACTCTGATCGGCGAGGCTGTCTTCTCTCGCTGCCTCTCTGCCCTTAAGGATGAGCGTGGCCGTGCCAGCACCATCCTCCCCGGCCCTACCCCCAAGTTCGAGGGTGACAAGGCTGCCTTCATCGATGACCTCGAGCAGGCTCTGTACGCCTCCAAGATTATCTCCTATGCCCAGGGCTTCATGCTCATCCAGAACGCCGCCAAGGAGTATAGCTGGAAGCTCAACAAGCCTTCCATCGCCCTTATGTGGCGCGGTGGCTGCATTATCCGCTCCGTCTTCCTGAAGGACATCACCAACGCCTACCGCAACAACCCCGACCTTGAGAACCTGCTCTTCGATGAGTTCTTCACCAAGGCCATCTCCAACGCTCAGTCTGGCTGGAGGAACGTTGTCTCCAAGTCCGCTGTGTGGGGTATCCCTCTGCCCGCCTTCTCGACTGCTCTCAGCTTCTACGACGGCTACCGCACCAAGGACCTGCCCGCCAACCTGCTGCAGGCCCAGCGTGACTACTTCGGTGCCCACACCTTCCGCATCAAGCCCGAGTTTGCCAACGAGAACTTCCCCGAGGGTAAGGACATCCACGTTAACTGGACTGGTCGTGGCGGTGACGTCTCTGCCTCCACCTACGTGGCATAAATGCCTCGGAATAGAAGGGAAAAAAATTGGGTTCAATGTATTTAGATGCCACACGAATGGAACGTAACGACACAAGAGTTTTCATCAATCATGCAGCGTAGTAGCCAAACCGGGAACAGTTATCGTACCTACATCGGAGTAACCTCCTATCCTGCTTATTAAGCACAATACGTGGATGCGAGGCTCGAAGTAGTGAGGTAATCCACGCTAAACCCAAAGAAGCCCGAGGTCGCTAGTTCCAGCTGCATACTATCGCCCCTCGCTCCGGACAACTAGTTCTGGGGTCATATAAACACAATCGGTGTCACTCTTCCGGATTTTCTTTGTTCCGATCCGCCAGGAATCGGGGAGTGCCTTCCCTTCGGACCACCTACAGATCGAAGGATAAAGCGAGCTTCTGGTGGAAAGGCCAATTGACTCTGCCTTCCAATGACCTTGAGGTAGACCTGTGCACCCGACACATCACAGCGCCTCGAACACGGAGACGTGGACGTGTGAATCACACCGCCTGCGAAGGTCACCGCATGGCGGAGAACAAGCGCCAGAGCGCGGGAGCGAAAGCATCACAATCGGGCAGCGCAACAGGCCCCAAAATGGCCTCTGGAATGGTGCCCTTGGAGGCTGCTTTGAGCGGCGCGATCGGTGCTCGGTTAGTTCCCAGTTCCCAGTTCCCAGTTGACCAGTTTACCCCTCCAAGCTCTCAAAGGCATCAACCCTAATACGCTCGACAGTGTTCGCATCACGACCGCAGCGCCGGCTACCTCGACTATCGAGGGCATGCTCTTCACGGCATGCCCCATTACCAACCTCGTGGCAATCAATACTTCCCCTTCGCCCTTGTCTGGTGACGCCAAACAGGCGCAGAGCGGTGATTACCACGTCATTCCCATCTCGCGCATCCAGAACTTCCAGCTCCTCGCCCTTCCATCCAATTCCTCCGAATCCCCCTCTTTCGCCGATGCTCTGCCCTCTATCCAGGCCCTCGATGCCCGTGCCCTGAAGCAGCGCGAGGCCAAGGCCGTTGGCGAGGCTCTCGACCGTGAAGCACGCCGTGGAAAGGGCGTCACTCGTGAGGCCCAGGATATCTTCGACGCCTTTAGTCGCACCATGCCTGCTCACTGGCATGGACAGAGCATCGTTGTGGCTGAGACCGTCACCATCGCACCGCCCTACCGTGTTGACGACTGTCGCCCACTCGTCGAAGGCGACACCGCGGCTTTGGACCGTGTTCGCAAGGTGGTAAGTACTCTCAGCTTCCCTGGTGGACTGTTCAAATTCCAAAAAAAATAAAAAAAATAAAAAAAAAAAGCCGTTACTAATGGCATTTTTTAGCTCGCGATGGAACGCAAGAAGATCGAATTCCGCAATGCTAGTGCTACCATTGGATCGACTAGCACTTTCGCTCGCAATGCGGGCGACCAGCGTAAGGGAGGTTAGAAACTGCGCCCTTACGCCCGCCCTTTATACGGGCTTGATTGACGGTTGACACATGTTTTATCTGGTTTTTTCGAGCGTTTTCGGATGACGATATACGTCATCGACGTTCGATACACTTCATGGAAATACCCAGGATGATGAGATATGTAGGTTCAGTGGAATCGATACTGTATGAATTGATCCGATGGGTCAGTTAAATGGACGCTCGGATTTGATTGCATGAGCGGTCATGCTTTCAAAATGTGTGGATGAGTTCAAGGGATGTGGACTGTATCACACATAGTTCGGGTTGTTTTCTTTTCTCGGCAATTACGCTGAAGATGTCACGGCATAGCAACAGAGCCTCTTGCTTTATCTACCTAAAGTCTCGACGTACAATATCTTTCCTTTTGAAGTCGTCTTCAGCGCTCGGATATCATCGACGTCGTAAAATCCATTGCAAGCGCTCTATATTCGCACTTCCATTATAAAAATCCAACGCTCTCAACAATACCTATCAAATCAAAACTCACAAACTCACAAAGAAATCTCAAGTACGGAATGCAAAGGCATATATCATCAACCCTCACCTCTCCCAGGAAGAACATCACAAACCCTCCCAACAAACCCTTCCAACCCCGACATCGCCACAGTCCCAATCCCAAGCGCGCCTGCCACTGAAACCCCATTCCCATTCGACGCAATCGCCATAGACACTCCCGGCATAACCAAAACCTGTGACCCAAGCTCCACCCATTCCACAGAAGTAACAAGCGCAAAGGTAATCCTCACATCCTCCCTGAACGCTTCCTTGTTCCCTGGGGCAACACTCGCAGCATCAGAGACGACCTTGCTAATGTCTGTAGCTGATGAACGACGGCGTACGGAGCCACAAGGCTTATTACTCTGAACTTTCTCCCGGCCTGGCGAAGGCCCATCGCCATCGAAGCTGAAGAATTCAGGCTCCGATGGTGACGGCGGTGGACTAGGCTCGGTATCTGTCTCTGCGAGCGCCATGCTGACTACCCTTACTGTTGTGCGGATGTTGGCCATGTAGACGATTGCATTCCCCCCGAGAAGTAATGGGGGCGAGTTCGTTGCTGAGAATTCGGCAGCTGGAAAGGTCGCCGTAAAAGCTGTATAGAAAGGCATTGTTAATGTTGGCGGAAGTGGTAAAGTGAGTTCGTTCGGTGGGAGCGAGTTGAACTCTTTTAGGACCATGCCCTTGCGTATCCGACTTAGTCGTGGGAGGCGACCGTCATCTGGGGAGGCGAGGAGCTCGATTCCGATTGTTCCCACTTGGTCTTCTTTGAGACGGCGGACAGGGAGTCGGAGATCTCGAACGCTGACGACGCGAACGCGTTGCCATTTGGCTTGTAATGGGGCCGAGTCTTTGCCGGGTAGACTGAGGGATGCTGGGAACTCGCTAGATGGACCAGGCCCACTGCTGCGTGATAAGAGGCCGAGGGGGGCAGTTTCATTGCTGTCTGAGGTGTCCACGAGGACAGGCCCAATTACCATTTGGTCGCCGATTGATATACAGCCGTGTCGGACTAGACCGCACAGAACCATCCCGCGGCTTTCTTGGTTGTTCTTGTCGGCCGATATGGAGTATACTTTGGAGGGTGGGATGGCGAAGACTTCATCCACATCGAACATATTTCCTGACTTTTTGTGAGCGAGTGGAAGTGTTTGAGGAAGTCGAAGCACTCTCTGGGGTGGCTGAGCGGGAATGGGGAGGTAGCGAAGGAAAGCGTGGAGTTTCCCGATGCCCGAGCCATCGACGGCACTAGTCAGGATTATTGGAACCGTCTGGTGCCATTTACCATCTGCCGCCGCGATGGTTTTCTGCACTTCTTTGCTATCAAGCGCGCTGATGTGTTGCAGGTCAAGGACTTTGTCACCGGCAGGAGATGCAGGCAACATTGCAGGCTTGCGTTCGGCCGTCTTCAGAGCAGAGAGTACTCTCGTGAGATTCTCCCGTAATCCAGTACGTGATGCAATATCCAATTTAGTGATAACAATCAGAACCGGGACTTCTAGTTTCAGACAGAGGTCCAGGTACGCCAGACAAAGGTCGATCTCGGCAACATGGTCTGTGCCAGCTTCTGCTTCTGCGAGGTGATCGTCGCAGTTGGCTGGAACGCAGAGCATCACATAGTGCGGAGCCCAGCTCACCAGGCCACGCAAGGTAGATTTCATATAGCGGATAGAGCCTGGAAGGTCGGATACAAAGGCCAGACGACCCCCAGTAGAGGCAGCGTGAATATCGTCCCATGCTGCAACATTTCCAGATGCATAATTGACCACTTTCGGCGGCATATCCTCAGTATACCCAATAAGTTCTTGGGCGACTGAGCTGGTGATTCCTGACGAGATCTCATGGCGATGCTTCAGAAGACTGAGTCGGCTCTTGCCTCTCCCGTTGTCCAGCGATGATGATGTCAGAGTGCCTAACAGAGATGATTTCCCTGCAGTACTGGGGCCAGCAATTGATATGCGAATCTGCTCAGTATGGGAGTAGTCCTCTTCTACGGCTGATTCTGTTCCAGCATCTTCCGTAGAGCCGTTGAGGGAGCTCTGGCGAGTCCGTGCCGGGGACATGTTATAGAAATCCAAGTCTGGCGAGACCAAAGCCTCTGCAACCCACAATCTCTCGGTGTTGTTCTTGTTTGGGTCCAGCGGTGCAGATGGAGAATCTTCCGCCCATTCACATTTCCCGACAAGAACTCGGCGCAGAATCTCAACCTTACATCCGAGACTCGCCGCCATTACTTGCAGGTTGGTAACACTTTCGTCAAGCTCATCTTGAGTCAGACCCACAAAAGTGCCATCGTCAGCAACGCCGATCTCGTAGAGAGCACCTTGGCTCTCCTCCAGACCAGGTAGTAATCGGGCTGGTTTCGAAGGCACGCCTAATTTCGGAGTGGCCTCTGGCAACACGGGGATGACTAGATTCGCCGTAGTTGACGAGTGAAATGGCGACGACTGCTGCAGGCGCCACAGAAGCTGGGTTGTCAACCCTTGCAGTCGCTGCTGGCGGCTCTGGGATGACTTGGCCTGCATAGGCTTGGGGGTTGCATCCTGGGACGGCGAAGGCGAAGGCGAACTTGACGAGGGTAAATGGCACACACGAGAACGGTACGAGCCCGCGACGACATGTCCAGTTGACATGGATAGGTAAGGGCGTCGCGGCCGGAGGAGCAAGTGAAGCTTGTACTCCGTTGGACCTTCTTGGGGCTCCGGCTCTAATTTGGTAATTCCATAGTCGGAGAGAAAGTCCGCGTCGGCGCAATCCAATTTAACATTGGAACGCGTACGAACAGCAAGCCCTCGTCCATTGACTGGCTTGGCCTGTGGAGTGGATGAACCCGAGGTCGACCACGGGGACGAGACCCGCGGCGGGTCTGGGTCGTAAGTGAAGATAGATGCCATGGCCGCGGCCGATGGGGAATTTTACAAGCTCACGCGGGTAATGGATGTATAGGAGACAAATATAATAAAGTCTCAGAATTGCACA
This sequence comes from Penicillium atrosanguineum, assembly GCF_028827265.1. Classification (NCBI taxonomy): domain Eukaryota; kingdom Fungi; phylum Ascomycota; class Eurotiomycetes; order Eurotiales; family Aspergillaceae; genus Penicillium; species Penicillium atrosanguineum. The sequence continues at coordinate 1,667,796 of NW_026623139.1, read as the reverse complement.
ATAGAATAGAAGCAGGCATTTCCTCGTAAATGGGGATATTGAAGAAGCTACGTTTTGCCCGATCGTCGCGACTTTGAGTCACCCGACCGTTGCCTCAGGCACCACGTGGGCCTCCTCATCATCGACCATTTGTTTTGGTTTTGTGTCACAAAAAGTAGAGATAAATAAAGAATTATAATTTTGACCCAGTCATTCATTCGGCCGAGGGATCCTGCCCTGGTTCTTTGCACTTACCCTGAGCGACATGGATGTTGCGTGCCGTCGTCCGAGTGAAAACTGCTCCGCAGACAGGGCATTCTGCCTTTGCGACAACGCCAGACTTTTCCCGTTGATGCCGTAGAAGGTTACTGAACGTAGAGAACTCGCGACCGTTGCAGCCGTGCTCCCAGCACTGGGGTCGAGGTCGTGAGCTGACCACGCGGATCGGGCGATCTGAATCTGTAGCGGGATGCAATAGATCGGACGAGGCAAAGACAGGCTCTGTGGGCATTGGCGAACTATGCGAGCTCATAGACGTCTGGTGTGACGATCTAGTAACTTTTGTGAGGATATGCTTCTTCTTCTTCTTCTTCTTCTTCTTCTTCTCCTCCTCCTCACTGGTTAACTCACGGGATTGGTGGCGTTTCAGGGAGATAATAACCAGGTTGGCTCATCACATAAGAAGGGCTGGGCAAAGTTGATATTAAGAGATGTTTAGACAGCGAAAAGACTTATATGAGAACTCACGATGCCATGAGTGGCTGGTCAGGTAAAGAACTGGCTGAGTGAGGAGGGAAAGGGCGGGCGATCAATGCATGTGGACTGGGAACATGGTGTTTGTTAGCTTGTCGTATTGATGCGTTGTATGGCGTTTAAATTACCTCCGTGATTGATTTTGTCGACCGCTACCAGGCGCTCCAGGATGATATGATGGATGTGTCTGTGAATCGTGATACCCAGGCATTGGCCCGCTTGGGTTTCCGCTATAGCCAACTGAGAATCCCGAAGAGTAATAGGACTGTGAAGGAGGGAACTGGGAGCCCATATTTCCTGGTGTTAGATGCATTGGTTGATAGGGGCGATTGCCCCAAACATATTCTGAAAGCTATTAGTCGATATTACTTCCCTTAGAGGTAGACTCTTACGGTGGGAATTAGGCTGCATCGGACCAACAAGATATCCGCCTGCTGTGACTGACATAGGGACGGGGTCTAATGCGTCTTCAAGTCGTCTGTTATGGCAAAGATACCATAATCAGTCATCGTGGTTCACCCAAGAAGACAAGAGCTATGACCTACTGTACTTCGTTTTCTGTCAAGCGCTCTCCGTGGTTGACCCTGTCAGAGGTCGACTGCGCGCCTTCAGGAAGTGACGGCGCTGGCTCCAGGGTGGAATCAACAAGACTAGTACTGGAATTCAAAGATGTGGCTGAATTTTGCGGATGGAGGGGTATTTGGAATGACTTTGCTGAATGAGAAGCGCTTTCCAGAGTCGGTCGAGGGCTGTTCAATGCCCACGGGGGAACTGGTGTTGGAAAAGCGCCTTGTTGGTAGTCCGGCGCGTGCCCTGACTCGAGCAGAGACGAAAGATAGTCAGCTTCTGGAAGCGAGGCTGAGCTCTCGGGCTGATCGGATGGGTCCCTGCAAATGAACGGAGGATCCTGTGAGCTTGAGTCGCGGGACATAGGGAATTGATCTAGGTCATTGAACCTAGCATGGGACTACACTCGCGCACGCAGATGGGGGCCGAGGGGCCTGAAACCACAGGGGAAATGGTTTCTGAGGCGAAAAGCAACATACAGTGCGTTCTTCGCAAGTCCTTGCTGGCAAATGTAAAATGTTTTCCGTTGTCAACACAAGTCAGGCTGGGCGACGGGCGAAGAGAGATTTAAAAAAGATGGTTCAAATCGATGGCAGGACGTAACAGCAAGTAGTCCCCACGCTTATTGAATCAGGGCCTGAATTGGGTACCGTCACTGGTCCACAGGGCCAGGGCTTCTAGAACTTCCGTTACCAATAGGATGGTTCATAAATCCTCGGGGGTGGATTAGGGTAATCAAGTGAAACGCCCTTGGGGTAATGAATCCCGCCCATTGGCCCGTTTCGATCAATCGCTCTACGACAGCATTGGTGTAATCATTGCCTATCTTATATAGCGCGTGTAAGAGAGGACGCAAGACCTATGATCTTCGAGTGGGCCGAAATCGGATCTTGGGAAGGAAGAACTGGACTTTTTTGGGACCCCACAACTGACACCGGAATCCCCGTCACTAGAGCAAAGCCTATATTGGAGAAAAGCTCGGGTGAGATTCGGGTCTGGGGCCAAGACCTGTTAATGATCCTGGGCGGTACAACAGCGGTATGACAGGGGGAGCTCTAGGTCAAAACCGGAGTGGGTTTTTAGCCCCAAAAAGTAAATGGTGCCCAGCGATCACGTTGGGGGCCATTGACGGGTTCGTGTGTGGCTGATAGTTCAAAAAACTTAGTTGTCTTCGACTCAGGCCGCCTTTTGATACGCCGGAAAAAAAGAAAAAAAGTCTAACGGGGGCTGTTTCTTCCGATACTTCTCCATCTGACCACATCTTTTTGGCCCCCACGAGCGCGCCGTTGGCAGAATTTAATTCCCGATCATCAGGAAGTATACTAAGACCGGTAATTGCTGTAATTAAGATTCCACACCTTGGAACGCTTGCTAGTGTCCACTATATCAAATTGGATTGGACCTGCAGGAGAACGTCGATCCGATATACGGAGAACAAATGACGGTGACCAGGGCCAGGGCCAGGGCGTCCTGCCGCGTCTACTCATCAATCGTGGGAGAGTAATATGGAATTCATGGCCAAATAGCCAGCTTTAGGATTTTCGCTTCATCGATGATATGAGTGGTTGAGCCACGTGGTTTCCGGCAAATGGGAAATAGCCCATAGATGCGTCGTTTTGTAACTCCAGGGGTGGGGCCTAACAAGCAGCCACCAGCCCATAGGATGCCAAGGTCCCGACGGGAGAGGCTAATACTGTTCAAGAAAAAAGTAAGGTCGACCCGGGGAGCATACGATTACGCTAGGCGTCCATGAAATTGTCGCGGCAGGTAGTTACCAGTATGATGCGCCCGAATGCTGGTTATATGATCGACGTATCCACACGGTAGGGTCCGCATCTATTCACCATGTGCTCAGCTGATTTCCTTCTGCATTGAAAACCTTGTCTCGGCCTTTCTGTTCCTGAAGCGCTAGGGAACAGTTCTTGCCGGTTCATGCGCTGTAGTCAATCGGCGCACGGCACGCTGGGCGGTGGGCGGTGGCTGCCCCGAGCCCTGACTCGATCCTTGCATTAGAAGCCACGTCTGGAAACTTCGCGTGTGAGCTTCTCGTCTAACAGGAAGGTGTCTTACTCGATTTGAAATGCCTAGCACAAGTTGTCTTAGATGATCGAGTACTCCTTATTTCGTACGGAGGAACGTGAGACACCTGGCCGTAATTTTACTTACCAGAGTGGAGCCCGACTCCATATGATATCAGAGCCGGGGTCCAATCATGTCGTATCATAGCATACTATCAAAAGACGGAGTCGGATTCCGAGTTTTGAAAGTTTAGGACATCGGGGGGAAACAGCCGCTAAAGCAGAACTATTTGATGGCGATTGCATATCGCCGAAGTATATCCGAGCATCAGATAGGCGAGTAATTGTAGGAGTTTGTAGATACTCCGAGGAAAGGTGCTTCAACCAGTTTACACTCACACACGCGACATGATGGAGCATCGACTTTGAATTCATAAGGTGCAGGGTGATTGAGGAGCTTTGACATGAGAACGACTGCGCATAGTGATGAAGATGATTTATCTTTCCCGCGACTCCAGTGCAAACAGGGTCACGTGATGGAGCTCGGCATGGTCACGTGCAGAGGCCAACTCTGCACTGTAATCCAACGGCATCATCGTCCGCGTCTGCCACCAGAATTTCCCCACCAAACCTACTAGTTGCTGGGTTCTGTTATCACATACCCTTCATAGTTCTGCCACTCCGACAGAAACCATCATCATGAAGCTCGTCCGGTATGTCGCCATTGTCTGAGAATGCGGGATAACCATCTGCGACGCGCGCATCCAGGATCTGGAAATATCTTTTTTGAGCTGTGCGCTAACATGCCATCTAGATTTTTGATGAAATGCGCCAACGAGACGGTGACCATTGAGCTCAAGAATGGTAAAAGACCCGATCAATTCCCCTCCAGGCCCAACCTCTCAATCCCAAGCCATATGACGGCGACGAGGCTTGTGAATGCGAATCGAGAGCTAACCGAGTGACTTTGCAGGCACCATTCTCCACGGCACCATCACATCCGTTTCCCCTCAAATGAACACCTCTCTCCGCACCGTCAAGATGACCCCCAAGGGCCGTGACCCCATCTCCCTCGACACTATCAACATCCGCGGTTCCACCATCCGTTACTACATCCTTCCCGACAGTTTGCCGCTAGACACTCTACTTGTGGATGACGCCCCCAAGCCCAAGAACAAGGCCCGCAAGGAGGCAGACCGCGGCCGCGGCCGTGGTGGTCCCCGTGGTGGCAGGGGTCGTGGTGGTCCCCGCGGTGGCCGCGGGCGGGGGCGTGGATTCTAAGCTTTTCTTTTCTTTTTCGGTATATCTGAGAGTACAGACCGGCGTTTTTCTCTGTCTTCGAAATCTGGTTTCCTTTTTCAACTTTGCATCATCATGGGATGTCTTATTACCCCGGGGCTTCTTTCAATTCTGGAGGGTGAAAGGAAAAAAGCTATCTCCCTGTTATTCTTCGGTGCTCGGTCTGTGCTCGCGGTTTTTCCAACTTGATGCGGTGTGGAGCATTGCCAAGGTGCCGATTGTTTCTCGCTTTCGACCTCCTATCTGATTCCAGATCCCCGGTTATGACGAGTATACGCGACGACTGAAACTGCGCCGCATAACAACAAGGCCTGAAGAGAGGCTCATCATAGGGCCCTGGTTTTAGATCGTTAGGACCGCGGGCCACATAACCATAATCTACGAGAAATCTACATTCCACAAAAGCCACTGTTGCTCCTCATCCTCCGAATTTAGAACATGGCCCGGCTTGCTATTGAGCTCTCTTGCTAATTGATTGATGCATACTAGGCTGCTTACAATCACCTGATTGTGTGATCATGACACGTGATGGATCCTGCAGTCGGGCGGGCAGCTTGCCCTAATTGATCAGTTGAATGCATACGTCAATCTAGACGGGCTTCTGACACAAAGACATTGACGAAGATTGAGGGCACATGTTTGACAGCTCTCCATCTTTGATCTTACTACTCTTAATGTGCGCGTTGGACATATCCTAAAAAGAAGGCGGTGTTTCAAGTTTGATATCTACGAGCCTTGTAAGTGTCGGGGTAGTGCACTATGTCATGTTCCATCATTCACATGCATGTATTCAAATTACATCGGTTTACAACTCCATCGACCTCTCTGATTACCCACTCAGGATGAGGCAGGTGGCTCCGATCGTACCTCGATTCATTATCGACCTTTTGCCGGTTCCCGTCCCAAGGTGGAAACTTTGATCGAGCACGGTCACTACCCCGGTCCAAGACGGAAGAATTGAAATACACCGAAGAACTGAACCTGTAATAGAAGAGCCTGCGGTAAGATCTGCAAGGTACGTAATTGTTGGCAGGTAGGTCCGGGGTTCATGGTCGTGACAGCTTCTCGCCCCCAAGCGGCACAGTCGGCATGTTTCCGATCCGTAAAAACCAACCCCAAGGGCGTTGTCCGAACCTAGGACAGTTTTATTTCCATGTGTCAAACACGAGAGTGTTGGACTTATCTCGTGTCCTGTATCTCAGATCGGACAATCCAATCTCAATTTCCCTTGTACAGTTCAAACGCTAGTCTTTTGATCCCAAGTCAGTTGGGTGGAGATTTCGGGGAATGAAGAACTATGATTCGGGGTCTGAGCATCCAAAGCCGACGCATAATCAGAATAAGGGGCCAAAAAGCTTAAGACCGAACAGGGAGTGTTTGTTGCCTTTTGCTGACGTTGTCTATTGCGTTACACAAAGAATTTGATTGTATTTGAGCTTTATCGTTCATTATAACTTCGTTCTCGTTCCCCTGGCACGGTTAGTGTTGAAGCACACGCTGCTGTTGGTTTGTTGTCCCAAGGTCTGCCCCCCAGAAAGGCAACCTTTGCGAATCAAGGCAGGCTTGAATGGATCATGGCTCGCTTAAAGCATGAGAATCGCTCCACCATCAGTGCCAACACATACATACACATACATACATACATACATACAGGTGCACAATGCGACTCCTTGGGGGCTAGCCTAGCAAAGCCACATGGCATGCTCCTTTCCCTAGTTCTGCGCCCGGAATATCGGGCTTCGGGGTAAGTGAGCACGGAGCCGGAGACTAGGATAGACTCCGAGCTGACAGCCGTGGAATAGGGCGAGTGATCAGCTAGAATACGCTTTATTCTGATCATGACATAGTGAACTTGTGTTAGCAAGCTAGGGCATGCAGACCAATAATATCCCCTCGTTCGCAGCTTCTTATGTCTAGATCGTCTTCTCCCCATATTATGTCAGACCGGATGTCGGTCTGCGCTAATTATATTACTATTCCTCGTATTTTTATCAACAAGGGCCGGCGTCGGGCTAAGCCGAAGGATTCTTCCACGCCTGGAAGAATCAGACGATCCAAGGGAATGGGGCCCTGCAGAACAGGGTGCCCACGTGGGCCAGATAGGGTGTTGCCCGAAATTAATTTATACCCAGGAATCTTTGTTCCGATAGATTAATCTGGCTATGAAGCCTGTCGGGCGTTAAATCCTTTTCTCGGTGGACCGCTTGAGGCGACGACTTATTTAGACAGAATATTTCGGACTATCTCTAATACTCACGCTCTAGACTTTTCGGGGTCAAGCCGCGACGCCTGGAGTTCGTAGGTTTTGCGGCGCCAAAAAAATTAATAGAAATGTACGTTGGTCCTTGTCGGTTGATCCTTGTAAAAGTCAAGTATCCAATATGCTGCCACTTCAGTGAATCTTGATGCTCGAATTGGTGGAATGATAATCTCATGAATACAATTCATGTGGTATAAAACAAAAATCTAGCAGCAAATGCACCATATCAAATGCCAATATATGCATTATTTCGGCTCAGTCCTTCAGGAACGATCCTCTCGCCATATGCGAACGATTACCAACTTCTCCCAACCGGCCTGCTTACCACTAGAACCAGCAATCTCAGCACACCATCCACCCTGGTTCCGAACACGTCCTATCACTTCGTCAGGCCGATTTTGCTTGCAGAGCAGCACATATGCGACTCCACGGGATGACAGGATACCCGGGATGTCATTCAATAACCGATTTGTGGTCTCCATACCATCAGCGCCACCCGCGTACGTCAGTGACAAAAAGTATGAATCATTTTCGAACTTGGCAGAGCGAGACATGGCTTTTGCCGTGACGGGGTCATTTTCTTCCGCTGAGGGGAGACGTGGTAATTCCTCCGAGGGGACATATGGTGGGTTGAAAAGAAGAACGTCGACGCTGCCGGGACGCAACGCAGAGCAGAGATCGGAAGTAATAGATGAAGCGTGAACAGCATGCAGTTTTGAATCGGCAGGATTTTCTTGCGCTTCTTGTTGTTCTTTGATGGCTGTTGAGACCGTCTGTCGGGTTGCAATGCAGGCATTGCGATTCACATCGGTCCCTAACGTGAGTATGTCTCGACGTCCGAATATTTCTTGGGATTGAGCTGCAGTGAAAGCTAGCACCACTCCGGAGCCTGTGCCCGCTTCGACCACTAGAGGCATTGGGTTGGCACTTTGAAATTTCTCAGTGAGCCATTTTGACTCTGATGGCGAGGATAGTGTGTCCAGGAAGAGGTATGAGTCCTCTGATGGTTCGTAAATGGTGTCAAACGATACATGTGACGTATCAGGTGTTGGTAGCATAGTGAATATAGCGTCTAGGTTCGATATATTGCTCTCTCTCGGTGGTTTTTGATGCTGGGAGTGGTTGTCTTAAAGATTCGCCGCGGGGCACCCAGGCAAGTTCCAATAGTAAGATCGCACCGAATACAAAGAATGAACACCGGATTCAGCCCGTACGAGATACTAACAAAGTGCCCAGGAGATCACAATAGAGAGGACCAAAGTGCCGTGATATTCAAGAAAAAAGTTCGCAGCGGCAGCGATGATTCGCCCGCGCGGGCTCGCCGCCTTCCTACTCCAAAAAGGAATCTCCAACTTCCCCAGCTATTATGTCATTTCGTCAACTTTGAGAGAATCCACAACCGCCACGATGCGCGTCGCCCACCGCCTCCTTATGGCCACGCCGGCCTCAATCGGCTCCAAATCTAGCCTTACCGAGGCTCTTGCCCTCCTCCCGCCGCTGCAGCTGTACCGCCGCATCCTGCGCGTCCACCGCAAGCTCGACCCGCAAATGCGTCTGCTTGGCGATTCATACGTGAGAAAAGAGTTCCAGGCGCATCGGACCGCAGAAAACCCGCTGCACATCGTACGTTCGCTTCTCCCCGTCGATACATGGAAGAGAAAGGAGGAAAAGATTAGAGTGTTCAAGGTGGTGCTACAGGATCGGGACTGACGGGTATTGGCAGATCGGATTCTTGACAGAGTGGCAGCTCTACGCGCAGAAGCTGGAAGGTGATAATTGGGCTGGTGACAAGCTGGATGAGGCCAAGTTGAACAAGATGAGCGGTAAGATCGGTCTTGTCGAAACTTGTTGCGGTGTGCTAACTTGGCCTTCCTTCAGATCAGCAAATTGGACAGCTCTTCGAGCTTATGCAAGCTATCCGGAACGGAGGCGAAGGCGAGGAGGGTGAGGGTGAGAAACAATGAGCCATACGATGAGGCGAATTGGTGGTTTCTACGACGGTATCGAGATGCGGGCATCCCTCGGTATTTGCGCGACACCTCTGTATTTATATCTCTGCAACAAATAGAAAGCGCCTCACATCAGAGAGATTCACTTCCACCGTAGACTTAAGTTGGATTGTACCTATGATGTACCTTTCATCAGGATGAGCATGCTGGCTGCCGTTCCAACCCGGGAAGCCGAACTTGCCGTGATATATCGCTGACCCGAAATTGTGGGAGGGGGGCGACTATCTAGGTACCTGGCCGTGGAATATCGTAATAGATGCATTAAATACCTAGTCGAGAATGCTGATCCTATGTTTGCATTTAATGAATATCGGGTCAAGGGCTGTCAGGCTGCAAACTTGACCGGATCACAATACTAGACTGCTTGGTAGCACTTAAGCCCTTCCAATCCCCCGTGTCCCACAATCCACCTGGGCACTTCACGTTTTGGGGTTTAAGATGAAATGAGAAGAGAAGACAATTGTATGGAATCAGGCAATTCAATTGGGTACAAGAAGTCCGCGGGTAGCTATAAGACAGTGAAATCTCCCCAGGACTGTCGGCGATCTTCAACCTTGAAATGTGTAGATATCTTCCTCAACTCAGGGTGTCGCACTTTCCACGCCCGGAAAAGTGGCCTTGGCCGATTCTTTCTTCACCATCAATGGCATTCTATATTGCTCTAGCTTGGCGCCCAATCCAAGAAGATTCAAATATTCGAGTTTTACTTTGTAACGAATTCATGCTCGGCATTTCATACATTCTCCTGAACATTGCGCATTGCTCTAGCTCCTCACGAACGCCGTCGCCTTGGATCCTTCATCAGCCCTCAACAGTATCCACGGCTTGCCGTTCACCTTCGACACAAGCTCTGGATTAATAGACAAAAGCTACGTCGATCGTCTGGAGCTCCGCGCAGCCAACCGTGCCCTTCTTCACATCCCACACAACGGCACAGCAACACCTGTTCCCGACCCAAGCGAGACAGCCGCAGCCGCAGCCATAACGCAAGAGCTAAATATAGTCCGAATAGACGTGTTGAGCCTCAAAAGCCAATTGTACGACCAAGATGAGCAAGCATTGGACAATGTCCTCAAGGAAGAAACCACCAATGCGACCCAGTGGCTGACAACCTACCTCAGCAACTCCAATGGAGTCTATAGAGACGATTATGTCAAGATCAACGTATCAGGCAAATTAATCCACTCTATGATTATCCCGTTCCTTACACCCATATTCTTCGGCACTGGCATTGTAGCGCCTTCGCCAACAATACAGGAAATTACCGAGGGCGTCTTCTTTTCCTCCCATCCAGAGCATTACCAGTTGTATCTCGGGAATATTACCGGAATCAACAGGAACACGCTGCATCTGATCGCCGCAATGCTTGGTACCAAGTAGACGGAGAAATGGAGCACAAGTCCCGGGATCGAGATTCAAGAGATAGCACTTATCAAAATTGAACGGAATCCAATCATCGAGATAATGGTAGATTTGCATGTAGTATACAGGGCGCGGGTGGGGACGTTACATAAGTCTGCTATAAAGCCCCGAAGTCGGGCCGGATAATTGGAGATAGCATTTCATACAACCCATCCTGTGACTCAAGCGTCCTAATTGAGTCTTGCGTCAGATTGTACAGTCTCATCAACACTCCTTACTTCTATATCACGATTCAATTCCCCTAATCACCCAAGATGCCTGCCATGCTTGAAGACCCCTCCTCCCACAACCCCCCACCGCAGGCACACGTCCAAGCCGCGGGTTCTCTAACAGCCCGGCACACAACACTGCCCAAGGCCAGCGGGGCGGGAATGACCCTTTACCCGATCACAGGTGGTCCGTCCAGCGTGCCCAAGGATCTGATCAAGTTCCTGCATGCGGAGTTCAGCGCGGAGATCGAGCGTGGCTCCACGTATCCCATGGAACAGCCTATGGAGCTGGAACAGTTTGCTCAGTACTGGTTTGGTACATTTTGTGTACTGGCGGTGCTGGATGAGGAGGGTGTTGAGGGGGTTGCAGGAGGGGAGGGAGTGGGATAGGGTTTGTCTGGGAACTTTTTATATTAAGCCTAATTATCCCGGTGAGTTTCCTTCTAGGGTTCGGAATTAAGTGGTGATGCTAATTGAAATAGGCCGCTGCTCGCACATCTGCAATGCAGGCTTCATCACCACCACTGCTTCGCGAGGAAAGGGTGTCGGACAGGCGATGGGCGAGGCCTACCTCGAGTTTGCGCCTAAGCTGGTAAGATCTAGTCCCGAGTTGTACGACATTCTTTTTTTAACACACAAGTGTACAGGGATACAAGTACTCTGTCTTCAACCTGGTTTTCGCCAATAACCCAGCCTCGATCCGCATCTGGGAGAAGCTGGGCTTCAACGTGATCGGACGAGTTCCAAAGGCAGCTCGTCTCGCGAATAGCGAGGAATTGGTTGATGCTTTGATTATCGGACGGGAGCTGGGTAACTAGGTTGAAATACCTACAAACTTGAACCCCGGAGAGGAAGAAATGCTCTTGAGGTGATAGAATGTATATAACATCTAAACGAATTGATGAATGACCGAAACATCAACACCATGCAAAGCCACACTCTAGTGAACAAAAATCTAGTATCTCAAAGCGGAAAAGAAATAGTAAACTACAAGAGGTAATATTCACATCGGCCAAAGAACAAGAAACAAGAAACCGAAGACGTGACCCAACGCTCAGACCATTCCATGCAACAATGGGGATATCACGCTTAACCTGACCCTCAATATTCATGTTGCGCCTTTCGCCTCTAGCTTTTACCGAGAAGGCCGGCAGTAATGCACAAGTAGATAAAACATAAGACAAGGATAGAAGAGAAAATGGTAGGGATATAGGATAGAGGATGAGGATGAGGATGAGGTTGGAGGGGCGAGGAGGTCAGGCTCTCCATCGCGGTTTTGTGTCCACCGGCTGGGCGGCCGGTTTATCACTTCGCCTGGGTAGAGGGAGAAGACTGGCTCTTTTGTTTGTTGAATGACCCAGGGCAGTGCCGGGGCGCGCTGACTTGTTCGGGCTGTCGAATGATTCTTGGTTCCGTGAGACACTCCGACCGAATGATGGCATGCCGGCGAAGCTTTGGCGGCTGCGAGGGGCATCGGACAAGCCTGGGGGTCGGCGAAGGCGACTGTAAGGGGGTGGATCAAGCAGGGAGGATCGGGTGGGAGTGGGGGAGGAGAAGTTCCGCGCGGGACTGCGGGACGATGAAGCCAGTCGATTCGATATCCGACTGAGAGATCGTCCCGGACCTGCTCCCGGTGCAGGAGAAGCGGTGGATTCTCTTCGGAATGGATTGGCGAGGGTGGACGATGGCCGAGGCGTACGCGCCGGAGCGGATGAATTTCTGAGAGTGTAATTGCTAGAGTCCTCGCTCAAGTTCGTACAATTGGTCCATCGAGGACGATTCGGGATGGTAGAGGTGGGCTGAGGAGTGCGAGATAGTCTGCGAGAAGCGGGTGTCGGAGTGATAGAGGAGCTGGCGTAAGAGGGTGTTGGAGATGCCAGACCGGCTGGTATTGGGATGGAGGACTTGCGTCCAGTCAAAGTCGCCGCCGCCTGCGGAATTCCAGAAAACCGTCGAACTTTGGACATGGTGGAACGTGCTGAAGCACTGCCAGCGGAGCTCTCGCGACGGCTTGAGCCACCCAAAGGCGTCTTCCACCCATTCCCGCCCATGATTACTGACGATGCAGGCGAGCTGCCGGGTGTGTCGATCACGCTGCCTGTTGCTGGGCTATCCATTGTGACGATGCTCGAGATAGAATCTCGCAATTGCTGGCCCCTGATGATCTGCACATCTTCCAAAGACGTATCCATCACCCGAAGGCTCGCTTTAAGAGCATCCGTTCGAGAGGTCATATCTGACAAGAGTCGCAAGATCTCGCCATTGACTGTTAAACGATCATTGACCCCTTTTTGGATAATCGTAATCACACGCTCGATGGCAGGCACATAGTGCATCTTCTTCGCCTCGTAATTCTCCATCCGCTTGGTCAAGCTCGACGGGTTAGTCACCTGTGAGTTGCTCTCCAAGGCTTCTTGCAACTTGGCAATGCTCCGCTCAACTGAGTCAAACATCTTCTGTGCTTGGCTGCCAGCGTTGCGGAACACTATAATCCATTTATCCTCTCCCAGTTCCTTCTTCAAAGCCGTCGCATCAGTCTCAAGCACCTTGTAACTCTTCTCCAGGCGATCTCGCCGCTCATCAAGTTCCTCACACGCACTCGGGAATACATGCTCAGCCCGTGACTGAAACATTGAAAGCCGCATGGGCAAGAAATCCAAAGATGCACGCAACGGTTGCATGCGCGCAAACAAAGCCATGAGATTAGAGTAACTCGTATCATCCTGCGGAGTCTTGATGACGGGCGTACCGGCCGCCGCCGCCAACATGGGACCAATACTCAAGCGGCTAGCAGGTGACCGGCCCTTGATCGGAGATTCTTCCACAATTGTCTCGAGTTCATTGATATCAAGACCACCGGCAGGCTCAACTGGGTCCATGAGACTCTGGTGACGTTTCTCTTCCATTTCGAAAATCATTCCACTTAGATTGTCGATCTCCATACCCACGTCGCCTAGGACATTGGACCAAAGCTCTTCCCATTCCATTGCGAGTTCCACAAGTCCTTTCACGCCTTTCAGCTTGTTCTCTATCCCTGTCCATTTTGTAGTGATCGTCTCCATCTGGCTGATCATGGTCCTCAAGCTGTCGGCATCGACCTTAGCGATATCCTCCCTTAGTTGCACGTTTTCGATTGATGTCATGTAAACGTTGACGAGTGTCGCGAACTGAACAATGGCCTTGTCCACTCCTTCAAGACCTTCTCGGCCACCTGCTGCTGCCCACTCCACGTCATCCTCCGCATCCAAACCACTGAGGACATTGGAAGCTCTTGAGATCCATATTTGAATCTGATCAGCATGACCATTCAAGACCCGGACGGCGGCGGGAGCCGTCGCAATATTCGAAATGCTCGTCTCGAGTACTTCAGCTTGTGGGAGGGGAATGGAGGTCAGTTGGGAGAGCTGGTTGCTGAACGATGCACGCGAGAAAGAGTATATTGAATCAGCACGCTGAGCCCCTCTTGAATTAAAATATGACTGCGAGTTTGAAGAAGAGTGCATCGAAGCAGGCGGGGAATCTTTAGGTGGGGGAGCAGGAGGTACATCATGCGCCTGCTCCTCATGCCGTTTCGTATCGTCGACATATTTCTCAAAATCGGTCCTCGTATCTTCCGTCTTCTCGTTCGGCACAGGCTCTTCGGTTAGCTCTGCATTAGCGCGCGGTGGCGCTGAGGCGGATTCCACTACAGACATCGACGTCGGCGGAGAGTTGCTCTGTGCGTCTAGAACTGGCACGGGCAGTGACGCGGCTAGAATGGGGAGCTCTGGGCCGTCAATGACGGCGTCGGCGTATTCTGATCCTGACCCGGACCTGAGAGCTTCGGAAATTTCTCGTAGAAAATCGTGGTTGGGTAGTTCAAGAGTGTTGGATGCGCTGCGGTGTGGTGTCTGCGTTGTCGGTGGAGATGTGTACGTTGTTCCGTTCCACGCTTGGCCCCTCCGCCTAACCTTGATTGACAGATCCTGGTGTAGACTGTCCAGCTCCTTGATATGAGATTCCGGTATCCGGCCGACTGCAGGGTTGCGAGGCGCACTGGTCACTTTGCTGCCGGGTTCGAGGAGCTTAACCCTCGCCGCGAGGGCGGGCGACAGGCGGCGGAGGAAGATGTTACCGTTGTTCTTTTCCGCGCTGCTGGGTTCTTGAGCCTCGTCTTCGTGAGCGCTGTGTTTGCTGCTTCCAAGACTCCAGAGGGAGGACTTGGATTTCAAGCGGCGGAGAGGGGATGGTCCGTGTTCATTTGGGGAGCCGGCGGGGGGAGGAGATGCCGACAAGACCGACGCGCTGGAGGAGGGCGGTGCGATGTCAGTCGCTGAAGAAGTTGGTTCGCCGACTGTGGCGTGCATGGATAAGACCCTGGGTGGTTTGAAAGAACAGGGTGGTTCAGGTAGGGATGGACAAGGAATGTTTCGTCTCGGTTGGCGAAAAGGGTTGAGATGAGCTCGGATAGTTTGTCAAAGATAGACTCAGGAATTGGATAGCTACATGACCGGGTTTCAACGAGAAGAAAAAGGTAAACGGTATTTAACAAATAACAACGAACATTTGGGCAGCGAACTTAAGACACGAGGGATGAAGTGGCTACATAAAAGGTACCCAGGTACACAGGTACCTCCGTGCCTGCCCGCTTGACTATGGGGCACCAGGTACCCGCGCCTCCCCCTCTGTAATTCAAGGGATCGGCGCCCTGCGGATCCAATATCCTTGGATAAATTCAAGACTCCCTAGCTCATCCACTACGGTTGTCTGTCCTCTCCAATATAGATCTCCTTGAATTCCATCACCTCAAATCACATGGTCAAGCACATTCGACCATAAACGTTCGCGCCGATCTATGAACCTTTGAAGCTCGGCTCGGCGTTCATTTCAAGGGGCCGATCAGCGGCCATGTGCCCTAGCGTCAGTGCGACGGGGGCTGCACAGAACAGTGGACGTGTTTCCTTTGATATGACTATGTATTAGGCGTATGCTCATCTATGCATCTACACTGTAACCATAACCGCCAAGTCCCCAGAAAAGAAAGGAAGAAGTGAAAAGTATAACACTATGCAAGAAAATTCCGGACAGGGCCAGTAATCGGGCCAAAACCAAAACCGGATGCGGAGATGGGCAGAATATTCGGAGACATTTCAGGGGTATCTATAGCCAAGGGCCCGCAGCAGAAAGGAGAACCAAAACGTATAAAAACAAAGACCGAGAATATGCAAATAATGACTGTGGACCTCAAATCAGACCGGCACTCGGCGGTCGGCCTGGATTGGCCGCTTGCCAGTCTCGCACCAGCTCCTCGCGTACCGTCTTGCACCAGGCCAGCAAGGCTGTGTCGAATAGCTTCCAGGCCACTTCGTTACTGCCCTGTACCACCTCCATCACGTCAACTTTGAGTCGGAGCTCCCATCGCAATTCAGCGGCTTTGATCCAGAACCGGAGGTTCTCTGCCTGTCGGTATGGTTTCGCGACATCTGCGTGGTATGTCTTGATTTCGCCAAACGGGTGCTTGGACTTTTTCACGGCAATGTTGTGCAACTGCACCAGAATACGGCCATCCCTGAAACGGGCGAGAAATGCTGTTGGGAGGGAGTCGCTGGGTGAGTCTTCAACTGGCGTCCAGTCTGGCAAAGTATGGCCATCTGGGAACAAACTCCGAAGAAAGGATTCCTCGCGTGCTCGCTCTCGTCCGGTCCAGTCTCCCTGAGCCCAGTCCCAGTTCTCACGCTCCCGAGCCTCTAGGTCTTCCAATGCCCTCTCGCGAACAAGCATTATGCGAACACCGGAAATCCACCCTTTGATCACATCGCGCTCCTCATCCCGAAGTCCTGTGGCAAAGTGTCTCGCAGCCCAGCGCTTCAGGACATCAAGAACATGGAAAAGATCCTTACGAATCTCACGCTCACTTTTGATTGAAGCCAAGCGCTCCGGGCTTTCATGGGTGGTGTAGTAGATCTTGGCTGCTCGGATAGCCATGGTCACGTCATCTAGAATGCACATTCCCTGCGCTTCCTCCTTGGTCTGCGGAGTGGGCACATCATGCGATCCATCATCTTCCATATTCTCCGAGATATCGCTCGGAGAAAGACTGGTCCGAACAGGCTCGCGGGGCGAAGGCTCTGCGCCATTCTCAATTGCCTCGATAATGGCCTCCGCCTTGTCCAATGCCATTTGCAAATCTCGTCGGAGAGAGATCAGATCAGGCGGGGGTGGAATGTGATGTGTCTTGATACTGTAAGTGCTAACCGTGGGAGGTAGCATTACCTCCCCCTCCTCATCCTCCATAGAGTCTACCTCCGCCGACTCCGACATATCCGTCGGACTGTTGACGAGGTCATCAATATGCTGCTCATTTGGTGTAATGAGCACCCGGGGAACATTGTCCTTGTTCTTCTTCTTAAACTCCTTTCCGCGGCCAGATTTCCCATCCAGCAGGCCCGTCCTCGCAAAATAATATTGTAAATGTGCGATACTACCCAGACTCATGACACTGTCTCGATGGCGAGCTGAGTCGGCGAATTCCGCGCCAAGAGCGCGGATGTATCCATGGCGGCGGGACGAAGTTGAGACCGAAGACCGTGCGTCTGCCGAGGTCGCTGAAGATGCGGAGTGGGATGAGACGGAGGAGAAGGTTCGATCTGGCGAGGAGTACGATGAGATCGCTGGTGTGGCAGGAACGGAAGGTGAAGGCGATCCGGAGCGAACGGGGGGAGACAAGTCATTGTCCATAAGTTGCGGCTCCATGGCGTTCTGAAATTGGTGTCGCACCTGTTCAATGGTTCGATGGGGGGATGGCTCGACCGGGATCGGAATGTGTACAAGATTTGAAGACAGGAATGCGGGTGTAGGAAACCACTAGATACAGTAGTCGACAAGAAAAAGCCAGGCGAGACCGTTGGTCGCACGGCCAACGGCGGAACAAAGGCCACGAGGTTTAAATGAAGTCGTTGATCAGCGGCCGAGAAACTTCTTTGGGTCAAAAGGGGCGGACCGAACGGGGAAAGGGGCGGGTCACACACGCTATCTGCAGCAGCCCTAATTATCATGATTGTACTAGCTGTGATAGAATATGACCTCGGCAGTGCAATTGGTTACATAGTCCAATATTGGACTAGTTTATAAGTTACATCTTTTTTCCATTAAATAATGTCAAGCTCGACAATCTTTGCCGATGTGATTCAATTGCCATGTCGGGTTAGCTTTGCCCCGCGTTCCGCGTCCCAAACAAAAGTGTCTTTTGGGCCGCGTTGGCCTGTAAATATGTACAGATGAGATGCGATGTTCCACCACCAACGCCATGAAGGCAAAAAAGGGAAAAATATGAAAAAGCAAGAGTCATTTAAAAGATATCACTCCTCTCCCATCCAGTTCCTCGGAGGTTATCAATGCCTTTGCTCGGATGTTCCTTGGTCGGATCCCGGTACTTGGACTGGTAGGGATTAGGATCCAACGCCTGCTTCAGGTTGCCAAGCGTATGATTGACCTCGCGATGCTTAGCCTCATCTGCACGAACGTACATGAGAAGATCCCGCATGGTGCGTGAGCCCTCCGGCATCTGCCAGTACTGGATTGCAATCTCAGGTGCTTGAAGGGTCTCCCATTCGGGGAGTTTGCCGTCCTCGAGTTCTTGGATGGCGCGGGTGTAGGTGATGACGGCCTCTTCTTCGAGATAACCAACGAAGCGGTGGCAGATGCGAGGTGAAATGAGGTAGGAAATAAAGAAGCCGTTGAAGAAAACGCCTTGAGCGCCCAGCACCATCAGACGCATGAACCAGCCAGGTTCGGCAAGTTTGAGGAAAGTTAGGAGGTGCATGCGTTCATTGAATGCTTCTTCTAGGAGGGTTTCGATCCTAGACATGCTGTCAGATCTTTCGGTTCTTTGATTATTCCAATGGCCGCCGGTACATACCATCCGTTGTCGCGCTTCATCTTGCGGAGACTGCGCAAGTGGCGAAGCATACCGCCGACCATACCCGGTACGCCTGCCACGCTCTCTAGGAAGACAAAACGGGCCATCCATTTATTTTCAGTCATCTTGAATCTCTCCGGTGTATGCTCGCCCGGCTCGGTGTGTCGGTAGCCGGTTGCGAAGTCCATGCCCCATCGAAAGACCCGGACGGTACCGAGAGCGACCCAGTCTGACCAATTCGTTGCCTCACGGTGTGCGATTTGAATGCTCTTCATTTCTGACTCGGTGTAACTGGACTCGGGTTAGCAAGACAACTAGCAAGGCATGAGCCGGTGAGGCTTACACTGGATGAACCCAGGCCGATTCGACTTCTTTCACGCCTGGCTCTTTAGGAGGAGGGAAAAACTCTGTGATCTGGTTCTGAGGTGTTGACGAGATGGAGCGCTTTGATGTGCAGGTGAAAAATGCCGGATTCCTGTTTGCTCGCGCTGAGCCATTGATGCCCTTGACGGCGACAGCCGAGTAGGCTCGAACAGCCAGGTGAAAGTATGCGGTGGGACGAGCAGCAACCCGTAAGGGTGCTGCAGTTGATACTGATATAAAGCTCATGGTGTAAGCTAGAAGTATAATCAGCTTTTTCTTTCAGTTGTGTCTGGTGAATATTAGAGTAAATGGTAGAAGGAAGAGAGAATAGACAGCGACCCGAAAGTACGTTTTATAGGTCCGACCCAGTCTATGGTTTTCGTCCTCACCCTTCAAATCCCGATCAGAGTCAGCCGAAGAAAAAAGAATTAACAAATAAAAAAAATTCTCGATTCCTTGAAACCAGATTCCCATAATTAACAGATGTACCTGAATGATGACATTCCTAGTCTGTCATTGGTCTGACGGTAATTTACAGTGTGCAACGGACTCCACTCCACCGCATTCCCGTTTTGCGGCTCCGATGCAATCACATCGGATCCGATGGTCAGTCGATGATCGTCATACAGACTAAGTGAGGACAAGAAGCATCCCTTAAACCCTACCCATTATCATCATAGTTTGCCCTCCATTTGGCCCCTGCCCTGAACCCGTCACCCGATTACCGTCATTTCGGGCGCCAGCTGAGCAGGTGACTTCGGGCGTAGCCGGGTTGAGTGTAAGCAAAGCCCGTTTCGGTGTCCTGAGTCACCGACTCCGAGAATTTATCGGCCTCAAATTCACTCTCGGGATCTATATACTTCACCGGGACCCTTGCAGAATTTTTTTAGATCTCTCAAATGTAGTCCGTGTGTCTTTTGTTCAAAATGCACGCTGTAAAATTTCTGCATTGTCTATCTTGATGGTCAATTTAAACTTATTCATTGTAATTACATAGTTACATGGCTTCGTCTTCCTGACTGTGTCTGCTGTTGCTTTTTCCTTTCCTTCGCCTCCGCGTCAGCCTGCTTCCACGAGCCTTCATAATGGTGCGTGACAAGAGCATCTCCCTGGTCCTTCGGGAATCCATTCTGCGCCGCAGCAAAGGAAACCCCAGGCATGATCAGAACATCGCCAACAAGCTTCGGGTGCTTGATCCCCGCAAAATCACGATCATCGACTTCTCTGCCCAACAACTGCTTGAGACCTTCCAGGATTGAAATTGTCATGATCTTGGGCCCAGTGACATTGACCACATCTGAAAGCATCTCCAGCGTGATCCCCGAAATGGAAACGTTGTTGTCGTTGGCGATCTTCTTCAATGTGTTGACCACCGAGTCGACGATGACTTGGAGATTGCGAGATGATGGCTGTGCCGAGAACACCCAGTTGCAGAACTGGGAAGCGACTTCTGTTCCGGGTCCTCGCGTCTCAAAGTCGAATTCTAGTCCGACGATCATGTCGATGTGCTGGCCTTTGTACTCCGCCGGTACCCATTCAGCGGAAGGTTTCTCAGACGAGACATCCAGGTCGCTCCAGTATCCACCCTTGGCGAGAATGATTAGATAGCGGAAGAGATCCGCCCGTAAGATTGGGATTGAGAGGCCTTCGTAGACTTGGACGATATCGGGCCGCGTCTGCTGGTAGTATGCTCGAACGAATGCCTCGGCCGAACGATCGGTCAGCAGCTCATGGCGGAAAGAGGGATTTTTGTCTGTCCAGCTGTTGATGTATGCTCGCTGCTGTTCCGAAATGCTATCGGTTTTGGCCGAGTGCCAAACCTTGTCTGGAACCCCGTTGATTGCTGTATTCGTGATAGAGTAACTCTTAGGGTCACTGCTTAAAGGACCCTTTGGAGGAGTGTGGGGTATTGAGCCCGCGCTACCGGTCGCAGATGTTTGTAATGAAGTCTTGGAGCTGGGGGACAACGTATGTAACGGTTTCCAGCCCAGATAAAAAGAGTAAACGAGAGTGAGAGAAATAAAAAGAACGACGACTACGCGCACGGAGCGCGAACTCTTCAAGTTGGAGACCGAGAACATCGTGCGGGCCCCAAAGGGCAAGTCAATCAATTCTCGAGGGTGAGCGGAAACTGAATACAAAGAGGAATATCACAATGGGCTGCTGATGATTATAGGAGGTGAGGGTGAATCCTTTCAAGATAGGCGGCCTAAACAAATCAGTGAATCCTGGAAATCAGAACGGGTCCACGTCAGCGCGCTGAACCCCTGGTGTATTATAAGATCTCCAGACCCTGGTGGGTTCGTTGCGTTCGGCGTGCGCTCAGCACGTTACTTGATTTGTTAGAGCGTCGCGGGTATCTAAACCCGTTGATTGGAGCTCAGACCATGGGCCCTATCTAGTCAGCCTCAGCCTGAGCCCCTAAAACTTCGCCTCATTATAATATTCGTGTGCGTTTACTCTTACTCGAATTGGTTAATTCTCTTGCTTGCTTGCCAATACGGATGCCGTCCCCTCTTTCTTCTACTATGAATTCTGATTTTCTGTAGGTCGGTCTTGTCGTCTCGATGGATTTGACTTCATTCGCACCGTTTTTCGCATTTTTGTGCAGCTCAAGGACTTTCTTTGGCCCTACGAGGTAACAATAGCCAGACAATTGCGGTGGAAATTGGGAACGATAATGGCCCTTATTTTATCGATTAGAGCACAGGCACAGTAATGAGTTAATATACCACAATTCTAAAAAACATCCAAAAGAGCTACTTTGAGTCGATCGTGTCCAGCCCGAATATTGTTAGGTCCTCTCACTTAGGATACATCTAGGGACTATGCGCATAGCTACTCATCCATAGTTCATTTCAGTTGTGGTTGCTTTAAGGTAGCATTGCATAGCGTTGATGGTACCTGTAGAGAAACAGCCCCACGGCGGGGCGGGGCTGCTCGACGGCGCGTATGTAGCCGATCAGCGTCGAGCCACAGTCCGTGCTAGCCACAAGTAGATGACGAGAAAACACATACATATTTAAACCATTGAGCCTCAAGTGAGCCCACGGGTTGAGCGCTGCTCGAATTTGCTTAGACTGGACAATAGTAGTGGGACTAGACAAAGATCTCTGGGCGAAACTTGGACAAAAAGTCGAAGGTTCACGAGGCGTATAAGCATAATGACATTGTCGTTATATCAAAGTAGTACACAGCCCAACTATTTCATTCAACCATTTGCGTCGCAGACAATTCAAGATTCAAGATCCTGAATGGAACATAGATTCGCCCGTTCTCAGTACCTCGAAAGAGTCCTCACGCTCATGGGGTTCCATGTTCTTCTTCTCCACCTTGACCACGTGCGACATTCGTGGTCCTTTGTCAATCTCTTGTAGGAATTTCTTCATAGCAGCTTGGTCACCTTGGACCTCGCCCTCGACCTGTGCCGTTCGTCAATGATTGTACGTAGACACTATCTAAAGGCAAGATAAGTCCGACTTACCCTTCCGCAGGTCGTGTTCCTACACCATCCTTTCAACTTCTGTCTGACTGCGGCTTTTTGCGTAAAATCCCTATATATAATCAAGGTTGGCCCTGGTCAGTTCTTCGTTGAACTTGATATGACATCATCGGTCGGATCGAGAATGAGCTCCTACCGGAAGCCGACACCTAAAGACCAGTGTTAGCGGCGGAGAGCTCGAAGGAATTCAAAGACAAGGCTCTGATTTGAAATGCTCTCGGGTGTTTGGTCTTACCTTGCACTGAGCCGGAAACACTAAACAAGATCTGGACGAGGTCAGCCATCCGAGATGTGGGGTAATATATAGCCTCTCAACGAGGAAAATCAATGCAAATCAGGCCTCGTATGAGATAGCCGTGCCCGAGTAAATATGCAGAAACTCACACGCTCGATTGCCATGCTGTATTGTTCAGAGAAACTGAAGGTCGTAGATGTTTAGAAGTGAGATCCAATAATCGTGGATATGAACTCGCCACTTTGAGTGGCCAATGCATTGCTGAGCTAATCCTTGTTTACGTCTTCCCAAATATCTCCCGGAGGTAACGTTCTAAGGATTCGTATATCTTAAAGTCTACAAGGATGCTGCCAATACCCGGGGTCCTTTCTCCCACCCCAAATTCACATTCTGAAGATGCTTCGGCTGGCCGCGCCCGAGTGCCATATCTGGTAAACTTGTCCCGATTCTCATCTAAGATTGAATCCTCTGTCCAATTATTTTGACAACAACCAATCAATTGGTTGTGTAGTGTAATGGTCATCACTGCGGATTCTGATTCCGCCGATCCCGGTTCGATCCCGGGCACGACCTTTCAAGCTTTATTTTTTATTGAGGTTCAATTTTTTGTTATTGGCTCCACTTCTCCATCAACCGAGAAAGCCCACTTTCCTTGTAACCGAAAGACGTCACATAGCGACTTCAAGGGAGTTCCGTTAATGTCTTAGGATCTCTTATATTGACATCAAATCTTCCCTTTTCCGTCTCAGGTTTGTTATGACTGATATCACAGCAAAATCACGGTCTTTGGGGGCTCTCGACCATAAATAGGCAGGAAGATGCATTTTCAAATAGAGAAGAGACTGCTGCAGGATGGAGAGATCGCTAGAACGGAATGACATTTATTTTGGAAACAATGACTTATAACTGAACAACGTCTTGAACTTGGTCACCAACAGGAAAAGACTGAAGGAATCAACTGCAAGCACCGACCTTGGAATATTCTTTTGACATGGGCGCAGGGATGGAACGGATCCCTGTGTTCCCCACACCCTTAAGAGAAACCAGCCGAGAACATGAACTACATGGAGACGCTAAATATTTTAGGGTGATTGATTTGATGCTGGAGTTTAGTAGGTAACGCCCTGACGCCGCTACTGTAACTCGATACACAAAGAGACGTTGAAAGTGCAATTATAAAGATTAACAGGTAAGTGACTTAATATAAGAGATATAACCAAAGAGGAATAAATCATTCATCCACGTCGCGAGGTTCGTTTTCCTTCCAATATTTTTCATACTCCTCCGCTGTTTGACTTGGCACGATCTCATACTGAGTGAGAGGCGCCAAAGGAATACCCATCTGCTCATATTTCTCCAGACGCTTCTGGGTGACCTCCCTGGTCTTGTTGACGCTGTAAACCTTGATACGATGAGCCGAAGAAGTGACATGAAGACCCCAGTTCCAGGCTGCGCGGACATTCAGTGGCTGTGTGTTAAGAGAGTTGTCCCAGCATCGGCAGACAATCTCAATCCAACCTTCCACATCGCAAGGCAGATCGTACTCCCATGTCCGCCAGGTCCATTTGCCCTTCTTCGACAACTTCTCGGGCGGCACTGCATACCACGTGAAACCTCCATCGGCCGACAGCTCAACACGCTCGGGCCAGCGTCCACCACCGGAATAAGCCCAGCCCTTGCAGCGGATCTTGCCCGCATGAATGATGGCTTGCTTGGTCCATGGTGACATGATCGCTGAGCTGACGGGCATCTCTTGGATCTGAATGCCGTCGGTCGGACGCTGGTTGTACTTGCCAATTTGTTGGTTGAAATATAGGTATTCTCTCGCCTGAACGGGTGCGCGCGAAGGATGCTCAATGGCCTTAATGCGGTAAAGCCACTTAACGCTACGAGCACCAATATATCCAAGAACAACGACTCGAAGAGGGTAGCCGTGGATCTTGGGCAAGGGCTCGCCATTCATCTCCCAAGCCAGAATGACCTCGTTAGCTTTGACCTTCGACCAAGGCACGCTGACAACATAGTTGCCAACTTCCAAATCCTTGACGTAGGTTTCAGCACCGTACAACTCAAGGTGCTTCGCCGGCTTGATCAGACCACCGCAATCTTTGATCAATTTCTTCAAGCTGATGCCGACATATCGCGCGGTGCCAATGGCACCCTCAGCCCAGGGAGCCTGAGGGACCTCGTCGCCTTGACCACCATAGAGAGCAATCTGCTCAATACGACGGGTTCCAGAGCACTGGATGGTAGCAGTCGTCTCCATACGAGGAAACTTGCTCTCATCCATAATATCATCCAGAGTATATTTCTTCGGATGTGAGACGAGTCCATCGAGGGATAATTCAAACTTATCCTTTTCGATATAAGGGATACCACCGTGGTTCCGAACGAAATGGAGAGGATTTGGTGTGATTGCTTTGGAGGTAACCAGGCGTTTGGGAGGCTCTCCGTTGTAAGGAAACTGAAGAAGATGAAGCATATCGGGATGCTTCTCACGCAGCACCGTCCGCCAGGAGTCATCGGCAACAGTGGTCATCTCTCCACCAATGGCCGCATGCCAGGCCTTGAAATCATCACCTGGGAGCACAGGATTGGTTGGAGGAATAGGACCAAACATGAAATCGGGGCAGCCTGGGAAGGTCTGAGAGGTCAGGATCTTGTGGGCCTTGTCCTTCTTCTCAGGATAATTTTCCCACTCGACATACCTATAAGTAGAAACAACAGTCTTTTAGTTTCAGGGCCATAAGAATAAAGCTTTCCTGGGAAGGAATCAAATACCCTTTCCAGCCTGGACGCTCGCGCGCGAACAGTTTCTCGCGATCGCCAACTGAGCGAATCGCCTCTTCATCCTTCGTCAACTTGGTCGGGTTGGGCGGATACAGTTTAATAGTATCGCTGCCACTCTGGTCGAGGATAGGCAGCTTGTGGCCGGCCATACCCTGCTCAATCATCCACTCATCAGGACGATTGGTGGTGTCCTTTTCCATGCTGATCTCCATGGTGCTTGAAGTGTCAAAAAGTAGGAAAGGGTAAGAAGTAAGGTAGAAAGAGTTGACAGGTTGATGAATTTGCAGGTGGATCTTTGCTGGTTAAAAAACCAAAAGACAGCAGCTGTCATCCGCTTCTTATAGACCTATTTTCCTGGAGTACAATGTGGGTGAAGTAGTCGGATGCGGGCAATCATCCATGGCACATTCCTCGAAGCTCTCCCTTGTTTCCTGGCCCCGCCGAAACTGTTCCACAAAGGAGCTTTCAGCCGGGGATCTATCAAATCAGGACCGGATTTGGCCGGATCAAGTCATGATATGATCCTTGTCTGGGTATCAGGCCAATGTTGATATGACCTCACGACTCTGCCGAGCCGACTGGGCCGAGTGGCGTCTGAGCTATCAACTCCAACGGTCCTAATCTAGACTAGCAATTGCATTGGTCCTAATCCAAACTAAGAATAGAAAGAGCTCAATCACAGACGCAAAGATCAGTCTAGCTCATTAGGTGAGGAAGATAAGAAACAAATTGCAGCTACCATATTGGCGTTGATATGATGCGTCCAGGGTGTGCTGTTCGGCAATGGGTTCCGGCGCCGGATCGGTGGAGACGGTAAACCAATTACTTCAAGCAGCGTGCTGCAATTCCAATGCGGAGAATAATAGAACAATTGAGGCAGAACAAAGGTTAAAAGTGAGCTCCTTTGTTGACGTCTTCTCCAATGCCGCATTCAGTACCAATTCAAGTCCGTGCTTTAGAGTTGGACCCTTCAGGAATGTTAGGGGCGAATTCCCCGACATTCCTCTCGGTGGCGGACCAGCGTAAGCTTGAACCTCCTTTACTCTATTGGCTGTTTGTTGTTCCTGATAAGGATAGTATTGCGGGATTAGGCGGTCTTCCCTCCCGATTGGGCTAAGCCGGAATGCACGACGAGCTGACTTGCTTCCAGGCGAGTATTATTCGACGTTTCGGTCTCCTGAGACAACCAGCCCCTCTATGAGATGTAATCTAGTCCTTGTCTGGCAGACCAAGGCGTCGTGCGCTCACGCATCGGAGAAATGATGGAAAGCATGATAAAAATAGTACTCATTGGGTCCTGGAAATCCCCTTCGAGAGCTTTCATTATCGTTGTATTTCAACACCCGCTTCGTCTCCGTGTCTTTTGGCAAACCTTGGTACTTATAACTCCAGCCTAGAAACCTGAAATTAGTCCTCGGTCATGAAGCCATCGAGTCTGAAAGAAGCATCCAAGGCAAGTCGTGCTCTCGGTCCAAGAGGCGTCAGATCCCATGGATTAGCTTAGCGGCGCAACTTTGAATACTACCCATCGTTCTCGTTCTGCCAACACGCTTGCCTCAATTCCCAATCACCGCTGCAGAATATCTGCAGCTAAATCGCAAGTCTTGATGTCAACGGGCCCGAGCGAGGGTGGGGGTGAATGCCGCGGCTTAAGCTTTCACACACGTTTGAGGGAACCAAGCTCCACACCTCCAGGTGAGTATACAATGGGATGGTTCTTTCAACCCTTGGCAGTAAGCCACCTCAACTAACCTCCAACTGAGCCGTTCAGTGCGTCCAATAGAAACGACTTATATCGTTCATAGATGTAATCTAGCTCCCGAGCGTGCTCCCACGCCGTGTATGCAGGACTTGGACCGTGTAAAGTCAAAAAGTCTTCGCGATCATCACCCTATTAGCCAAACCTTCACCACCCGTACGCCAGGAACTGTCATACATTGTGGCACCCCCGCACCCCCAATAAATTTGTTGATAAGCCGTACTGTCTCCCAGGGCGTAGGACTTTTTGGTCATATTTTTCTTGCAAAAAGTTTCCAACTTTGATCGAAAATAACGCCATGACAATTCAAAGCGCATTCACCGTGCTGCTAGCGCTATCCCTGGTGGATATGGGCAATGCAGAGAGAATACTCGGCGCATATATCTTCCAACGCCATGGTGACCGTACTGCCAAAGCCCTCGCGCCAACCAAGTTGACCGACCTCGGCTATACTGAAGAGTACATGAGTGGCAGCTTTTTCAACAACCGATATATCTCTTCCAGTTCCGCGTTCCAAATCGAGGGAATTAGCACAGAGATAGTGAGCCTGTCTCAAATCACAGCCAGCGCTCCACAAGACACTGTCATCCAAAACTCAGGCCAGGCCTTCCTGCAAGGTCTCTACCCGCCGATCGGTACAGCCGCAAATGAGACCCTTCGCAATGGGTCCACGGTCCAGTCTCCCTTGAACGGCTACCAGTTGATCCCCATGTCAGACGTTCAGTCTGGCAGCGGCTCCGAGGACAACACATGGCTCCAGAGCACATCATCCTGCTCCAAAGCCGAAGTGAGCAGCAACAACTATCTGTTCTCAAACTCATACAAGGATCTGTTGAAGTCCACGGAAACAATGTACCAGTCTCTCTCTCCCTACGTTAGCAGTATCATCCCTTCGGATCAGTTGAGCTTCAAAAACGCATACACCATCTGGGACCTTCTCAACGTGGCATCTATCCATAACGGAACTGGCACAGCTCTTCCGTCAAGCCAGGAGATGAAGAACCTTCTAGTCCTGGCCAATAACCATGAATATAACCTCGCATACAGCAGCAATGACACCATCCGCGCTGTGGCGGGTATGACGCTGGCCGGTCAAGTAGTCACTGCTCTGAACAAGACAATTACATCCGGTGGTAAATCCAAGCTGAACATTCAATTCGGTGCGTACTCGACTTTTTTGTCCTATTTCGGTCTTGCAGGACTCGGTGCAGAGAATGTGAATTTTACTGGCATGCCTGACTATGCTTCTTCAATGACATGGGAGCTTGTGACGAACGCCTCTGGATCGGGCATGCCTTCCGAGTCCGATATCAGTGTACGCTTCATGTTCCATAATGGAACAAGTATCACTGGGTCGACCCAGCTGCAGGCCTATCCACTATATAATCTGACTGCGACCACCCTTCCATGGACACAATTTGTCCACGATACAAACCAATTTGCGATTTCCACTCAGTCGCAATGGTGCCAGTCCTGCGGGAATACTACCGGTATCTGCAGCTCTAGTGCAAATGAGAGCTCAGATGGCTCCTCGTCTTCCTCGTCTTCCTCGTCTTCCTCTGGTGGAATGAGTCTTGCGGTTGCGGGTGTTATTGGTGCGATGGTAACTCTGGGCGTTCTTGCGGGCTTTACAGCACTCGTTATGATTGTATTCGGTCTACGCTTTGTACGGAAGAGCACACTTGCGGCATTCTCCAGAGGCTCAGGCTCTGACGCCTCTATGGCAGCACCAGCTTTCAAAAGACCATCTGTCTGATTGCCATCTGGAGACTTGCAAATTTTGCTCATTACATGATTTGATTACCTCTGTCTTGCTTTTTGGTTCAATAATGCCACTGCGGCCTAAACAGTATGCCCCAATCCGAAATCAAGTAGTCCAAATGTAGGTTTCCAAACACCAAATATACTTGATGGACCCTGAAGTGGAAGTGTATGAATAGCCGCAATATTGGCGGGCGGTGATTGGCAGAGTGGCGATCAGCTTGCCTCGGCCCCTGATCGGATCCTCGACCCTGTGTAAACACCTCCATCTCTCCTCACGCGCCATGTCATTGCGGTAAAATGCCGTCCATTATTTCCTGGTTACGGCAGATATACTCGCTTGATACCCTCGACACTCGCTTCACGACCTCAGCAACTACCCCTGCCACGGACACGCGACCTCCGCCCGCTAAAGATGCCCGCGCCAACGCCATTGCCCAAAATGCTCCGGCATCACTCTGGCGCACGCCCGAATTCTTCGTCTACTACCTCTTCTTCATTACCCTCGTTCCTTTGATGTTCAAGACCGTCATCGACGCCTCCAAGGGTGCGTGATCTCTGCACTAAAACACGGAAGCACCGAATACTGATCGAGGATCTGCAAACCAGATGACCACCCCATCTACCCTAC
This sequence comes from Penicillium atrosanguineum, assembly GCF_028827265.1. Lineage (NCBI taxonomy): Eukaryota > Fungi > Ascomycota > Eurotiomycetes > Eurotiales > Aspergillaceae > Penicillium > Penicillium atrosanguineum. Next base: position 1,638,342 of record NW_026623139.1, on the reverse strand, counting down.
ATACTCAAACCTTTTATCACCGGGATGGATTCCTGGCCGTCAAGTCGTGAGTCTTTGCCTTCAATACTGCGCTGTGAAGCGCCATTGGCTAAACCTGCCTCAATAAATAGGACAACTCCGATGCGCAATACGCCAGCTTCCGCGACAACATTCCATATCTTGCCCTCCTTCTCATCGCCCATCCTGTGGCTCGTCGCATCTACCAATCGTTCATGAGCCGTAAAGATGTGGCACCCAAATCTTCCAAACCCTCCGTGGTCGCCGCCGGAGACGCACACCTCGAACAACGGATGCGCTTCGACTTTGGATTTGGCCTGGTTTTCATCACAGCCCTCCATGGAGCTTCGGCCCTCAAGGTAATTGCGATTTTGTTCCTCAATTACAAAATTGCCAAAAACCCCCCCGGAACTACGTCCCCGCCGCGACTTACACATTCAACATTTGCATATTGTTCGCCAACGAATTGCTTGGCGGATACCCGCTCGAACGTATTGCCTTGTTCTTCGCACCAGGCTCAGGCACACCGGGAGAGAAGGGATCGATGCTGGTCCACTGGGCGCAGTCATTGGATAGCCTGGGAGGAATCATGCCGCGATGGGAGGTCCTCTTCAAAGTCACCGTGCTACGGCTGATCAGCTTCAACATGGACTACCATTGGAGTGCTGACCACCTCGCGACGAGCCCCATTGAAGTATGCTTCCCCATTTCACCTGACATGCTTGTCTCGTCTCGACTCCCAACTGACTGAAATTTATAAGAAGAAACAACTAGACCCCGCGGCCCTTTCAGATAGAGATCGTGTCAAGATCCCCGCCGAACCTGCTGCGTATAACATGCGCAACTACATCGCCTACGTGCTCTATTCACCACTCTACCTGGCGGGACCCATCTTGACCTTCAATGACTATGTCTCGCAGCAAAGATACACTGCGCCGTCATTGACACGCACCCGCACCATCCTCTACGGAGTCCGATTCCTTCTTACCCTGCTCTGCATGGAGCTAATCCTCCACTACATCTACGCAGTGGCCATCTCGAAAGCTTCACCGGACTGGTCACTCTTCACATCCGGTCAGCTTAGCATGCTCGCCTACTTTAACCTGCACATCATCTGGCTGAAGCTCCTCATCCCCTGGCGCTTCTTCCGTTTCTGGGCTCTTCTCGACGGAATTGACCCGCCCGAGAACATGGTCCGCTGCATGTCCAATAATTATTCCGCCCTCGCTTTCTGGCGCGGTTGGCACCGTTCCTACAATCGCTGGATCGTCCGGTACGTCTATGTACCCTTGGGCGGAGCTGGACGGCGGCCCGCCGCAGGAAAGCCAGGACCTGCACCATCAGGCTTCTGGGTCAAGTTCCAGCAGATCCGCAACTTCATGCTTGTGTTCACCTTTGTTGCGCTTTGGCATGATATCAACCTCCGCCTGCTTATGTGGGGTTGGCTCGTCACCCTCTTCGTTCTTCCAGAGGTTCTTGGCGGTATGTTCTTCCCTGCCCATCGCTGGCGTTCTCGCCCAACCGCATATCGCGTCCTGAGTGGTATTGGCTCCGTGGCCAATGTGCTCATGATGATGATAGCGAACCTGGTTGGATTCGCGCTCGGTCTGGACGGACTGAAGGACCTTCTTGCGAGTCTGACGGGCTCATATGCTGGCGTCGCATATATGATTTCGTGCTGCGTTGTTCTTTTCGTTGGTGTTCAGGTCATGTTTGAGATTCGAGAGGAGGAACTACGCATGGGAATCAACTTGAAATGTTGATTCGATCTCCGTTGCCGAGACAAAATGTGCGCATTGCAGTTCTCATAGTTATCCAACCTCAAAATGATAAAGAAAATCCAATTTACGCCAAAATGCCCTCCAAGGGCCCGTAGGATCACTCTGTCTTGGTCTCGAGTCACGTTTCCTCAACCTGGCTTCATTTTGGTAAGTCAAAGTTGTGCCAGTGAGCTCAATGAGAGGGCTGTTGCCTTTGATATTCTATCACAGGGGACCTATCTTCCCCTTCTGTAGGATGAAAGAAGAAAAGCATGGCAAAGAAGTGGTTGCCACACAAAGGCTATGGGTTGCATACCGAGACTTATCATTGTGTTGATTCACAAAGAGGCTGCTTCAACTAATTGTATACCCCGCGGTAGACGGCCTCGAGAAATACTTTAAAGAACGACCAAGTCCCAGCTATGAAAGACAACCCCATCACAACCAGCGGCCATTACAGAAAAAGCCAGTTCACTCTTCTGCTCCGAATATTATCCCTCGCTTTACCTTTTACATTGACCTCCCCCAGGACTGTCCCACGGGCAGCACAGATCATAATGTTGCACATTGACCGGGATTATGTCGACATCTACTGGATCAACTGCAAACAATCCACCAACGGCAACACCCACCGAATAATCGGCCTGTTCAACCCAGGCGCAGATCGAGGCGCCTGGTACCACTGCCAAGGAAGTCCCGGGGCCCGCGAGCCTACATATGATTATGAAAAGAGACTCGACAGCTGGTCATTCGAAAGCAAGCAACTTATTTCCCGCATTCCGACAACAGTTGTCAATGAAGTCGTACAACAAGCCGAATCCATCCCACCTCAGGACTGTGGAACCTGGGCCATGTACTTGATTCTTAGGCTCGAGTGGGAGGGGTTGGTTCCTGTCGGGAATTATGAGAAGTTGAAGAATAGTTATGGCTGCCTTCACAATGATGAAGATCTTGGGCCAGGTGCTATGAAGCCTTCGCCTCCGCCACTTCTACTGCCTCTGCCAGCTCCAGCTCCCCGGGGTCGTCTGCCTCGGCGGACTCTGATGCCTCAGCAGACTCCGATGCCTCAGCAGACTATGAGGCTTCAACGGGGTTGGGAGGATGAGCATCATGGCTATCAGATTCCTTATGATTCGAAGGTTGAGAACTGGCTTCGGCGTATTTAAAGAGACGACGTATCTAAAGAAAAATCCTTGCATCACTTGATGCGTCCCATCATTTGGATTATTGTAAGCGATGGGGATATCAAAGAATAGCTCGGCTACCTGGGGGTTCCCTACGTTTGGAGGACTCTTTTCGCTGTATTAAACCCCCGTTTTTTTCTTTCTCTTGAGAACTTCATGAAGTATGTTCTTTTAGCATCATTCATTCTTGTCTTTAACTAGTCATAAATTCAAACCCGTGCACTCCTTCTCTTCCAATCCTCCGTTAATTTCAGCAATTACTCCTGATCAAAAGGATCCGAACACTTGCATAGGCTTGAAATGCCTAACTAAGCACATCGTAGATGAATCCTTTACCCGGATTGAAGGTGGAGATAAGTGAGATAATATTCACATTTGAATTAAGTATTCTACAGATTTTGCCATTAGAGTCATGCAGTCATAAGAAGAGAACAGAGCCGAAGCCCGTCTCGGTAGTATACAAGCGAGCATCCACCCCAGCTCTAGAAGAACGCCCCGCACCGGGATTCCTCATGAACTCGATAACAATCAAGTCCACACGTCCGCAGATGACAGCTCTTGCACCGAATCTTGCCCCAGTATCCACACATGCAGCAGAATGCCCGCGGAGGCCGAGCGGAAATCGGAGGTCCCGTGCGCGACGCGTTGTAGGATAGAGGCGGTTCGGCGAGGAGCCGCTGCATGATTCGCTCAGATGGCATTGTTGGTGCGTATGAGCGTAGTAGGGGATCGTTATCATACTCGGTCTTGATGAGTTTCGGCTTTGGTCCATCATCATCCTCGGCTTCAGCGTCTGTCGTCTCGGGTTGGGAGGGTGCAGGCGTGGGGGTTGAGGTAGCAGTCACTGTACCGGCCGTGCGCTTCTTCGATACCGGCGTCGTAGCTGGCGTTGAACTTCGTCTCGCTACAGCTACAGCTCTGCTCTTGGCTGCCGCCGCGGCCATATTTCCACCTCCCACTGTTGCACTAACACCACCTCCTCCAGCAGCGATCGCAGCCTCCTCATCGTCAAGGTAATTCCTGAACGTCTTCTGGGATTGTAGGATGCGGCGCACGTTTGAGGTCGTCTTTGCTCGCGTGCCGCGCGAACCAGCCTCCTTCGCTTGCTTGACAGGGATAGATATTTGTACATCGCGTTGGTTCTCACGATCCAGCTCGGCGAGGTGGCGGACGATGGCATTCGCTCGTCGCGAGGAGATGTCGCCGCCTTTGCCGGCGTGGCGGATGCCGCGTTTGCGGCCTAGTGTCGGGGCCATCGCGGCTTTTGAGGGGTCGAAGCCCCGGTCGGCCACGTAGGTCCAGCCGGGTTGGGCTGCTGCACCGGAGTCAGGGAGGAGTTCGACGCGGAACATGGCTGGATTGGATGTGTAGAGGTGGCCGAGGATGGAATGCGAAAGTTGTTGATAAGTGACGGTGTTTGTCCTGTTTGCACTGACAGGGAGCTTCTAAGCTTGGCAGAATGGGCATCATGTGATTTCAGGAACAAGGAGAGTATCAAACTGTTTTTTATTGACTTTTGGTCCTTAAGCTTATGTGTATATATAAATCCACTTGACAGATTTCAGTAGTCAAAAGTTGCCAATGTCAGACTGGTTCGCCAGCAAAGGAAAGGCCCCTAACACCTCCGATGAAAGAATAAAGAATAAGTACAATAAGAGAACAAATGAAATGGTAGTGACAGTCATTTCTTCTGCAGGCCATTGACCTTGCTCTCCAGTTCGGTGATGTATGATTGGAGTTTCATGGTAGCTGTTTGAAGGGCCTGTTCACACGATGATCTCTCCCCGGGAACTCCGGAGAGAGAACATCCAGCAGTTAGCTTCCAAGCAACGAGATACAACGTGCAAAGTAATAGAGAGACATACGCCAATGTCATCAGACAGCATTTCATTGGCGACACGGTAGTCACCAAGGATGTAATAATAGACCGACGCGCCGGCAATAACGGCGCCAGTGAGGAAGCCGAAGACACTGCAAAGAGTTAGAATTCTCACGTATAAATAGATAATAAACAGCAGATCAAAGTGTAAGAGATCGCAGAAAGATCGGTACACACCCTCCTCTAAAAGCCCCTACGGGCTTTCGGGCAGGCAGAGCTGCGGCCTCCCAGCGGGGACGGGAGACTGAGAAAGGCCGGGTGACGACGCGTCGCGGTAAAAAGACCTTTGGACGGGCGATCATGGTGGCGGGAGATCTGGGAATATCAGAAAATGAGACCAAACTCGAAATCCGAAAAGGTCTTACAGTTTTGTAGATGCGCAGTGGCGGGCGGCGTGAATGGGGGAAAGTGACGTTGCCAGACGCGGAGGTCCGGGGTTCCGGGCGGCGTGGGACTTGCTTTGCGATACCGCAATCCTGACTCGTCCATCCCCAACAATGAACTATAGTCTAAAACATTTATCCGCTATGCAGGGGATTTCCTGGAACTGCATCAGATAATACGCCCAAGTCGATTATCTGCCAAAATTCTAATTCTATACGAGTCGGCGCTGACAGGGATAGGAAGATAAATTGATGTTAAAACTACATAAGGTATGGTTCCACCAGAATCGCTATATGGCTTCAATTCGCCATCGTGCTCTCATTGAATAGATCCGCGAGCAGGTCATCCCGGCACACGCCCAGATCCACACTTTCCATTCCATAGGTGCTCTCAAACACGTAGATACTCAACCGGTCAAAGAACGGTCGCAGGACCCGTTCAACGATCTCGTCCTTGGCCGTTTCTCGGATTCGGTCGGAGGTAAGCCACGGCCGTTTGAGGCCGCTGCGTGTTACGGGTTCGGCATGCTCGTGTGTCATGGCCGGCGAGAGAACGCTGCGTGGTCCGAAGCTTTGGGAGATTTCGTCGGCAAGGGCGATGGGTTCCCAGCGGTTGGGTGGGTACACTGCATCGATTGTATCCGTGACGAAGAGCCATTCCAGGAGTTGGAAGTCGTCTGGTGCGATCACTAGCAATGTGTCGAGCAGCTTGCATGCCTGTAACAATGAATACGGGCTGTAGATCTCGGACTGAGAACCTCGTGGAACAGCTGATATAGCTTCCTGCAGCTCCATATTGATCAATGGCCAGAATGACGCCATGGTGGAAGTAGAAGTCTTGAGGGCGAGCGCTCGTAAAACCATGAAGATCTCAGCACGCGTCGCAGATGATGGTGATGAAGAGCTAGTTGCAGCTAGGAGATCCTCCAGCTTTTGGAGTAGACCTGGCAGCTCGCCCACAAAGTAGTCCTCATTGGCGGAAAGAAGAAGCAGGGCGATGCGGCGAAGGTTGAGTTGTGCCTTGCGATCTGCTTCTAGCCGCGCTGCGGAGGCTCCAACACCAAACATGATTCCAGCTGCGCTTGGCGGCGGAAGTCGACCCAACAACTCAGCCAAACGCTCCTTGTCGGCGAGAACCCACTGCCGCAGAAGATCCATCCAAGTGGCCTTGATCAATTCCACTTGCAGGCCGAAGAAACGCGGGTCGTTGAAAGCATCTGCTATATCCTTCTTCCACACCTTTGCTGCTGCGGGCACCTTGGCCATCTGCTGTAAAAGAACCATGACGTTGCGATTGAGGTTGTTGGGGAACAGACGGGAGCGAATGAGAGGGCCGATCACGTTGGTCGACACTCCGCTGATGGCCGTATTGATGCGGTCCGAATCACCCAAAGTTGTGATGAATGATGGCATGGAAACTGTAAGAATGCTCAGCATGTCGTCGGGCCCGGTGTGTGAGACTGCAGTCTGATCGTAGTCTACAGACGATCTCGCCATGAGACCGCTATCCTGGTTAAGCCCCAGTGGCTTGCTGGTAAATACCGCTGTAAGCAGTCGGAGAAGCACATCCTGCAATTGGCGTAGTCAGTAAAAAGAAAACGAAATGTATATAGGAAGAGGTTGGCTTACTCCGAGTTCCTTGCGCATCCGTCGGTCCTCGCCAAATGTTGTATTCTCCAATTTCGCACCCAAGATAGCTGCGAATTCAATGAGTCGGGGAAGGATCTGTCGATGGGGGAAGGGGTTGCTCAAAACGTCACGTAGGAACGTTGTGCAATCGGACCAGATCTCATCCAAAACATCATCATCCAAAGAGCGTGCATATGCAACCAAGAAGCTGGCAAGCTCAGATTCAGAAAGGCTGGATGTCAAAGAAGACTTGCGATTATTTTCCAAAGCGCTCGGGTTTGTACGTGTGTAAATGGCGTTGAAAACGGCTGGAATAGCAATCTTTGGACGTGATCCATCGAGAGTATGTAGGAGGCTGAAGATGAGAGTTGCAGTCTCCATGTCGGATTTGGTCCACATCTCAACCAGTGTCTCGAGGCATTCAAGTGCTTCAGCAGTGAAAAAATGCTCCAATATCCGTCGCGATCTGTTGCGCATGCGCAATGATGTATACTGGAACGATGCCATTGACTCCGAATCGGGAGGAACTCCGCTCTTATCTCCAGCACCCCAAGCCCAAATAGAGAAGCAAAGACGAACCGCATCCTGGAAGCAGAGCAGAACGGTCAAGCGGTCATTGGCAGTGTTAGATCGACCCTGGTTACCCTCTGAGTGGAAAACCCCCGAGACCATGTTTCCAAAGAACCCTTGAGGTTGATCCGGACTCTTGACCGCAGGTACATTTGACTCTTCCACCAGAAGACGTTCGTGGGCATTGGCGATGCAAGTTTCGAGACCCGTCAATAAAGCAATAGTGACATGTTCGGAGCGATCCTGAGGCCAGTCTTCTGTTTGCTGGAATGCGAGCTGAAGTCTTCCAAAAGATGCCCTGATCTCTCTACAAAAGCACTCAACAAGCATGAGAAGAATCTGGAAGATCTGGCCAGAGTAGAGAGGAAGAACCTCACAGAGGAGTCCAATCCACTTGTCGACAATTTCTCGAGATTTGGCTGAACTAATCCCCTTGAGAAGACAATCTAAAAGCCGCTCAGGTGGACGAGGAATGTGAGCCATTGAAGACTTCCTTTCTGGCTTGTCGCTGGTGAAAGACAGCATTGAAGGGCTTTTCAAGCGTTCACGAGAGCCAGCTCGTTGATGTTTAGGTCGAGGGGGCGGTGGTGGCACGTACGCCTGGGCGAACCGCACCTTAAGAGCGGCGAGTAATGCATCGATGATTGCACCCTGTACCGCAACGCTGCCACCTTCAGATGAGATTAGAAGACGTTCAACTAGGAACTCATCAATTCCAGACTCGACAAGATCCTCCGCGCCAGGGCCTAGGAGAAGCTGTCGCATGAGATGTAGTGCATCTTTCTGTAGTCTCTCCCCCTCGGTGCTGACTTGTGTGGGGGTAGGGGTGGGGGTTTGACCGCTGATAATTCTAAGAGATGCTTCGAAGAAGGTTGTATGAAGACTTTTCCCGCTCGAGTTTTCTGCATCCAGGGTCAGTCACAAAACATTGTTCGTATGGGAGGAAATTGAATCCTACCGTCAGATTTGACTGCATCTGTGCGGTTCTCAGCCTGGCTCAGGGTGTGAGACAGAAGAATGATCCACCCGTTATGCGAAAGAATAGAGATGATATTAGAAGCTGTTCGCAACAAGTAATAGCACTCCTTGTAATCGTCCGGAGAGATAGTTTGGTTATCATGGATTGCTTCACTAGGGGTGCCACGCTCGAAGAGTTCCTCGAGTTTTGAAATGATAACATGGAAGATCCTAGGAAGGTAGATTAGCGTGTGTGCGTGACGTCCCACGCAGTTTCCTTACTTGTGAATAGTCGGGAGGTCTTGAAGCCACTGCTGGACGCTCTGAGAGACATCGCCAGGCTCTTGGGACAAAAGGTCCAAGACAATGAATAGTGGGCGTTCAAGCATAGTACATTGGTACGAGAACAAAGATCCTCCGACGTCTAGGACTTGCTTCGGGGTCTGTTCATGCGCCCCGTGGTGACTGTGATTCCACAGAACATAGAACTTTTCTGCCTTCTCTTCCGAGGATAGATGATAAGCTCCGGCAGCCACAGTGCTAATCATCAAAGAAGTAATCGAAGCCTCAACGAGATGGTCGACCCAAGAGATCGAGTGAAGCAGCCAGAGACAGCGCACAGCCTCCACATGAAACTTTGGGCTTGATGGCGACAAATACTGCCATAGTTGCTCAACCAGGCTTGGAATGACATCACACGCATCCTCGTAGCTTACATAGAAGCCGGGGGTATGGATAAAAAATAGGTTTGTCACAGAAGAAGCGATGGTAGAAATGACGGCGAATGCTGCAGTTGTCAATTTAGCATTCTTGATAGCCAACCTTTGCGAGATAGCTTTATAGAGTCTTCTGTCGCGGAGGATGCGCGACTTGGGAAGTCTCTGCAATAGCGTCACAAGGATATTGAGCTTTTCATTGAGAGATGAGGTGCCATCATCGTCCTTTAGGGCTCCGATGCAAAGATCATGGGCTTCCCGGATGATCATCTCGCCGATCTGCTTGGGGGCAAACGGTAGGGGTGGAAGATCAAGGCTGTTTTTGCTGATCTCGTAGAATTGATGCACCTGTTTCATAATCTCAGCATTCCGGGCCTTGCCATCAGCGGACGATTTCTCCTGGCCCGTCTTCCTAGAAAAGACTCTTTCTGTAAGCAATGGTGTCAGTGACTTTAGCACGTCGTTCAAAGCGTTAGACACGGCCTGCTTATTGACACGAGCGTTCATTGATGCAACTTCACTCATTTTCACAAGCACTGAGACAGTCAGAAGAGGAACATGTAGATGTATCATGTCCTCTTCTCGCACGTTGAAGTTTTCAAGGATAAACTGAGCAAGGTTCAAGCTGCACATGACTTGCTCATGATCATGTTCCACGTCCTTGGAGCGGAAGTCAACTAGGTGCAGGAGCTCTGAGAAAATGACACTGCTTTCGACACCATCGAAGAATGCACTTGCACTGCGGAAAACTTCTTCGAAGTGACCCTTGGGTGCATCTTTCTCGAATGCCTGAACGCTGTACATGGTGGGAAGAAAAACGGCTGGGACGATATATCCACCAATTTCCCAACGATCCATTAAAGAGAGTGAAATTCGAAAGGGTTTCGTCCGCTCAGAAGGGGCTCTGGGAGCTTGTTTTATCATTTTGAGAAGACCGTTGACCAATGGCTGTAATCCCACGCGACCAAAATACTGGGATTGGGAGAGTTCCCCGCCATCAATAGAGGACGAACGAGCAGTTTCCGATGAGAATTTCCGACCATCAATCGACAATCGCTCATTCGCAGGCTCCGGTCCAAGAAACCATGACCACAGGCGGCGGTTCAAACTCATATCACGCCGGGCTACCACGCCCACAGCAGAAATAATCAATGTTTCAAGATCTCCCTCGGCAAGTCGAGTTTGTAAAATCGGAGAGTTCAAAGGAAGATGGGTCACGAGTAGGTCGAGGAAATTGCGCTGGACCAGTAGCTGCTCATCAGACAGCCCTGATGCAAAGCAGCGGATCAAGAGGCCTGGCTCAGGAAGAATTACTGAATCGGCTGCTGCAAGCATCTCAGGCGGGATATCCTTCATATCTCCGGTCTCGGCCACACTTGGTCGACGATCTGCAATTCCTAGCTTTGGAAGGTAGCGGTTCAAATATGCCAGAACGCCGAGTCGTCGGCTGGAGTTCGTAATTGAAGCCAGGAAAAGACATTGCCAGAAGTATTGCCCAGAAGAGCCAGCTTCGGATGTCCTTTGTGTCTCGAGGAGACCGGAGACATCTCGCAGCTTGTTGAGAATTCGTAGCGTCAGTTCAAAGTCGTCGCTTGTCTCTTCTTCCAGGCCAGGAAGCAGGGCTAGGATTATTGCTTTCAAAGCGGGGCGAATGGCCCACGGTTCAAGGTCAACAATGTATCCTTCCACCAAAGATAGGAAAAGCGGCCGAACAGAGAGCGAGGCGAATGTTAGGGTGGGTGCAAGGCCAGGTAGATACAGCGGAAGATCATGCGACAATCCCTCAAGCTATTTTGAAGTGAAGATTTTTAGTTAAGTGTCTGTGACCTGCGTGCCTATACTCCGTACCTTAATCAAGCCAAAAATGTACGTATAGACCTCAAGCGCCTTTTGGTGGACGCCCGATGGTAATGACGGGTTTAGGCATTGAGCAAGTCGCTTCGAAACCAGCAGCTTATGTGGGACGACTGGCTGATCGGGAGGATGTGTTTGGAGTGCCTGGGCAAAGTCAATAGTGAAACATAAATCAGGTTCACTTCGGCGAGCCGACCTTTAGTAGGCGACTGAGGAAGGAGATGTAGTCGGCCCATTCTTGAAGGGCGTTGTCGAACAATGACAAGGCTCGCTCGACGCTCGACGCATAGCGGCGGTAGGTCTTGTCTTTTTTCAGAGACCCTAGAAGTAAAAGGCAAAGTCAGACGAGTGTTGGCGAGTAGTGACGATTTGTGCAGAGTACGGACCTTCCTTGCCCTGGAGGCGCGGGCGCGTCAAGGAGCTCTCGGAGCTTGCGGGGGAGTTCGACCTCGGAAAGGCACTGGGATCAAGGCTCATGGTGCCAATGTCGGACGTCAAATTGATTCAAAGGCTGCAAACTGCACTCCGTCATATTTAGGACATCGAGTCAGGGCCCTGGTGGAAAAGGGGGAGGGGAAGTGACTTGGAGTACGAAAGGGCCACGCAGGCGGCCACATATCGATGTTTTGTCCGCCTTGGGAAGCTCCCGCCGATCGACGTCAGCGCTTCAACTCAACAACTTCCCAGGGCGAGCACCAAGAACCTGTCCTCGACCTACGAGCTCTTTCCCAAACGATGCGCACTAGATGAGCTAATGCCCCCGCGCCCAGCGACTGCGTTCACAAGCGCACGCCCATAGCGGGGATGACTTCACTGCAGCCTGACCAAAGCGACAGTCGGGATGAACATGTCGACAGCCCCTCGGTGGCTCCCTCTGAGTTCATCCCACCGCATACCGAAAGCAGGGATCAAAGTCCCAGCTCAGAGGGTGTGCGACCTCCTCTACCCCCACGGCCAAACACATTGAACCTATTGAACGATGAAACGGCATCTCGGGCTAGCCTACAAGCGGAGGCTACAACGGCGGTTTCTCGGGCAGAAATTGGTACTCAGACACCGGACGCTGAAAACACTTACTCTACATTAGCGGTCCGTGGCTTGCCACGAGGCGTCAAAGCGAGGGCGAGCCTGAGCCAGCTGGCTAGTCCGAAGGGAAGCGAAGCCGGAGACTCGGCGAGTATTCGGAGCTCGATCCAGAACGGCGATGTGGGAGATGTCGAGGGTTTGTTCAAGGACTTTGTCACCGGAGCGACCGGGGAACATTCAGATGCCGCAAGCTTGCTCCATTTCCCTGAATTTCCGGCCGATGATGTCGACGACGACGGCTTCTTGAGCGAGTTCGAGCCCGTCGGGGAACTGAGTGAAGAGGCCGGCAATGAAGGTAGGATTTTGATATATCACCTCAGATTCTTCCCCAAAATAGAGCTAATTAGAAGTAGATCTGCTCCTTGGTCAGTGGAAGGCGAAGAAAAAACACTACCTCATTTTATCCGCGGCCGGCAAACCAATTTGGACCCGCCACGGTGATGGTGGACTGATATCTACTTATGTTGGTGTCATCCAGACTATCATCTCATTTTATGAAGACGCGGGTGATCGACTACGCAGTTTTTCTGCAGAAGACTCAAAGTTTGTTGTTTTGACTCGCGGGCCTCTTCATTTCGTGGCCATCAGCCGGATGATGGAAAGTGACAACCAGCTCCGCCTTCAACTGGAAGCCCTCTACATGCAGATTCTGTCCACACTGACCCTTCCATCTCTTACACATCTCTTCTCCCTTCGACCATCCACCGACCTGAAACGACCACTTCAGGGATCAGAAACACTTTTGTCCTCATTGGCAGACAGTTTCACGCGTGGGTCGCCGTCTACCCTGCTCTCGGCTTTGGAGTGCCTCAAGATTCGCAAAGTATACCGCCAGTCCATTAACAATGCTCTTTTGAAGACAAAAGCTAGCAGTTTGCTTTATGGTTTGGTTGTCGCCGGCGGACGGCTAGTCAGTGTGGTTCGCCCCAAGAAACACTCGCTTCATCCGGGCGATCTACAGCTTTTATTCAACATGATCTTCGAAGCCGATGGTGTCAAGGCTGGAGGAGGGGAAAGCTGGATTCCCGTCTGCCTTCCCGGCTTCAACAGTAGCGGTTATCTATATATGTATGTCAGCTTCCTTGACCTCCGACATGATGTCGACGATTATGAGGATATCTCCAAAGACGAGTCTGTCGCCATCGTTTTGATAAGCCCGGATAAAGAAAGCTTCTTCGAGATGCAAGGCATGCGAGATTCCCTTGTCGAGGTTCGTACTTCTGCATTTTTGTCTCAAAAGCCACCACTAACTATTAAACAGCAAATGGAGAAGAACGGCAGTCTCAAAGTGATCAGAGCCGCCATTGATCAGGGACGACCAGCTACCACTGATATTGTCCCTGGTTCTGTCCTGCACCATTTCTTGTATAAATCGCGCGCAAACGTGCAATTTACCATGTCATCATACGCCCCTGGATTTACATCAATATCTCGACGACGAAGATTGATGTCGATATACAATAATCTTCATGGGAGCATCCACGCCAAGAACACCAGTGTTAAGGTTCACCACTGCGTCTCACGATCAGCAAGCTCGTTCGCTTGGGTGACCCCGGTGTTCGAGCTCTACTGCGTTGCCGAACCTAATGCGAATAGAAACGCGCTGGTACAAAGCGCGACCAAGATTGCCCAGTGGGTACATCAAGAAGAGGAAAGACTTTTCATCATCGGCGGAGCCGTATGTACTCTTCCACGTTGCCTCGACCCCATGCAAACGCTAACTATGACTGCAGGTTTTTTAATGAGCAGGAAATTCTACGTATGTTAGAGAGACGACTTTATGTATATACTTGCCAACACATTATACCCAATCTCAGATCTCAGTATATTGTCACTTCCTAACTGATCTAAAGTAAACCTGCAGAAGCTTAGGTTGATGTTTCTAATGCAGCGCAAAATGGTGGCGATGTGTAAGAGTCTAATCGATAGAATCATCGCGAAGGTTGAACAGCTGGCGTATGAGCTCTCCGGACTTGCTCCGCAGGGCGTCATGGTACATGGCATTGGTGATGAACTGCTTTGTGCCCTTGATCTTGGCAGCAGTGTTGCACGAAAAATCGAAAGGCACATACATGTCATCGACGTAAATGGCCGCGTAGACTGGCACTTCGTTCTTGGCCAGCTGGGCCTCGTCGTAAAGGGTAGGCCAGTCACTGGTAGTAGCGAGGATCTCGGCGGTCTCTCGGATTTCCTTGAGCTCCGAGTACGATTCAAACATGTCCTTGAAGACCTAGACATTGTTGGAATATGTTAGACCGGATGTTAGACCGGAGCAATTCCACCATTGATGGGGGATATGGGTCACTTGCCATCTCTCCGGTGAAGTAAATCTCGGGCTCAGACCCATTGGTCTGGAATCGCGGGTTCTCGGCACGAAGTCGATCCGCAGACCAGAGCGAGGGCTTACTATTTTCCTTGTTATCGAAAGACCTAGTAAGACGAGGAATGTTGTTTCTTACCCTTGGCAGTAGATTACCTCATGCAGAATAGCATAGATGACATTCTTGTCCATTCCACCATTGCTGTCGATCAGAGCAAGGGTGGGAACCGTCAAAAAGCCAAACATCTCCAAGTCGCTCCAGGTTCGGAGGACAATTTCTAGATCATGAGTCAGAACGCGCCAGGCCTTGCTGTTTCAAGAATACCTTACCATGCAAACTCTCGACACCGCCTGTTCAAGGTTAGACTCAATACATCTATAGTATCAGAAAGACTCTTACCGTGAAAGCCGAGAATAATGCCAAGTTGCTGGAAACGAGCGGGAGTGAGACATCCAGATGCCAAGGAAATGTTGTTCTCAGTCAGGTACTGCATGATCTTCTTGACTCGCTCGACATCCTCAGGAAACTTGGAGTAGTATGCCTGGTTTCTCTCGATGACCTTCTCTATTTGCGTGTCAATGCATTGCTGTGCAGCTTCTCAATGATAGGGGCCTTACCGTAGGTCCGAGCATAGACAGGATCCGGATGGTTGACCATTGGAGGCAATCCACCACAGTAGAAAGCTTCCTTCAAGCCCTCAGGGCTAAAGTGACACCTAGTGTTAGCAGGAATTTTCCATAGCTGCAGCATACGTTTTTCTCCACACGCACAATTTGGACAGATAAGTGGTAATGCAAAAGCCACCGAAGCTTTGGCCGATGATGCTCCATTTGCGCTGATCCTCGGGATAATCCTCGGTCAAGCATTTACGAACGGCTTCACAATCATAGACAATGCTGTCTGCGCGGAAATTCTTCAGGTATTCTGCCTGCTTAATGGCGTCGCCGTGGCGAGCTAGTGTTCCAGCAGTAATGGTTGAGCTCATACCAGTGCCGCGCTGGTCTAAAAAGAGAACCTGCTCAATTATGTTAGCCCAGACCGAACCCCTCATCCAAGTATACAAGTTTGGGAGATGTGGCTGTAGGTGGTCACGTACTTGATACCCCTTACTGAGCGCAGGCTCAATCCAACCGAAATTCTGCGGGGCAGCGCAGCCAAAACCCGGTCCACCTTGAAGGTAAACTAGCCAAGGAAGCTTGGCCTCATCCTTGGTGGCCTCCACCGGTTTATTAAGGCGAGACACACTGCGGGCAAACAGTCTCAGCGTCCCTTCATTTGGCTTGCTGTAGTCGATGGGAACATCAAAGAACAGCTCGGCCACCCGAAGTTTTCCTAAAAGCCAGTCAGCCCAAATCCATCTGGTGATATCCGATCGGCACATACCAGGGACGTTGTGGAATCGTCTATCAATGAGTTTCGCAGCCATTGCGGAGAATGTTGGGGTCCGGAGAGTTGCGCAGTGGCGGAGAACGGCATTGTACCTCCTAAGCCACACCACACCAACCCACCTGGCCATTTAAGGTACCATCACCACTGTTCCTGGCTCGCTTCCATCGCCAATTCTTTCTCCTCTAACTTCATTAACCCCAGCACTAATCGATCTCTCTTTATTCAATTCTTGGGTTTACTCGTCTTACAGCATAAGCTCCTATTTGGATCCACCCTTGCCTCTTTGGGGAGGTCCAACCGAAGTTTCCCCTAGCCTTTCGAACCGGGAGTCATCGCATTGCAAACCCCGAGACCTGGGAGATCCCGATCTTTGTATAAACCTGCCGGGACCTATTTGACAAATTTCTATATCCAAAATCAGAATGCAAGAAGAAATATTGCAAAACCTATGGAAAGTGGCCCAAGGTAAATGGGAGTCGGGCGTCCTTCCCAGCGCCGAGAGCTTGGCTAGAGCCCGAGCTTCTCTGCCTAATAGCCTTCCCAATACAGGTGCCAGTCTTGATTCAGTTCAAAAACACATTCTGGATGATATAGTCCCGGCCTTCAATGGAGGGAGTATCAGCCCCAACTATTATGGATTCATAACAGGCGGAGTCACGCCGGCAGCGCTCTTCGCAGACAACGTCGTGTCTGCCTACGACCAAAATGTCCAAGTCCATCTATCAAACCACTCTATCGTCACGGATGTCGAGTTCCATGCAATCGGTCTGCTAGCAGACCTCTTTCGACTGGACCGCTCCTCATGGCATAACGGGACTTTCACCACCGGTGCCACGGCGAGTAACATTCTCGGTCTTGCCCTTGGGCGCGAGTTCGTCCTCCAGAAAGCTGCTGAAAAGAAAGGAAGCCCAATATACAGTGTTGGAGAAGAAGGCCTATTTGAAGTGTTACAGGCGCTCGGCCTTTCTGGCATTCAAGTACTGTCGACGCTCCCTCATTCTTCTCTAGTCAAGGCTGCAGGTGTTCTCGGCATTGGGCGCACCAATGTTCGAAATATCTGTCTTGCGAATAATCCGCTTCATTTTGATATGGATCAGCTGGAAAAAGAGCTTGCACGGACGGACAAAGTCAGCATCGTCGCTATATCCTGCGGAGAGGTCAACACTGGCCGGTTCGCTACATCTGGCATGGATCAATTAGCTGAAATTCGTCGGTTGTGTGACAAGTATGGCGCTTGGATTCATGCTGACGGTGCATTTGGAATCTTCGGTCGAGTATTAGATGACAACCCGGAATTCGCAACTGTTAGGAAGGGAGGTGATGGCATAGAACTGGTGGACTCGATTACCGGCGATGGCCACAAGCTCCTGAATGTGCCTTATGATTGTGGTTTCTTCTTATGCCGACACCCTAACTTGGCTTTCCAGGTCTTCCAGAATGCGAATGCAGCCTATCTCACTGCAGCGGCATCTGATGGGCCCTCTATTCCATCCCCTCTGAATATCGGAATTGAGAATTCTCGCCGATTCAGGGCATTGCCCGCGTACGCGTCTCTCCTTTCATATGGCAAAGATGGATACCGAGAAATGCTGGAGCGTCAAATTCGACTTGCTCGCGCCATTTACGATTGGATTTTTGAACACCAGGAGTACATTCCTCTACCACAGACGATTTCCAAAACAGAGCTCCTGGACCAAACATTTATGAGCGTCTTGTTCCGCGCCAAGGACAATGCTTTGAACAGTGAGTTGGCGAAAAAGATCAATGACACCGGCAGGATGTTTGTCTCGGGAACAAGCTGGGATGGGGCCCCTGCTTGTCGAGTTGCTATCTCCAATTGGCGAGTTGATGTCGAGCGAGATGTCGCCTTGGTGACAGGTGTGCTAGCAGAGGTTTCTCAGAGCTAGTGTCTACAGAATAATTTGGGAACATGTATATGACCATCGAATCGTTGATATTGAAGGGCAATCCAGGATAATGCAAGAGACCTTTTCTCCTTCGTAAATCACCGACGGCGACCAGCTCCTCCAACATTCTCGGCACGCTCAGCCAGAGTGACGACCTCACCAATGCCGGCCGCTTCTTGTTCATCCTCTAGGGCCATGATCTCTTCACGGCTATCCCACCACTTCTCCTCTGCGATGTCAAAGGCGAATTTACGCAGCTCCTTGATGGTCTTGCCCTCAACCTTGCCCTTCATGGTCAGAGTTTCGATACCAAGCTTCTGCCAGTCTTCCGATGTTCGGTTAAAGAATTCACGGAGACTCTCAAAGGGACGAGGGAGAGGCCTGCTGTCTTCAGGTTCATCTGACTCTTGCTCCTCGACGTCGAGATGCTCCATGCCCTGAGTAACTGATGGCACAGTCACGTCCGTGGGAGTAGGCGAGTCTGTGTTGAGAGACATGGCATCGACCTCCTCTTCATCCATGTCCTCGTCGTCATCTTCATCATCATCCATATCCTCATCACTGTCCTCGGCTTCTTCTAAGAGGTTCCAGTTCACGGGCTCTCTGTAGAAGATCTCCTTGACTCCGTCAAGCTTGACCAGGTCAATGGAGTACATGTCATCGAAAGTGAATTCCCGCTCGCCCTTCTCAAAGGTACCACCGTAGATGAAGAGAGTATCATCCTGCACTGCGAGCTGAGCGTTGAATCTCCGGTGCGGCATTTCAAAGCGAACAACGGCTGGCTTACTAGACTCGACAGGCTCCTCGGTCTTGGGGACGTTTGATTGCATGAAATTATCATCGTCATCATCATAGCGGATGCCTCCCTTCTCCTCCAAGGCTTTCAGGTTAGCCAGAAGCTCTTCTTCGGTCGCCTTGCTTCTGTCACGGCCCTTCGCGGCCTGATTCGCCTGTTGCTTCTTGCCAGGTGCGCGAGGACGGCGCAAGCTCATCGGGAAGAAACGGTTTCGGTCGGTGGTCCAAGCAAGCAGCGTGTCGAAGAACTCACTTTCAATCCCCTCCTCAGTCAGCTCGACGTCATGGACACCGCCAAACATGATACCACGACCTTTGTGGTAAGCCATCGTGACACCGGCGCGAGCAGGATTGGGCGTGTTGGCAGGCTTCTTTCGCCGCTCCCATCGAATAGCAGGGCCTGTTGAAACTGCTGCGGACTCGGATTCAGGAGGAGTGATTCTCAGGAACCAGGTATCCTGGTGGACCATTGGGCGGAGCGCCATCTTTTGGGGACCGCTCTTGCCCTGCTTGCCCGTGCCAGTAGTGGTCTTCACGCGAGAATAGCCACCATAAATAACGGCACCAGTGTCGTGAGGCAAGAGTGAAAATGATGAGCGAGGATCAGGTTTCTGCGCCGCAGCTGACAAAACGGGGTTAAACCAGGTGAATTTGTTGCAGTCGTAGATCCACAGATCCTGCAAATACTTGGTTTGCTGAGAGGTGTCTTGGAATCCACCGAAGAGAATGATATAGTTCT
Source organism: Penicillium atrosanguineum (assembly GCF_028827265.1). Taxonomy (NCBI): domain Eukaryota; kingdom Fungi; phylum Ascomycota; class Eurotiomycetes; order Eurotiales; family Aspergillaceae; genus Penicillium; species Penicillium atrosanguineum. The sequence goes on along the minus strand of NW_026623139.1, from coordinate 1,619,176 downwards.
TGAATAGTGTCAGGACTGGCCATGTAGAGAATAGAAATATATTTACCTTGTAGTATGTCATTCGGTGACCACTTCTAGCCGGCGGGCTTTTCCCCTTCGTCTCAAGACGAGTCCATTCTCTAGTAGCAGTGTCCAGGTGCCAGAAGTCATTGTAGTGATAGAAAGTACCTTGTTTCGGCGAAGAGAATTCTCCTACTTGATGTTAGACTTGGCTCGGAGAATTTCTAATCTCACTAGTGGTGGTCTCACCTCCGAACAAATATACACCTCCGGTGTTACCTCCACGACACCAAGCATGACCACTTCGAGGCAAAGGACTATTTGGGCTTGTGACCTCTCTCCATTCGCCACGATCAATCAGGTACACGAACAGATTGTTGAAGAACGTCGCATGTGTGCCGTCAAAGTACTCTCCGCCGAAAAGCAGCAATTCGTTCCGGTTGGACGGAGATGCTAGGACGGTGGGAGATGATCGGGGCGCTGGAGGCTCGGAAGGGATTTCGGTAACCTTCAAGAACTTGGCCTGCTCCTCCGCGTACTGAGCGAGGATGGCATCAAGATCTGCATCCTCGACGTCGCTGTCGGCGTCCTTGGCCTTGGCCTTGGACTTTTTTTCGGACTTAGCGGACTTCTTAGAAGCCTTTGCCGTAACACGGGCCTTGTGCTCGGCAGATTTCTTGTCTTTTTTGCCCATGGTTGAATGATTGCGTCTGGGCGAATTTTTTCAACCTTCAACCTCCGCGGGGCATAAAAAGGGTTTCCCCACATAGATATGCGCCCGTTAACTATGGGTGTTTTGATCGCTAAGGTTTACATGGAATATACAGGCCTAAGAACCGAGCTATTTAATGGTTTTTGGTCGAATTTCACCCACTTTCACAATTGTCTACTTCAAAATCAACAACTCAATCATTTGAAAGATCAATAGTTGATTCAAGGTGATCGCCAAATCCGCTATCAGTGGCTCTGACCGCTCACGTGCAAGACGCGTCGATTGCCTCGCGACGACGCGGAAACTCGACAAACGACAACGAGAAGGCCATGAGTGCCATACGCCCCCATGACGAAGAATAATCTTGCCTCGCATCTCAAATGGCTTCTGAATCAAGGCCCTTCTCTGTACCTGTCCTTGACCACCGATACCCCTCTGATTGAACGCGACAACCGCGCGTCTCAACAACCAACTCCACCCTTCGACGAAAGCGACGAACCAGACGAAATATTTGAAGACTGCAACGATGTGACGGATGAGAATATGGCAAGACTTATGCTTGCACCGCAATCGGCGAGCAAGCCTCGCATGCTCAGCCACCCCGACAAAACACTCGAGAGAACGCCTTCGACATCGAAAAAGCTCTCCTCTTCGAAGAGTGTGGTCCAAGGTACGAGAAATCGCAATTTGTATGATAGTGGTATATCTGACACGGAAACTGGAGACATAGAATCTTATTATGAGCCGACTTCATCTTCCAAGACCATTCGACCCAAAGCAACCCAACTTTGCTTAGACCCAAAGATAGAGACTTCTCCATTCGATGTCATTGATTCGATTGATCTGACTGGAGAATTCCATCGGATGCCCTCTTCTTCGACGGCCGAGTTTGCAGAGCCGCGACAATTATGGACCGAGGACGATGCATCCCGAGAAGGAGCCAACGAGAAACGTGGAAAGAAACGAAAGAGTGAAGAAAACACATTTGATGTCCTTTCACCGTCAAAGCATGTTGCCAAATTGGGGACGCCTTCAAAGGCAAGCCGGCCCTCAGTATCGAGTAATGCCGAGTATCTTTCTGCGAAGAGTGAAGTCAGCCGAAAGAGCCCTCTTCAATCAATAGTTCTTGGCCAGCAGAGCTCTAGAAAACCCCCCACGAGCAGTCGCAAGCGGGTTATTGCCGACTCAGATGAAGAAGACGACCCATTCGACGTGAGCTGGCTGGCCAATGACGGGGTTGAGGAAATGGTCCTTGATGCTGACCCACGATTGTATCCACGGCTGCCCCAAGTTAGCCCAGCTGAAAGTGAAAAGAAGAAGAAGAAGAAAATCGAGAACTCGGCTCCCAGAAGCTCACCTTCAAAGACTGTTGTGGACGATACAACTACTCGCAAGGAGTCCCAGCCTCCGCAGCCATCTCCAGGACTGAAAGTGCCCAGCTCTCAGCAAAAGGATCCTAAAGTTTTGCAATTCCTGACTTTATCGGCAGGAGCCTTGCAACATTCAATCTCACAGTTAAAGAAAACTTTACAAAAGAACGCGGAGGTTGTTTACGAACAAGCGATGGAAGGTCGGCCGGCACCTGATCTGATTGCCGACAACAAAAACCTTGTTTCCCAAATCCAAGCCATTGATACCTTGCAAGGACATCGAGACACCCACAGAGACTGTGTCTCTCGCAAGGAGACCCTCAAACGGAGTCTCATGCAGGCTATCTCCCAAGGCTTGGACCCAACAACGATGCCGGATGAACTTGCACGGAGTCGGGCAGTTGAGGCGGAGCTGGAACAAGTTGAATCAGAGATTTGTGAACTATTACCTCGGGCCAAGATCTTGGAGATGGGCCACGAGTCAGTGTCGGGTTATCCTAGCTCACCCGTAAATTCCAGCAGGTCACCTCGGCTCTCAGATGGACTAAAGGGATCATCTTTCTCACGGCCATCACCACCAGCATTGATAAAGCCAGCCCAAAGAAGAGAGAATATCCGAGAACCGCAGTCATTTACGAGTCCCAAGAGATACAAACAAGGCTCAATCATGGCTCGCAATGATGGGAGTCATATCTCTCGAAATATGGGCTCTCCGCCTCCGCCAATGGACTTCGATGATTTTGACTGGAATGCTAGCGATGATGAGATGCTAGAGGTAGCCGGAAGCTTTGAGAATGAGCCCTCAGTGTCTGTTCGCGAACAGCCTAGTCAAACCCGCAAGGTCTTTGCCGAGACCTCTGGAAACTCTTCGCGAATGCCTCCGCCAAAGAAGTCACCGGCTCGCAGCAATTTTTGGTCCAACCATCAATGGTCCCAGGAAGTGAAAACTGTTCTCAAAGATCGATTCCATCTTCGTGGATTCAGGCCAAATCAACTTGAGGCAATTGACGCTACTCTTGGTGGGAAAGATACCTTCATCTTGATGCCAACCGGTGGAGGAAAGTCACTGTGTTATCAGCTGCCTTCAATTGTGAACAGCGGCCGTACACGCGGTGTGACCCTCGTTGTTTCTCCCTTGTTGAGCTTGATGCAGGACCAGGTCGATCACCTGCGAAAGCTGAATATCAATGCTTTCTTGATGAACGGCGAAACCGAGCAAGCCCAACGCTCATGGATCCTCGGCCAACTATCCAACCATGGCGGCGAGGGGTTAGAGTTGCTATACATCACGCCCGAGATGATCAACAAAAATCAAACTCTGGTCCGAGCTCTCGAAAAGCTCCATCGCCGCAACCAACTGGCACGTTTGGTTATTGACGAAGCACACTGTGTCAGTCAATGGGGCCATGACTTCCGACCAGATTACAAGGAATTGGGAGAAGTCCGAGCTAAACTTCCGGGTGTGCCACTCATGGCTTTGACAGCTACGGCGACAGAAAACGTGAAAGTGGATGTCATGCACAATCTCAAGATGAGCGGATGTGAGGTCTTTTTGCAAAGCTTTAATCGACCCAACTTGACTTACGAGGTTCGACCGAAGGGCAAGAATGACGAGGTGCTCGCCAGCATTGCCGAAACAATTACGAGCACTTATAAAAATCAGTGTGGAATTGTTTACTGTCTATCTCGCAAAACATGTGAGAAGGTTGCCGAGGATCTTCAGAAGAAGTACAACCTCAAAGCAAAACATTACCATGCAGGTATGAATTCTAGTGACAAGGCCAAGACGCAAAATGCCTGGCAGATGGGTCGGTGCCATGTCATTGTTGCCACAATCGCCTTTGGAATGGGAATTGACAAGCCCGATGTACGCTTTGTTTTCCACCACAGCATCCCGAAGAGCCTGGAGGGTTACTATCAGGAAACTGGACGTGCGGGTCGAGATGGCAAACGATCTGGCTGCTACCTCTTCTACGGGTACAAGGATACCGCCACTCTTAAACGCATGATTGATGCTGGCGAGGGCAGCTGGGAACAAAAGGCCCGACAAAAGGCAATGCTTCGCAACGTAGTGCAATTCTGTGAGAACCGCAGTGACTGCCGACGGGTACAGGTACTTGCCTACTTCAATGAATACTTTCGCCGAGACGATTGTGGCAATGCCTGTGATAATTGCAAGTCTGATCTGGTGTTCGAGGAACACGACTTTTCTCATCATGCATCATCCGCCATCAAGATTGTGCGACATTTCCAGTATGACCTGAAAGAGAAGGTCACTGTACTTTACTGCGCTGACCTCCTGCGTGGAGATCTGAAAAGAGCCAAATCGCCGTCCCACAAGAAGATACCTTGGTACGGCGATGGGTCTGATCTTGATCGAGGAGAAGCAGAACGTCTTTTCTACCGGCTATTGGGAGAGGACGCACTTGGGGAAGATAATGTCATCAACGGCAAGGACTTTGCTATCCAGTACATCCTTCTCGGTCGCCGTGCGACCGAGTATGAAACCGGTCAGCGAAAGATGAAGCTGCAAGTTCGCGTATCTCCGAATGGCAAGACCAAGGCAGCACGACCAGCACAGAAGTCAAGAAGGGGCAGTCAAGGATATCCTCAATCTACGATGGTCTCTTCTCCTATTCAATCTGCCAACGATCGCCGCCAGGCGCGTTCTCAGCAACGAAGTGCTCGGGTCGATCATTCTTCGGCCGATGAAGATAGCGACGGATTTGAGCCAATTCGGGTGGTTGGAAAGCAACGACGTGACAATGCGCGAGAAATTGGTCCCCCAATTACGAGTGATCAAAAGATGGATCAACTTGACCATCTTCACCGTGCTGTTGTAGAGGATTTCGAGGTCACTGCTAAGCGATACCTTCAAGATGTAAGACCCTCACAGTTTGACTGGCTATTCTCGTATTAACCATTTTCCTAGATTGTTGTTGAGAAAGATCTTCGCTACCAGCCATTCCCCGATTCCATTTTGCGCGAAATGGCCATCGGGTTTCCCAAAAGTGAGTCTGCTTGTACGCTGGAAATCAACGCGAAGTCACACTAATGCTCGGACAGATCTTTTGGAGCTTGCTGCAATCCCGAATATCGATCAAGACAAGGTCCAGCGATATGGTCGCCAGATGTTGAGGCTAGTCGATAATGCGAAACGACGCTATGCGGAATTGACCCAAGACGCGCAAGATGCCGACGCGAATGGAATTGTGCCAGATCCTAACCATCACAATGTCATCAATCTCAGCAGCAGCGATGAGTATAGTGATGATGATGATCTTTTTGTGGATCAAGCTTCCACCTTTGATTATCCCATGGAAGATAATCCTCCCAACGAAGACATCACCAGCCGCTATTTCCCTCCTCCACTATCGCCCGGCTTTGGCCCTGGTGACGACATGGAGTCGGGCGCAACTGCTTCCGGCTCCAAGGGACGCTCGAAGCGCCCATACACCAAACGTCCACGGGGCAAGAAAGGTGCTTCTAGCGGTGGTACCTGGAAAGCCAAGGGCTCCAGAGCAAAATCCAAGGCTGGCGACCGTGCCCCGAATCGGTCCGCCGCGCCAAAGAAGACCGTCAAAGCGAAGACCCCCGGATCCACGATTGGAATGATGCCCATTTGACTTTGCCTTCTGTTATTCGATTTTTTGATCTTGTTTGGGCGTTCGTTGTGCACATGAAGCAAGCATCTCTAGGCGTTCTACTATTCCCCAGGGCTGTTTCGGACCGTTGTTATACAGTTCATGGCATTGATTTATTAGTGAATTAGGATTTTAGGAAACATTATACCATTTTCTGTCCCGATGCATCATATCATATCACATTATTTTCTAGTTACCCAACGAGCGACCAAAGTCAATCAGCCGTAATCGGCGTGCGTCTCGCGGGTGGAACTGGGCAACTTTGGACCTGACAAGGAACCTTGAAGCTGCCGAGTCGCGCTTCAGATCCACGTAGGAGTTTCCAGCCTCCAGCAGTGCATCCAGTAGCTCGTGCACCTCGGTTGCAGCAGCTTCTCGCTTATTTGTCAGGTTCAAGCTGTCATTATTGCGCTGCAAAAACTGATCAATCCGTTGCTGCGCGCCATTCTCGGGCTCGGCTGGCTGCTTTGGTTTCTTCGGGTTTCCATGAGCTGTGTAGCCCGCCTTCAACGTGGCGTCAGATACCTCTAGGGCATCACCAACAGTTGGACCACCAAGATCCTCAGCAGCAAGCATCGGAGCCAGCGTTTCATCGATGAAGCTGTCAAGGGAAACTTTCAGAGCTGCAGAAGCACGGTCCAGTTCCTTGTTCTTCTTTTTCTGCTCTTTGGCCACGTCTTGGGCTACTTGGGACGGCGTCTGCTTTTGCTTGCGCGCATTGGTGCTGCGTATCTGCTGAATGCGTTCCCGGAGGCCGCTTGCGATTGCGCGCGAGTCCCGTAAATTTGCCTCTTCAACTCGGAGGCGCTCACGATCTGTTGATAGCTTCTCTGCGGTGACAGTCACAGATACCTTACTCTCCTTAATGAGCTGAGAGGTATCCGCAACTGCAAGGAGCGAAGGCAGGATTGAACCTGTAGGTGGAAGCTCATCTTCTGATTGTAGCAGTGAGTCGTATGCCTTTTTCGCGCGTCGCGCTTGCGCCACTCGGACCCAGGGATCGTTTGAAATATCCAACAGGCCATGAGAGCCAATCTCCCGGAGCTTTGAATGTATGTTAGTCATGAAGTTCAGATCCACCTGATTGCGTTGGTCAGATAGCGTACCTTGTTCAATTCATCTTCTTGGCGTTGAACCTGCTCTTGTAGCTCACGCAGGGTTTCATCGAGCCGGTGTGCATAGGCTTGTAGGTTGGTTGCTCTAAGCGGCTCTCTGGCGGACTCCTTCTCCGCTGCTTGGCGGTTCTGAACGAATTCCTGAATCCTCTGCACGGTATCCTCAGAGACTTCCATCTTTACAGCTATACCTTACCAACACGCAGAGGTCTCAGATATAATGAGTCGCAAATGAATGCGAAACCCTCCCAAACACTCGCGTCGCGTTGATAGCACGTGATGCGCCCGACTTGGTTTAGCGCTCGCAACTTCCCCATCACATCAACCTCGACCTCACTTTCGACCGCCTGCTTACTGCAACTTCCCTTCCCCCTTCTCCATCCCAGCGTTTCCTTTTGTGAGGTCTTCTCCCCATTGCGAGTTATCTCCTGCAGCTTGGAGATAGCACTGGTTCCGGTTCCCTCTTGCCTGGTTTCCTAGTTTCGACCCTCTCCTTACCCGTCGCAATTCACCGACACTTCATCTCCCTTCACCCTTCCCGCGACGTCCCCGACAATTTCCCCAGGTTTCCCTTGCTTTTCTTCGAGGAGTAATCTATCATTCACCCTGATCTGCACATTTCGTCGGCACTTTCTCCATCCTTCAGCCTTTCCAAGCACCAGATTCCCTCTCCCGATCGCCAAGCACCAGCACGTTTTCGTGGGAACCTCTGGTGTACATAGACGATCCATAAGAAAGAAAGCAAATTTCGTTCTTGACTATCCGACCTTTTCACGTAAGTGAAGGCAGAACAGCATACAGCAACCATGTCGGCTTCTCCATCCAACACCCAAACGGCCAAGCGCCCTCTCGAGGACCCCTCCTCGCCCTCGGCCCCCAACGACCAACCCGATGCCAAGCGCCCGGCTCTCGACAAAGTAGTGAAGAACGATGCCGAGGCTGAGGCCGAGACCGACGTGAACAACCAGATCCCCTCCGTGGAGGACACTAAGGACACCCAGGGCGACACCGTCGTCACCGATGCGCCCAACGGCAAGGCCCACGATGAGACCCAGCCCATCCAGTCGACTGCTTCCCACGGTGACCGCGCAGGATCGCAGTCCGATTCGCACGCGCCGCAGGACGAGTCCAGCTGGATTCACATCCGAGCCGTGATCTCCAGCCCCGAGGCTGCTACTGTGATCGGAAAGGGAGGTGAGAACGTTTCCCAGATCCGCCGCGCATCTGGCGCCAAGTGTACTGTTAGCGACTACGCCCGGGGAGCCGTTGAGCGGATTCTGACCGTGAGCGGCCCCCAGGACGCGGTGGCTAAAGCATTTGGCCTCATCATCCGTACCCTGAACAACGAACCCCTCGAGGCCGCTTCCACTGCCCAGTCCAAGACGTACCCTCTGCGTTTGCTAATCCCCCACATTCTCATTGGTTCCATTATCGGCAAGGGCGGTAGCCGCATCCGCGAGATTCAAGAGGCTTCCGGCGCTCGTCTCAATGCCTCGGACGCCTGCCTCCCGCTGTCGACGGAGCGATCCCTCGTCATCCTGGGTGTCGCCGATGCGGTCCACATTGCGACTTACTACGTTGCAGTTACCCTGGGTGAGCAACTGACCGAGCGGTTTGGCGGCCCTGCGGCGTCCGCATATGCCACTCGCAGCGGTGGCCCTGCTGGCGCTGTTCCCGGTGGTATGCAGGTTGTGCCCTATGTTCCCCAGCCCGCTGGTGGCCAGTACGGACACCCAGAGAGCTTCACGAAGCGTGGTCCTCACCCCAACCGCGCTCAAGCCGGTCCCTACGGTGTTCCCTACATTGGCGGTCCTACTCCCGGCCCCGTCAATCAGCCCCCTATGCCCTACGCTGCACCGCACACCCCCTATGCCGCCCCTGCTCCTCACCAGGCCGGCCCCTATGGCCCTGGTCCTGGTCCCCAGCCTACTCCTGCCCGTGGCGGTCCCCCTACTGCCCCCGCTGCGGGTGGCGCCATACCTGGTCAGCCACTGACCCAGCAGATTTACATCCCCAACGATATGGTCGGTGCCATAATCGGCAAAGGCGGTGCTAAGATCAATGAGATCCGACACCTGAGCGGCAGTGTTATTAAGATCAACGAGCCCCAGGAAAACAGCAACGAACGTCTGGTGACCATCACTGGTACCCAGGAGTGCAACCAGATGGCTCTGTACATGCTGTACTCACGACTTGGTCAGTCTATACTATCAAATCCATTCCGAATCCCCTGCTAACCCACGTACAGAGAGCGAAAAGCACCGCGTATAAATTTGACGCCATTCTTTTCTCGGGAGCCCCAGCGGGGGTCTTTCCCCAAAAGTCTACGGTGGTTTACGATGATTTTGTTCTCCTTGTTCTTTGATTTTCACGGTCTCATTTTCTTTCTTGCTGTATCTTATTCAAGGCGTGTGATTGAGCCCTGGCCTCCTAATAACCAATCCCACAATTTCATTAACCCCGTGCCCCACCCCCAACCCAAGTAGCCTTGATCTCTCCCATTCCACAGACACCACTCCCAATTTTTTCCAGTTCACAACAATCATCAATTGCATGAAGCACCACAATATAACCACCCCAGCACACCTCAAATCTTTTGGAAACTAACATGCTTCATCTCCAATCCAGGAACGGGCGGCAACATCCTCTGCTGAAGAGGCTGAATAGTTCTTACGAATTGGTCCGTCTCTCTCGCATCTTTGTGCGCCTGCAAGCTCGTCCACCCAATGACCAAGAGCCTGATCACTGCCTGTCCAGTTGGACTTTCCTTGTGTTCTATCGTCCCAGGTCGGTCAACATGGCCCATGGCCCATGATTGCGGCGCTATCTCTTGTGCTATTCCTTCAGTCATGGCTGTGCGGAAGTTGAGCATATCTGTGTTCAACGCCTTGGTCTCGGCCACGGTCATGTTGCTAGGGAATGGGAGTGCCGCTAGCTCTGTCATCGGGTTGGCAGTGAGAGTATCTGTGCCAGTGATGGCAGGTTGCAGTATGGTATAGAGCGCCAATGGTGGCTGTGGATTTGGAGCTAGGAATGGCTCTAGCTTCCCAGCTGTTGTTGCCCCGCGCGCGTCAGTCCAGTCTGGTTTGTTAGCTTTGTAGTCTACATAATGGTATAGCATGGCTTACCAATGACCCAGACAAGTATGTCTGGATCCTCAACAGTGCGGCCCCATGCGGAGCTCGAGTGGCCGCTCTGGTGTTTAGTGACGTCGAAAACTTGACGAAGTGCTCGGCCCTCTTCGCTATTGTGATCCTCGGGCCTCACGCTGCGCTTCACCTTGAAGTAGACGAATTCACTAACGATTTGCGACATGGTTGGGTTGACTTTAGGATGAGGATTTTTACAGAATATGCGAAATGGAGATTAAGCTGATGTCGTGTCGTGCAAATGATGTCAGAGTCCGGTCTTCATTCAAATCGGATAACCAGAGAATACAGTCAAACTATGTACAGTCTCCAAATAGGAAGATCTCCTTCAGCTCTCGTCAGTTTAAATTCGATTATTCAACGCCCGGGCAGATAAAAATGTCCGAATCCCATTGTGTTCCAAATCCCCCCACGTTCAAAGTAGAAAAAAGCAAAGAAAGATATCTCCAATCTACCAGTCCACGCTGCGAACCTTGTTTTGTTTCTTTTCGATCGCACCCTTCAGGCTCGCGACTAGTTGCTTCCGATGAGCAGATTTTTTCTTCCATTGAGCAATGTCTTCTTGAACACTGATTGACCCGACGAGCTCCACGCTGCGCAGGCGGCTGTGCTTCGCGGATCCATTGACACTGGCTCGGAAGTTGACTCCGCGGGATGCAGACTCGGGTGTGTGGTATGCACTACCATCAATGGAGCCGCGCGAGCCAGGGGTGGCAGGAATCAGACCGTTGTTCTTCCGTGGTGTCGCGAAGGGAGACCCTTCACGGCTGGCAGAGGCGGAAGAGGAGTTGAGGTCGATACCGAGCTTCCGCATTTGAGCTTCGAGGACATCAATGTCACTACTCTTGCCCTCGGCCATGCTCATCATTGTGGCAATGGTTGAGGACACGGCTTCAACAGTAGGACGCTTGCGGCCGCTGCCTGAGCCGTCAGGGCGAGGGATGTCGGCAATCTTGGCTCGCAGGAGGGAGACTCCCTGCTCGAGATCGGCCATCCTAGCTTGGATTTGCGTGAATGCAGTTCGCAAGTCGTGCTGGAGGGCGGCCTGCTCGGCAGACAGAGGTGCTGTCAGGATGGAGCCGGTATCAGTGTGTGCGTCAAGCGTTTTGCGAATGCTGGCACATTGACCACGCAGTGTGACAATGTCCTTGGTAAGCATGTCGCGACATTGCTCCAGCTTCTCCTCCACTCCCTGTACACGCTGTTCGTCGAGAGATTGATTGAGACAGATGATGATGTAGTCCAATTTGTCAATATCTTCCAAGCAGACCTTTTCGTCCAGAATATCGGCAGGCTGATCGCCTTTCAGCGTATCCACCCAGTCATCCGCGTCGGAGGTCTCAGCAGATTGCTGGTAAAGGAGGAAGGATTCCAATGACCGAGCATTGATACCCAATGTATCAACCATGGAGTTGATATCCCGGTAGAGACGCTCAATCATACCAGCAATGCCAGGCTTGGCTGTCTCGCCCATGTAGTCCTGGTGGGGCAAGAATGGGTCAAGAGTGGACACAGGCTCAACAGGACGAGCAAGGTCAGCACGAAGTCTCTCATCCTCGTCGTCATCCGACAGGGAAAGAGCCTCTTCCTCTTCCTGTCGCTGCGCGAGAGCCTGAGCGCGAGCATGCGCCTGGCGAGCAGTATCACTAGGCTTTCGCAGCTGTCCTCCACGCTGAGCCATCTGGGTCAAGGAAGCCTTGCGCGAGGTCAAAGCACTTCCTGCTTCAGGCCGGCTCTGGTTCTTGGAGAATAAAACATTCTTCTGGGAGTTGACACGAGTAGGGCTGGGGGAACGGAAGGGTTCACGACCAGTTCGTGCAGAAGGTCCAGGGGGAGGGAGAAGTGGCTGCTTGGGAATTTCACCGAACAGCTGTCGTGGAGGTTGATCCTGCTTGGGTGCAGCTTCGGGGATCCTACTGAAGAGTCCTCCGGTAGTGCTCTTGTCGGAGAACCCGCCGAATGAACTTCCAGCGGAAGGCTTCGGGCTCGGGATCTTGACTTCATTGGTCTCATCATGAGTAATTTCTTCACCGCTGTCAGAGAAATCAGACTCATCTGCTTCTTCCTCAGAATCCGCATCTGAGCCGTCTGGGACTGGAACAGCCTCGTCCTCATCTTCACTCTCGGGTTCAGACTTAATCTTTGTGGCAGTGAAATCCGGAGGGAGGGGTGCCTCTTCGGGGACTGGAGGCGGGCTTTCCTCTTTCTTGGGCTTGGTCACAAAGTCCGGAGGTAGAGGAGCGTCGTCCATCTTGGAAATGGTCTTCTTTTGTGCCAGGAAGTCAGGAGGGAGTGGAGAATCGCTCTCTTCGGGCGAAGACTTCTTAGATATGAAGTCAGGGGGAAGGGGTGCGTCGTCCACGGAGCTCTTAGACACGTTGGATGAAGCTGAGGTATCACCAGCAGCATAAGGATCCCTACTAGTAGAATCGGGTGGCAATGGGGCTTCGAAGGAAGAAACTGTCGGCGTTGTGACAGACTCTTCTCTCTCTCCTCTCTTTGGAGTCTCAGTCTTGTCTGACGGCGCAGACAGAGGGCTGGTGACCTGGTTTTGAGAGGAAGTTTGGCTAGTGGTGGTTGTGTTGTTGCCGAACATCGAGAAGCTGGATTGCCTCGTCTCGGTCTGCTTCTTCTCACCAAAGGGGAGACTTGTCTCATTTTGCTGTCCGAAGGGATTAGATCGGGCAGCGGGTGAAGATTGACCGAAGAGAGAGGTCGGAGGAGTGGCCGGTTTGCTGGGCGCCCCAAATAATGAAGTTGGCTCAGTTTTAGCGGGCTGATTTGGTTTGCTAGGGGCACCAAAAAGTGACTTTGGCTCGGTCTTCACCGGCTGCTCCAACTTGCTGGGCGCGCCAAACAGTGACTTGGGCTCTGTCTTAGCTGGTTGTTGTTCTATCTGGCTTGGGGCACCAAACATCGAAGTAGTCTCTGTCTTCGCCGGCTGCGACGTTTTACTGGGCGCGCCAAACAACGACTTAGGCGGCTCCTCCTGTTTGGGCTGCTCGGGCGTACCGGTGTCCTCTGCGTCATCCATAGACTCTGCTTGAGGACTCGCCTTATTAGACGACGAGACCATGTCATCAAGCGCGTTGCCAAAGGAGAAGGCACCCGAGGACGGCTTATCAGGCTTGGGTCCATCATTGACAGCCGTACCATCACTCTTGAAGGAAGACCCAAGAACAAAGCCGCTTGACCCGGAATTAGCACCAAAGGGATTCTTAACCTCGGCAGGCTTGGGAGTAAAGGTTGAATCAGTCTGAGAAGGGGCTCCGAAGGGCGAAGCTGCCGCGGGTTTCGAAAAAGCACTGTCACCAGTCGAAGGCTTTGAGAAGGGCGATTCGCTAGGCTTGTTGGACGCAAAGCTACCGAAACCGCCTCCGCCTCCGCCTGAGAATGAGCTGAAACCGCCGCCAGAGGAACCGGTACCTGTCCCTAGTAGGCTCTTTCCCGGTGTACCGAACGGAGAGGCCGCTGCACTAAAGCCCGGTTTACCGAATGCGGGCTGTCCAGGCGTGCTCGCGGTTCCGAAGGCTGGTGCCGGTTGAGAGGGAGCACCAAACGCCGGCCCTGGGGTTGATGGCTGCCCGAATGCCGGAGCAGAGCCACCACCCATAGGAGAGGGGCTTCCAAAGGAAGGGCCAGATGGCTTTCCAAACGCTGTGGCACCCATGGTTGAGCCTCCCATGCTAGAAGGGCTGCCGAAAGCCAGAGCCCCAGATTGCTTGCCGAAACCAGATGCACCGAATGACGGAGCGCCGAAGGATGACTGACCAAAATCGGGCTGTTTTTGCGCAGGAGTAGGAGGGGGAGGGGTAGACTGCTGGGCCAGGGAAGACGCCTCCGGTCCTGAACCAGTGGCGGCGAGGCCAGAGTAGGCAACCTGCTGGTGGATTGCGTCGTTATAAATAAACCACCAGGCTGACAGAATGCCTTCATTATTGAGGAGGAATATGCCTGGCAAAGGAGTAGAGCTCTCGTTGATGTCTGCACCTTGAATGGGCATGATGACGTTTGTGCTGGACGACAGATCAGGAACAAAGCCGATAACAGAGGTTTCACCGCCGTCGTCCAACAGTGGAACTGATGCTCGTTTTGTGTCGTCGCTGAAATCGACAACGGCGAACTGATTCGCCAGGGAAGGGTCATCACTCGCCAGCGATTGCTCGGAGCGAACGATGATACTGAGATCAGGAGACCTTGTTGATGAGAGAATCAAGGCATCCTTCAAATGGGGCTTGTAATCTCGAAGCCGTACAACAAATTGATACGCCGCCGTGTATCTCATCTGGAATCCCATCGTAGGGCAAACTTCGGGCAACTTCTGGATCAAAAAGGGCGCCTGCTTGCGTCTTGTGAGAATATAGTAGGAAGACATATCCTCTTCTGCGGAATTAGGGGTGTAGGCCATAAAAAAGAGGTCGTTCTCAAGCCATGCGACAGATGAGACTGTGATTGTTAGCACAATCGCCTATTGGGAAGACAGTGATAAAAAATGACTCACTATGACAATCACCCTCCAGATCAGAGGGCCGGGGAACTTGATCCTTTTGTGTACCATCCGGTGTCATCTGGGCTGCTGTTCCATCAGCCAGTCCAGCAATGACCTGCTTTCCCTTCGTACTCCATGCAACGCAGCTGACACTATTCTTCAAAATAGGTCCGTTGGGCCCGTTCACCAATGAACCCGACTTCAGATCAGCAATCAAAAGTTCACCATTGACAGTGACCATGGCAACAAAGGTAGAGTTGTGATCCGGGTTAGGCACCAGGGCGCGGAGAGAGGCGCCATTTGTTGGGATCGATATGGCGGGTTGCGCATTTCCGGTGATGAGGTCTGTTGTTTGAAAAACCGAGATTTGAGAACCATTCTCGGTGGCTAGGATCAACGCGTCGTCGCTGGCGGTGAATGCCACATGTGTAGGGCGCGCAGGGAGAGGAATCTTTGCTTGCGGTTCGAAAGGCTTCGTCTTCACTTTGTCTTTGCCAGCAGGTGCCTCAATGGACTGTCGGGCTGAATCGGTGTTTGCGACTACAAGGCAGTCGGGACCAGCGCCAACAATGACACATCTGGTCTGCGCGACAGCCAGGAGGGAAGAGGTTGGGGAAGGAAGCGCATCGCTAGGCCATGGCGTGGGAAGTAGCCGGATGTTGGCATCGCCGCTGAGGCCCTTGAAGCCAACTTTCTATAAAAATGTTAGTGACAAGAGCTCTACAAGCTCACAGAAGCTGTGGCGGGGCGACGTACATCAGTGTAGACCTCAGAGAGCTCCGGGCCCAGCTCCGCTGGCGCACTCCCACCCGCGAGATTGGACGCTCCAAAGCTGTTAAAGGCCATCTTGAAGCGGTCAAAATCTGCGGAAACGGAACGAGATTGAGCGCTTAGAGGTGAGCCGGTCCTCGAAGCATTGAGTGATGGAGAGCTCGGAGGTGTTGAAGAGAAAGAGCGACGTTGGAGTGCTTGCGGACTCCGGTTGAAGAGGTGGAGGGTACGCGCAAAAATGATGGATATATCTCTCCGCGTACAGAGGAGAGGGAGGTGCGAAGAGAGTAATCCCAGGCAGAACCTTTGACGTTGAGAAAGTGAAGGTGAATACCCGAAAATGTTCGCAAGACAAAAACACCGCGTGATGCCTGACGGCTCAGGCCATTTTAGGCTGCGGGAGCTTCGTCACTTCCTAACACAGCTCGGCTTCCAGCTTGCCTTTCTTCCCCATCTCACCCACCTCAACTCCCTCTCTCCACGTCCATCATTTGCTTTGGTTCTACTTATCAACCCGGTCGGATCTCCCTTCTCACGTCGGTCGTGTACACATCCCCCGCATCGTCACAATGCCGGGCTTCGACTTCTCTAACTACAACCGCAACGCGGCTCTTCACGCCAAAGGGGTTCCCCTTCCCAAAGCCACCAGCACCGGTACAACAATTGTCGGATGTATTTACGATAATGGAGTTGTGGTATGTTGCCATTGATGCAGAAAGCCCGAAATCACCGCGCGGCAAGGAAGCTGACTAGACCGTGATCGCAGATTGCAGCAGATACCAGAGCTACCAGCGGCCCTATAGTAGCAGACAAGGTATGATCGAATAGATCGCGGACCACCTTCCACAAGACTACCAGAGACTGACTGGTACCCGTGATAGAACTGCGAGAAACTACACTACATTGCCCCCAAGATCTGGTGTGCCGGTGCCGGTACCGCCGCAGACACAGAGTTCACTACCGCCCTCATCAGTTCCAATGTCGAGCTGCACTCGCTATCTACAGGCCGCGACCCGCGAGTGATCACCTGTATGACTATGCTGAAGCAGCACCTCTTCCGCTACCAGGGTCACATCGGTGCCTACCTGGTGGTTGCAGGCGTCGATCCGACCGGAGTTGGCCTGTACACCGTTCACGCGCACGGTTCGACGGATAAGCTGCCTTACGTGACAATGGGATCCGGCTCTCTGGCAGCTATGTCTGTGTTCGAGTCGATGTGGCAGCCAGACCTTGACAAGGAGGGTGCTATTAAGCTCTGCGCCGAGGCGATCAAGGCCGGTATCTTCAACGATTTGGGATCCGGTAGCAATGTTGACGTGTGTATCATTGAGAAAGACAAGCCCACTCAGATGCTCCGCAATTACGAGAAGCCCAACGAGCGTGGTCAGAAGGAGCGCAACTACAGATTCCCTCGCGGTACTACCGCTTGGCTGAACCAGAAGATCATCAGCAAGGACGATATGAAGAAATTTGTTACCATCCAGACTTTGTCTGGGGATGACAATCTTGCGGCTGGTGAGAAGATGGAAGTTGATGCTTAAGATGGATTTCTGGTTCGGTGGCGCAGGCTAGTGTTTGTTAAAGAGTCGACTTAATATTAGTCCTCCTCATCCTCTTCCCAGAAATTTCTCTAAACGTCTTTTTTTAGACAAATTTAGGCTCTTCTCTAATGTATCATTCCAATGCCGCTTCAAAGTACACTTAGAAAGACTCGGCATGACCGTTTGTTCAGGAATATATAGATTATATCTTTGATCAGGCTGTGGACATGCACTGCCTCGAGGGGCCAGTGTGGGTATCTCTATGCTACTGAGTATGTACAAATGATTTCCAGTTTCCGAGATTGCTCGAGTGTCTTCACCTTCATGCCATAACTTGATCCGAGAACGGTTGTTCACGGCTGGCCATGGTAGGACCGCCCAATCTGAGGCCCCGAGGTCAACTCCTTCACAACGGCACGCCCCTCGAACTTTTCCATGATCCAGAGAATGTACTCATATCGCGTAGCCGAAACACGAAGTCCCTCACGACGGAAACGCACAACGCCGGCATGGTACATAGCACGCACCAGAGACGGGTACACAGGACCGCCGTGTTTACGCAGATAGTCGTAGAGCCAGTGGATCAGGTGGAATGATCGGGAGGGATTCAGCTGCGTCGAGCAGGATAGTGCAACGGCAAGTTGGTGGATCATGTCGACCGCGAGGTAAGGATCTGGGCACTGGCTGTCTCTTAAGCCAGGGTGGTAACGCACGATGGCCATTTGGTCGGGGTGGGGAATGGGGACCCAGGCTTTGTTTAGGCAGATCTTGAACGGGGTGTGGTTGTCGAGTAGTCTGAGGATTGACCAAACGCTCTTTGAGTCTCCCTCTCTGGCGAGGCGGAGGCACTCTTCCATCATGACTGGGTTGGTGAGATCCATACGGCGGAGCATTAGGTCAAATGTACCATAGAAAAGGGCTCGGACTCCATTGTATTCGGCCGGTTTTGTCCAGACTTCTGACAGGGTAGTCTGGGAGGTTTCCAGTCGCTCGAGGGTTCTGCGGGTGGTTTTTTTGGTCTGCTTTCTCAGCTTGAGATCGACTGCCAGCTGGAGAAGATTGTTGTGTGGGATGTCGAGGCTTTGGATCCCACGCAGGAGGTCTGCGAGGAAGGATCCTTCTGTGTTTCGCACAGTCAACTCAAAGAGGCCAAACAATAAGTAAATAGGTCGGTCCGTCGACCTGGCATCTTGATTATACATAGGAGCCAGTGCTCGACTCAAACTTCGTAGCGCCCACAAACGTAAAACGATCTGATGTTGAATCGGTAAGGCCAAATCGGAGGCGATGTGGGCCTGCAGGGGTGTCTCAGTGTAGGCAAGAGGCAGATCCAACCAAACCTGCGAGCTTGTAATGGCCTCAACACTTGACAGACTTGTTAAACATTCGCGCCATCGCTCAAGCTGTTGGTTTCGGGTCTTGTCTTCCCGCACGGCAAGAGTCAAGAGCTGGGTCACGTTGATGACGCACTTGGCCGCACAGTCAGCATCAAGCTGGCTCAGAACTCGTTCGGGCGAAGGAAGAAGCATTGTCGTGTTCGGGCTATCCACGGCTTTCAACCACGTCATGACCATGGCCGAGGGCCAGTAGTCATCCGAGCTGGCGCCATGTGTCGCGATGATGATTTCTTCCGCGAAACGGAAGCCCCGTATATCCAAAAGCTGCTGCAACCATGTATCCGTAACTGTCTTTTCAAGGTCATGGTAGCCAAGGATGTTACAACGTCCAATGGCTTTCCACATAGCCCGGTAGTGCTTCAGCAACGCTTTCTGGTCCCATGACCCAAGAGTCTTGTTTCGTTCGACAATGATGTTCGGAAGAGCCTTAACGATTAAGCATAACTCTTCCGTGGGAACCAAGCCTAGTTCTAGCGCGCGAGTAACTGCATTGAGCACGGCAGTACGGTTAGATCGTTTTGATTTCTTTTGGGCGAATAATTCCACGGCGGCAAGGTAGTTCCCGGATCCTCGAGTATTTAAAAATGGGTCATCGAGAAATTGGATGGCTTGTGTCAAGTCCATTGTTGACCGCGTGAGGAGCTTGTCGAAGATTTGCTGGCTGTATTTAGGTTCCCGTTGAAGGTCGATATTCAAATACCGAGCGAAATCTCGGGCATCTTCCATGCCCCAGTCATTCTTGTCGAGGAATTCTATCCACCTCTCATCCTTCGTTATCGATTTTGCGTCTGGGGTTGTACACGGGTCGTCGAAGATATGCGAATCAATAGGTTCGGGATTGTGATCGTAGAAGGGTAAAGGAGCCCCGTGCGAGGCGATTGCATAACTGCGAAGCTCTTTAGGGATAGTTAACTTATCGGCCACGCTATTTGCGTCACTTTCGCACTCACCCTGGGTTTCGGGTTGCGCTCTCTGCCACGGGTGGTCCGTCCACTTCATATGCTCCCTGCCATTGCGACCAAACAGGCACGCGATATCCTCGACTCCTGCAATACCGGCTAAAGCGGTATTCCTTCGCTTCGCAAGACGCCTCCGCGCCTCCAAAGGGCCAGGCACACAGCTTCCATGGCGGCGCTGTCCATTCGCGAAATGCCGGAAGGTGGTTGCGAGCAGGTCGTCACTGATCCACAGATGGTCGGACGTAGATGAAGCAGATGGCTTCAAAGCATGCCGGTAGGCACGCCTACCGAAAGACATGAATTTAAAGATGGCGCATGTGAGCCAATTGCCGGATTCAGTCGTGATGAACGAGCGACGTCTTTCTGTAGCAGCTTCGGCGCGGAGTCTTGGCGTTGAATGACTAATCCCGTTGGCCAGCCAATCTGCGAACTGGAATTACGGCAGGAACGAAGTAGATGTACTTGGATCTTTTTTGAATGATTATGATGCTTGGGAACTATGTACTACTTCTAGCCAGTCTTCATGGCCTTGATCAAATCGTCAAGCGTCCGGTCTATATCACAACAGTGCCTATTTTGGGTCACTCAGGAGCCAACTTAGGTTGAACCCAAGATGGGACCAGAAATCAAGAACAAAAAAAAAACAAGATGCAACCGTACTCCAATGCAATGCCATGCGAATTCTCCTCTCATGGCAATGATATCTCATGCTAATCATGCCAATTAGGATATGATCGAAACGTGTATAGTGGATCGTAAAGAGAGTCGTCAAAGGAGAATAGGGCAAGAAGGCCCCTCCTCGAAGTAGTATCAAGAGGCTTCTTCCCCGGGTTGAGGCTTCCTTCCTGTCACCACGTAAAAATCCATATATGCATGGATACTCTTGTCCTGGATAGCCTTCCTCACATCGACGAGGAAGACTTCAATCTCGGCCTTCGACCAGCCCAGAGCAAGGAACGGCTTATATGACCAGCCGGATAGGGCTTCTAGCCAATTACTTTCACTCCACTTCCCAATGAGTTTCAGTCGCTCGTCTGTGGGCCAGGTGTTTGTCGGAACTTTGAAAATTTTCTGCTCGACATCCATGAAGCCAACCTCCTTCATCCACCGCTCTATCTTTGGAGCGATGCGGAAATACCTTAAAGGCTCCATTTCCTGGCTTGAACGCATGTTTAGATCGTACCAGTCGTGCAAAGCGAATTTGCTGTACCCGTCTGGATTTTCCGGGGGCATGGTGTCGTCGTCGCATTGTGGTTTGGGATCTAGTTCGTGGCATTCAATGTATGCACCTGGTTTGAGGTGTTTAAAGGTTTGTCGTAGTAACCGTTTAAAAGAGGGCATGGCGCCGGTCATGTTGCCGATATGGACGAAATCAAAATGGTTGTCGTCCCAGAGCCATTCCTCTTCTGTGGCGTCGTCCACCAGAAAATGAACGTTCTCGGGGACCTCTGTCGGCTGGACTGGAGAGAGGTCTGTTCCAATAATGGCAGCGTTGGGAAAGAGGGGTGCTGTAAATCGACGACAATTAGTTAAGAGGTTCCGAGTTTGAGTGCTGAATCCGCACAACTTGGAACACGCAAACATACCCATTTCAATAGGCCATATACCAGAACCAGTGCCGATGTCGAGTATTTGTTTTGGGTCATTGAGAGGAACATTATACAGCTTCTGTTTCATACACATCTTGAACATGTGGTGTTGCATGTCAAGACGATCGAGCTCTTGCTCGTCATTTGGATATGGGTAGGCTGGCAAAGAGGTCAGATAAAATTTTAATGAGACACGAGATGCGGGAAATGCATGGCAACATACCTCCTTCATGGTACCTGTGATACCGTCTTCCATTTTCTATAGGATAGTCCGTTACACTGTCAGTCAGAGACTGCGTATCACTGTCACGACTCCGTTAGCACGAGTCTATTGGATGATGGGACAGATATAGGCAAGAATATGCATGTGCAGAGGATCGTACCATTCACTCCTTGGTTCCTGCATCATAGACGTTAGCACCGGCTACAATGGTCATATGGTAGGTGGTGATGAGCAATCTCCAGGCTCTAGTGAGAGTGGAAGAAAATCAATTTCAGGGGCAGGGAAACGGGATTTGAAAGGTACCGGACAGAGACGTACAGAAGATTTGGGACCCATGGTGCTTGCTTTGGGTCAGTGTGGTGGACCGAGTCTGATAGGATAGGCAAACCAATCCTAATGATGGTTGGACAGGGTTGTCGGCAAGCTCCCAACCAGAACGAAAGTAGTTAAAGCAAATAGAACAGAGAGTTATTGTGGGTTACTCTGTGCAGATGGGGGTAAATATCTGGCTTCCCAATCATCCGGAATCGCAGCCCCAGTATAGTGCACGTTGGCGGGGAGCTAAGTCGTGCGTATGCCAGCAAAATGGGCGATCTTCCCATGTCCCACCACACTGGAACAGAAAACAGAAAATAGCGAGGGGATGAAGGGATGAAGATCCCAGATTGAAGAAAAAATTGAGGTGAAAGTTATTTGTCAGTGCCTTGTGGAGAGCCCGACAGCTTGGGTTAGGTTATAATTTGGCAGGGCGGGAAGACGATCCGGACAACTATAAATCAATCCAGAGCCGGGATGGGATCGACCAAGTGTCGTAGAAAGCAAGACCCGCAGAGGGGGTGTGTAAGTGGGGATCAGTGCATGGGGTACAAAGTTGAGCCAGACAATAGCGGTCTCTCTAGTGGTCATGGACGTCAGAGGGGGTATGGGTTTTGGCGGGGACAGAAAAAAGACGCCTCGGGCAGCGGATAACCATGAAATCCCAGGGAGACCTTGGCCTTGGGGGGGAAGAATCTAGGGCTAGGAGGAGGATTAACAGGGATGCGTCCGGTCTCTATCCAAGATCCCTTTGTTCTGCATGAAACCAGAGATCGCAAAAAAAGAAAAGAAAAGAAAAGAAAAATGACAGGTTTCGATCACAGAGGGTAAGATTCACGATTTGGGGCGGAAGCTGAAATACGCGACAGGCAAATCAAACCCGCACATCCAATCCTTTCCCTGTTTTGTGAGGCTCGAGCGCAAGATGATCGGGAACTTGAAATCCCACCCTTTCTCCCGGTAGCTAAACCGAAACCCAGGCTACTGGGAATCGGCGGCTCCGAAGTCCCTTGGAGTCAGGAGTCCCATGTTCCTCGGGGTGGACCCTGCGCAACGGGGGTTCGCGTCCTACGCATTTCGCATTTCGCAAATCTTTGGCCCAATCGATGGATGTTCCATACTGCTGGGAATTGACAACCCACCAAGCCACGGGCCGCTTTTTTAATCCTTTGTCCTGAACCCTTTTCTACGCTCACCTGTGCAGAGCTCTGCAGGGGCTGTCGGAATTTCCGCTTCCTCTTCTTCTTCTTCTTTTTTTTTTTCCTTTTCTTTTCATGTTCCTCCTGTTCTTAAGGGTGAAGCGTTCGGAAGCACGGACGGTAAAATTACGGAGGTACAATCGGAGAAAATACACAATCACATGGTTCGTCTACTAGACTTGATCGAGTTGAACTTCGAAATGACCACATCCTCGGATCGACCACTGAATGGGAATCATCGGACCCGAAGTTTTGGGTGAGAAGGCACAAATGTGGGGCTGTCAGCAAACTCAGAAAGCAAAAATCAAATAACAAATAACAAAAAATCAAATAATCAAATAATAAAAATTAGAAAATAGAAAAACAGGGTACATGGGTGAAAATGTACTAGGATCATACATGACAGGACTCGGGGCTTGGCCCCGAGTTCCGCCACAAGTCGCATGGTCCCTGGGTTCTGGTCCGCGGGACTGAAGTACCAGCCCGTCACTCATCGAGTCTAGTTGCCTAACCTCTGCATGGGAAACTGCTCGTCCTCGGGCATGGGCCTAACTACTAGGCTCCTGCTAGATTGAGCTTTAGCGGTGTTCGAGGTTGATCTGTCAGAATTCGCCGTGTGAGAATCAGGAATCTGGAAGTCTGGCCTTTTCCTCCCTCCCCACTGCCCATCCTGATTGGTGTGCTTGGATAGGCTCCTCTAGTTCATTTCCTTTACCCAGGTGGGCACACGGCTTGGAAAGTCAATCCTTACAGTGGTCAATCCAATATTGACACTTGCTAGTTCTCACGCTAGGCCGGTGGCTGGGGGGCGGAGGGGGCCGCAACTCAAGCTCGGGTCGATATAATTCAACGGAGGGGGAGGAGGGGGGTTCCAGTTCTATGACCGGGATCTGGTACATGCAGCGCTGAGCACACAGAATGCTCCGGCGATCCGGGTCGCCCTGTAAGGCCTATGTATGCCCTGCAAGCCTCCGCCCAAGTGTGACTTTGCGTCAATCTCCCCCAGACTCGAGTAGATTTCCTACGAAAGTTCGGGGTATCAAGTCGCCGACCACTTCGAGTGTACTGTAATGTACGAAATGTCGATCCAAACTCAAAGCGCGCTTGCCTTGATCGGCAGTCCCAGGTGTCCTGTCCCACAAGTCACAGTAATATGGGTCTTGGATTGTACGGTGTACGGTGTATGGTAGTGTCGGATCGCTCGGCGGTCCCCCAAATATAGGATTGTGAATTATTGTGCGTAGGCATATCGGACGGGGACTAGAACAAAAAATAGCAACGGTGCATGTGCCAATCCATAATTAACGCCTCTGGCCACAGTGCTGGGATTGCCTTAAGATGAGTCGGACCCGACTACTGGGAATACCTTGGGTCCCAACGTGTCGGTTAACGTCGCAGGGGCCAGTTTTCGAGATTTTGAGATGACCTACTCAAATCAGGGTCAATTTGTTCTTCAACACGCGTGTCTTACCCCAATTTACCTCGGGCGTTCGGTGATCTTGGCTCGCGACCGAGAATTTCTGTGGTGGAGACGGTCTTGTTTGGTACTGATCCCGCTAGAGCCAAGCTCTGCGTGTTCACGATGGTAGCGATGATGAATCGGACTTGAGCTCTGGACCGGGTGGAGCTTGGCAGTCGGCAAGGAGGGAGTTTCCACTTTGCACACAATGGAGATGGAGATGGAAGCTCCACGGTTCCCTGTACAGTGAGCTCTACCAAAGACCAGGATCAAACATGATGCTACACGAGCGTGAAAGCCGGGTCATCAAATAATACCCTTGCAGATCTCATGGTGAGGATGCTGAGAAGGAAACATCGCACAAAGTCTCGGTTATCATCCTAGGAACGTTGCACTGACTATAAAAAGGAGCAAAGCTTAGCTCGATCGTCTGCGCGACCTATTCTGCCTAATACTCCCAGCAAATCCCGAGATAATCAATCATTCGGCCGGAGCACTTACCCACGCAATCACACCATTCACCGGTGCGCAGAAAGGCTACGTGGCCCGCAGGGCAATTAAACTGGCCGGATAGACCGCTGCCAGTGACAAATATCTACACTCCCCACAAAGACACCTGTCATTGGGCACTGCCATTGAGCACAACTCGAACTACTTCATTCAAACCAACCTACCGTAAGAAGACCCTACTAGTTTTTCCCGGGTAAATCTTCCTCTCAGTACACTGATAGACGGAGAACCAGACTGCGGGGTGAAAGCAATGGATCGACTAGGCCCACACAAGTGGAACATACGAGGTCTCGGCTACCATTCCAACTCGATGGAACATCTAAACTACAAATTCCGGCCCTGGGTAACTAACTACTCGGGATTTGGAATTAATTTACTTAGTCTGTAGTTAGTGTGCGTCTGTCTATGTATTACTCTTACCCCGGTGGAGAGGAGAGGCTAGTGGCCAATCAGCAGCCTCAATACGCGGAAGTGCATGAATGACACGGCTCGCGCGATGTCTACTGCACGAGATAAAAAGAATATATAAAATTCATGTAGATCAAATGCCAGAGCCACTGTTTAAAAATTAGTCGGTCCGGTTTCGTTATTGATTGGCGAGTGAGCTCACGGGTTACTGACCACGAACTATTCGAACTATCAAAAACGTAAGGGCAGTTTTGAATTTCATTAAATGTAGCCTTGTATCAAAGCAATAGCGGTCTAGTCTTATGCGCTGGCTTTAAGCAAGTGACATAGTAAAAAATTGAGACAACACTAGCCACGAGGTGTACTCGCTGCGAAGGAAATAACTCGAAATTGTGATTCACGGTCAAGAGGCTGACGCAGACAGGATTGCTTCCACCGAGGAAATATGCCCCTCTATTGGCTGGATCTTGTCGGTTCTGTAGACTTTTAGCATCGGAGCTGGCTAAGGGTCGAAACGAAAGTAGGGCAATACCTAGTTTGAATGCGAATGTCGGTCTGGACTCTGGCTATTCCTTCCTGATGGATGAGGGTGTGTGCGAATCCGATCAATTGGGAGACTTCATCCCATGTCCCTTCTGTTTGTATTTATAAAAATGAGTCTTTCAAATTGTATTTTTCATGCCATGAGATGGGACCTAGCGAGGACAGAGTCGATCGATTGTTATGACATCCAAGTCTTTCCCCGAAATGAAGGCGTACCTAGTGTTGTTCCCGTGGCATGCATCACATATTTGAGGCCTGACTGTTGAATAAGACGCTGGATATCTGCGATCTGCTGAGAGAACGATGCATATGAGAGCCGATCTTTGATGGGTATGCTGCTTAGTGACTCGATCAAATCGTTTTTGGGGGGGGTGTTCTTTACTGGAATAAGAGAAAAGTCGGCTGTGCACCGTGAAGGTGTTGCCAGGGCTGGAGGTGCGGACGCCATTGTTATCATTTTATCTTTTTTTCTTTCAATTGAAATTGATGTACAAATCAAGTTTGAGCTTTTTCGCTTTGACGAGGGTTTCAGTTGTTCATCGTGAAGGGGTAATTGTGACGTTGTGTTGTCAGTAGATACGATGAGTTTCGGAATAGGGTATCCAAAGTTCACAATATCCTGGTCCAACATGATTCGTTCTCTGGTCGCTAGCCTGTAGTAGTTTCCTTCGCATCTAATAAATCGTTTCGTCGATAGTCCTTCCACGTCTCTGAGCAGGCTCACTCCCAGGGACGTAAATATCCTCAAACAAGATATCCCACTTTGGATCAGGCACAGGCATCTGCTCAGCCGCCTGGACTTCGTGACTCACCATCCCCCGTATTTCCTTTTCAACTGCCTTTATCTCATCCTCCGTCATAATGTCCCAGTCTATGAGCTTCGACTTCAGGCTTGTGATGGGATCATTCGTTCGCTCTTTCTGTAGCTCCTCGCGGGTACGATAGGCGGTTCCGGGGTCTGACATCGAGTGACCAGCGTATCGGTAGGTTTCATACTCATAGATTAGCGGTCCATTTCCTGCCTTTATCCACTCTCGGCCATGTCTAACAGCAGCCAGAACCGCCAGAACATCCATTCCATTAACTTTAAGCCCAGGAATATACTGTCCACGCTTGAAGTATTCCGTTGAGGCAGAAGCACGATCAACCGATGTCCCCATTCCGTACTTGTTGTCTAGCATTCTTGTTAGTGACCCCTCCGGTGTCGTCGAAAAAGGGATGCTTACTCTCGCAGCCAAACATGACAGGCAGGTTCCACAGCTTTGCCATGTTGAATGCCTCGTGGATTTGGCCTTGATTGGCTGCTCCATCACCATACAGGTTGATTGTGACGTTACCCGTGTCGTCATACTGCTGAGCCAATGCGATACCAGCTCCAAGAGGCACGCTTGCGCCCACGATGCCGTTTCCACCGAAAAAGCTCTTGGCGTACATATGCATTGAGCCGCCTTTTCCATGCGCGATACCGTCGCGCCGACCGAGAAGTTCACCAAGAATCGATTTTATCGTAGCACCACGCATCAAGGTGTTACCGTGAGACCGGTACGCGGTAATGAGCTTGTCTTCTCGGGTAATTGCATGCTCTATCCCGACTGCGACGGCCTCTTGCCCGATTGACAAGTGGCAGAACCCACGAATCTTCCTTTCTTTGTACAACCCATCTGCGGCGAGTTCCATCCGTCTGTGCAAGCGTCAGCTTTTGACACCAGTCTATGGCTTTTGAAGAGCCATACCTTATTGTTGTCATGTCACGAAAAAGCTGTTTAAGTTGTCCCTTGGTAGTTTCCACCGAGTATGATGGCGGGTCGAAATGATACGTCTCAAAGCTCGTGTCTGCGATCGGGACCATAAAAGGTTTGTCATCCTCCTAAAGGGACAGTTAGATCGTTTTTTTCGTATTTTGCGTTCGGAGAATTACCGATGGGACGTCTAGCACCCGTCGCTGTGCGACCTGCGCAAAGCTACGCGTGTTGGCATGTAGTGAGCCGGGAAGGGCGCGGAGACCCAGAAAACGGGACGTTAAAGGTAGCAAGGAGGAATTGGAAGGTCTCATTGTTCTTAGTGTAATCGAATATTCCAATGAGGTGAGTGTGAGAGGTACGAGGTTTGTTGCGAACAATGCCAATGCTAGCTCTTATCTGGCCGGCAAGCATATGACGCAATTATGAATTCATGGCCATAATCACAATATCTGTCAGAGAATCACATTACTGTGATATTTCCTCACTATACTCAATTGTTTCATTCTAGTTATCTATTTCAACTTAAACTAGACTTACCAAACTCTCTGGGGCTTGACACAATATGATTTTCGATTTCTCGTATCCAAGCGGGCTCAGATATATACATCTGACCGACGGACCACTGCTAAATAGTTACCTGGGCATTTCACGAAAACCACACAACAAGACAGGAAAACAAAAATGGTATAAGAAGGTGGCAGGACCCTTACAAGCTGCACAGCTCCAAAAACTCATAATCTTCTCACCTTGCACTCTATATTCTTTCACATAAAGATTGTTGAATTGAGTGTTGACAGTATCGGAAAATCCGTTATTCCGCTATGACGCAGCGACCCCACTGGCAGGCACCCTTGCACTCTCACTTGAGGAAGCTTTGAGGCTCGAGTCTCATCGAGCTATCCACTCTCCAGGGCTGTACATTGAACCTGTCGTGAATAGGGCTGTCGGCTCTGACCTGTGGCTGCTGACGCGTAAAACAACTTCGTTTTAAGAGCCAAGGTGAACTCCTTCATGCACCTCAACAGATTAGCCACGCATGGTGCGCCAGTCTCAGGCCCGTCCCTCTCGGGGCAGGGCATCTCGGGCTCGTCAGCCACAGCGTGAGGCATTGCGAAAAGAACCAGTTCCAGATGTCTTCCAGGAGATGCTGGAAGAGGCCGAAGCAAGAGACCCAGAGCAGTTCCATTCCGATAGGCCGATCAAGAGACGAAGAGTTGGCGACTCAAGGGCTATTGCTGTTCATTCACCAGCACCGGCACAGGCCGACACAGTCACGAATGTAGGCAAGGATGAAGAAGAGCAGGCACAAAATGTGCAAACAGTTTACGATCTCTCGGAAACAGAGGAATCTGATATCGAATGGGAAGACGTGGAGATTCAGCATCAGCAGCAAGTACCTGAAGCATCTAGTGCAGCAGCAATTTCACAAGAAAGAAACGAGACACTCCAAATCACTCTGGAGCAAGAGCCAGAGAAGCCGAAAAAGGCTGTGCAAAGGAGAAAACCAGTTACCGCAGCCGAGAAGAAGATCCGGATGGATATTCATAAAGTCCATCTTCTCTGTCTTTTGGCTCATGTCAACTTACGAAATCGGTGGTGCAATGACGGGTCGCTGCAGGTACGCATGATTTTAGTGAATAATCTACTTTCAGCGTCTAATATTGGTTTAGAGTTACCTGAAACGAATGTTGCCCAAGAGGGTTATTGCACTTTTGAACCCAGACGAGGACAAGCCACAGTACCTTCGGTCTACTACCTTCATTGATGGTCTAAATGAAGCTGGTGAAATCTTTACCCGTCGATTTCGTGTCAACAAGTTAGGTTTGAGGCGTCCCCACTGGGCCGAAGACCAAAATAAACTCAAGCAGAGACTGGTACGTCTCTCGGATCGATTTGCGAATAGCAGAATGGTCGCTGACATGCCCGTAGGAGGCGCTTATGTTGAATGTCGAGGTCTTCCTATCCAAAGAGGACTTCCGATCCCAGGCAAAGACTATGCAGGGCTCTCGTGATTTCGGCGCACAATTGTTCTGTGCCTTGCTGCGATCAGTCGCAGTGGAGGCAAGACTCGTCTGCTCACTTCAACCTTTGCCATTCTCCGGCACAGTCAAGGATATGACTCCTTCGAAAAAAGGTCCTCAGTATATTGTTGTCTCATCCGATGACCATGAAACGTCAACGGATGAACGCCAGAAGTCAGGCGGAGAGTCACCAACAGCTTCGAGAGCGAGGCGGCTTGGTCGACCTGAATTCACCTCACGGCCTGGCCAAGCTTCCGCTCGTCTGGGCTCTATTCCTAACCCCCGAGAATCTTCGTACCCAGTGTTCTGGGTAGAGGCATTCAACGAAGCTGTGCAAAGATGGTTTCCAATTGACCCAATGGTGACCAAGTCTCTGGCAAAGCCCTCCAAATTTGAACCGCCTGCAAGTGATCCGTACAACAGCATGAGCTATGTAGTTGCCTTCGAAGATGACGCTTCCGCACGAGACGTGACTCGGCGTTATGCAAAGGCGTTCAATGCAAAGACACGCAAGCTTAGAATTGAATCGACGCGAAACGGTGAAAAATGGTGGGATGCTGCACTAGAAGCATACGAGAAGCCTTTCCTTGAGGATCGAGACGAGCTTGAAATCAGCGAATTGACTTCCAAGTCTGCAGCCGAGCCGATGCCACGCAATATCCAGGACTTCAAAGACCATCCAATCTATGCACTTGAGAAGCATTTGCATCGGAACGAGGTGATCTTTCCCAAACGAGTTATCGGACATGTTGGTTTGAGCAAAACAACTTCAAAGAGCGATAATTTGGATCCCGTTTACCGTCGATCTGACGTGCACGTCGTGCGCAGTGCTGATAAGTGGTACCGACTGGGACGGGATGTCAAAGTTGGCGAACATCCCCTCAAGCATGTTCGTGCGACACGACCCAAGAGCGGATTCGACAGCGACGAAGAAGATAACGAACCGGAGCAAACTGCTCTATATGCCGAGTACCAAACGGAGATTTACCAACCACCTCCAGTAGTCCAAGGACGAATTCCTAAAAACTCCTATGGCAACTTGGATATCTATGTCCCAAGCATGGTACCCCCAGGGGGCATACACGTTCGAAGACCAGAGGCGGCTCGAGCTGCTCGAATCTTGGGGATTGATTACGCAGACGCTGTGACTGGTTTCGATTTCAAAGGACGTCGTGGAACCGCTGTCATCGAGGGTATCGTCGTCGCCTGTGAATACAGTGAAGCTCTGGAAGAAGTAACAAGGGGAATGGCAGATGAAAGGCATCGAGCTGCACTTGAAGCGCGAAGTGCGGAGGCACTCCGCTTCTGGCGACTTTTCCTTGTTAAGCTTCGGATCGCTGAACGAGTGAAAGAATATGCCGGCTCGGATGAGGAAAACGATGATGCAGCCGCGTCGGATATAAGTGTCAAGAACCTGGAAGAATCGGGAGGGGGCTTCTTTCCAGAGCCAGATCAGTCCACAGACAGTGCATCCAAAGAACCTGACACGGAAGATTATTATCTCGGAGGAGGGTTTATACCAGATGACCCCGTCTTAGATAGAGCTGACGCAGTCGATGCCGGGAATGAAGATGGCACTGTCGGGGGAGGATTTCTGCCCGACAAATTTGTCGACGGAGGTCCAGCCGTCAACCCGTCGACAGCAAACGGTGGTCAAGAAGACGGTTTGTCCGGGGGAGGGTTCATGCTTGATGGCTCGGCGGATGCCGAACCCGTCCCCAAACCTCAAGCCGCTCTCCAGCCTGTGATCCCACCAAGGTTCAAGAAAGGAAGAGCTTCAAACATCCCTCGCTACGAGTTGATCGTAGTTCCGAAGAACTCCGCTACGGACTCTGGACAACAGTCAACAAAATGTGCAACCTCTAAAGGGCTAGAGGGGTCGTCCGAACAAGCTCCGATTACGGTTGATTCATCAACGAATGGTGGCTCCAAGTCCACTAGTGTGGTGGAATCTATCTCCAGACCACTTTCTCCTCAAGAAGAGCTTCGCCAATCTCAGCTGTTACATGACTCAGATAGTGAGATCGAGAAAGGGTCCTTGCTGTCTGAAGACCCGGATGACGAAGATGCAGTCCCCGATTGGCTCATTTGATGATTATCAGGCCCTAGATGCCTTTTTGTAAATTGTCAAGATACATAACGAGAGACCAAGATAATGCAAACAATTGATGGTCCCATGCAAATGTTTGATACGATTCCCCAAACTTGAAGAGAAACTATTAGCTATATTTAATCGACGAAAGCAATCATTAATATCATTAGGAAGGTGCCGTAGAATACTCACACCAATACACGTGATCGCGTAAAGTGAAACGCGTCGACGCGGTGTGCCTGAGGCAACAAACGCCAGAACGTCATGGGCAGGAACAACCACCGAAGCATCAAGCTACCTCTACTTCAATCTCCATGTCTGATTGACCGGAGCTGCAATGAACCCCCAAGATACTCCCGGTCCATTGTCAGAAACACCCCGAGAGAAATTTCGAACTCCGCGACGACCCAGTCCTCCGGGGACGTCAAAAAGCTCGAAGAGCACCACATCCAAAAGGCCAGCATCTCCAAGCGTTTCAGCATCTGCGAGACCATGGAAGAGAAGCTCGCTCTCAAGCTCACGAGCGCAATCGACTCTTACCCAAATCGACTTCGTGACTCAGACTCCACACTCCGACGATGACCAGCTCGATTATCTCGACGAGACTAAACCGCGCCAAGGTACCAATACAACTAATGCACACAATCGAGCGGACGGTGACTCAGACGATGATGCCGACTATCGACCATCTTTGCGCCCCACAAATTTCGAACCCAATAAAAATCACCCTACGCAACGAAGAAAAAGCGCAGGAGGCACTCCTCGAGCATCCGAGCGGGGCCAGAGCATACGAAAAAGTATGACACCGAAACCGAGTTTCAATGGTAAAGGGAGACGAAAGTCTACAGAGAAGCCGCCTGCGAAGCGTGATAAGACTCTTACGCAAATGGACTTCGTGCGACGCTACATTACAATAGACGATGACGACGATGTGAATATGGGATACATACTGTCGGAGCATAAAAATAACCCTCCAGATGATGGGCAGCAAGCCAGTTCCATTATGAACCAGACGGTTCATCCGAAACCACCTGCATCTGTGAAGCGCAATCGCAGACTTCTCGAACCGGAGCTGGATCTTTCCACGGGCGAGCCACTCTCTGGGGGTCTTGGTGATAATCAGGATTCAAATCCGGGGCATGAATCCGAAAATGCATCAATGTTAGATGCGCCGGTCACACCTCAGAAATCCCGAAAGCTTGAGATTCCGTCCTCACAGTCGCCAGAAAGCCCGGGGCTGGCTATAATAACATCATCTCAGTTCCGCGGCGCAACCCGATCTCCATTAAAACTAAAATTTTGGAACGCCGCATGCCATCCGGGAAACACCATCAAAGAGGAGTCTCCCGACCCACAAAGGAATATCGAGGATTCGCAGGACCACGGAGGCGCATCACTGGTGAAGACATCAACTCGACCCTCGCCCAGATTGCTTGATTCCTTGAAGCATCACTCGTCACCAGTTATGCAAAACGAGACTCTGTATGCACCTTCCACAGATTCGGGGTCCCAAGCAGTGCTGCCTGGTGGCCCAGAGATCAAAGTAGAGCGAAAACAAAAAGAAAGAACAGTTGTTTACGAGACCGATGCGGACAGCGACAACAGCGACTCGGAAAACGACATGAACAATGATCCCGCAACACCATCTCGAGCTCATGGACCACGCGCAGAGACACCAGTCCCTACTCGGCACAGCCCGGAGCCATCAAGCGACGATTCTCAAGAATTACCTCTACCAGATGTCAAACCGTCCGCAGACCCGAACGACGAACTGCCGTCTGAGGCACCGATGTCAGATGCTTCTATGTTCTATCAAAGGATGCAGCCAGCAACGCAATTCCCATTTGAACCTATTCCTACCCTAAATACCCAAAAGCTGTCCGAGCTGTTTCCCAATTATGGGAGCACTCAATACGCCAAACCCGCAACCGCGGGTTCTTCTCAGAAAATCCCGGGTCCCTTTTTACAGAGCCAAACGCAAAGCCAAGAGGCCGACCAGACCGAGGTTGTGCCGGAGTCATCTCCCGTTCATGAGCAAGACGAGAATAGCGTTGACTCTGGCGCCGTCTTTCAACGACCCCAAGTCCCTGATTCGGTGGTCCAGGTCGAATCCTCCCAACCAGTTGATAGAGACAATCATGGACCCGTAGGAGTCTTGTCTCGCAGTCAACTTCTTACATCGAGTGTCATGGAAAGTGTTCCGCTCCCCAATTTCTGGATGGGAAGTCAGGACAGCGTGGGTGAGCCGTATAGTTTGCCGGATCGGTGAGCTAAGACATGTTATGAATTATGATCTCATTTAGCGCTCTGATACAAGTTTATGTCCCTACAATTTCATGGTTATACCAAATATATTTCATCTTCTTATTCCATGAATAAGCACCCATGAGATGCGGTTCCCAGACGTGCCCAAATAGGGGTTTCGGCCGTGAATATACCGAGTAGTATTTCCCTATACCGCTCTTTGAGGCTGATAAAAAGGCACATGCGCACGTAGATATTTTTTGTGCAAATAATTTCAAGGGTCGAGCGACCCTCATCGGGAACCGTCACGTCGATCAGTAGTTGAGGTTAAGCACGGGGGAGCGGGGCGGTCGGCCCGTGAACGAACGCGGAGGTGCAACCTGAATTATCGTTTGGAGACCACCTCTCTCTAACAACACCACCATGGATATCGCCTACGACCACATTCAGGAGGAGATCCTGACACCGAGGGAGGACCATTCCTCCGATTCCAATAACGCTCAACAATCTAACGTGAACCTCAACACCGAATTTCAAGAAACCTTCCGCGCTTTCTCCGCCAGCCCGTGGGGCACCCGGATCGGAGGCCTTTGGGATAATGTGCGCAAGCAGGGAGAGACCTACTACGAGGGCGCCCGTCAGGAATATGCTGCCGCGAGCGAGGAAGCTGTGAAGGGGTTCTCAGACCTGCGGGATAGCATTGTCGATCGGACAAAGGGGCTTTCGATCAACACCGTAGCTTTGACTGGCAGTGGTGAAGGCCAGAAAGACGAGGCCGCTACACCTACGGCTTCGACCGGAGGAGGATCCAAGGACCAGGCCGAGGCTGGCTCCAGCGGAGAAGGCTTCATTTCCCGGTTCAAGGCTGAGGCCGCTCGACGACTAAAGGAAATCGAGAAGGCGGAGGAAGCGGCAGACGAAGCGATCATGCGATTTGGGCTGAATATCGGCCAAAAGCTGCGTGAGGCTGTGAGCATTGTGCCCCCCGAGACAGACGATTCCGGCAAGCTTCTTTTCGAGAGCAAGGATGCCGATGGCAAGCGCGTTATCCATGCCACTCGATTCGAGGCTCAACTGCATGTTATCCACTCAAACCTGGATAGCTTCACCATGGACCCTGTCAGCGACAAGTTCCCGGAGTTCAAGAAGGAGTTCGATGTCGAGAACAAGACCGACGAGATTGCTTCCGACCTCGAGAAATACCCTGAATTGCGGTCGGCCATGGAAAAGGTCGTTCCTGAGACTGTGGAGTATGCAGAGTTCTGGACTCGATACTACTTCCTCCGCTTGGTTATTGAGACCGAAGAGAAAAAGCGCAAGGAGCTCTTGAAGGGTATGAATGTGCCCTTCTTACACGTTGGAACGATGATTGCTAATATTCACCCTTACCTACAGGTGCCAGCGCCGAAGATGAGGAAGAGGTCGGCTGGGATGACGATTCTGACTCCGAACACGAGTCCCCTTCTACTCCCCAAGTTCGTTCCAAGAACCAGAAACCCGCCGCCGAAAATGCTACCCTGAAGGCCGAGCCCCGCCGCTCAAACGACCAACAGTCCCAGGCCGACAGCGAGTCAAGCTACGACGTTGTGAGCGGTGCCGCTAGCCGAACCCCCGGCAGTCCCAAAGAGAAGAGTCCGACTACTGAGTCCAAGGCGGACGACAGTGACGAGGACTGGGAGTAAACTATTCTCTTCCAACTCAAGGGCCTTGGGAAAGATTCACTTTTTTAGGTCCAAAACGGGCTAATTGACTTGCTTGCTTCGCGGGAGTTTGGTGTGACTTGGTTCCTTGGCGCAGTTGGGACTCTTTATCCGTCTTATTCCCAATTTCGTTTCTCGTATCTTGCCTTCAGCGGTTGATGTCCCGCTCTGCCTTTTCCCTGTCTGATCGATTGTGACTGACATGCACATTGCTCACTTTATTTACATATCCCTTGGCATTGAATACACTTTACTGCGTATTATCCTTACTGCTCTTTAGGTCCTTTCAACTTGACTCTACCGTAGCTTTCAACGAACCCCCAAAGTGGTTGTGTATGTATGAGACTTTATTTCTCTAAAAGGGACTGAAAGTACTGTAGATTTTGAAAATCAAAAGTCAGGACACTTCGCTAGTCATACAAGATCGTCACCATAATCATCGGGCCAAGTTCATCTTATTCCGCAGTTCCAGGCCCAGCACTTCCATCCCTCGAAGTACCCCCCTTCCTAGCAAGCGGCGAACTCTGTCCAGGCTCCGAATTATCTGCATACGCAGGCGTCATGCCCCGCAACCCACTCGGACCTCTCCTCCCAGGCGAACCCCGACGCTGCGGAGTTTCCGGTGTACTTTCCCGCGATCGAAGCTGGAATCCACGCGACATGCCTCCGGGTGAGTAGGGCCCTTCGTCTTCTTGTGGATACCCAGAGGGACTACCTGCTTCCCAACCGTATTGATAATCTTCGCCACGGTGTTTGACGGGGCTTTCATCGTAAGGATCCCATCCGACACGGCGGCGTGCTTCGTGGCGGAGGCGTTGGCGATGTTGTTCGTCGCCACCGGCGCCGGTTGTGGATGATTCTTCCAGGAAGAAGTTGAGGAGTTCATCGCTGATGGAGAGGTGGGATTGTTGTTGAAATTGTTGGAGGGAGGTTAGTCGGAGAAGGGTTTCGAGGAGAGAAAGTGATGTGCGGATGTTTTCGAAAAGAGGGTTGGTAACGGTTGTGGTGATTGCGGGCTGTGTGGAAGAGGTTGGTCTGGATGGTGATGGGGATTGGGCATCACTTTTGTCTTTGAGAGATAGTTTGGCCATCTTGTCGACCGTGTTTTCTGTTGTCGGGTTGTCTGCCTCGGACTCAGTATCAGAGGATTCATCCTCGTTGTAGACTTCAAATGCAATCCATTCTGGGTCGAGACCGGGAGGAAGTCGCCATTCCTCGGGGATGGAGTCTTCGTGAAGGGAGCTGAAGCTTTGGTGTGCTGAGCCATCGCCGCCATGCAATTGTGCGTCAAGTAGCGCCTGCTCTTCGTCTTGCTCCGGGCCTCCCTCTTCTGGCTCGGGTGCAAAGTCATCTTCAGAATCGTCACGTTCCATCATACGGCGAGGCGGGAGAGCATTCAAGTCTCTCTTGAGGAGTAGCACAGGGTTATTTGTTTCTCCCTCAGTACTGATATTCAAAATTCTGCCTGTGTCCGCATAGAAGATCTTTGAGATTTGGTGGATTGAAAGAATCTCTCGGATACCAGCGCTGGCGACACCTTCACAGGCCTGGGGATGCGGTTCACCTTCTTCAAAGGAGTGAACTCTTCCGTCATCAAAATCCTCGATGATAAGAACCTGATAGGCATACTCGTCAGTACCCGCAGAACCGGGAAGCTCCGTTGACTTGGTCCGATCATCAGAATAGTATAGATTCATTGGAACCCGTCGAAGCTTCAGGCGTGCTTTATGCATAACCTCTTTCCATGTGGCCTCGCGGACAGACTCCTGGTCATGAGGGCGTACGTGGCCTGCAAATAGCATGTACATCGAAAGGGTGAATGTCGGTCCTATCTGAACGGCATGAGAATCTGACATTGAGTATTGAGTATCGCCAGCAGTCAGAAAAGTGCTCGCTTGGAGAAGGCGAGATGGTGACACGGTCGATGGCAAGTTGGTGGATAGCTTGGCACCCGAGGTAGTGATGGCTAAGTTCATCAGTGGCACTGCATCCTCGATCCGAGCTAGAAGCCTCTTGATGTCCTTGATGACGGCCTTCACTTGGGCATCTATGACTGCCTGGTCTCGGGAAGATTTGGGGCCCTTGCGTGAGATTTCTTCGGATGAGGCGGCTTTGGCTAATCGCTGCCCAAGGGCCTGAATTTCCCATCTCAGGGATTTTGTAAGAGTGACAGCCGATTCAAGAGATGTATTGCCTCGAGCGGCACTAGAATTTTGTTAGAATCCCACATAGACGGCTGGAACTGAGTTTCGTATACTCACATCAATTCAATCATGTCAATTGATGGGGAAATGACCTGTTTCAAGTTAGCCAGAGGTGGATTTGACTCGCCGAAATCAATGAACTGTGCTGACCTGGATCTTGCTCTCTAAGCGCTGCTGCAAAGAGAGAAGCTCATCACGATCTTCGCTATCTACATTCTGAGCCATGAGGTCAGCTCAGTCTGCTTCATATTAGGCATTCGATACTGCGTACTTTGAGCAAACGTGAAGACTGGCGTATGGCGTAGCTTGCGGTGATTGCAATTCCAGAGCTGAATTGAGAGTCTTAGCTTGAAGTTAGATTCTCCAGAACCGTTTGCCTTACCGAATGGCATAATTCATTGCCTGCTGGGTCAGCTGTCCGTAATGTTAGCATTTCATCGCCCTCAATTCTGCAATTCAGCAATGAACATACGCGCGACAAAAGGACCTCCATCTTGTCGGGAAGATATCCACTTGGATCTCTCAAGATCCACCGAAGAGAGTGGCTGGGCTGATATATGCCCCTGAGTAACAAAGAATGGAGGGGCGCTTATCGATAGTGAAGGTTATGCCCAACGTTACGATAGAGACCTTGGCATCATGGAAGTTTCCCCCTCTATCATAATTCACCGCCTTAGTTACCACCTTCAGATCCACCAAATCAAGTCTCTACTAAAAGTACTGGGTGCTTAATTCCAAACCCCATGACATACTTCTTTATAAAGGAGAAATCAAGAATTACCGTAGGCGCAGTATTTTCTATAATTTCATTCCTCTTAACCTCATCCGAAGCATCTACTTGACGATATTTTTAGGTAACTAGATGGGTATCTTTTCAATATTTTAACATTGACTGTCGAATATATTGTATCTTTTCAAACATCCCTATTAATATATACAAGAAGAAGCAACAGGCCGCCCCAAAAGCTTGGTCGCTTTACTCCATGGAAGTTGAATCAATTCATGGCCAGGCCCCAAGCCATAAAAACAATCATAGAAAAAGACTTTCTGCCATCCAAAAAAGTTATGATCCTAATGCCTCTATCGGATATCACACAACGGAGATGAGGATATGAGCCTAACACATGAGTCGAAAATTCTGGAAACATTGGGCGATCGGTAATTTGCCACCTCTCTAATGATAAGAAGAGTACAGCGAGTATCAATTGAACCCATAAAATAAAACAAACGCAGAAGTCACGTCTCTATCATTTTGCATACAATCCACGTGACATCCTCATCGCGGGGCGCTGAGTCACCTGCGCAAAATCAAAAAACGCCGGCCCCTCATTGTTTGACTTACACCCCCGACTCTCGTGTCGCCCGCGCTATCTCGTTGATTGCGCCTCGGATTTCCCTCCACGATGTCGAACCAAACCCCCGAATCATGGGAGGACGAACTCTCGAGACAGACCGAGGGCGTTAACCTGAACCAGGGTCGCCCACAAGGCCAGATGCCCACCTTCACGCCTGGTGCAGCGAGCTTCCAGCCTGGTGCCGCTTCCTTCACCCCTGGGGCTTCTTCCTTCGCGCCTGGACAGCAGTACCAGCAGTATGGTGGTTACCCCTATGCCCAGTACGGCCAACAACAGGGCTACGGCCACCCCCAGCAGCAGCAGCAACAGCAGCAGGCCTATGGCCAGTACGGCGCATACAACCAGCAACCCGGCAACTACAACCAGTATGGCGCATACAACCAGCAGCCCGGTGGCTTCCAGCAGCAGCCTCGTCAGAATGCACCTGCTGCTCCCCAACAGCCTGCTCCTGCCTCCTCCGACGCCCCGCCTAAGGCTAAGGTCCTGTCCATCGGAGCGTCCTCCTCCACCACCGCTCCTAAGACTAAGGTCCTTTCAATTGGGGCTTCCTCCTCTACCGTTGCCCCTAAGACTAAGGTCCTTTCCATTGGAACCCCAACCCCCGCGAAGGCTTCAGATGACACCAGCAAGGGTGATTCCAAGGGTACTGCGGCTGCCGAAGCCGGTGCTAAGGTGACCGCTGCTAAGGCCATCGATAAGACCACAGACTCTAAGAATGTTGCTTCCGGCAAGTCTTCGCCTACACCGTCCGGTCGCTCCAGCCCCACTGGTCGCTCCAGTCCCGCTCGCACCGGTGTCGAGGCCGCTAAAGCTGCCCGTGCTGCCGATGCCGTCGCCAAGGCACAGCAAGCCGATGTCGATGACGCAACCCTGAAAGAAATCTATGGTGAGAAGCGTGAACACGTTAACGTTGTCTTCATCGGTCACGTTGATGCTGGAAAGTCCACCCTGGGTGGATCATTGCTGTATTGCACCGGCATGGTGGATGACCGTACGATGGAGAAATACAAAAGAGAGGCCAAGGAAGCTGGGCGTGAGACCTGGTATATGTCTTGGGCTCTGGATCTGACCAACGAAGAGCGAGCTAAGGGAAAGACTGTCGTAAGTACCTTCTTTCTGCCTATCCAAGTCCAGCAATGGAATTGAAATGGACTGCGTGAGTAATTGAATTGAAAGCTGACTATTTCTAAAGGAAGTAGGAAGAGCGCACTTTAGTGTTCAGATCCCTCACCCTGATGGCGCTATCGAGCGTCAGTTCTCGATTCTTGATGCCCCTGGTCACAAGTCCTATGTCCCCCACATGATCGGTGGTGCTTCTCAGGCAGACCTTGGCTGCCTTGTCATCTCTGCCCGTAAGGGTGAGTACGAAACTGGTTTCGAGAAGGGTGGCCAGACTCGTGAGCACGCCCTTCTTGCCCGCAACAGCGGTGTCCAGAAACTGGTCATTGTTGTCAACAAGATGGATGACCCCACAGTCGAGTGGAGCAAGGCGCGTTTTGATGAGTGCACAATCAAGGTCATCAAGTTCTTGGAAGCCCTTGGTTACAAGAAGGATGACATCCTCTGCATGCCCATTTCCGCGCAACGCACCCTGGGCATCAAGGACCGTGTCCCAAAGGACGTCTGCCCCTGGTACAGCGGCCCCTCCCTGCTTGAGTATCTGACCGACTTCAAGCTCCCAGAGCGTAAGATCAATGCTCCGTTTATGATGCCTATCAGCTCCAAGTACCGTGACATGGGTACGATGTGTGAAGGCCGTATTGAGTCCGGTGTCATCAAGAAGAACGGCACCTACATCATGATGCCCAACAAAACCGAGGTTTCGGTTGCTGCTCTCTACGGTGAGACCGAAGATGAGACTCCGACCGCGACTTGCGGTGACCAGGTTCGCCTGCGTCTGCGTGGTGTCGAAGAAGAGGACTTCCTCCCCGGCTTCGTGCTCTGCTCGCCAAAGCGCCCCGTTCACTGTGTGAGCGCATTCGAGGCCAAGATCCGTATTCTGGATCTGCAGAGCATTCTCACCGCCGGATTCAACTGTGTGATGCACGTCCACTCTGCTGTTGAGGAAGTTACTTTCGCTCAACTTCTTCATAAACTCGAACCCGGCACTGGCCGCAAGAGCAAGCGCCCCCCGGCGTTCGTCAACAAAGGTCAGACCATCATTGCCCGTCTTGAGGTCACTAGCACCGCTGGGGCTGTTTGTGTCGAAGAGTTCGCCTTCAATGAATCCATGGGACGGTTCACCTTGCGCGACAAGGTACGTTATATTATTTTGAGCTCTATAAATTTCGGATCAAGTACTAACGGCTTTACAGGGACAAACCATCGCCATTGGTATGATCACCAAACTCTGCCTCCCGGAGAACGAGGCTTAAACAATTACCGGAAACGCATAATGGCATACATGATGCAAGAAGAAAGCCTAAAAGATATCCCATGGTGCTGATGGTTATTTCTCAGCCCATCGCTAAAAAGTCGGCTGGGATTGAGCGGAACCTCTGGACAAGGAGGTAGATAGATGGGTGAACAGAGGTTAAGCGATGATACACCACAGCTCCCTCAACTGATGATGATGAATTTTCTACGCTTCTCTTTTTCATTCTCCCGTAGAGTCACCTTTTACAACTGCGTGGTTGTTGTGTTTGATTCTTTTGGATCCATGCATTTCAATCATGTGATATAGTTTGCCCGTGATCTAACCAATGTACAGCCAATGGTATATTCACATTATCTCTTTGAGACTCTGACTGCCCCCTTATTAGGGGCCGTGCCTTGTTTTTTTTGGCTAAATTTTAAGAGTTGTTTAAATGGTACATCGGAGTTGGATCATGGAAGTTGAGAAGGACCAAGAAAGCGGGCTGTATCCTTAGAATCAATCTCTTTGGTCGGGCTGCCTTCTTGTTTCCTCTGATTCAAGTTCAATTCGTCTATGTAGGGAAAAAAAGGTATCATATTGATGTGTTCACTCAGCCCTGGCACAAAGCCATAAAGCCCAACACCCCAGACCGCCAGGCACTCATACAGAGTTTACCTCTTCTTCTTAACCATGGTGAATCCATCATCATCAATCTCAGGCTCAGCCTTCTCCCTCGGCGCACGCACCAAAGCAGGGGCATCGCCCATCTCAATATCATCCTCCTCATCAGTCTCCTCGTCAGTCTCCTGATCCTCATCCTTAGCATCAACCTTCTTAAACATAGCCGCAGAAGCGGACTTCTGCTGGCTCTTGCGCTGGTACACTTCCCACATCGCCTGGATCTCAGCGAAGTTTCCGCGATCTGTATATTGCTTCATCTCCATGATCTCGGTCGCCACGATCGCAGCGCTCTCGTCGTCAATCACAACGTCAAACTCGTCGTTCATGACCTGAATCAAGACGTCCTCCAGATCCTCGGCGTCGGTCTCCGGTCGCTCGGTCAGCATCTCGGAGACGGCACCACAGAGCCAGGCGCGCTTATCATCGGATGTAGGACCACCCCAGTTTGATTGCACGGCGAGTGTGAGCGCGGGCCAATCGTTCAGGGCGAGTGTAATACCAAGGTCGAGATAGGAGGCGCCGTCATTGGCCGGCGGGGCGGGTGTTGATTGTGTGCTCATTCTGGAGTTTGTGGTCTGAAAAGACACGACGTCTCTTCTGCGTGATTGGGTTTGAAGTTTGGTGGTGCAGTGCCAATCGATACCCCGCAGACTTGGTGGGGGAGGAGGCTGGATTTGGTATGTTTTCAATGTCAAGGGAAGCCAGCCAGGGGTTTTATGTGGAAGTTCAAAGAAGAAAAGGAATAAATCCAAGAAACCCTCAGGCCGAGTGTCTTGGGGATGAGAGAAAATTGAAGGTGTGGGATAGTATTTTATCGCGGACTTCAATCATCCAAAAATTTTTTGGAGCTGCGATTAGATACGATAAGGCCGGTCATGTGACTCGACCAAATTGCTCGTTGGCCTGTTTGACACAGGCTAGGATGCTAGATCGCGTTCGATGAAAGACACGCCAGTCTTTGAGCAGTAATTGTGAATCTGCTTGATTACTATCTCAGTGGTATTTGCATTGTGCGCGCCAATTTAGATGTGTGTTGGGTTGTGATCAGCAAGATAGACCTAGATAAATAGAACGTCGATTAAAGCAGCAGCAAAAAGATATACAAAGGCAAAAAAAAGTAATCTAGCTATGCTTCTCGCTTAGTATATCGCTACTGATGCCGAGTATTAGACCCGTTCTGATGTTAGGAAAGCTATTCGGCATTTTCGTTGCTACGTTAGCCGCAAAAGCTGCTCTATACTCACTATCCGGCAAGACGGTGATGATGATGTTACGTTTTCCAATCTTGCCTAATTTATAGTATTTCGTACCTTGTGGCGACATAGAAATCGGCCTTTTTGCTCTTAATCAAGAAACACTTACGCAGCGATTAATTCAATGGCTATGGCGCAAACCTGGCCCACGGCGTAGTTCGTACCTGCCACTCAAAATC
Source organism: Penicillium atrosanguineum (assembly GCF_028827265.1). Lineage (NCBI taxonomy): Eukaryota > Fungi > Ascomycota > Eurotiomycetes > Eurotiales > Aspergillaceae > Penicillium > Penicillium atrosanguineum. The sequence continues at coordinate 1,575,956 of NW_026623139.1, read as the reverse complement.
AGTTACTCTTCTCACATATATGGAATGGTTTATTTGCCTTGGACAGTAACAATCAAGTTCGTGCCACTGAATATATTATTTCAGGGGACGAAAAGGCTGAAAGGAGTTGAAAAGGGCAACGACCCTGACCTCTTCTCCAGCGACCTCTCCAAATATTATTCCGACGCCAAATTAGAAGAAAGAATATACCGCGTTAGATTCAGGTTACAGGAAATTCTCTTTTAGGGCGAGAAGATACACATTTTCGAAGCGCGTGATGGCTTAATTGATCGGCGTTTGCTTCTGTTCTTATTTGCTTTCACTTGAGCATATTTGCAGGCCTAAGGCAATCTATAGAATTTATGATTTGCAAATTTGCTTTATGGTGCTACGTGGATATCGGTCGGGTTCCTGAAAATCTCAACAGACAAGTGGATTATGCTGATTTACTTGGTACATAAGTGACGATTGATCCACATTGGCCACTCCTTCTTTTGACAATTTACACGCCTTTGGGGGAGACTTCTTCAAAATCCCTCACGTCGGGAAGGTCAATGTGTGTTTCGGCAAAACGTCGGGCTGAGATTTTCCGTTGGAACAAGATGCCTAGCTCTGCGTAAGTCCGATCGATAGGTTCGGGGACACAGAAATAGGTATATAGCAGGGATAAAGCGCATGTGCCGCCGTAGAAGAACCCGGCTTTTGCGCCCCAGTTCCATGCCGAAGGATTCAGCATATAGGGCGTAATAATGTTGCTGACAATGTTGAAGATGTTATATGTCATGCGTGCTAGCACCAAGGATTTAGAACGAAGCTGAACAGACGGAATCTCTGCCACAAGCGAGTAACACACTGGACCGATGGTGACATCATAAAAGAATGTGTGAACAAGCAGCATAGATCCGATAGCCCAAGCTAGTTGATTTCTCACACCGCTGGTGGCTTTGGAATGGGCCGGATAGTGAGACTGGGCAGCACCCAGGCCACCTATGATCAGCAAGACCACCGTTAAAGTTGCCAATCCCCAAAGGTAAAGAGTTCGTCGGCCAAAACGTGGAAGCATAGCCCAGGCTATGAATACGCCAATGATACCAATGACGTATTGCACTATAGTCATATTGAAGGCCTGCTCAATTTGGAGCCCTGCTTGCTCGTAGAAATATGTCGAATAAATGCGTAAGCTGGTGCCAGATAGGATTTGAATACCCCAACAGCAACAGGCGATCGATGTGCGGCGGAGATCTACGCCACGGAAGCAATCAAGATAGGTTGTTCCTGTCCCACATTCCCGCTCATTTTCGGTCGTCATCACCATGAGCGCGATAGCTTGGTCAGCATCAAATTCATTTCGACCGGGCGATGTTAGCCGGAGGAGGGTTATCTTGGCTTCCTTCCATCGGTTCTTACGCACTAGCCACCATGGTGACTCGGGGGCGAAGATAATTCCAACTATAAGCGGAATGGGCCAGACCCACTGCAGGGCGAAAGGGATGCGATACGACCACTGGTCTGTGCGAGTGACTACGCCTCGCAGGATGCCGCTGGCGAGGAGTTGTCCAAAAACCTATCACCGTTCATATGATTAGTAGAAGAGCTATTATCTAGCTTCTATCAATTCGAGAAGCGGGGAGGAAGAAGAATGTCGGGGAGGAGCTTACCCAGCACAAGTTGACATAGGTGGTGAGATACGCACGAAGGTGGGTCGGGGTCACCTCGGCGGCATATGAGGTGGTCAGGGTTTGGAAGACACCCCACGGAATACCCATTAGAACCTGGCCAACCTGTAGGACCTCAATGCTCGGTGCCAAAAAAGGAATGAAAATCATGACGGTGATGAATGAGAGTGAGGCAAGCATCGTCCTGCGAAAACCGAACCGCTCGGCCATATAACCATTGAGAAGCAGGCCCAAGATTGAGCCGGCGGAAGCACCGTTGGACAGGCCAGCTTGCCAGGAAGCCGAGATTTGATATGTACCGTCGGGCAGCTGCTGTCCATATTTCTTCTGGAACGCTGGCAGGGCAAAGAGAGAGCCCATGAGCTTCATGTCATACCCTTCCATGACGATAGCCAAGGACAAAAACATGGACCATGCGATCGCTTTGCGATACACTCGGAGGGATGGCAGAAGGGTGAGCTCGTGTTCCCGGCGTGTAGCCTGGCAAGCTTCATCCAGAAGCATGTCATGTTGCGTCGAGACCGTCGTGGCGTCTTCGACCTGAGCGGCTGCCATTCTGGAGTGTTGTTTTTCCGTGTCTATCTTTGGATCGGAGTGTGGCCAAAATTGAGGGTTCTGGAAAATTATACATGCATAACCATTATAAGGTTCGGTTTAACAGTGCGTATCATCCGGAGCAGGCCGGTCAGTACTAGCGAACGAGGCGGGAAGAAGAGCCTGGAGATACGGGGCTATGGGGCTTGGGGCTATGGGGCTATGGGGGATATGGGGATATGAGGTGATGGGGTCATCCAGCCTCGTGGGGGAACGCGTCCTCCCGATCGGTTAACGTGCCCAATAAAATCAGTCCCTAGGTCACGCCCCAACCGTAGCCCGAATGGGGCCGATCGGCGACGGGACGATCATCCGAAAGAGGGTCTACGAGATCTAGCCAGCTTCAAAGACTCCAACAGGGAATGGAATAGGTGACATCCCTGGAACCGTCTCCAGACTAGATTATCTTCGGGACCTAATTTGGTGGCCGTGATCAGGGCCAGCCCTCATTACAAGAGTCCACAGGTCGATATGGGGAGTGATGTCTCCGATTACCCGAAGATCCACTAATTGTTTGGGTCAATGAAAGACGTCGATCTTTCTTGAGAACCATGACCAGTGCAGCGTGGCGCGAGCATTGACGCCATGCTGGAAGAGGGGTGGGGAAGTGGATCTAGCGCGCATTAGTGCAGAGGAGAAAAGACTGGTTAGGCATCAGTATGGGCTGTCTGTCTATGGACAACATCTTGGGCCTACAGCCCCTCCCTGGACAGGCAGCCTATAGACACCTAACCCTGCCTGAGTTTTTGCCGATTTGATAGCTTTTCATTGGTCGCATAAGTGATTTAGTTGGGATAAGTGAGCGGTAGATAAGATAGAAGTGAACTAAATGCTAAGGAGTGAAAACATATACTTCTCCTCTACGTGTAAGGTACTGTCCCTTTCTAGATGCCTTTTAATTTCGCCTGAAATAGTAAAGGTGTCCAAGGCCTGCAGGGCGAATGGGCTGAAAGACCCAAAGGATAGATAGGGCGGAAAAGGTACTAGGTTGAACAACAAAAAGGGGTAAAAACCGGTGTGTGGCGTAAGCTCGATGGCTAGTTCGGTGGAAGTCGTTAGAATGATAAATAGGTGGATGCTGCTTCTTTGGTCGCGCCACGATTTGTGATTATGCCCTATACAGGGTGAGGAATCAGGTGAGAATTGCTTGCGTCGAGTAATCGCCGCACCAACCCCTCGGCTATGCTACGGTATGATATCATTGGATTATGCCACTCCACCTAGAACGCTCAGCCACTAGAGCCTCCTGGATAATTGGCGCTTGAAGGGTCCATGAAATTTAAAATAATGAACTAAGCGTTATGCCGGCGAATCGGTTTTTGACATGTGTAGAATCCGTGGACACCCAGGGGCTCTGCAGGGCACCGCCTGCATATATCTAAATACCCCTCCTTTTTCTCAACTCACAGCTCAGGCGTGCTGTATCTTTCACCTCTGACTCTGATATCTCATTGCAGCTGCGAATACCGAACTTATCAATCAGTCCTCTCAGCATGTCAGGCCTCGAAGTGATCGGTGGTGTTTCTGCTGTCATTTCCATCCTCGATACCTCGATTAGATTATACAACAGTGCTCAGCATGATTTCAAATTGTCTGCAACATTCAAAGCTGTTGGACGCCGGCTCCCAGTTCTTCGCCATACCCTCGAGACTTGCAAAAGCCATCTAGAACTGAGAAAAGATACAATACCTCAAGACGTCTCCGAAGCCTTAGAGAAGATTCTTGACAATTGCGAGACAAACTCTTCAAATTTGAAAAGTATTTTTGAGAGGATTGTACCCTGTGAAAGCGATACATGGGAACAACGATATTCGAGGCTCCTTCGCAGACTTGGCAAAGGAAATAAGGTCGAAGAGCTTATGGCATCAATCAACGAAGACGTTCAACTTATTGTTAACTATGATGCGGTCCTGTCTGGAAAGACGCCCAACGCCCCTCATTTTGAAGACTTCAGTTTCCGCGGGCCTATTGGCTGTTGTTTAGGGCAAGCACCTTACCTTGCCTCAGAACACTTCGTGGGACGTAGTCGCGAGCTTTACGAGATCGCACGAATTTTGCAGCCTCTTCATACCTTTCAAAAGCAACAGCGCCTATTTCTCGGCGGCATGGGTGGAATTGGCAAGACCGAGCTTGCCATTGCTTACGCAAAGTCTCATGGAGGATCTTATGATTCAGTGCTTTGGCTGAATGCACAATCCGAGGCCGCACTAAAAGATAGTCTACGGTTTATTGCTTCTCTCATCTTCTCCGTACAGGACCCCGGTGTTTTAGAAAGGAGTGCAATTCCTGGGCGTGTATATCGGTGGTTATCTGACTCAAGAAACACTAGGTGGCTTTTGATCTTTGATAAATATGATGACCAGAGTCAATTTGAGATCAGCGACTATTTCCCATCAGCTTCTCATGGAGCTATTATCGTCACCACTCGAGCGCTAGATCTTGCTGGAAATACTCTGCATATAAAACCTTTATCGAAAGTTGCGGATAGTCTTAGAATTCTGCAAATCTGGTCAAAGGAAGACAACGTGCAATCAGGTATAGTACTGATGAGTGTATTTCGGAAGAAATACCCCCTAACTATCATTATTAGATCTATCCGCAAAGCGCCTCGCTGAGCAACTTGGTGGCTTTCCTCTTGCTTTAGCCGCCGCTGGGACTTATGTTCAGCTAACAGGTTCTACTTTCGAGCGCTACCTGCAAGAATATGAAGCTCTTTGGAATATTGATCCTAATCGCCGCGCCCTACTCCAAGAGTATCGTGAAAATACACCCTACACGACCTGGGATCTATCATACGCGCATCTCAAAACAGAGGATTCAGACGCCGTTAAATTACTAAGTGTGCTAGCCTACTTCGATAACCAAAATGTTTGGTACGAACTCTTCTATGCTGGAGTTAGAGAAGGTTCTCCGAAGTGGCTTCATAATGTGGTCACAAGTAACGTGAGCTTCTGCGGAGCGATTGATGTCCTGACCCAATACTTCTTTCTAGAAGTTGATTCATTGTCAGGATCATGGCACATGCATAAATATGTACACGACTGGACACTAGCAACTCTCAACAAGAACATTGATAGAAGCTATTACTGGTACGCCGTGGACTGCGTTAATGCGTGTATCGCGGGGGTGGAAGAGCATTCGCTTGGAGATTTCTCTTTCTCTCGTATCGCTCGTCATGCAGTACGACTAGCAGAACAGCGTTTTCTCGAAAACTATACGATCTCTGATGCTACGCCTGGTCAACTGGATAAGATAGCACGGATCTCACTACTACTCCGACACCAAATGCAGTTTGATAAGGCGGAACAGATGTACACGCACGCGCTAGCTAGGTACGAGAAAGTGCTAGGACCGGATCATTTATCAACCCTTGCTACTGTTCACTCTATCGGGTGCCTATATCGTGCGCAAGGCAAGCCGAACAAGGCGGAGCAAATGTTCCTACGAGCGCTAGCTGGGAGAGAGAAAGCACTAGGACGAGCCGACACGTCGACCCTTACCACTGTCACTAATCTGGGGATCCTCTATCGAGGCCAGAGTAAGCTGCATAAAGCGGAGCAGGTGTTTGTACGGGCTCTAGCTGGACGACAGAAAGCACTAGGACCAGACCACATATTAACTCTCACGACCTTAAGTGATCTTGGGATCCTTTATCGTGAACAAGGTAAGCTGAATAAGGCGGAGCGGATATTCATACGGGCGTTGAATGGAAAGGAGAAGGTGCTAGGTCTAGGCCATGCATCAACTCTTGCCACTCTCAATCATATCGGAATCCTTTATCGTGACCAAGGCATACCCAACAAGGCGGAGCTGATGTTCATGCGGGCGCTAGAGGGAAGAGAGAAAGTGCTAGGACCGGATCACTCGTTGACCACCGCTACTATAAATCATCTCGGGATTTTATATCGAGGACAGGGCAAGCTGAATGAAGCAGAGCAGATGTTTTTACGGGCGCTAGCTGGGTATGAAAAAGCACTAGGACCGGACCACAGATTAACCTTTCAAGCCGTGAACAAGCTTCAGATGCTATATATTGACCAGGGCAAGTTGGATAAGGCAGAGCAGATGAAGATGCGAGCGCTTTAGTACTTGGGAAGAAGAAGCGCTGTGAACGTACCACGTGTCATCCTCCAGACCGTCAACAATCTCAGGTGCCTATAACGCCGCCAAGGCAAAATTGAAAAGACGAGCTGAATATTTGGGCGAATTCGTGCTGGAGAAATAATTACTACGGTGTTGCGCTTCCACTATTCATACCAAGTCACTTAACATGATTCATTTTGTAGAATCGAGGAAATGCTAGATTCAAGTAATAGCTTTTTTGAAGATTTGTCTTCAATGATGGTAGAAATTCTGTAATTATATCTGATGTGATAACTGGGGCTTGTCTGTATGGCTTTCAATAACGCCGACTGTCACCTTTCTGGCTTCAATAAACATCATAGTTATGTGAAGGTGCCAAAGTCTAAAGTTTTTTGGGGGGATATTGCGATTCATTGAAAATATATTGTAGCTCAGATCAAGGGGCTAGTGCGACGCTCATGCGACCTAGGGGAGATAGGGATAATTCTCACCTGTCGTTCACCCGGGCGGCAACCACCCGACTACTGGCCGCACATAAGCCTAATGCCTGCAGGTTGGTGGTTGGATGAGTGGTCACCAAGAATCCCTAGTGCTGTAAGGAAATAACAGGCTTATCAGGTGAGGCTCAAATTTCACTGCTCAAGAAGCTTGGAACACTCAGTGGAACGCAAAAAGTCGCCAAGCCATCGATACTCGAATTTTGAGATCTTCGATGAATGATACTTAGATAATTATTTACATTCCAAAGATTCAAACTTGAATATATCGAACTCTGCGCAAGATACAGTTAGTAACAGGTTAAACCATACTGGCTTGATAACGTTTTCTTATTGACATGTCTTACCTATTGAAACCTCAGATTGCTTAGGCGTTCAAGCTGAGAATACATATCTTTGTCAGCAAACAAAGAGAAATGCCAGCTTACATAGAGATGTTTTAAGAGCCCCTCGCCCTGATATCACTGCTTCATCTTCGTAGGCTCCTTCCCTTCCTGCCTCTCTTGCAGCCTCTTCATTCGATAACATCTCACAATACCATAAGACAGGGCTTTACGCCAGCTCCTGCCTGTAAGACAGACGGTACCGCAAGACCACCTCATCTACAAAAACGATGTAACATTTCTCTTGCTTGTGCGAGCGCCGACGGAGAATAGAAGAGGCCTGAAATTCCAGCTCTGACGGATGACAAGGATATATATTCAGGTGCTGTCGACCGACGCCGTGGGTGGAGGGACGACAGAATCAGGTGACTCCATCTACCATCCAAGCGGTGAACTTAGATACAACGGCCTCGCTACTGAGTTGTCGAGCTTGCAAGCTGCTCAATTCCGAGTGGCTGCTAAGCTCCACTCTGGGATCCATGGGTGTAAACGGAGAGGATTGTAGAATGACTACGGTTTTCTTGCCCATATGTCGACAAAAAAGTGGTGTTTCCACCTGATAGATTTCTGTCCATCTAAGTGCGGCGCTAGTGCGGGCTTGGCGCTATGCAGATCATATCAGTATATCACGATGAGGTAATTTTCCTAATGTAGTTGATCCCCTCCTTTCTTTGCCTTTCTTTTTTCTAGACACATCTCTCTTCTCCTAAGACAAAGATGGCCGAGCTTTATGACAACGCCACCGGGCATGGCCCGCAGGATATCGAAGAACTACCTCCTTCGGTTAAAGTATATCTCTACAAGGGTATGGACGACTATTGCCGGGTCATCTCAATTGAGCGTGACCGTCTCTATAGCTCTTTCCGTGCTGCACAAAATGCAAGAGCACGGGCCACTGATGGAAGTTGCGAAGGACGGCAAGACGATCTTACGGAAGGCACCCAGAGCGATCACATTATCTTCATCATTGAACCTTTGACTTTTGCACACGACTTCCTTGACTCGAGAACAGATCCTCCTTTTCATGACAAGTTATCCTTTAATCCAAGAACAAACATCCTTGTCGTGAAGATGCCTGACCCAGTGCACGAGCAAGCCGCACTTTCTTTTCACAGTGCGCTCATATTGGCCCTTCAGCCAATGGGCCTACACAAAGCGATTTCTTCATGGGGATCCTCGAAAATTATTGCCCCCGATGGAACAACTAAGGAGGCAGACGGGGGATGGAGTCCACGAAGAGCCCCCCGCGGATCTCCTAAGAGACCCACGGTGGTTTTAGAAGTCGCATCGTCAGAGACTTCAGCAAAACTTCGCCGTGATGCCCACTACTGGGTAGACCCAGCAAGAGGGCAGGCCAATATGGCTATCGGAGTCAAGATCCATGCCAAAAATCCCCGGATCACCATCGGACAGTGGGAGTGGAGCTCTCAGCTCTCCCGACCCATCCAAACATCAGACTTAACCATAACGAGATACGATGATGGAATCCGCTTTCATACTGACCAGCCTACGCCACAGCTCGTGATCCCCTTTCACCTTCTATTCCGACGACCACCAGTGAATAACAGAGAACGCAACATAGTGTTTGCGGCACAGGAACTCGTCGAGTTTGCAACTGAGGTATGGGACATGCAATTCGAGAATGAACAAGAATGAAAGGCTTTTTTGTTGGATAGCGAGTGCCCTCCCTTTTTTTTGCTGTCTTCTTCAATTTTATATTCTTACTCGTCAGCATTAGGCAGAGTTAAATTAGAGTCCTATTTTTACAAGGGTGAATATGTCTAGATCTGTATAGAAGTTCAATAAATAATTAGCCCCAGAAGCTCGGTAATCCGAATCAATAGAAAAAATGCCTCACCTGTGGGGACCTGCGAGAAAAGTAAAGTTGTCGAGATTCTTGGATGGGGGGTGAGCAGGGAACTATAGACAGCCATTCACGGGCACGCACAGCGACCGTTGGCGCCAAGCTGTAATTGATAAAACTAATCGACGTCAATTTTATCGTAACGGTCCGATATGGTGTAGTGGCTAACATCGCCGTCTCTCACACGGCAGCCGGGGGTTCGATTCCCCCTATCGGAGATCTTTTTTTTTTGCTTCTTGTTGAAGCGTGTTTGGTTTGAATCATTGAGCAAGAAGTAGTCTTGAGACGATTTTATTTTTCATCTTATTTGAGTTGATTTGATCCCAGACATTCAATAAGGAAATGAGAACAGGCTTATTCGTACCAAAGCAGTAATCGAGTCTATAACTAGTGCGGCCTTCTGCTAAGCGACTTGTAAATTACCAATACCATTTCAATCTCCAATAAAACATCAATCGAGACAAGCGCACTCTTTGTTCCTGGCCTTAACTAGAATCTTAGCGGACGAGCCTTATCGCCAGGCTCTTGGGATAGCTGGGAAGAGTCGAAATTTGCCGATGACATTCAATGAACTTTTAGCGCCATGTGGTAAAATTCAGGATCATACTTATTTAAAAAAAAAAAAGTAAACAGTTCCTAATCTTGTGTTACATAATTAACTTCTATATTAGTAAAATACTTTAAATAAAAAGTTATAAGACATTGTTGATTATTATTATTAAATAATAGTATAACTATACATAGTCAATATTTCCCAATAATCCAATTAAACATGCGATAATGAATATATTAATGCACACATAGAAACTAGACGGGCCCAAGTATATGGTAAAGCACATCATGCGTTAGACTCTTGGGCATCCTCTATGTGATGTTCCTGGCCTCCTTTTTTCTCTTCGTTGGCGACACGAGATAATCGCCGTTTCTTTGTATGTTCCATCATCTTCTTTGCAAATGGGGATCGTTCACGAATTGCTGGCCCATTGCGATAAAAGTAGTATATAGGTGCTGTGACAAGTATGGAGACACAGGCGAGAATTGTCGAAGCGTATTCATACGAGTGCGTATGTCCAATGTTTTCAAACATTGGAGTAGAATACATAGCCGCTATTCCGGCAAGGAAATCGCGAGCAAAATCGTTGCTGCCTGTAGCAGATGCTGCATACTCGCCATAAGCAGCAACTGTATAGTCAATGGAAGATTGATAGATGGAATACTTGGAAAGGTTATAAGATGAATCTCAACAAAGGGACAGTGACTCACATTAGCAATGCCAATAACCATTGTGAACAGCATTGGGGCAATCCAGGGAACATGTGGTGGACCAAGACTCGTCCATGCGAAACCAAACAGACCGATAGGTAGACATGGAATCACTATCCCAGGCATCAGTTTTCGTTTTTGGTTTAGCACGACAAATGAATTTGACCAAATGTAACTCACCGTAAAGTAGCCACCACAAGCGTGCTTCTGGAGGGACGGATTCGGAACCATACTTTCGTCGCCTTTGTCTAAACATGTGAATGGACGGAAGAAACGAAAGGTAAGCAAGGAAGTATCCAATAAGAAGTCTAAAAAATTGTAAAGCTCTATGTTAGCAATCCATTATTATTTGCGAGCCGCTTCATAGCAGAGAGAATTGGAAGACTTACGGGATAAAAGCGAGGCTGATTTGAATTGTTCCGAAGCCCCATTGCTTGTAGATCGGCTGGAATCCTTGAAGAAAGGTGAAGATCAAGGAGTCACTGAAGCCGCTCAGCAACGAAAGCCACAACACAATAGGCTCGGTGAGTAGCATTTTGAATGGTCGCTTCCACACAGCCCAAATTTCGCGTGGAGATAGAGAGTAGCCGTGAATCTCATGTGGTCCCCAAATGTTGACCGCTCCCGGACCAGCCTTTCGTCTTTTCTTTGCTACCCTGTCGAGTATGATGGTAGCTCGTGTTTCTGGAACCAGGAAAAGGTGCATTATTTGAACAGCGCCTCCGGCAATTAGTTGAACCCAAAAGATCCATCTCAAGGGCTGGCGCACTTCCACGAAACCACCCACCACCGCACCGACAACCGACCCACCCACAGAAGACAGTACAAGAAAAGCGACAGCATATTCTTGATCATCAGGTTCCCACATATCTGCAATGACTCCCAATGTGACCGAACCACCAGCTGTACTTAGTCCGCCGAGGAGGCGCACTACAACGTAAGTTGCGAAGTTGGGAGCAAACGCACATGGGAATTGCCATATGTTGACAAGAAGCAGACTAAGCTGCTGTGTGGGCCATCGTCCAAGCTCTTCGCTCCATGGTGCCCAAAGCTCACAACCAAAGGCATAAGCGCAGAGGAAAGTCAATTGTGGGATCCTTGCAACTTGCTGGCTGACATTATGCTCCTGGGAGATCGCCTGAACGCCGTTGGCATAAAGACTCGCATTCAGATTGATCGAAATCTGAATACAAAACATCACGCACAGAATCTGCCACTTTCTCCACACTGGAAAACTGTAGCCCAGCTTGTCATAGGCCGCTGCTTCCGTCAGCTCCTTTTTTCCATCATGTTTTTCACTATCATCAGCTCCATGATTGCCACTCGTATCGTGACTGTTGTTTAGCCGAGATGTCAGTTCTGGATTCGAAGCAGCATCGTTACGATCGTCCTCGGAATGCCGATGATTTGCCGCCATAGTATTGTTCATATTGATTTTGATTGTGCTGTCATACAGGACACTGCTCAAGATAATAAAATTTGGGGCTACATAGCTTGAAATCGAATATAAGATGCCAATAAAGCAAAATGAATGACGATGCGGGGAAATGGAACCACGGAAGAAGTGTGTGGCCAACTACAAGATTGGTTGCCACCAGGCCGGGGTGAGCCGACATCAAGATTATCAACTGTTTTCATGACGCTGCGAAATATTACAGCGAATAGTTCCGCGTGCCAAAGAGATAATTCATATTCCTGGCTGCCATCCAGGATAAACATGAGTGAGCATAGGAGGGGTGCGGGTCACCTGACCAGAACCGCATGGATGATCGGCTCCAGGATATTTGGATAAATGTCTACTTCACTCGGATACCTGGGGGATTGGCAGCAGAGAGGTAGTAATTGCAGATATAAAATTGCCCTTTGGCTTGCCTAGGTGAGCAGCTATTGTTGATAACCTCAGATCCTCCAGACCTCATAGGCGAGCATGGCATTCAACGGCCTTCCTAAAATGGATAAAGATTGAGTGTCCGGATATTCGATTGGAACCCAAATTTCCGAGCGAATGATGAACTAATTTATCCTTTTTTTTTCAACATATTAATCGATTAATTCGAGATTTGATGTACATTAAAAGTCTTTTTGGTCACCTAGATCTGGCTATCAAACTCGAAAGTATCTAGGTCAAGTGACTGAATTACATACAGCAAACTCAACATGAAAACAATTAAATGTGATGGAGGATCATATAAAGTAAGATTTCTGTCTGATCTTCTTTGTTCTAGTCCACACTATGAATCTGTTCTAACCAGCAACAGATTGGACAGGCACATGGCGTGGGCGCGCAAGAAATGATTAGTCGCAGTATTTCTTTCTACCAGAAGATGTTTGCCCACACTTGCAAAATGGAATGGAGCACTGTTCGCGGGATTTCCAAGGAGTGGCAGAGTCAAATTGAGCAAAAGTGGCCGAAGTACTACAATGAGATGCAAGGTACGTTGGTCGACATGCCACCAACTTTCCCCTTGAGCTTTTGCCGTTCATGTCGCTTACAATAAAAAAAAATGGCAGGAATTGCAGATGGTGCAGGATTGCCATTCATCGATATCATCATTCTCAATATTCGCACCGAAATCGCGTTTGGAATGTTTAATGATGGATGTACAAGTCTGTATTGGAAGACCCACAACAATTCTTTTTTGGCTCAGAATTGGGATGTAAGTTTTGATTAACTTAAGTGTCGATGCTCTCTTCTCACATTCGGATAGTGGATGGAAGAACAAAAGCAGAACCTGATCATCCTCGATATCACTCAGGACGATGGGCCTCGAATCAAGATGATTACCGAAGCTGGTATCATCGGAAAGATTGGATTCAACGAACTCGGCGTTGGCGTGTGTCTAAATGCCATCAAAGTGCCCGGGTGCAACTCGTCACGTCTTCCAGTTCATCTTGCGCTTCGATCCGTGCTGGATAGCCCCTCGGCCAACGATGCTGTTCGGCAGTTGGAAGAGGCCGGGATAGCCGCGTCCGCGCATATTCTGATCGCTGACAAAGATGAAGCCATCGGGTTGGAATCAACAGCAGAGACTATCAGAATTATCAAAATGAATGAGCAGCATCAGATTTTTCACGCAAACCACTTGCTGTTGGATCATGATGGCCCTCTGGATGCTGGCTGGCTGGCTGACTCACTTCCCCGCCAGCAGCGTATCAAGAAGCTGGCTCTAAAATATGATCCATCTGCGGGTCGAGAGCCGGGCGTGACTGATATTACACACATTTTGGACGATCACGATGGATTTCCGGTCTCAATCTGTCGTTACGAAAAAGGTCCACTGGGAATGGATGCCACGCTGTTCAGCATTGTCATGGAACTTCGGGGTAGAGCTGCTACCGTGTACCTGGGAAGACCGTGTCAACCTGAAGAGACAGTAGCACTAGACTTTGAATAATGAGCTTGAAATTTACGAATACTGATCATTCGTCAGGTTTGTGCAGGTTATACCCGAAATCAAACTCTACCGGGAAGAGTGACTGTTGGATTTTTAGATAGAAATAAGTGTACGCAAGTTGTTTTTTAAATATGTGAATGATGAAGAGTTCAATTTAAGAAGTGCCATGTATCAATGACATACTTTCTAAGATATGTCGTACAGCGGTGGATTGCCGTACTAGTCAATAAATAACCGGTACCTCGTGTATGTTCTACGTTTCTATCGCATCAATCACCGTTGCTGGCTTTTTACCTTTACCAAAAACAGGCAGTAAAGGCTCTCTAGTAAAAGGACATTGACGGAGAATGTGACGTTCCAGAGATACCAAGAATATAGATAAAACTTAAACACCTCTTGAGACATCAAATCCAACCAGAAGAGAGAACAGTTGAGCGCCGGGGATGTCACACCTTTCAGCAGCTAATGGTAATTGTAGCGTCAATAACAGCAGGCAGTTTCACAAGGTTATGTATCTATTTTCCATCGCGATAAGCTGCCTGAACCTGGATCTCCACCACTGCCTCCGGTGGGAAGAGGGCTTTAACACAAATCGCTGCCCACGCAGGTTTGTTGTTTCCAAAGTATTTTCTAGCAATTTCGGCAATCTGCAATTGTTCTTCCCTCGACAAAACTCCAACGTGAAATGATGTGACGTAGAATATTCCCTCCCACAGTTGTCTCGGATTGGTTATGTGAGGGGATGCCGACGACAAAGACCTCTCGATGTTGACCATTGATTTTTCGAATTGCTCGGCATGTGTTCCCCACATCGGGTCATGATTATCGGCGATTTGGCCAGAAGTGGCAACAATGCGAGCATCGGCGGGAATTGACACAGCGGCTGAGATATTGAAAATGTTTCCCAGCTGTTCATAGCCCGGGTAGTCGGATCCAGTGACAACTGACATGTTGAGTATCGTGTGTGCGAGGAAGGAAGGGATGGAGTTGAGAGGGAAATGGTAGGTCTCAAGCTGCTTGTTGATCAAAACACCCCGACTTATCCGGCCTGCCCTTAAGTATTCTTGAGACATTCAGGGACACTAAGGAAATCATGATAAATAAGGTTCTAGAGATAGGGTCTCAAGTGTATGTATGACCATACTACTTTAGGTAGGTCAATGAAATTAGTCGAAGGATTTGATGTTACAGCCATATCTTGATCACAGAGATTAGGATGATAGACAGAAGAAAATGTGGCGTACACGATTATAGAACATTTACCATGACCGACAAGCAACACGTTGGTGTTGCTCGGCTATGGCAAGCCACGCGAGGAAAAGCTTAAATCCGTTGACTATGCCTAATCTGGCATATAAATGAGATGCCATAATAGGCTCAAGAACAAGCCATCTCCTTCCCGGATGAATTTCGAGATTAGCAAAACAGTTAGGACTGGCCCAAATAAGACTGATCCAATTGTGTGCCCCATTTATTTTTCGGGAAGGTTTTGAGGGCCAAATCATTCAACCCTCATTGGGAGTTGTGAAACCGTATCAGCAGGCAATTCGCGGGGTTTGATAGTAGCCGCATCTGCTAGTATATCTGTTATTCTGGTATATCTAGCATAGAGCTTATAACAATGACATAGATAGTGAAGATCTCCTTGCTATTTCTAACTTCCTATACTCCAGCCCTTATCAAAACTTTTGCTCTCTGGTGGCTTGACTTGGTATTACGATGGCAGACTCTACAACCGATTCTATGTCTAAAATACCGGATCCGTTTGATATCGCCAGTCAATATGGTGAAAATGTCGAGACTCGTTCGAGCCACAAGCCCAATGAACTTCCTCGACAGTTTTCCCTGTTTTCCACTCTTGCATTTGGATTCAGCATGACGAACTCATGGCTCGGTTATTCTGCCACTTTCATTACACCACTGCTACTAGGTGGAAGTCCAGCGGTGTTTTTTGGTCTCATTGCTGCTTCGATCGCGAGTTGCTTCATAAGTAAGAGTCCATTCCTGGTCCCTGCCCCGAGGCCCCTCTGACACAGCATCAATTCTAGCGGCTGGTCTTGCAGAGCTCGCCTCGGCATATCCCTCCAGCGGCGGACAGTATCATTTCACTTACATGGTTACCCCTCCGAAGTATCGTGCTCTGGTAGCCTTTGTCATGGGATGGTTGAGTGTAGTGGCGTGGGCCCTCACCAGTGCATCCACTGCTCTAGTCTGTGGTAAGTTTTTGTTGAAC
Organism: Penicillium atrosanguineum; assembly: GCF_028827265.1. Lineage (NCBI taxonomy): Eukaryota > Fungi > Ascomycota > Eurotiomycetes > Eurotiales > Aspergillaceae > Penicillium > Penicillium atrosanguineum. The sequence goes on along the minus strand of NW_026623139.1, from coordinate 1,559,989 downwards.
GAGTCAGGAAGAATCAGAATGTCACGGCTTATTAATATCTGTTCGCAGCTCAGATAGCCGGGAACTTGGCCGGTATATACCACCCAAACTACATTGCAGAGGCTTGGCAGACGTGGATGATCTACTCCCTGTTGGTTTTGATTGCAACGGCAATTGTCTGTTTCTTGCCGGCAGCCCTTCCTCGAGCGGAGATGGTGATGTTTGTCAGCAGCTTTTTGGGATTTGTCGTTAGCCTTGTCACTGTCTTGGCTATGCAGACAAATAAACAGTCAGCAAAGGCAGTCTTTATCAAGTATGAAAACACAAGTGGCTGGAGCGATGGTACTTCCTTCATTATTGGGCTTGGAACATGTATGTATGCATACTTGGCCATTGATGGAGCTTGTCATATTGCAGAGGTAACGAAGCCTCAATCACTTCATCCCTCTCACTTGCTTGCTCACTCAAGAAATAGGAACTTCCCGCCCCAAGTCGCGACGTCCCCCGCGCTATGGGTCTTACGATGCTGATTGGCATAATGACGGTCATGCCTTGGACAGTTGCGTTCCTTTTCTCCATCACAGACACAGATGCTGTGGCCGCGTCATCGATCCCGGTGTATACAATCTATCTACAAGCCACACGAAGTCAACCTGCGGCCACTGTTCTCACTGTATGGATTCTTTTTGTCTACTTTGGCGCCTTGGTGTCATGCATTGTGACAACTGGGCGACTTGCATATGCCTTTGCTCGCGACGGGGGCCTTCCATACTCGGGATTCTTCGCCCGGATTCACCCCACGTACCAAGCCCCTGTCAACGTGACGGTCGCGTGTGCTGCAGTGGTAATCATTTACGGACTAATCTATATCGGATCCGCCACGGCTTTCAATAGCTTCATATCCATGTCTATCTTGTCGCTCAACTTGACTTACGCTCTACCGCAGGCCATTCTCTTGGTCCGAGGCCGAGAACGCATCCTGCCGAAACGCCCATTCGCCTTGGGTCGACTGCTTGGGCCAATCTGCAACGCGTTTTCAATCATATGGGTTCTTTTCATCACAATTCTCTTCTGCTTCCCTACATCCGTCCCGACCACCGTCGCCAGTATGAACTATGTCAGTGTGATTATAGTTGGTATTTCATTTTTGATCCTGATATCTTGGTGGGGAGGTAAAAGAAAGACATTCTCCGGGCCGGTGAGACTCCCTTGAATTAAATTTTACTACAATCCCAGTTGTTTCTGCGTGATTGTACTCTAACATGCTAATTTTAACAGACAGTTGAGATACAGGGGCTTGAGGTTGTACTGCAGGACAATGATCTGTCCTCGGAAACACGGTCAGCAAGGAACAGCTAGAATGATGGTCTGAATTGACCGAAATTATCCATCTCTTATTAGAATGTCGACAAACCTTGAAAATCCCTTAAGATTGGCAATGGTGAAATAATCATATAAAATTCTCTGTTTAGCAAGGCGGATGCGGAGACAATTTCTACATACCCGGTGTAGTATAACCCCGGACCTTCCGAACTTTGAGGAAGTACATCGTAGTCTTTACCTCGCAAAAATTTCTATGGCTCCGAAATGTGGACTCTAGTTTTAGGATGGTGTATGGGCCGGGTCATACGAGATTCTGAGCCTCGTAGGTGGCCGTAAGAGTTGTTAATCATGAACCAACCCTGATGAATACCATCCATTGCCCTGTTTGGAATACTATCATATGCTCCTATATGTGACACCTCCATGGCTGTTTAGATATCGCTGTCTCTGTTTCATCATCACTTCTTCATTGGATCTATGCGGCCATACTCTCCGTATCTAGAGTGGGGCCAGCTCAAATGTTTACTATTTTCGGTCAAGATCTGCGCCTATCGAACAAGAGCTTATCGTAGATTTCTAATCAGACTGTTGAAGCAAAAGCAGAAAGTCCATCCTAAGAGGGCTCCGAAGAACGAGAGTTATGATACGCTCACCCACCAGTTACCTAAATTGGTTACAATGTGATCCGAGACTGGTTGAGTGTTTCCTACTGGCTTGCCAATCACGTCATTACCTTTTTCGCCTCACGTAATGCAACTGGAAGAAACGGGGGATCTAAGATGGAGTTTGGTTGTGCTTCTTAAGGTTATTTCTTAAGGATATTTGAAACTAGTCAAATAATTGCAAGTTTATAAAGCCCGTGTTCAGAACGCCCGAGAACTACCTCTACCGTTCGACCTATTCCAAAATCAAGTCTTCAGTGTGAGCGCCAACTTAATAAGATGGAACCTCACTTGTACTACGCCATCATCTTGTTGGGTACGGCCGCAGCAGTATTCAAATTCTTCTTATATCCCGCATTCTTTTCTCCCTTGGCAAAGATCCCGAATGCACACTGGTCTTGCAGTTTCAGTCCTTTCTGGATTTTCTGGATGAAATGGACAAAGCAGGAGAACAGTCGGATTTACAAGCTCCATCTGGAGAAAGGCTCGACAATTAGGCTTTCACCAAGCCTAGTTAGTGTGAATTCTTATGAAGGATTGAAAAAAATCTATCATGGAGGTTTCCCCAAACCGGAATTTTACTTCAACGGGTTTGCCGTGTACGGGTATGAGCGATTTGCCCATTCTATGAATGAATTGAATGAGATGGCATTGGCTAAATTCTCACCAACAGTACCGACAACCTTTTTACCATCAAGGATAATCAAACTCATGCTGCGCATAAAAAGGCTCTATCGAGCTGCTTCTCCAAGTCGTCTGTCATGTCATCCCAAACTGCCCGGGGCGCTTCTCGAGACATTTTGTTCAATCGCGTTCTTCCCTTGATCTACAAAGCCTCCACCGAAGATAAGCCAATTGAGGTGATGGATCTCACGTACTCCTACCTCCTCGATACTTTTGTCCAGTGGCAGTTCGGACGGTCGCTAGCCAGCAACTTGGTTGAAGACGAAAAAGAAAGGAGATTTTACCTTGACGGATTTCTTGGTGTGGCTGAATACACATTCTGGCAATATCACTTCCCTCGCCTAGTTGCCATGCTCCAGAAAGTTGGATTTTATCTCATTCCCAAGAGTGCCCTGAATGCTTTTGAAGGTGTTGAGAAATGGAATCTGGAGAAATGCGATCAAGCCCAACAACTTCTGGCAAGTGGAAAACAATTGACAGTAGATGATCAACCGGTCGCATTTGAGCCAGCACTGAAGGGGATGAGCGAGGTTCACGCGAAGCCCCAAATGTACCCGAAACGGCTTCCGTTGGCAAGTGATATGTTCTCTTTGAACTCCGGGGCATTCGAGACAAGCGGCAACACCTCCACCTACTTGCTGTACGAGTTGAGTCGACGTCCAGAGTGGCAGACCAAGCTTCGTGAAGAACTACTCAGTCTCAGTCAGCCTTTGAAGCATATACCCGGAAAGAGCGTTGAGATCGAAGATATCACGAACCCCCAGGATATTGACAAGCTGCCGGTCCTTCAAGCAGTCTTGATGGAAACTCTTCGACTTTGGCCCTCGGTGCCTGGTGGTCAGCCCCGGGTAGTGCCGCGGCCTTGTACCTTGGGTGGCTACCACAACATCCCAGCTGGAACGACTGTGCAATCCTACGCGTCTGTTCTTCACCGGATGCCCGATATTTTCGCTGAACCTCTCGAGTGGAAGCCGGAGAGATGGCTTGATTCATCGCCGGAACAGTTGGCTCTCATGAGGAAATGGTTCTGGGGATTCGGCAGTGGTGGAAGAATGTGCCTGGGAATTCATTTTGCCTATTACTGTGAGTTGTCTGAAAATCTGACGGCGTGAGACCAAGCTAACGCAGAGTTCAGCAATAAAATTCTTCTTCGCAAGCATTTATTCCAACTTTACTACCACCATTCATGACCACGGAGATATGGAAGCCAGTGATGGTTATCTTGCAGGTCCCATAGGTCATCGTTTGGAACTGAAGTTCCACCTTTTGGAATGATCTTTGAGACATGAGAAATGAATGCGAGACCCAAGTTGAAACTAGACACAGTTGAAAATTTAATTTCTTCTCATCTTCCACCGTGGGAAAAAAAGGAAGACTACAGGAAACAGATTGTCTTATCCAGACTGTTTCTGCGCTTAGTTTGAAGCAAATTTTGCTGGACATTCACTTTTCAAACAACATTGGAAGCTTAAGCCTCTATTTTAATTGGCTTACTGACGGCTGCTCAGGTGCTCGTTCGAAACATTCCTCAATATTTGCAACAATGACACGTTGTCTTTGAAAATGAGAATCTTCCAGTTCATCAATATTCTTTCAAATCCTATTACATGATGTAGCCTATAGGTCTCGGTACAACTAAACCCCACCCTCGACCTTGAAGCCCCCAATTCTCCCCTCTTTGAACTCCTCGGCCATCTGGGCAAATGTACACCATTCCACCCCATCATGCGAATTGATATGCTCGATCAGCCTCTCATGCAGCATAATGACCTGGGGCTTTCCGCTGACCTGAGGATGAATTGATATCGGAAAAACGAATGTATCGTACTCTCGATACAGAAAATCAAACTGAGCTTTCCAAAGTCGTTCAATGACGTCTGGATCCACATATCCATGAGATGGACCCTCAGTGAGTTGAAAAGGCGGCCAGTCATCCAGATGCCAATTTGCAGGCACTTCAACGATTTTGCTGAGACTGAGCTTGCCCATCGGCCTCATCCATTGTTCGGCAGGTTTCGAGATGTCAGTGGCAACCAGTTCACCAGAGTTGTAGGGAACATAGTAGAGTTGGGAATCGTGGTGCATAAAGGAGTGGTCATATTCCTGGTCAAAGCGTTAGCTTTCTCAGTTTGTAAATTTTGACAAATTTGCTTGCCAGGCCAAACTCTTCGAGCAATTTGATGCTGCGGCTTGATGTTCTCCAAGATGGCGCAGTCCATCCTTTCGGGTGCTTTCCGGTGAAGGCGGTGACCGCTTCAATTGATTTGGCAAGTACATCGCGCTCTTGCTGCTCTGTTAACATATCGACATGTTCGTGTGTATATCCATGCAGCCCGCTGGACGTTGTCAATACGAGGTTGCTAGCGCCGCCGTGCTCATAGGCAGCATAAGAAACCTTGAAAAGCTTACATTTCATGTCCAGCGTCACGAATCTTGATCATCTGGTTGGGGAATGACTCAAGTGAATGAGTTGGAATAAACCACGAGGTCTTGATGTCGTATCTGTCCCACAATCGCAGAAGTCGATCAATACCCACCGTCGCGCCGAAGATGCCACGCGATATATCGGTCAGGTCAGGTATATGGCCATCTTCAGTATTGATCCTTATTCCTGGTTAGTCTCTTGTTCAACTCCAAGCATCATAATTCAGCCTTACCAGCCACTGACTGCATCCACGTCGATGCCATATCCTACAAGCACGCGCTTTGCCATGATGCTGATTTGAATTGGGTTGCAAACTAGATGTTCAATTGAATTATCAATAGGAGTGTCGGCTTTGTCAACACAGACTCGCCTCTCGAACACTTAAAGAGCAACTAGTTAGAATCTCTGGATGAGCCTGCGCATGTCATTGGTCAGCTCAGTGACCTTCCTAAACTGGAAAACCGATAAGAAGTCCGTGCACTAGCATTTTCAAATTTGATCGTAGAATAGCAATTACGTACATGTATTTAGCGTAGATAGAATGCGCTCGCGGCATATGAGTTAAGCTGACTTCTATGACGCACCGTTGATTCGTTGGTCAAATTTCCTGTTGTCAGATTCTTGGCTCAAGGACCGGGGTTCCCCAGGATCGTTGAACCTTCAGGTATCTCGATCATGCGGGGAAAGACGGGACGAATCAGCGTTGCGAATTGCCATGGATGGGAAATGCCGAGCTTGGTTGTAAATACTTCGAGTCGAATTGGTGTCTTGGACTTCTGTCTAAGGGGCCGGGTGTAGAGTTAGTGACGTGGGTTTTCTCGTCTATGAACGACCATAGGCAGTTCCCTGAACTGCAATCACGAAAAACCAGGAGTGAACGGACTCCAGTTATCGTGGTCCACGCGATAACGATGGCAGCGATATCGCGGCTTTTGCGTTTCCCCCCGCTATCAGCAAGATAACAGCGCCACTCCGAGTCACCTCCGCTCCAGATGTCTGGCACTTGACTTGGATTCCTCTTCACTTTCACCATGGCGAACGAGCGATACTTTGGCAGGGCATGCAAAACATGTCGTCGTCGAGGACGAGGATGCGACCGGCGCATGCCTTCATGCAATACATGCAAGGCCAGTGGTCAGACGTGTGAGGGCTACCAGCTGCAGTGGCCAGGGCTAGCAAGCCGGGGTCAATTTGTGGGCAAAAGCATCCCTGTAGCTGGGACTACAAAGCGCCGGCGAACGCGCCGAGTCCAGCCACCGACAAGTTCTAGTCCACCTCCGCCTACACTTCTGGAATCACACCAGAGTTCTGCCAACAATGATGGTCTGGCCGAAACTCAGCGAATTCGATTTGAGGAATTGCTTGATCCGATGCAGCTCTTTAAGGAGATTACGGAGGTTGAGACCCCACCCGAACCCTCAATATGGTACAACGACGTCTCTTCGGCTAACAACTTTGATGATCTTGTTGAACTTCATTCGAATCCCGATACAGAATCTCCATCACGGGATTATTCTAAAGAGCTTGGAAAGTCTATAGACTTCCGCCATATGCTGGGTCCAAGTCTTGACATTTTGAGCATCCCAGATGAGCTCAAATTCATCATGCAATACCGTTAGTCCTCCATATAACTACGGCTGCTCTTCAAATCCGCTAACCTTAGCATGCTTATGTGCAGATATCTGTGAAGTTGTGCCCAAATTATGCGTGGACAACTTATCTCCTCAAAATCCCTATCGCGATTACATCCTCCCTCTTGCCATCGAGGTCCCATCATTACTATACGCATGTGCAGCGTTGGCAGCATGCCATTTCAACGTGCGACTCTCTACAAACCAATTCGAACGCGAGTTCTTCCGCTTTAAGGGCAAGGCTATGAAACGACTACAAGAAGACCTATACTCCCAAATCCGGGCGAAACACCCGGGTACACTTGCCACGATACTCATGCTTTGCTTGTGTGATCTTTGTCATGGAGGGATCTCAGACTTCCAGTCACATTTCCAGGGAGCTAAAAAGCTTATAGAACTACGTCAGGAACGGACGGTCGGCTGCTTTGTCGAACAATACCTAGCCTGGTAAACTTAACTATCCCGTGACCTGGAAATGATGACTGACTGGCGATTCATACTTTAGGTTAGATGTGATGGCTGCTGCTTCGCATTCTCGACCGATGGTATTTTCATCACAAGAAATCGGCACTCTACTAGGAGAATCCGGGGATCGGTGGAGCTTCGATGCAATACCTTGTCCATCAGATCAATTTCAAATCGTTTGCGACATCGTCACCTTGTATAAAAGCCAACTTGATCCCGACAGTCCTTCAATCGAAACGTTGAGTCAAGTCTGGGAGATCAAGCAACGGCTGTTGCAACGGCCAGCCCATTGCGATAGGGGTCAGAACTGGCTCCACATGACAGAAGCATATCGTTTTGCAATTATTCTCTACTTACTACGTTTATTCTCTTGTGACGTTGATGAGTTTGAGCTTGATTGGCTCGTCAGCAGTGTACTCTTCCATGCAAGAGCTACACCACCTGCCTCTGGATGGTCAGATCAACTATTATGGCCTTTGTTTCATGCTGGCCTTGAATTGACCGACGCTAGACGTCAGGAATGGGTTCGAGAGCGAGCGAGGTGTATGCAGAGCTCTGGCGGGTTTGGCAATGTGCAAAGCGCACTTCTCTTACTGGCGGGGGTTTGGAAAGGACAACGACCAGAGAAGTATATTGATCTAATGCTGGGCCGTGGAAATGGAACTGTACTTCTTATTTGATGTCATTGAAGTTTTATAAGCCATTTCCTTAATTTTCGCTGAATAAACAAAGGCTACAGCTTCGCAAGCTGTGTACGTGCCTTGTGATTCTCAACCATCTCCCTTGCACCTCGAAGGCCAATCAGGTAAGCATTGATCTGGGTGTGGTTGCTATTGCGGTAAGTAAATGACCCGCAAGTAATTCGACTGAATGAACTTACCAAGTTAAAATAGGACACACGCTCAGGTCCGCCACGCGCAGGTTCTCCATCCCCTTGACTTGGAACCGGAAGTCAACCACAGCCTCGGGATCACTGATCTTACCCATGCGGCAAGTAGACACGCTGTGGTAACCTTGATCCAAATTCTTGCGAATGAAATCCAGCATCACCTCATCACTAATCGTATCAAGATCTGCCGTTGCAAATTCAATGTCCGGACCATGGACCATTCGCTCAATGGTATCCTGATAGGCCTCGGTGCTCGCAATTTTCAAGGCCATGCGAACAGTTTCAATAGCGGTTCGCCGGTCGAACGGATGAGCCATGAAGTTCGGGTGTACAATCAGATTGTCTCGTGGATTTTTGGAGCGAACCATGACTGTTCCTTGCGAGAGATTATTCTGCAGCAGAAGCTCGTGCGTCATATAGCTCTCTTCTGGTCGATTGTCCCGGTATACGGAAGGTCCTGAGCCGAGCCAGATTTCAGCCGAAGGCCTCGTGGGCTCCATCAAAAACTCTTGCTCTTTGGTGCTGAGGTTGGAAAATTCCTTCGAGTCAAATAGCCGTTGGATTCTAGGGAATGTCAAGGTGCCACTAGATCCATACATGGCAAGTGGCCCAGTATGGTCCTTTGCATACCGGGCCTCTGCTTCTGCAAGAAGGCCAGGGTTTAGAAACAACTGATTATGTGCCGGGATAGAATTCTTCACTTTGTATTCGCAGGTGATGATTGAATGGTCAAGCATGTGTTGGCCACATCCTAAAGAGAGTCAACTATGTACGGATAGAAAATTCAGAGCCTTCATAAAGGCTGCCAACATACCTGGCAAGTCAACTTGTACTGGAATGTCGAGCCGCTCCAAGGTATCTTTGGGCCCGAGACCTGACAGCATGAGAATTCTAGGAGATCCAAACGTACCAGCGCAGAGAACAGTCTCCTCGCGGCAGTACACATGGACTTTTCTCCGTCAGCTCTGAGTTGTGAAGACGAATTCAAGAACTTACACTGCGCTCCGGTTGGTCTGTGATACAGGTCCACTCCAGTAACGACACCGTCTCTGGAGTGAAGTTGATCGCACTCCGTTTCTGTCACTATGGTCAAATTCTTTAGCGATGCCCGAGCGGACTCGCCCAGGAAAGCATTTGCTGCATAACATCTCTCTCCATCTTTCACGTTGAATTGGGCTAACCCAACTCCCACTGGGTCTCCTGAGTTTATATCTGGACACAAGGGTATCCCGTTCTCGAAGCATGCTTTCACAAATGTCTCGATTCCAGAAACCATTTCGCCGCCGAAACCAATCTTCAGAGGCCTGCGGTGATCATATTAGCAAATCTTCGACATATGAGGAGGCCTTCCGGGCTTACCCAGAAGCGCCATGGTCTGCACTTTGTGGAGCAGCAAACTGTTTCAGATCCGCAGGTAACTTCGGGTCGAAGTCCTCAAGCTGTCCCAATCTGTTAACTCGTTTCACGACAGGCCTCTTAAGAATACCGACCTCTCTCATCAGTGGCAGAATATTCTTCCACTTCCATCCATCCTCGCCGACAATCTTAGCCCACTCATCATAGTCAGCCGCCGGGCCTCGAGCAAGCGCCATGTAGTTGACCGCCCTAAGTTCAAGTCTTAGCTACATCGCAATATTCCGTTGACGAAAAAGAACTCACGAGCTGCCTCCAAGCTGTTTGCCTCTTACGAATACCAATTTTCTAGCATTCAACTGTGCCTGCGGTATTGTTTCCAGTTCCCACAACCCCTCTTTATCTTCCTGTAGTTGCTTGACATATTTACCCGGAACTAGAACGTCCGGCGCAAGGCCTGAATCTCTTCCGGCTTCTACAAGAAGCACAGAGACATTTGGGATTGAGGCAAGTTCTGCTGCAATTACACAGCCTGATGTTCCTCCGCCACACACGATGTAGTCAAATGTTTGACCAGAAATGGCTTTGGCGTTCGAAGTCACTTGGGGCTCCATCTTAGAACTGGGATCACTCGATGATGCCAGAAGAGTGTAGGAACATTAAACAAAGTCAAAGACGCTGAGTTTATTTAACGCTTCCGAGCTCTTTTCACATGGCTAGATATCTCGTGTATCTGTTTTGGTATCTCAGCGGGTTTCCATAATAGGAAGTTCGATAAGCAACGGGCGTCCCCCAGTCTACAGCAAGGCAGATCATTTCATTCAATTTTTAGCCCCGCCAGGATTATCAAAGTCCGCAAGTCAAATGATTAAATTAGGTAAATGGATGTTTCAGTGGGGTCCAAGTCGAAGATTGTCACAGATTTACACTTATCGGTGCCTTGTAGCTGTCCTCCCGAGGTCTTAGTCCAAACCCGGGTAGTTTCATAAATACATTACCAAGTTGCTTGCTTAGTAGCCTTTGCATGGCCTTACCAAGGAGATTGTTTGAAAGGATCTGAAAACCTAGCTCCATTTTCAATGTCTCTCAAAAGCTCTTTTTATGCAACTTTCCCCAATGGCATTTCTAGACCTAGTTTTCTTTTCAGTTCAAGCTATGATGTTCATCACTCAAAACATGCCGAGTAGATGATCCACAGCCGCATTTGAATCTCAATTGCAGCGTTCGGCTTTTTCAAGTATAAGCTCAAGAGTGCTTTTTCTTGTCTGGAGCGACCGTAATCTCGGATCCCGCGTATCAGCGCTACGCCCGCCCCGCGGCGAAGGCTACCCACATGAGTGTCTGCGACTATGGCCTCCAGATGGAGAAAATCACCCAGGTTAGCTTCTAGGATCTGAAGGTGAGGTTGCGATTTCACGGAGGCTGGGGCCCAGTTTTCGCGGGTAAAGGCAAATCCGATGGGCAGATAGTGCCGGCCGTCAGCTGCAACATGCAAGTGGGAATGTATTTCCCCATTGCAAGGCTCAGTAGACTCTCCAGGATACTCTATTCCAACGATGAAGATGCGCAGGCCATTTACATTGCTGCGGCCCGTAAGGCGGTACTCCTCAGAATGTTGAAGCCCCATCAGCATTTCTTTAGAAAAGTCCCCTCGCTGATAAAACGGGATTGAACCCCATTGCTCATGGCTGCCTATTACATCTAGAAATTGGAGGGTTGAGTCGAACGTTGAAACGATAAAGGTGATATCACGTTCCATTTTTGTAGCGCCTCGGACTAGAAAAGGTGACGGTGCTGTCATTTTTGGGCTCCAGGAGAAGTACATTCCATGGGTGTCGGATGGATAAGATTCCAAAAACTATACTTCGGCTGATTAGTCAATTGATTAAGGAGATAAATATGATCTGACGGGAAATTTTCGCTAAGCATTTGGAATCGAGGACACATATCCGCATTTATACCTGGTTCGGCTCCACGGGCACTATGCGCTGAATAAGCCAGGTTTCAATTGGAATGGGTTCATCTGTCTTGCTATCTTGTTATCTTGTTACCTTCCTTATCTCAAGTACTCTAAAATAACCTGGTTTTCCATGTGCACAGGAAGACCATCATACAACGAAGTCATAGAGCAAGCCCACAGAGTCCATGTGGAAGAGTATGGAGTCGGAATTTACCCATTGGGGCAAAATCTTTGCCATGCTTCGTTCCTTTATCAATGAAGAACTTCTTGTATCTACTTACTACTATATATTCAACTATGATTGAACTCGCACATACACCAGAGGAACTATCTTGCTATAACTGAGTTGAATGGGTATGGGAAGTCAGTTTGTACAACGAATTCGGGCAGAAATGTTAAATAAATTGACAGTGGCATACTGGGCAGTTTACCACCCCTCCAGCGGAGTAAATCTAGCCAAGACACCGTCTTTTGGCGAAACAGTCGCACCCTCCCTGACTTCTAACTTCTTATCAGGATATCTCAACTCCATATGGAACCTCCCCACCGTAGCAGCAAGCAAACAAGCAAGTTCCGACTTTGCAAATCCCTGACCAATACAGCTGCGCGGGCCATGCAGGAAAGTCAAGAAAGCATAGTTGCTGGTGGCGCCGCCGGTATTGGCCTTTCCGGGACCCATGAATCGATCCGGGTTGAATTTGTCTGCGTCCGGCCCCCAATGCTCTTCCATATGATTAAGGATTTCGGGTGAGATGACAAGGATTGTGTCTTTGGGGATGTCTTTCCCGACGATTGTTGTATCCTTGACTGCAGTACGAACGGTGGAGGGGACTGATGGATGGAAGCGGAGAATTTCGTTGCAGACGGCGTGGAGGTAGGGTAAATTATCGAGTGTGGCGGCGTCGATGGTTGGGTTTTCCTCGGAGATGGATGGGAGATTGGCGCGGATCTCTTCGCGCAAACGCGTCTGGACTTCCGGGTTCTTGCAGAGTGCGTACACGGCCCACTGCATCGCCGTGGCGGTGGTTTCGTGGCCGGCGCCCAGGAAGGTCATTAACTGATCGACGAGGTTCTCTTCATCAAATGTGCCGCTCTTCATGGCAACGGAGATGATGTCGAACCCTATTGTGGCGTTGGCGTCTTCCATCTTTGCCTTCTTTTCTCGGATCATCTGGCGGGCAACATTGCGAACGACTTCGCCGCCCTCGTATATATCTTTGTTGCGCTGTGTGGGAAGCTTCGCGACCACTTCCATGTTACCAAGCAGCATTGCTACGACGAATAAGATCTTGGTTGTCAGACTAGGGCTGACGAAGATACGTTCATATGATTTGCTCAAAGTGTTGCCCGGGTTGCGGAGCGAATCGAAATCGTGATCCATGCCCGCCACGCCGATGATGTCGAGTGTGGCTCGACTGGCCCAGTTGCGGACCTGGATGGTGTTGTCTTCAGAGGAGTTTCTGCTTTCGATGTCCTGCTGGATTAGCTGGACCATTTCCGCGCTTTTGGTCCAGAAGACAGGATACAAGTCCTTGATATGGCGGTAGGCAAATGCAGGCATGAGGTTCTTGCGTTGGAGCTGAGATTCTTTGTCAGTAAAGATGGGGTATTATGGGTGGGGTTTGTCTACCTTGTGCTCGTCACCCTCAGCAAGGAGAATACCATCGCCAACGACCCGGCGCAGACTTTGTCGAGCCATCAATGGCTTCTCAAAATCATAATTCTTGGTGACCAGTAATTCACTCAAGGCCTTGGGGCTCGTCAAAATGATACGCTCGATGTTGCCAACAATGTAGTATCGGATGAGGCCCTCATTGGGCATCGTGCGGATCCATTTTCGCATGTGCTCATATGGAGTTTCAAGGAAATACGAAGAAGTATTTCCAGTGAGCCAATGCCGATTCTAAAGATATCAGTTCCGAGTCATGAAACCCGCGCCCTCAAATAATCCCGGGTTGACTGACTGGTGGGGTTGGAATATGTTTAGCCGGGGTGAATAGCGCAGGGAAGAGGAACAGCTGATAGATCAACTTGGATACGGTGATAATCATCGTTAGAATAACCATAGTTGCAATCCTTGAGTTGTATATGGCATATTCCGGTTTAAAATAGACGCCTGCAGCGACGCCGAGGTAGAGCACCCCGAAGTTCTCACTGATGCGACCCATGATGGGGGCCAGATAATGCCGTATGATGCGATGATAAAACCCCCGGTGCAAGCTATTCAACACCGGAAGAAAGACCTAGCAATCTGAAGATCTTGGTGAAAGTTGAAGGCGGAAGAACACCTGTCGTGATAAACGGTAGGAAAGCGGGATGCGCTCTAACGTTCCCACGGTCGACCGGCCGAACAATAATACCACGGACGAGGATGGAGAGATGAGATATTCGAGATAAGGAATAAATCCGAGCATGCCATGTGCATGACTTAAGGATATATATACCTAGGTACCGATAATTGAGAACCGAATTGCTGGAGCGAATCGGAAGCAGCAAAACCCGGCTTCGCAAGCCATACCCAATCGAGATGGATGATCATGGGCCGCGTCGTGGGTCGGTTCGCACGAAAGAGATTCCCTTTTTGGGACGCCAATCGGGGCATGTGCATTTGCATATGCATATGCATTGACATGTTCGCATCCCTAATATTCACTTTGGGCACGTGCGTTTCATTACTACATGGGGTAACTAATTCTTGAGGTTGGCTACCTGTTGTTTTCAACTCACAAGCCGAAGATCCGCTTGAATTCCCCCTGTGTGTGATCCCACACCTGCTGCGCCATCCCTTTCTCCCGCATCCCACGTAAGAGTTCAACCACTTTGGCAACACTCTCCCCGTCCCAGTGAATACTGTAAACCCCGCTACCGGATTTGCCATCGATGCCATCAGCCACACTGACTCCGCCCGACGGCACTCCAGCCAGGTCGCCTGTTCGAGGCGGGTACTTGTCGCTGGTCGCAAAGAACAGGTGTCGCTCTCCTGACTCTTTAATAGGGATGTACAGGAACATTCCAATCACCGGCACGATCCACGAAACAATTCGTACCAGCAGGGTGTTTGCATCTCTCCCAATCCCGGTCTTCACTGTGCCGGGGTAGTCATGGACGAAGCTAACCTCGGGCGCTTGCTCGGCTATCCCTTCAAGGATCAAGTCTGTCATCGACGCGACCTGCCCGCGCAATGAGAAAATAGACATGCGCTGGGCTTGGAAGTCGTCTGGGTAGACGGGGCCATCATGTCCTCCAGCCAAGACAGTCACCACGCGCCGGAGTCCAGTGGCTTGTCGCAACAGTGGCAGGAGATTGATAGTGAATCTCGCTCGGGCATAGTATCCCACAGCTAGCATAATATGCAGACCCTCGCTCGTATCTAGAATCATCCCAGGTCAGCTTTCAAATCTCCAAATTGGGCGTAGATGTAGATACGAACCGACGCCTGTCATCGCAACGCCACAACTCAGGAAGAGTAGATTGATAGCATTCTCCTTGCTTTTGATCGCTTGACAAACATCGTCGACGTTGCGCATCAGACTGAGATCCGCTTTGATGAATGTGAACTCGCCGTCTGGGTTCAAGTCCCTACACTCGGCGGCGATCCGGTCGCCCGCTTCTTGCGAGCGACCTACGAAGTAGACACGAGGCTGACGAGCGTGACGTGCGAATTCAAGTAGTGCAGCCTCGCCGATGCCGTTGGTTCCGCCAACGAAGACGGCGACGAGGCCGGGTAGAAGCGCGGTGGCGATTTGGGCATTGGATGCCTGGACTTCTGAGAGAGTAACCATTGCGAATGGAGTCGGCACACAATCACTGTGTCTTCAAGGGCGGTCGGATATATATCTACACGCACATGGCATTTGCAATGGTTTATAATGTTCGTCGAATCGTCAAGAAGGTTAGAATATACGGATGAAGAGTCGGCCGAAGTCTACGGACGAGCCGAGCATGCCTCTTCGTCACCACCTTGACTGTCTAGATCGAACGAAATATTGGTTGAGATTCATCTGAATAAGACACTTGATACCATTTTAAGAATTTGAGAAGTCAAACGTCATTTCATTCGACTCTTCTCGTCGACGCATACTGCAGCCTACACCTTCTGCTGCTTCTTCAAATAGACACCACCACCACGACTCGAAAAGCCCCATCGAATCTGATTAGCCATGCCGATCTCAACATCTAATTCCTCCGCCCACGTCCACACAAGTCCCGGGTTCTTCTGGAATCCGCGACCGACAAGCACAAAGTCTAGGCCATTGTTCTCCAGAAGACAATTGGCCAGATGTGCCGAACCAATCATGCCAACTGAGCCAACCTTGAGGCGATCTCCGACGGCCTCCTTGACTTGAATAGCAAACGGCGCCTGGAAAGCCGCCTTGGCGTGGATATGCTGCTTATGGTGGTTACCTCCGCTGCTGATATCCAAGACATCGATGTTACCGCTATCCGC
The DNA here is from genome assembly GCF_028827265.1 of Penicillium atrosanguineum. Taxonomy (NCBI): domain Eukaryota; kingdom Fungi; phylum Ascomycota; class Eurotiomycetes; order Eurotiales; family Aspergillaceae; genus Penicillium; species Penicillium atrosanguineum. The sequence goes on along the minus strand of NW_026623139.1, from coordinate 1,544,171 downwards.
CAGAGCCTTGGCGAACCGGACCGTGTCTTCCACGCGCCAGCTGGGCTCATCGGGCATGACCTCCTCCAGCCAATCGGTCGCTGAGACACGCAGGAAGATAGGGATGTTATCGGGAACATTATCGCGAGTCAACTTGGCGATCTCCATAGACAGTCGAATGCGGTTCTCGAAGCTGCCGCCGTATTTATCCGTCCGCTTGTTAGTAGCGGGCGATAGGAAACTCATGAGTAGGTAGCCGTGGGCATTATGAATTTCAATAAAGTCCACACCAGCCTTGAGAGCACGCTTTACAGCGGCCACCCAGTCCTTTTTGAATTCTTCGATCTCGGCAAGCGTCAAGGCCTTGGGCGTGGGGAATTGCTCCTGGAATGGAATGTCCGAGGGGCCTTTCACGTTGTCGGGCCATCCGCCGACTTCCTTAGTGGCTGTGTCGGCTGCGCTCAACCAGGGAGCCACGGTGCTGGCCTTGCGGCCTGCGTGGCCTAGTTGAATGCCGATGAGTTGGTTCTGGCTGTGCACGAACTCCACCACGCGGCGGAGAGGTTCGACCTGCGAGTCTTTCCAGAGACCGTGGTCTTGAGGCGTAATGCGGCCATTGGCTTGTACTGCCGTGGCCTCCACCGTCAGGAAGCCGGGTCCCCGCTGGGCAATACCGCCCAGGTGTGCCATGTGCCAATCGGTCATGTGTCCATCGTCGGCGCTGTATTGGCAGAGTGGGGAAAGCTAGAGACGATTTGCAGTTAGCGGTTGGTCAAGGTAAGGCACCCCGACGTACTCATGAAGACTTACTCCAATGCGATTGTGGAACGTCTTGCCCCGCACTGTGAAAGGCTGGAAGAGCTTGGGAGGTTGCGATCCATCGGACTGCGGGATCGCGGCTGACCCGGCAGGAGGGATTTGGGCGGGCGTGTAGTAGGAGATGCCCTCGGCGGCCTTGTTTTCAATGATCGGGGGTGTCATGATTGCAGTCGAAAAGTTGTAGATGTGGAAACGAAAAAAGAGGAATCCGAGTACCAATTTATAGGAATCAACTCCCAAGACCCTGTTCTCTATACTCCAGATACCTACCCCACCAGCTTATAAATGCGAAGCTCACCGCAATAAGGTTCCTACGCTTCCGGTCAACGTCATGGACCGGTAATTATTTTTTATACAATTCAGGCTCGCTCTACCCATTGTTTGTGTTCTTAAAGTTTAATTTTAATTTTTTTATAAGTCGAGTATTCAAAGCGATAGAAGGTAAGCCCCGAAGCTACCAAGGCGCAGGAATGCGGGATTCTTAGGTGGGCTTGAGCTGGGACACACTCTTCATGACTCTAGACCGGGTCTGTTATGACGCAAATCTAAGCTACAACCTTGGAAGAGATGCTCTCAAGGATCTTGATGCAAGATTACTGAGTTCTTCAACATATGTGAAGGATTATTCTAGGTCAGGCGCGAACTGACCCTGCTTGACGCATGACACGGTCGATCGAGAGCTTCTTTTTCCACTTGCAAATGATCTGGATCTCGACCTTTTTGCCTTTTTACCGACGAGCGCAGCGATGAGCTATTTTAATCAGTATGCAGGAAACCACCTCGCATTGCTGATTACTGCCAACCTTGGAATCCATGGTATCGGCTTCATGGACCCCAGATTGGAGACCCCCGCAGTTGCAGTACTGCGACCGGTTAGAGTTATACCCAGCAATCCCATCGATCCAAACAGCTCTCTCCATGGATAGCATCAGATTCACGCTTGGCAGTCACTATGAATGAAATTAGAACAGAGGCGCTTATAATTCAAGGCGCTTACAGTGATTCGGAAGACAGAGCTATCGCCAGCGCCAGGGTCTGGTCGGTGCGGGATGGAGCTCCCCATATTATTCGCCTTACTTTAAAGTGGATCGTGGAGGTTCTGACCCTTGGGGCCCTGGTTATATCTTCAATTGGTGCAGGATTTCGCGATTCCGCGACAGTGACAGGCGCCAGACTCTGCAGGGTGAGCTTCGAGACAGCGATTGGCGCCAATGAACAGTCCGAAATAGCCAAGTGAGATGTGATTCAGCCCTAAACGAGTTCGTGCCTGGCGTGCCGCTCGGAACTCCACCGGCCTTTTTGTGCTTGCTCTGCTCCTTAGCGTGTTTCATCCCCCCTTTCAATCTCGCTCGTTTCCATTCACTTCGGGAACTTCGACACTCTCTTGCTTTGTCTTCGTGGACAAGTCCGTTCTTTTACCCCAGCTTCACCGCTGACATTCTTTCTCCGCAATCCTCGGCCCCATCCCCCCTTTCTTGGCGCTCAGACAACGAGATCTGCCTTTTTCGCCCCTGGCGATCATTATCCACTGTCGCCTGCATATTCCGGCCTTTGAACTCGTGCATGAATGCCGTTCTGAAACATCGGCGCGTTGTTCACTGCCCCGCGCATATTGCGCTCTCAACTTCGCGCCAGCCTCCCCTCTCCTAGCCTGTCGCAGTAATGCGCCGCTGCGATTAAGACACCCATCACTCCTTCTCAGTCTTCTTCGAGCATTTCACTCTCTACCTACACCCGACTCGCTATCCTGATCGTGACTTCGCCCGGCTGGCCCGAGGAAGTCCACCAATTCGTCGGGTAATCACCACCCTCGTTCTACGTTCAATCTTTCCTGGCAGGCCCAGGTCCATACACACACACCATGGGGTGCTCGGGTGATCGTGAAAAAGGCAATGATGTTGCTATGGAGGAGCAATGGGACTATGTGGTATGTCGACTTGATGCGATAAATATAAGATCTGATACTGATACTGATACTGGCCACTCTAGAACCTCAACGATTTCAAGTCCGACTCGTGCTGGGCAGGCTTCTCTTACTTCTTCCTCTGGGTGTTTCTCATTGTTTCATTTGCCGTCTATGGCGTCGACACATTCACTGCAGTTAACCTGCTGGCCTTCTCTCGTTGGTCCGGCCGCGTTGAACCCGCTATTCCTTTCAGAATCTCTCGATGGATTTTCGCCGCCTGCATTCTTACCTCGTTTGCGCTCCTCATTTACCGATGGATTCTTGCCATTCGGGCCATCCGCTCCGGCAGCATCACTCGAAGCTACCTGGACCCTCTTGCGGTGCGCGTGCAGAGTTTCCGTGTATTTACCAAAGAGGGTAACGGATGGAAACGATTCCTCGTTTTCGCCGAGCTGACAAAGAGTAAGAAAGGCGCCGAGTATGTGGCTCTGTACACATACTTCTCCTTCCAATTCTGGATGAACACCATCTTTGCAGATGGTCCCCGTCAGGTCATCAACGGCATCACTCTCTACTCAGTGATGAAGCTGGACCTGCTCCCGGGCGGTGCAAATACGAAAGCAGACAATGATACCTCACCGATCCTGCAGTTCTTCAATAACGTCAAAATTCTCGCTGAAGACAACAACCTGCAAGCCGTGGTCTTGTTCGGTATGCTTTTCACCTTGGTTATCTGGGTTCTGTCCGTTTTGAAGCTGGCCTCGGCTGTCATTCTCTACTTGGTCTTCCTCTTCCACCATATCCCAGAGGAAGACGGTACACTCAAGGCATACTGCCGCCGCAAGATTAGCACCCGGCTCAAGCGCATCGTACAGCGTAAGGTCAACAAAGCATTGGCCAAGGGCTTCCAGCTACAAGATCGCGCTCCAACTCAACCGACTTTCGCAAGCCAAGACACGAAACCAACACTGCCAGACTTGAATAAGGGTCCTATCGTGACAACTTTGTCACGAAGCACCACGGAGACGACCTTGCCACCCTATACCAGGACCAACTCCAATGCCACGGAGAAGACCCCGACTCTGCCCAACATCGAGTTCGATAGCAAGCCACCGCTCACTCGGACGACAACCCAGTCATCCGCAATGTCCGAGTCGGCTTCCCTCACCGGCAACGCCGCTGGGATGGGATATAGTCCTCTTGACCGTCAGACCTCCCCGCTTCCGCCTGTACCACCCCTGCCCGCCATCGTGCCTCCTGCGAGAACAGGTACAGCCATGTCACGATCGACTCCTGGCCCTACGCCTGGCGCGACATCATTCGGCAATGATCCAAGGCGTGGAACCCCTGCATCTGGATATCGCAACCTGACTGACTCCGAAGCGCAACCGTATCGCACATTCACACCTGCGAATGACCCCTACGCCCTGTCGGGCACGCCAGGAGCCCCCGTCTCTGATTACCATGGACCCTCGCATACACCTGCTGCCAACCCTTACGCACGACCCAACATGCCCGCAGCTCCTCCTGCTGATGATTATTTCGACCGCTCTCATACACCTGCTATTGATTATTATGGTCGCTCACATACACCTGCTGCTGATCCATATGACCAATTCAACACGCCTGGCGCTCCCGTTACTGACGATTACTACGGCCGCTCACATAGCCCCGTTGTTGATCTCTATGCAAGATCTCACACGCCTGGCGCTGCTGTTGTTGATGAGTACTATGACCATGAACATGCAGCTGCTGCCGATTCATACGGCCGATCCAAAACACCGGATGGGTTTTATGGGCATTCCGATGCGCCCGCTCGATACAATCCTTATAGCGCCCAGGGTAACGGCTATGGCTCGGAGGCTAATCAAGATGCCCACAGATATGGTCATGGCCATGACCAGTATAGGGAACAGCCCGAAGCCCCCGCCAACCAGTCCTCTTCGCAGGCTCAGGGCGGTTATAGGTCCTACACTCCTGCTAGTACTGGAGCGTATCCACCCCCAATCGGCCCACCTGGGCGGACTATGACCCCGGCAAGCTATGCCAGCACATCTGTGCCGCAATCCGTCGCTCAAGTGCAGCCACCTCCGAGGACGTTCGCCTCCATGAGCCCGGAGAGCCCAATTGGATCGCAAAATGGCGGCTACGCTGCATTCCACCCCCCAATGCCTTCCCAGACACCACAGCCTCGCATGCAGAGACCAATTGCACCAACGGGCTATCAGCCCTTCACCCGTGCGAACACTGCCTCGCCGTCTACCATGCATCGAAATGGTCCACCGGCGGACCATTCGTTCAATCGTGCGAACACCCACCAATACTAAGCCAGTACCCTCACACTGGTATCCCCTTACGATAAAATGCAGAACAGCTGGATCTACTGCATCTGATGACCGGTTATCCTGTTAAATACCGTTCATGATCAGCGAGCAAGCCTCTTGGACCATTGTACATACCCCATTATTTGATTCCCAATCCCGCGCCTTCAATATTTCCTTGATGTGAATGATTTGATTTTGAGATACTTCGTGGACTATGTGTAGATTGTAATATCCCAATAGAATGGTAGCTTCGAGCCAAAAGAGTAAACAGTGGAGTTCTGGACCCCTGGATGCCTAAGGCCAACATTAATGGCGAGTTGACAGATAACCGGCCTTATCTCCCCCAGCTTGTCCAACTTCACCGCTTGCATCTCAGACGCACCTCGACATCGTGCGCGTCTACTCAAAATGCACTCCGGATGAGTCCAAACTAACCTGCCGACTTGAAACCGCCTCGATTCTATCCATGCGTTGAACTTCGTTCCCTTGTTCGCGAAACGATAGCTTGACAGTTTGTCAGTCCTGTCGCATCCCGTCCCAGCTGGGATTATGCAAACGCCGCCCGCCGACTTCTGGATGGATTAAACAACGGCCAAATCATCGATAATAAAAACGAGGGCATACTCTTGTGCTAGGGAAGCTTCTTGGAAAGTCGGGCAGTATGGCGCCCGGAGCGGAGAGTGGCAGACCCGTGTCAGGCCAGGAATTAAAGATGCCAGGGAATGGGAAGGCTAGGTCGGCAGATCACGGTGATTCCAGCTCCTCAATTCACGAAGATGCCGATGCCGGTCCCTCGACTTTTACACCTGAAACGGACGCCAGCGAGAGTGCTATAAGTGGAGCCAGACATTCGGCCGATGCACCACCTCAGGATTCCAACAACGCCATAGGGCAACAAGCTATAAATGGCAGTCACCAAGCTGAACAATTTTCGGTATCACCTGAGCAGGGTCTGGGCATACTTCTCGAGCACACGCAGGATCAGACGAATCAGAATCATCGGACGTCGGTCGTGGATGTATTCGGGGGACAAAAGGCCAAGGCTGCATTGACGGAAATCGCTGAAGATATTGCCAGACAGCCAGCAGATGATAAGGAAAAAGTGCTGAAACTCTCTCCGGAAAAGATTCAGGAACTCACATCGTCGCCTGAATCTATACCGTACCGTGCAGTGGCACCGGAAAACAACACAGGAAGGAGGGTTGTGTCGGATAACACAAATTCTACGATGTCGCATATCAGGCCGGAGATCAAGGATTCTATTTTGCAAGCACTCAGCGAGACGACCCCGCTAACGGAGAAGATCCGGTCTATCAAAGATATTGATCTTGATGCTTCTGCGTCCGCAAGCCCGGCTGCTACACGAAATGCCAACAATGTACCAGTGCGGAATCGCCCGCATCCATCTCGAACATTCTCCACCCCTGGTCTTTCGCGTCGTTCAGCCAGCTCTACGCCCAATAATGAACGACTGGCTCAGACATGGACGTCACGCTCCAAGCAGGATCGACCTGGTGCGGAAAGAGACCTGAAAGACCTGAAGAGTCAGCTTGCCGCGTCTGCACAGATCATCGAAACGCCTCTGACATCCCCTATGCCTCCTGCTATTCCTCTACCTCCTGTATCCATACCGACTTACCTTCAACTCGAGCTTGCATCTGGTCGCCCTTCACCACTATACATCCACCGTTCTTCGACGACGGACTTCCCCTATGAATCATCTAGCGCCAAACTTGAAAGACTGCTTAATGTCTTATTTCTTCCTTGGTCGTTAGAGCAGGTTCTCTGCTTTGGCACGCTTGCGTGTCTCGACTCATGGCTTTATTCGTTTACAATCCTTCCCCTCCGCTTTACCAAGGCTGTATATATGCTATTCGAATCTTGGGTGATGAACATTGATGCTGAGATGAAATTTGTGTGGAAATTTGTTGTCAATGGTGTTGGTCGAGTGTGGCGAAGGAGACAACACCCCGCCGAAACCCATGGTGAAAGGCGCGAGAGCGAGCCCGATGCTACACCACCCATACCGAATGGATCGTCCACTGGATATGACGGTATATCAATTGATCGAGAGGCAAGACACCGGCATTCGGAACCCTCTAAGCGGAGACACCGGGCCTCAGAGTCTCGTCGGCATCATCACCGAAGGAAGAAGTCGATTCCTTCGGCCTTGCTTCCGGATGACAAAGCGGACATCCTGACAGGTCTCCTCATGATCGCGACCTGTTGGGCGTTGATGTATTTCGATGCTAGTAGGATGTATCACTGGATTCGCGGACAGGCAGCCATCAAGCTGTATGTCATATACAACGTGCTGGAAGTGAGTGATCGACTGTTGGCAGCTCTCGGTCAGGATGTTCTCGAGTGCCTGTTCTCCCGGGAAGCCCTCGAACGTCGCCCTGATGGACGCAGTAAGATCTTCCGTCCATTCTGGTTGTTCCTGTTGGCATTTGGATACACCGTGGCGCATGCGACAGCACTATTCTACCAGGTCATGACGCTGAATGTGGCCGTCAACTCATACTCGAACGCCCTCATCACGCTGCTGCTATCCAACCAGTTCGTCGAGATCAAGTCGACCGTTTTCAGGAAATTCGAAAAGGAAAACCTTTTCCAACTCACCTGCGCTGATGTCGTGGAAAGGTTCCAGCTGTGGCTGATGCTCACTATCATTGCCTCGCGCAACATTGTCGAAACGGGCGCCTTCAATTTTATTGGGGACCTCGGGCTGGGATCCAGCTTCTCTAGTCAGCCCTCGACCATTACGAATAGCACACCTCTTTCCACGCCTCCACGAACTGCGTCATCTATCTTGCCTCAGTCTTTCACGTTCTTCCCGTCATCCATTCTGTCATCCTTCAACAACGTCAATTCCTTCATCCCGACCTTGGCACAAGTCCTAGGTCCCTTCCTGGTGGTCTTGGGCTCCGAGATGTTCGTCGACTGGTTGAAACACGCGTACATTAACAAATTCAACAACTACCGTCCAGCTTTATACGGCCGGTATCTCGATGTTCTCGCCAAGGACTACTACACGAACGCCTTCGGCGACCAAAACCTTACTCGTCGCCTAGGTCTCCCCGTCATCCCTCTCTCCTGCCTATTCTTCCGAATCTCAGTGCAGACCTACCAGATGTTCCTGGCCTCTCTTATCCCTCAACATCCATCTTCCACTGCAATGGGATCTACCTCCCTATCCTCAATTCACAGCCACTACGCACCCCTCCCCCTACCATCAACACCACCATTAACCCTCCGAACTATCCTCCCCGCCTCAGCAGCACACATCAATTCCTTCTTCCGAACCTTCCTAGAAAACGCTATCCCGTCACCTGCCCAATCCGTGCAAATCTTCACTGTCGTCCTTCTGATAACCGGCTTCGTTGTCTTGCTCATCCTGAAACTCCTTTTGGGAATGGTCCTCCTCGCCTTTGCGCGCTCCCGCTACAAGGCTATGAAACCAACCGAGACAGAACCACGCACAGAACCGCGCAAGTCTTCCCACTCATCATCACACCCACAACCACCAGCCGAAACACCTGGAACACGCAAAGACGAGTTCGCCGTCGACGGAGCTCGTCGCGCTGGGGGATGGGGTATGGTTGAGGTTGGCGATGAAAAGAGAAGATGGATTTACGCGGATGATTCTGACGGATTACGGCGTGTGAAGGAGAAGGAAGAGAAAGAAAAAAATAAGGATAAGGATTTGAAGATTGATCATGTACAGCGGTATGAGATGGTTGCAAAGAAGATTTGGTGAGCGCAGTCCCTGGGCTCTACATTCTTCTGGACAAATATGACGATGGTGTAATTTGTACTCTACACGTGGTGTCTGTGATGCCTCATACACAATTCATAATAATTATTTGAATTGGGGACTTCTTTTACGGATTCGTAGACGACAACTAGCTGGAAAAACGAGGTAGATTGGACTAGAAGGACGACAAAGGTGGCTAATAAGCTAGATACCAATTGCTCTTGATGGCAATGCAAAGACCAAGTTCGAAAAGTGCCCGAGCTACCAAAATCAGTCCTTAGGGCCCGGAGCGGAGCCAACTTCCCCTCTTATCTCCACCTCCATCTTCCCAAACCCAACCATTTTCATAAACGCTATGTCTTCGTCGATTTGAGATTCGCCAAGTATGGATAGTCGTATACAAAAGAGACGTACGTTCAAAATCCGAACCAAGTTTGGTAGTGCTCGGCAGTGGAGAAGTCGCAAGAACAGACCATGCGATACATGTCGAAGGAGAAAGACGGCGTGTGTCATTGAGTCAAATCCCCCATGTATGGAATGATCCACATCTCTTAACAGACACGGCTGATGGTATACCAGGTAGGTTTTGCCTGACTAGGGGCTTGCCCTGTCGCTCAACTGAGGATGAATCGCACCGACCACGCTCTGGACAAGAGGGGGCTGAAGTAGGTCGTACCAACCAAGAATCACCCACGAGCATAAGCATACCATCGACCATTGAGGATACTGGTGGTTCTTCTCTGTGTCCAGAAGATTCAAGGTCACCACTAGATAGATCACCAGGCCAGGCCAGGTCCTTGCAAGGAGAAACGTCACTACCCCTGAGACAGTGTAACGCCCAATCGCCGGTTTCATGGCCAAGACCAGAGCCATTGCCGGTAGAAATGTCCCCAGGAGGACGTGCGGTTGGTTCGGGAGTGCCACTTCTCTATACACTGGAAGACAACGAGAATCGGACTGCCCACAGCATGGGGCTTTGTGCCGAGCAAGATACTGACCTCCTAGCTTCATTCAGATCAGTCATCATGAACGAGAAAGATGGTGTCAGCGCCGATATGATCCAAGTCAGAGCCGGCAATGAAGACCAGAATATATCACCAATTCATTTTAACGTTCTTCACGACGAATTCCAGCCTGCCGATGATATCGCCAAGGCGCGGGCATCGGAGACAATCGAAGAGATGGTCTCTCCACATGGCCTTACCCTTGTACGGCTTTTCTTCAAACATGTCCATCCAGTATACTGTGTTGTATCCAAGACCCGATTTCTCCAGGCGTACGCATCAAACAAGCGGCAAATTCCCGCCTCGTTACGTGGAGCTGTTTACGGTCTAGCTTCGATGTTTTGGAAGCACAAACCCGCCCAAGATGGGCCTTTGCAGTTTGACCTGCACGACTTATTCCAGGAAGCTCATTCGTCACTTCAAAGAGAGTTTCATGCCCCTAATCTTTGGAAACTTCAAGCTTGTCTCTTGCTGCTGTATGAAAGACCTGCGGACAATGCGACGATTGAAACACCTTGCACATGGGTCTTCTCAGCCCACACCGTGGCATGTTCACAAATGATAGGCTTGCATAGAGACCCTGCCTTCTGGCAAATTGCTCCATGGGAGAAAAGTCTTCGTAGGAGACTATGGTGGTCTACTTACGTCGCTGATATCTGGTCGTCTATCTGCCATGGAAACCCACCCCTCATCTATAATGAGTCGTTTACAACAGCTCCACCTAGTATTGATGATTTAGCATTCGATGAGGACGTCCCGGAAGAGATGCGATATATGGTTGATGAATCAAGTAGTGATGTGGACATCTCTACCAGCGCGCGGTTCTTACAGATGGTCAATCTCAGCCGGATATTGCATGATTTAGTTGGTTCATTCTAGTACGCTTCCAGGTTTCCTCTAGAAAATATCGATGCTAACATCAGTGATTAGTACTGACGTCGGCTACGAAAAGACAATGTCAAATGCCGTGGAGCGGGAGAAAGAGCTGTTAAATATCAAGAAAAAGCTGGAGAACTGGGTCTCGATGATCCCTCAGTGTGTAACAATGCAGCGCTCACAAGGCTTTCCAGCCTTTAGAAACAACGGTATGTATTTCAAATGTCTTGAATAGTTCTCTCATTGACAAATAAAGCGCCCTTGCACCTGGCCTTCTTCGCTATACAGGCTCTTCTATATCGGGCGTTGATGAGCCCCGCCAAGACGCGTGTCAAATCAGATCCTACTTCTTCGCTACGCCGCTATTTTGACCAGGCTGTTGATGAGTTTCAAGCTTTCACACATTTCATGAATGACATTAACATGCCATGCCTGCATGCTTTTTGGGGTGGTCGTAAGTCAGCTTTTAAGCCCCACGATTGATTCAAGCTTACAAAGACCTCAATCAGACGCACGTTCGCAATTGACGCTATGTGGAAACTTCTTGATATACCTCTTTCTTCTGGCTTCGACGCCTGAGCAGGTCCATAGTGCATTTGAACTTCTAGAAAGATTCCATGAATCTCTCCAAAGACTGCGAGAGTGGGCAGATGACGATGCATCCCTTGCACTTGTTCGACCTGTTGCCTTGCGAATCGATTCATTTTTCATCCAGGCGGCACGTATCATGAGAAATGGAATGGGGCCGCAATCCCATGTAGGGCCACTTCCATAGTTTTTACCACCGAAAGAAGTCATTTTCAAGGGGCTCTGAGTCTTGGGCAAGCCAATTGCATCTTCATAAGGACCATTGCTGTTGCAACTATTTAGATAAGTACAAATTGGACCTCTCGAACAGCCACACATGCAGCCGGGCAGACAACACGGACAACTCAATACGTTGCGTTCATACGCATCGAAATATAATCCTTGCTAGTGATGGGCTCGTATTTCTTGGGTCGATCCGGTCCATAACACCCAGGTAGACAATCAATAAGCCTATCTCGATCAGGGCTGATGAAATATGGAATTGAGTATCGAGGTCGAGTCATGCGACCGCTTGAGTCGCCACTAGAGGTAGCCAGCGGCGGGGCACGGACGCGATGAAGAGTTGATTTAAGTTCATCGTTACTCCAGCGCATTAAAAGATCTCCGATATTGACGACCGCCGTTCCGGGAATATATGGTGCGGGGTTGAATGTGCCCTTTTCATGGATATCCTCAACTTCCAGACCTCCGACCTCATCCTGGAACAGAATGGTCATTGTGCCGAAGTCGGAGTGTGCTGCGATCCTTTCCGCCTTTCCGAGTCTCAAAAGCTCTTCTTCCACGGGCGGATAATGAAGTAAGCGGCACTGATTAGTACTGTTCTGATGATAATTGAGAAAGAAGTTCTCGTCCAAGCCCATCCCAATAGCGATTGTTCTTAACATAAGCTGCTCAATGGTGTAGCAAGTCTCGAAGAATTTGGTGAAGAACTCGCGGAATCCAGGGAGGACTTCATCGGGGACCCAAATATTTGGCATGCGCTCGTCGTTCTCGTTGCCAAGCTCGAACGACTCCTTGACGTCCGGTACTTTGCGTTTTTCTGTAATGCCTTCCTTGTCATAGACCATTTGCACAACTTTCTCACGGCCGATTCCTGAATACCCTCGATGGTACCAGCCGACCGGAGGGTGTGGTGCTTTGTCTTTATCACTCTGAGGAAGGGCGAAGAACTTCTGGCTCTATGGTCACATTCAAGTGTGAGTTTATATTCATATCATGTAGAGCAGATGTTGGGACATACCCAGCTGAAAGCTTCATCTATAAGCTCCTGTGGAACCCCATGGTTTTTAATGTAGGCAAAGCCGATGTATTTGAAAGCCTCGTAAACATCTTTCGCGACCTGGGCAGCTTCATCTGGTGTCCCAGTTCGAGCCGGTTCAAGGTCGATGATAGGAATACTGAGAGTATCAACAGCTGGCGTGATCATCTTGCGTGAATCAAGAATGTCGATGATAATATTCAGCTATGGTCCGTTGGAACGGTTGATATCGGCTCTTTTATGTGGAGACACGGACTCTTTCCGCCTCCGCATCCGCAGAAGACAGAAAATAGTCTCATTTGAGATTGGCCGAGGCTTGTCGTCGACCTTCTTGATGCGGGTTGGCGTTATCGCGCTCTGCCTATCGCGATCGGCGAACTACGTTGTGTCGGCCGACGTTGTACCCCGCAACGCATGGACTCCGATAGACGGTTGTTTGTCCGTGTGGAGAGGGGAGAGGGGGGTTGTTTTAATATAATCGCCATAAGATCGGGTAGGTGTTGAGATCCTAGACCACTCACTGTGAGAAGGAATTTCAGAACATTCTCACTGCTTATTCGCGCCATGGCCAGCATGACTGCGCAGAAATACCGTATCGGGGTTGATGTAGGAGGTGCGTCTGGATGTATCGTGTCATGCAAAACGAAAGCTAATTGCCCAATCGCTAGGCACAAACACCGATGCGGTCCTCATCTCCCTTGACCCTGTGTCCATCATCGCTTCTCACAAAGCACCTACCACCCCGGACGTCACAACAGGCATCACCAATGCCGTTCGCAAAGTTATCGATTCTTCAAACGTATCACTCTCATCAATTGGCTGTGTGATCATAGGTACCACGCATTTCGTCAACGCAGTTGTTCAGCGTTCACCATCTTTGCGACGCGTAGCCGTCATTCGACTATGTGGTGGTTCCGAGGAAGGCTTCGGTCGAGGAATCCCGCCATTCGTCGACTTTCCAGCAGATCTGCGCGCTTGCATCGAGACTTCTCAAATTTATCACTGTAGCGGTGGATATCAAATTTCCGGCGATGAAATCAGCTCGTTGGACCATGAAGAACTGAAACGTGTGGCTGAAGATTTGGCACAGAGCAATGTTTCCAATGTGGTAATCTCGGGGATGTATGCTCCCTTGAACCACTTGCAAGAGACAACAGCTAGAGATATTCTGCTAGAAAATATGATCAAGAGAGGCGGAGCCGATTTTCAGCCTCGGATCACCCTGTCTCATGAGGTGTCAGGTCTTGGATTCCTGGCTCGTGAGAATGCGGCGATTCTGAATGCTACGCTGCGTCCTCTCGCGGAAAGAACAATCTATGGATTCCAGAAATCAATGGAAGACATCTTCCGGGACCAACACTATACACTATACCTGACCCAAAACGATGGAAGTGTTCTGGGAGTCTCAGAGGCTGTGGAATTACCTATCCGCACGTTCAACTCGGGTCCAACAAATTCCATTCGCGGAGGTGAATTTCTTTGGCGTGCTGCAGCCAAGGAAAGTGGACAGCAGCATGTTGACCGTACCGAGCCCCTCGCGGTCATCGATATTGGCGGGACCACATCTGATAGCGGACTCTTGCTTCCAAATGGAATCCCACAAATGAGCTCCATCATGAGTCTTGTTGGTGGAGTTCGCACCAATTTTGCTCTCCCTGCTGTTGAAAGTATTGGGCTGGGTGGAGGCTCTATCGTCCGCAGCCTAGACAATGGAGATCTGTCCGTTGGTCCAGAGAGCGTCGCTTTGGAACTTCTTGACAAGGCGAAACTTTTTGGTGGTGACTATCTCACGTCGACGGATATTGTTGCCGCGTCTGAAATGTATTCACCGACAGGGAACAATCCTTTTGAAGGGATGGGAGATATCACACATCTCGCAGATGTCACTTCAGAGTTGGTGAAGAAAGCTCAGATTGTTATGCGGCGAAAGATCGAAGAGCTCGTGGACAGGACAAAGATCCAGAAAGGTGATGTAGACGTTCTGATCGTCGGCGGGGGGGCTCCCATCATCAAAACAGACGAGCCTCTCTCAGGGGTGCGCATAGTGCGAACTGTCAAAGGTGGCGAGGTCGCGAACGCTGTCGGTGCTGCTATATCACGCGTTTCAGGCATTGTTGACACCGTTCTGGATACTTCAGATCAAACAATTAGAGAGGCTCAAGAAGCAGTGTCAAAGATTGCTGTTAAGAAGGCGATTGCAAATGGTGCAAAGCCAGAAACGGTCCAAATTGTCGAAGTAACCATGTTGCCAATCCAATACGTTGAGGCAAAAGCTCGAATCATCGTGAGGGCTGTTGGTGAGCTGGATATCATTTCTCAACAACATATACCTCGATCGGGACTTGCTGCGGTGATTACGACCGGTGAGCAAGAGGTCAATGGCGTGAAGCAGATTCCAAAAGATCATGATATCCCTCCAGTCGCCGCGAAAGTTGATATTCACACGTATCGCCCGGAGGTCAGAGACAAACAGTGGATCGTCTCCACTACAGATCTGGAATTCATCGCCGCAGGGTGCAAGATCCTTGGTTGTGGAGGTGGCGGCGATCCATACCAAGAGTACCTGAAGGCAAAAGCAATTGTACAACTTCACCCGGGTACAATCAAAGTAGTTTCACCTGACTTCTTACCCGATGACTCCTTGGTTGGGTGGACCGGTTGTATGGGCAGTCCGGAGGTGAGCATGGAGAGGCTCGAAAACGACGAATGCCTCAAAGCACACAAAGAACTCATACGAGTCATCAAAAGCCCACCTGTGTCTGGCTTTCTATCTCTGGAGATTGGTGGAGGAAATGGTGTCGTCAATCTGAGTGTCTCAGCACACTTCGGAGTACCCTGTATTGATGCCGACTTCATGGGTCGCGCGTATCCAACCACTTGGCAAACTACGCCGAATGTATATGGCTCTTCAACTGGCGATGCTCTGGTACCTGCGACGATCGCAAGCGGTGATGGGTCATTCATCACCATGACTAAATCTCGCACAGACAGAGGGGTTGACAAGATTCTGCGAGCAGCATGCGTAGAAATGGGATGCCGCGCAGGGAAGTCTCTGTCGCCGAAGACCGCCAAGGCAGTAAGAGAGCAGGCCGTCACCAATACCGTCTCTTTGGCTTGGTGGATCGGGCGAGCGCTGGCTTTAGAGAAAAGCATCACGGAAAAAGCCCAACGGATTGTCGATGAAGTCGGTGGTTCGGACAGTGCGACGATTCTCGGTCAGGGAAAGATCACCAGCGTCGAGCGGGTTCTCAAGACTGGCCATACCTACGGTGTGTTGGAGGTCGATGGAACTCTAAGCGATGGGACAGAGGCCACCATCAAGGTCCCATTCAAGAACGAAAATGCCTTTGTTGAAGCGGTCTCGGGTGGCGAGTCGAAGATCTTGGCATCTGTGCCTGATCTGATTGCCGTCATTGATGCAGAGACTGGAGAGGGGCTTGGAACGCCCGAGTACAAGTATGGACTCAAGGTTGTCATTATTGCTATTGCCGCATCGCCCCGGTGGACTGATACAAAGAGGGGTATGGAGCTGGGAGGGCCTGGCTCGATGGGATTCGAAGAGGTCAAGTATGTTCCGATTGGAAAGTACAGCAAACCTCGAAGTGTCATTGAGGTCTTTGGTTGAAATAGATTGATTAGAGAATTGTATCACACTTGATTACCTCGAAATAATACTTCTGATAACGCCGCAGTTTCTCACTCAAATTCCTAGAATCTTTCCTTCATTCATTCGGCTCCAAAGATATCACTCAAGATTAAACCACACTAGCGATCGGTACCTTTTTCTCCTCATCACTGGACAGAGTGTCGTTCTCTCCACTCGTCTTAGCTACCCCATATATAACCCCTTCCTCCTCCATGAAGGGGCTCTCTTGCCCCAATCCAGTGGGAGGGAAGAGATAGTTCAGCACCCAGAAAATGAGGAAGCTCATTGCAAGTCCGACTAAGAACGTCAAGTTGTACAGACGAACCCAACCTGTCCATTGACCTCCGGAGTAGGAATTAACGGTGCCAACCATCCCAGCTAGATGAGAATATTAGATCAAAATGCGGAATGAAGGGGATTCTGAGAGGATGGCATACGCAGAAGTGACCACATTCCCGCGAAAAAGGCAACAAATGCCCTCCAATTTACTCCGCCTGAGAACCAATAGATAGAAGAGCTGTCACCAGTATAAAGGTCCCCAAGCTTCAGCTTGTAGCGTCTGACTAGATGATAATCTGCCAGCATAATTCCCCTGTTCACATCGTATTAGAGTTGACTTCTTCACAGAGTAGTTGGAAACCACTTACGTTGCTGGGGCCATGAAGACACCAAATCCACTCAGTACCGACAGAAACTTGTTTGCTGTTGAGATTAGTTGCCATGGCCT
The DNA here is from genome assembly GCF_028827265.1 of Penicillium atrosanguineum. Classification (NCBI taxonomy): domain Eukaryota; kingdom Fungi; phylum Ascomycota; class Eurotiomycetes; order Eurotiales; family Aspergillaceae; genus Penicillium; species Penicillium atrosanguineum. The sequence goes on along the minus strand of NW_026623139.1, from coordinate 1,527,287 downwards.
ATTTCCAGTTAGTTCAAGCTGCTTGCATTACGTTGAAAATGCGGTTGGTCTCATACTGAGTTGCAATGCCGATACAAGCCATTATGTATCCGCCTCGCCGGATGTTGATGTATTTAGGCCACAGACCAGCCATGTCCATACCACAGGATACTGAGTTGAGTACAACCGAGATCTGAAAAAATTTCAGCTGATTTCTTGAACTCCAAGGGACAAGAATACTTACCGAGAACTGCGAGAACACCAGGCCGATACTGGCAAAAAACACCGCTGCGCGCACACCGGGACTCGAATGATAAAAGTCCTGGATATCAGCCAACAGATAGATTGGGTTCCATTCAATATCACCACCCATGATATCGCGAGAAGTACTGGTGACAATGATACCAATCGTAGCAGTCACTGCAATGGTTATTGGAGAGGCAATCAGCTGCGATAGCGTTGGGGCAAATCTTCGATTGGCATAGCGAGTCCAATCTGATTGACCAAGGGTGCCGGATCCCCAGGATCCGAGAATGGCTGTTATACCGAACATGAAAGCCCATCCGACGTTTGGTGTGCTTGCAGGCTCATGGAACATACTTCCCGGTCCGTGGGCTTGAGATACCCCCCTACTCTCTTGTTAAAAAGGAACTAGAGTAGTGGTGGACACAGACTCACCATATCAATAATCCAAAGCACGATCCACAAAAAAAGGTGAAACAGACCACAAATGGAATTTGTAGTTTCTCAGGGCGGATCAGCAGCCCAGGGATAAAAGCACCCATCCATATCAGAAGCCCAATAAAGTCTTTGGTTTGAAGATGTGAGCTGGCAGAAAAGTAATTTGGCATATGAGCGAAACCTTCAACAAGTCAACGATAGCTCCATGTCAATACTTCAGATTGCGCATACCAGGAATGATAGCACCGATCATGACTCTCGTGGCTTGACCGCCCCAGAATGCCTGCATGCCAAACCACATGCAAGAGACAAAGGACCGTAGAATGACCGGAACTATCCCTCGTATGATTAGCAGATTGAGCCGGACTGCGATTTGATGGCATACAATATGATCCTCGCATTCCCCAGGAAAATCGGCTCGACACGGTAAACCCGATGTGGTGGTTTTCGCCCATCCACCCGCAGGCAACTGCAAGGAGGCCAGCAAGAATGCCCCCAACCACCTAATTCATCAGCACCAGTCGAACAAACAGGCCTCAAAATAACTAACCACAACACCAATGGCCTGCTGCGGGCTTAGTCCAAATGCCAGTAGTGTACTTCCGGTCGACCAAGCGGAGATACAGGACCCTGACACGGTCCAGTACCCTGATGGATCCATTAGTGGGTCATCTCGACGATTCAGGGCAACCGCGTACCGAAGTAAGACCAAACGCCATATGTTCGGCGGGCTGGTGGGATGGGAATTAGATCACGGTTACACCAAGTGGTATTCTCATATTGAGCGTCTTCGTCAACGGGGCTGTAGGCATCGTAAGCGAATGTATTTGTGCGTCAGAGGGCATACTCACCACTGAAGCCTGTGCTTGATCTCCGGCCACGACCAACCCATCCTGTCATGTAACGTGGAAGAGAGTTATGGGTCACAAAGGATGGTCTGCAGGTTAGCATTCATTTTGAATATTTGCAGCTTATCATTGCTCGAATCACAAGGCGGCGATCATTGGCTTGTGTCCCCTCACGCGGGTTCTCACTATCGCGCATAGTTTTGAGTTGGCCGATCGTATTTGCGCCGATCGACCCCGCAGTCTGACCACCTGAAGTGTCTGGTGTTACTTTAGTCCTTAAATTTTCCTCTCAGTGAAGCTGTAGTGTACAGTAAGATCCACAGAGAGATGTGGCTGGTACCAGGATAGGAATTGATACGACACGTCGTCGCAAGATCGGCAAACTATCGAGATGCATAGCCCCAGGTCCCCGTCACCGATCAAAGAAATCATTGACTCCAATTCTTGAATCCTTATCAACCATCAATCACCATTCCTTTTCCAAGGACGTCGCAGCCAAACATTTTCGCCATGACGATGTCCAAGATTACCACCCACACCTTTCCGCTGAATAATGGCGCCTCCATCCCAGCTATCGGGCTTGGGACATGGCAATCAAAAGATAACGAGACATTTGAAGCTGTGAAATATGCACTGCAGCACGGTTATCGCCACATCGATACTGCCTTGAACTATGGCAATGAGAAGGAGGTTGGCGAGGGTATACGAGCTTCAGGTGTGCCGAGGGACCAAATTTGGGTGACAACCAAGCTGGACAATCCTTGGCATCATCGTGTGTCGGAAGGGCTTGATTCTTCTCTCAAGGACCTTGGCCTCGACTACGTTGATTTGTATCTCATTCATTTTCCGTGTTCGACTGATCCAGAAGATGCATCAAAGCATCTACCGGATTGGGACTTCGTGAAGACCTGGTAAGAATCTAATTTTCCACCCAGACATATATTGGGGAATAAAAGGCTCATTGGAATAGGCAAGAAATACAGAAGCTTCTTGCTACTGGAAAAGTGAGGACGATCGGTGTTTCCAACTTCCAGATCTCGCATCTGGAGAGACTATTGAATGACGCATCGTGTAAAGTGATTCCGGCAGTCAATCAAATCGAGGTATTTGCCTCCATGTTACCTGTTTATGATTGATCGGTACTGATTCTGTCGAATTTTCCGCAGTTGCATCCGCACAACCCATCGTGAGTCAATCGTGGGCCTGGATCATGCGAAGTTACCGGTGCTAACCAAATATAGTCCCAAATTACTGGAGTACTGCATGATAAAAGGCATTCATTGCACTGCATACTCCTGCTTGGGTGGCAACACGACATCTGCCATAAACGCTCACACTAGTCTACTCGAGGATCCCGTTGTGCTTGCGATCGCAAAGGCGAAAAAGAAAACTCCCGCTCAAGTTTTGTGAGAGACCTTGTTGCAAATAGCGGAAAGCATGCTAATGAATGCAGGTTGATGTGGGGATTACAACGCGGATCCAGTATTATTCCAAAGAGTGTGACGCCATCAAGAATCGATTCCAACTTTCAGATGGATGACTGGAGGTTGTCGAAAGACGATGTTGCCGCCCTTAGCGGGATTCAAACACGCGTTAAAGTTGTTGGTGATGGTTGGATGCCGATTCGCGTCTTTTTGGGAGACGACGAATAAGGAAAATGAAATAGCTTGAATGACTATAGCCCACCAAGGCTGACTAAAAGGCAAATTCTGTCCATGCAAGAGAATTCAAATGCATCAAAATATCTTATCTATTCTTCACATGTATATCCACATGCGATCGTCAAATGTACGCGTTTCGATGTCGTCTCAGATAGTAAAATGTCCCGTCAGGCAAGACGGGCCAAGGTATGCGCTTAGAAGTAACCGGGGAACAGCCAGTCGAGCTTCTTCTTGGCCTCAGGGCTCCACTCGGGCTGAGGGGTGCTGACACCGAACTTGATACCGCCAGCCAGGTGCTTGGCCTGGACAAGGTCGGTGTTCTCATCGGCAGCCAGGGCATCGAGGACGGCAGTAACGAAACGGCGAGCGTTGTCGGCATTGGCCTTCATGTTTCCCATGACCATCTCGACGGTGACATCGGCAGAGCTGTGCCAGCAGTCGTAGTCGGTGGACATGCAGATCATCTGGTAGGCGATCTCGGCCTCGCGGGCTAGCTTAGCCTCGGGCAGGACGGACATGTTGATCACGCTGCCGCCCCAGGCACGGTACATGTTGCTCTCAGCACGGGTGGAAAATTGAGGGCCCTCTGTATCATGATTAGTTCTATTCCTGCAATGCGTCGTTCTTCTCCGAGGGAAAGGGTTGCCACATACCCATGCAGACAATGGTGCCCCGGTCGTGCAGGATAACACCGTCACCCTCCAGGCTGTGCCCGCACTCACGAACAACCTTGGCAATCCCCTCATCGAAGGGGTCGCCGAAGGGAACGTGGGCGACAACACCGCCTTCGAAGTATGTCCACGGGCGAACACCCTTGGTACGGTCAATGATCTGGTCGGGGATAACAAAGTCACGGGGCTTAATTTCCTCCTGGAGACTGCCGACGGCGGAAAACGCAATAATGCTGCGGACACCGATAGAGCGCAAGGCGGCGATGTTGGCACGAGCAGGGACCTCGTGGGGAGCGATCTGGTGGTGGGCGCCGTGGCGGCTCAGGAACGCGACGGCAACGGTCTTGGCATTGTGCCTGCACTGGTGGTGCAGGATGGTGATGGGGGAGGAGGGTTCGCCCCAGGGGGTCGAAACAGACAGAGAGGCAACCTGGGTAAAGCCAGGCAGCTCGCGCAGTCCAGTGCCGCCGATGACAGCAATGGGGACTGGGCCTAATGCGATATGCGATTGTCAGCAGGATAGCGGGGGAGGGGTCGCGGGCTCAACGGGCTCAACGGGCTCGGGATAGAAGTACCCTCGTAGGTGTTGGGAAGAGCAGTCATTCTCTTAGCAAGTTGCTTTGCAGACTCAATGCGACGAAAGGGCTTGGATATGGAGGAAAGTTGACGAAGCCAGGACATCTCTTGCGACAAAATTCAGAGCCCCGCTTCCACTGGGTTGCCCCACGTGGTTCCGCGGGCCGTCCACCGCTTTGGGCTCAGATCTATACAAATCCAGAGATTCTAATGTTATTCGTTTTGATTGTCATTGGGTAGAAAGGGGAGACCAATTTTGGGCATTTTCGTTTTCTTTTATCTAGTCAAGTTTATAGTCGGATACTCAGGGTCGTCAAGGCTCCCCAGGTCAAGAAGGTCCATTGCCATTGAGACCATGCCAGATTGCCTAACAGACCTTAACGTTTGAGGGGTTGGCAGGTAACGGTGGAAGAGACGAGAAAAAAACTGATACACTATTGATACTCCTCAGTATATATCTGTATTTCCTCCTTGGCTTTATTTTGGTTAAATTGGGGCTTTCGGTTCTGCTGCCATTGCCCTTTAGTCTGGGCTACAGGTGCTTGTACGGACATTTAGTACTACGCGATACCATGCTCTTGACATTTTCCTCAAATACATTTCTTACATACATATGTAGCCGCGTTTTGTATATCACTAATTATGTAGACGAGAGACTGTCATCTATATCTCCCTCCAATGGCGATGATGAATGGACAGAATCTTCTTTCTCCTTCATATTCCAGCTGTGTTCCAGAAAGCTTGCCAGATGACCCGCGAAGTCTGACCCCATATCCTTCTGCACACTATACGCATATAGACTCCAGAAAAACTTTTCCCGGCGTTTGAAATCAAGGTAAACCTTGGATATGTGACCGACTCCGAATACAGTTATATGACCACCCCATGCCTTCATGCTATTTTGTAAGCAAAAGGGGAGGGCCCGGCCGATCTCATCGGCGTAGAATTCCGAAAGTAGATATTCCCCCGCTGCAGGAGGCAACAACTGGGCTTGACCGATCAAAGCTTGAAGTATAGATAGCGCTGTCCAGAAAAGAACGTGCATCCTGGCATTGTCGGGCGAGGAGAACCTATATGGAGGACCAAACAGGTGCTCTGCATTAGGCAGTCTGGTGATCAATTCACTAGAAGAACAAGGAATGGGCCCGCCACCTATGTCTTCTTTTCTTCTCATGTACCAGGCTAAAAGCTTTGTCCTGTGCACAAGACAAGCAATCAGAGGTTTCTGTGTATGGGAGCCACAATATGCGGAGTCATTATCCGTATCAATTATGGCTGCAAGGGGGGCAATTTCCGACATGAGGTTGAGTAATTCATCGATGGGGAGAACTGGATGCTTTTCCAAGCCCTGAATGGATGGAACTTGATTTTCACCCAAAATTATCTTTTCCTTGGATTGCAAAGGAGACAAGGCTTGTAACTATGCCATGCTGGGTGTTAGGCAAATCACACACGGCGGGAACTTTAAAGAGAGTGGACGACGTACCATTCGCATCCTATTGAAGCCCAAATACAGGGTCTTAACAAGAGGATCACTACTCGTGTGAAGGGAATAATGTTTCAAGATTCCGCTGGTGACTGTCATCTGGTTGAGCCAGACATCAAGACCATAAGGGCAATATGTTGACTGAGAGAGTCCTGCATTAGCTCAAGACCCTTGAATCTTCAAACAAGATAAGAAATGAAGAACTCACAATTAGGCAGTGAAAGATAGCAGCCGTATAGACCACATCGTCACGATACGTGTTCCGCTTTATAGCATGCGACATGTGTTGTATCGCACTATTATATAGCTGAAGTCCATGATGAAACATGCATTTGTCCTGTTGACGACCGAGAACGATACAAGTCTGCGCTGCCAGAGCCTTTTCAAGCATTGGAGACTTATTCGGGAGCGCGGAAATGCCAGATATGAGGCCATACGAAGGATCGATGCCGGTTGTTCCTTTGATATCGATAGGAAAGTAGGTATTTAAATATGACGCAAAAAGCTGCACCCGTTTCGATGGACCACTGTCGAGCGCATTGTGTCCAAAAGTTATTGGTCTCGCGCGATTGTAATATATAGTCTTAGTCGTTGGGTTATTATTGTCCGAAGTCTCTGACGGCTTTGCGCCGACTCCATTTTGAAGTTGGGTAGCTGGAGGTGTCCTCGAGTTTGCCGGCTTCCCTTCTTTTGTCGAAATGATTTCTTGATGGAAGAAAATCCGAAAAGTTTCATACCCCGGACATTGAACGCCACGTTTTATACAACGTTCACACTCGGGCTCTTGCTTGTCGCACTAAGTCCGAGCATCAGCATTGACCAGGTAAGGTGATGGGTAAAGAGCTGACCTTGATCTTGCGCTTTCTACATGTTAGACAGCCAGTTGACTGCCACGCATTACCACCCATACTCGTTCAGATGCGGTGTCGAGCTGAATTGGTGGGGTGGGTCGACTAAGGTTTGAAGAGTGAAGAAAGCAGAGACATGTTAGGCGAGCTTGGGACACCGGTGATCCGGCCCCCACTGAGGTCCACCATCTATACACGACCGCCAATTATGATGTTTGAGTTCTCTTTAGGGGTCTTAAGGGTGGAATCTGACGAAACCCCTCCAGGGATCGCTAAATCCACCACTCAGCCAGGTTGCGATGATAGTTTTTCCATGATCTCGGGGAATTTCAATTTGGATCATTGTCCGTTGCCCTAAAGTCGTCTAACACCGATTGGCCGCATATGTGGAATGTGAGGAATAATACCTATCACATCATCGTGGCCACTCCAGTGCGCTTCGATGTGGCGTTGAATCAAAATCAAGTGGATTTGCTTGAACTTGTCAACTCTTTCGCATTCGCTCAACTCACACGAGCAGTGATCGGTCATTTGGAAAACTTCTATCTGACAGATCCGTCCATATCAATAATACCCACCAAGGACAGGGTATGAATATGGGTCCGACCGCCAAAAATCCACACCGCCCACACCGGCCGTGCTCAACCCCGGGTAAACAACCAGCCCCTTTCGATCCACCTAGGCAGCATTCGAGGGGGGGGAAATTACACTCTAAGATGCAATGGTGGAGCACTTTCTCCACCGTGCGAGGTGTCTATGCGGATAGACCTCTGTAACACTTCTTCTCATTTACATCTAAATCATTACTCACTAACGCTAATTTTGCATTACCGCACCCAAGAGCCGCTTAAAGACAATATTTGGATTCTCAATGAGCTCCACACAAAACAAAGTGTAAAAAAGCTATCAAGCTAATCAAAAACGGGGACCGGGCAACTCTACAACGGATGAATCAGCTGAAAGATAGCTTTATGTCCTTTCCAACTAATAATAGTATTTTTCATTCAATTTTGATAATTGCTTTTCTAGTTACCCTGACACGTGGCCGTTGATGTAATCAATGGCCATTTGAACTGTCATATGGTTAGCGGTGTTAGCACTCAATGTCCTCAACTGAAGTACTGTCATTGGTGATCTTTTCAGCTTCTTCATCCGGGATTTCGAGACCGAATTCCTGTATTTCCTATCAGCCCACAAATCAAGGCAACAATGAAGAGATTTCGTACCTCTTCGAGAGCCATGACTACCTCCACTGTATTGAGCGAAGGCCAAGATCCTCCACAAAGCTCGTGGTATTTACTACCTGGAAAGAATAAGCATGTTGATAAAGAGTCCACTATTTGCAAATAGGTTCATATTCAAAGTATTTCTTCGCCTTTCACTCCCAGTTGTTCTACAATCTTACCACAACCTATAATTACACAATGCGTAGAAGAATTCAATGGAATGCCTTGAAAACCTATGAAGCCGCCTGGTGCTAGTTTCTAGATGATCTGCAGCTACGTAATGATTCCCTGACTCAGCAGCAGCCTAGTCGTAACAAAGCTTGAAGGCCTTAGCCACTCACCGTGGTCAAGCCACATTTCTCCAAGAATATGGCCGAGAGACTCACGTCCCCAACATCATCGCTCGTTCTCGCACAATGTCTCTCAATCGCTCGAGGGGTCGACTCTCCTTAGCCCTAAGAATGCATTCTCGGGTTTCTAGCCTACACCACAGGAAGGTGAGGGTCGTCGCAGGCCCTGATCCCTTGGATCATCGGAGGCTCCAAACTTTACGCTTCCTTGGTAAGCAACAGGATTTATAATCCTGCAGAAAGCTAATCCAGGGTCATGCGACCGTACGGACTTCGGACTACAGTTAATGTCGAGATTGATAAGCCTGCCCATCACTTACTTGCGGTAGCTGAACAAGTACTAAGTAGGCAGAAGCCAGGCCGCGTTGTAGGCAGTCTTTAGGTCCATAGGCAGAAGCCGGGCCGCGTTGTAGGCAGACCTTAGACCCAATCTGCCCTGACACCCTCGATAGAGTTTATACCGCAGCTATATATACTTGGTGAAAGCTCGTTATTTATGTCATTCCAAAGTATCTAGTTTATCATCCGTTGATCTCAACAAAGTTCAAACTTTCACCGAAATCATTGTACCACGTGTCAATCCAACCCACCCTATAACAATTCGGAAAAAAAATCAGCATTCTACCAACAGCACAACAGCATCTTCAAATCATGCGTGTTCTCGTTATTGGTGGTAGTGGACAGACTGGCCGTCTCGTCATCGATGAAGCTTTACAGCGCGGCCACAAGATTACAGCCTTGATTCGTAATCCCTCTGCACTTCCGGCTATGGAAGGTCTGAAGATCGTGAAGGGCACACCGGTGGAACCTTCGAACATTGAAAGCGCTTTCAACGCAGTCCAAGGCGACCTCCCAACTGCTGTGATCGTCACGCTTTCATCTCCAAAAGAAAAGGGGACACGAGTCATGTCTCAGACGCACGAAAACCTCGTCGCTGCTATGAAAAGGCATGGAGTTTCCAAGATTGCGACACTATCTTCATTTGGAGTTGGGTCTTCTCTCGCGAATATCACTGTGCTTATGAAATGGGCAATTTCCAACACCAGCCTCGGGCATTCATTCGTGGACCATAATCATGTCGATGAGATACTCAAAAAAAGCGAATTGAAATTCGTACTGTTGAGGCCAGCGAGACTGACTATGGCAAAGAAAAAGCCCGTTCAGTTCCTTGGCGACGATGGGAAAGGACTCGGTATTTTCGCGGGTCTAGGGGGGATTTCGAGGGCTAGCGTGGCGGCATGTCTGGTGGATGCTGTTGAGACGAGCACTTGGGATCGAAGCACTCCTGTGATATCGAACTAATAGGGTGTCAGAGTATGGGCCTCTGTACAGGACAACCCTTCGGCAGGAAAAGATACGCTATTGAAAGATTGTGCTTTATGAAGCCTTATCTATTAGTTAATGTATGCTTTCGGACATAATAACATTAAATCGGTTATCTATTTAATTCTGCATTTATTAGTGGCTTCTTCCTCACCGAAGGGGCCTTGACTGGCTTGATTTGTGGAAAGTACGCTTCATCACCAGAGATTTAAATCTGTTTGTTAATATTGAGTATCTTTCGCCACCGTCCTATTATTGAGAGCGGCCTTCATATCGATCAAGTAGTGAATATAGATCGGTGGGTCCTCATTATATGCCCGACCTTCCTCCCAACCACCGAATTAGATTAACGGAAGGCTACTCTTTTACGAAGCAGTTTGCTGTAGAGAGGTGTGACTGATGGGTGTTAAGTCGATGTTAGTGCAGTTTGTGTCGGATGGGGAGGCGGTTAAACGCCGTAGCCCTCATGGCCAGTGAGAGGACTAGGCTCTATGTCTCTAGGCCTACTGTAATGACAGACTTATGGTGAATTACTATTAGTTGATGCCCATGCCATCGGCCACCGTTGAGGCTGTTGTTGTTCTCCTGCAAACTACCGCAAACTGGTTGAGACAGCTTTTTGCCGATGGTACGATTCGTGATGAGGTTCTCTAAGCTAAAGAGACACCCCTCAGAAGTGATAATTTATATATGCCGCACAGGATGACAAGGAGAATCGAAGTCACCCATCAGGTCATCAAGTTACAAGGTGCTAGACGGCCCTCCCCATGTGATTTGCAGAGATCCATTGGTTATAGCTTTCCAAGCAATTCCACTGAATTCTTGTACACATCGTGTGATATTACGTGGCAATGTATTGTATTATACAGACTAAACTTTACGGTGTCCCTCTATTTAATGCGGTCCGCTCAATAATGGATCTGCGTTAAGACCTCGGCGATGGGGCCACAAAAGAGTCATTATGTGTGTATTGGTCAAGCCGATTTCGAGAATGACTGTACCTGATTTCTTTTCTTTCATTTCCTCTGAATAGCTCACACGACATACGCATAGGGATATTCAAATCAAGATAAATTAAACGTCTAACCGTCTAATCGTAGCCAAGGCCTACTACTAGCACCTCCTCATGTTTTTTTTGACTTGTAGCCTGAGGCAGAAATACTCAGTTCTGACTCAGCAGTGTGTTTTTTTCCGGGCTGGGCTAGGTATCCTTGAAGAGCCTCGCGTCGTCCCGCTAATACTATTTGTCTCAAAACGAGGGGGAGCATTGCGCTTATCATTAAATCGGAACGACCAGGGGTTACCGTGGGAGGTTTGATCCAGAGACAGATCGTCGGATGCAAAGCGGAGTTCAGTCTGCGACCAGACTCCGGAGCATGTGAGATCCGTTCGATTTGAACGAAGATGTCCTTGTCTGCTCATCGCCCAGGATCTGGTGCAATCCACTCTTTAGTGGAACTGGTCCGCAGAACACTGAACTTCGATCCTCTTGTTATTGTGAACTCTGGACTGATTGTTATCGGTTTGATCACATCGCTCCGCTCTGCCGGGAATGTATTATACCACTACGCCGAAAAGACATGCTTGTCAACGGTACATGTGAGGGCAGAAGACCCTCTCTACGAGGATATTGTTCGCTGGATGAACGATCATGCATTTCGCCGGCACAATTTTCTCTCCGTGCTGGCACAAACCACGAATAGTTCCGACAACGACAAAGCTTTAACACGCTCCCCACTGGGACAACTGGAATCCGATAACCTGGTCAGCTACCGAGAGGTAGACGACAACTCTTTCATCGAGCTGAAGCCTTTCCACGGATCCCGGTTCTTTCGCTTCAAACGCACATGGATGTTGTTTAGCCACGCGGCGAGCAGTCCTGATAGCAGCACTCGGCCTCCACAGGTGGATAGTAATCCTCCCTTGAAACTGCAATGTATCAGTCTTTCACTTTCCCCGATCAAGAAGTTCCTTGAAGAAGTTCGTGCGTACGGTCGCAAAGTCTGCGTGTCGAGCATCACAGTCTACCGCACCAGGCCTGATTCTCGAGACCTTGTTCGTTGGAGTTCAGTTGCTTCGCGACCATCGAGAGATATCTCGACTGTTATCCTTGATAAACAGAAAAAGCAGACTATCCTCCGGGATATCAACGAATACCTTCATCCGCACACAAGACAATGGTATGCCAACCACGGCATCCCTTACCGACGTGGATATTTGTTCTCCGGCCCTCCAGGTACCGGGAAGACAAGTCTTGCATCCGCAATTGCTGGTGTATTCGGTCTTGATATCTATGTGCTGAGCTTGTTAGACCCAAGCATGACAGAGTCACACTTCATTCGGCTGTTTTCCGAAGTGCCTACGCGGTGCGTGGTGCTTTTGGAGGACGTCGACGCTGCAGGGTTAAACAGAGGAGAAGTGAGGCCTAGCGGGGATGGTACGCAGCCCCACTCGGCGAAGACGCCATCATCAAATACAGCTGTCTCTTTATCCGGTCTCCTGAACGCAATCGACGGCGTCGCATCGCATGAAGGCCGCATCTTGATTATGACCACAAATGTACCCCAAAATTTGGATCGCGCGCTCATTCGGCCGGGTCGTGTGGATATACATATTCGGTTTGAGCTTCCATCTCACGAGGAGCTGCGAGACCTCTTCTTGAGCATATACAGCGACGTATATCAGAACGCTGTTGTCCCTATTGGAGACAAGAAGCGGGAAACTGGAAGACTCCATGACCTCGCAGTGCGCTTTGCGGGGTGTCTTCCCGAGAGACGATTCAGTATTGCGGATGTGCAGGGGTATCTTTTGCGATATAAACGACAACCGGAGGAGGCTTGTGGCAATGTTAGGAGCTGGGTCGAGGATATGGAATATGGAGAATTGAGCTCGTGAGTGTGCACTACTCTCGTATGCCAGAAGGACATTCAACTCGACCGCAAACACCGACTTCACACAAAATCTCCACTTGTACTATACTTCGAGCATGTATATCAAGCGTTTGAATATACTAATATTAATTTCATTGTAACAACAATCAATACATTCAGAACTTCCTTCCGTTTACGCCGCTTTCCACTCGTAGTGATGAGGCCCCTTCTTCACCGGTCCAGGATCTTCACCGGGAATACCGGGCTTATTATAGCCGTGTGCGCCGAAATAGTCCATCTGAGCCTCCATAAACTTGGTCGGTATAATCACCCCACCCTCATACTTGAGGTACTCAAGCGTTGCTGTAATGGACGGAATGTACTGATCTGTCATGGCGCCTTGGACTACAATTTCCTTCAGGGGCTCATAGTTGCTGTGCAGTTCCTGAGAAACAGAATCGAAAACTTTCATGTTCTTCACTGGCTTCTCGGCCAGTGCTGGCTGAAGTAGATCTGCAATATGCTCGGACTCAATGATATAGCCTGCACGCCAAATCTGCAAACAATCGGCCATATTAATTTCCCATCCTTCGTCTTCGGATGCTCTGGCAATCAGTTCCAGGCCCTGGCAAAAAGACGCGAGGAACGTGGCGTATACAGCGCGTCGCAGCTTTTCAACCAACGTTTTCTGATCCATGGATGACCCTATAGGTTTCGGCGCAGGTATCTTCAGCCTTTCAGCGACATGCTGGCGTTCACCACGGTTGCCACTTGCAATGCGCATCCAGTGCACGGCAGCCAATGTCGGGCACGAGACATGTCGATCAGCTGCCTCCATCAAAGACCAAAGAGGCGTGCCTTCAGTGTTATCGTCGTCTTAAACCACCTTGTCAAGAACGTCGTCGAGTACATAACCGTTGTTCATGCTTGCGCCTTCGCCCTTTTCATCCCCTTCCGATGTTTTCTTAGTCCTGAGAATGTCGGCTCCGATGTTGATGAGGAAGTTCTTGCACAATTCGCCTGTTTTGTTCCATTACGTGAAGATTTCCCCGATCTGAGCGTAGTCCATTTCCATGCCATAGTGCATCAAAGAACACGCTTCGGCAAGAGCAGACAACAAACCGCCCTCAGTACCATTGTGAACCATTTTGACGACATTTCCCGAGCCATCTGGCCCAATCCTGGTAACACATGGTGTGCCATCTTTGGGTGCTTTAGCAGCATACTGTTCAAGGAAAGGCATAACAAGGGCGATTGCTTTGGCATCTCCACTAGGCGATAGACTAGGTCCATGTCACGCTGACTGATAACCACCAGAAACGCCCATTCCAATCCAGTCAACGCCCATAGCCTTGCATTCTTTCTGGCGGCGTTCCGTTCTCCGGTAGTTTTCATTGCCGCCGTCGATGATGATATCGCCCTTTTGTAGATCACACTTCAGCATTCCCAAGATCGAGTCTGCTGGGGGTCCATGTGTAACCGAAAACATGAAAAGCTTCCGATCGTCGATGTTTTGTCCTTCGAGATTCTTGGTGAACTTTTTTAGATCGGTGAATCCTTCTACCTTGGCCTTCGAGGTTGTGGCTTTCTTCGACATGTCGGCGATTTTTTCGATATTGGCTTTTTCCACGTCCCAGACTGACACATCGAGACCAATTTCAGCGAATGCTAAGACCATCATCGAGCCCATGCTTCCAGCTCCGACCACGCCGATGTGCTTGAATGGTTGGGATGCATTTGTAGACGGCATAGTGGCGATTCTTTTCGTCAACTTAGATAGCCCCGGGCCTACGGAAATTGAAGAGGGCTAATGATATAGAGAAGGGCCAGATTGGGGATAGCAGTTTTGATGTTCTTCAACACACGAGTAGCAACCGGATTAGGGCTTCGGGATACTGTCAACGTGCAGTCAGTACCGGCCCCGCCCCATAGATGGCTATTGACGAGCAATAATATCTCTTGGGTGTTATCTAGCATTCTTCTTTTTCCACATTGCTGACAGATGATGTAGAACTGATGAAAAAGCCCCAAAGCAGGCAAATCTGTCGTGCATCATGATGATGTAGCACGAAGCTATACACTCGTACGAGATCTCAATTTACCTAATTAGTTCATCCTCTGAGAGAATTTGAACATCTATCGCTCAAGTTTTTCTAATCCCAAGCGCTATTTGGGATGGAAATCTTTCAAATTGACACCAATAACCCGCACATCCGTCCACACTATCCCTTATCCTTCACCTCCTGCTCAATAGTATCCAGCCCCAGCGACATCCTCCCACGCAAACGTGAAACGATCAGCAAAACCGGTTTCATCTCATCCAAACTCTCATTCCCCAATATGCCTGGACAGTTTTTTGGCCTCGTGCATGAAGTTATTGCCAATGAGATCCAGAGGCTTTTTGATATTGATTCGGTGACTATTAGGAACCTCTAGCCTTTTGCAACTCTCAGGGCTGGAAGAGGGGGTCGGCGGGGAGGAAGGATGCGTTTGCGAGGGCGAGTGAGTGTATTAAAATTATGTTATGAAAGATCTTAGGGCGGATCAGTTACAGGTACATTTTCGTTAATGGGTGGGGGTCGCGATGGGACGGATGGCTAATGGTTTTGTATGTTGGATCTATACATTCTCCAACCGAGAAGATTTCAATATCCCGCGAGTCTGCCGTCTCGGACCTTCGTGAACCAGCGGACATGTTAACAAAATATAACTTCCGAATGCGCATACAAGAACCAGTTCTAATCGACATACGCACTGAGGTACAAGGGAGTATTGGAAATGAGATGGGACATCGACCGTCCAAATGTCGGGTTGTGTTTAGATACCTTCCAGATGGCGGGGGGTGATTATGCAGATTCTACGTCCGTCGGGATCACCTGCAGGTTTGATCGAAGATTTATCGGAGGATATTCTGCAGAAGAGTCTCGCTGTCAGCATATACGAGGACACTCAAAATATTCCGTCAGTTAATATCTATTGCTTGCAGATATTCGACGCATATAACTTTTCGCCGGTGCTAAAGGATGGCCCTGTTGAAGGAATAAAGCTCCATGGATCGTTGAAGTCTTGAGTACCGACCTATGCCGTATTCCGGTGGTCATTTGCCTATTGAGAGTGCGGCAAAAGCGGCTTCGAAGACTTGGTTCCGTAGGCGGTCCTCCCTGGAATGCTTCGATGCTGTCAGAGAGAAAGAGGAAGAAGTATGAGATGGAAAAGTATACGAAGATGGCAATGGAGACTATGCAAAAGTTGGTGACTAGATGTGGCTGAACATTTGAATTTTTTGGATAGATATAGATATACAGGGACACAATCCTTTGTTCAACAAATCAAACGGAGGCAATATATGCCTTTTGAGAAAAAACGCCGAGGGTGGAATGCAAAAGACGCCATGATGTCATAAGGCATACAGTATTAACAAGGTGAACGAGTCAGAGTCATTACCTAGTTGGCGTTGCTGGGGTAGGCAACGGTGTAGGTGGGAACAAACTCCTCCTTGATGGAGCGCAAGCTGACGAAGCGCGACAGCAGGTTGGCACTGCCGGCCTTGTCGTTGGTGCCACTGGCGCGGGCACCGCCGAAGGGCTGCTGACCAACAACGGCACCAGTGCTCTTGCAGTTGATGTAGAAGTTACCAGCGGCGTTGCGGAGGTGCTCGTCGGCAACCTGGACGGCCTCGCGGTCCTGAGCGAAGACGGATCCGGTCAGGCCGTAAGTACCGGTGGTATCGATCTTCTCGCAGATTTTGACGAAGTCGGCCTCGGTCGCGTCGTTGTAGGAGTGGATCACGATGATGGGACCAAAGAGCTCGCGGGACAGAAGAGGGTGGTCCGGGTTGGAGGTGCGGTAGACGGTAGGCTTGATGTACCATCCCTTGGTAGAGTCGTAGGAGCCGCCAGCGAGCAGCTCAAGCTCGGGGTCGTTCTTAGCGGCATCGATGACACCAGCCAGCTTGTTGAAGGAGCCCTCGTGGATAACGGGGCCGCAGAAGTTGGTGAACTCAGATGGCTCACCAATCTGGAGCTTCTCAACCTCGGCAGCAACTCCTTGAGCAAACTCATCGGCGATGGAAGACGCGACATATGCACGAGAAGTAGCACTGCACTTCTGGCCCTGGAACTCGAAAGCACCACGGACGGTCTGAACAACGGCGTTGCGAACATCGGCAGACTTGTGGATCAAGTGGAAGTTCTTGCCACCAGTCTCTCCCACGATGCGAGGGTAGCTGCGGTACTTGCCATCGGCAACACCCTGAGAGATCTTGCCGTAGAGGCTACGGAAGACATCGGTGCTGCCAGTGAAGTGCAAAGCAGCGAATTCCTTGTGAGCCAGAACAGCGCTAGTAACCTCCTCGGCCTCACCGGGCACGAACTGGATGACATCCTTGGGAAGTCCGGCCTCGAGAAGAATCTGGTGCACAAGCCAGTTGGAGGCAATGGCCGAGGGCGAAGGCTTCCAGATAACGACGTTGCCCATCAGAGCGGGAGCGCCAGCCAAGTTACCACCGATAGCGGTGAAGTTGAAGGGGCTGATGGCGTAGACGAAGCCCTCAAGAGGGCGGTACTCGAGGCGGCTAGTAAAATATTAGCAATCCGGTCCCTCCTGAAGGCATATGAGACTGTACTTACTTCCAGACACCAGGAGAGTGGTGAGCGGGCTGCTGAGAGTAGACCTCCTCAGCGTACTTAACACCGAAGCGGAGGAAGTCGACCAGCTCAGCTGCAGAGTCGATCTCCGCCTGCCAGGCATTCTTACCCTGGCCGTGCATGGTCAGAGCCATAATATCATAGCGGTACTTGGTCGCAATCAGATCGGCGGCCTTGAGGAAGATGCTGGCGCGCTCGGCGAAGGGAGTGGCGGCCCAGGACTTGCGGGCAGCCAAAGCAGATGCGATGGCGTCCTCAACGTCCGACTTGGACGCATTGGAGTAGGTAGCGACAGCGGCGTGCGAGGCGGGGTTGCTCTGAGTGAAACTCTGGGAGCTCTTGATCTCCTTGCCCGCCACGACCAGAGGGACGTTCAATGGAGCCTGCTGCTTGTATTTGGCGAGCGCCTCCTCCAGACCCTTGCGGCTAGCAGTTCCGGGCGTGTAGTGCTGGTTCGGTTCGTTGTTGATCTGGGGCACCTTGAAGTTGGCGTAAGTGCCCATAGCACGCGAGCTCGAGCTCGAGCTCGGGATGCGGGATGCAAACCGCGAGAGCGGCTGCGCTCTGGCGCGCAGGAAGGTCGACTGCATTCTGGATATGAAGCTGGAAGAATACACAGGATTCCTGATCGCTTTCCAGAGGTCGGAGTGAATTAAAGAAAGAAACAAAATTTGAAAATCGACGCGGGGTACCTGGACATGATGAAATGACCGGCTACCACCGGCGGTGACCCGAAGCTCAACGCGTTAAGCTGTGTAAAGTACAGAGTACATGGCGCACGAGCCGGTGACGAATAAGAGTAGGCCGGCAAGAGTACCGGGTGGGTCAACCGGCCCGGGTGGATCCACTATGGGCTAAGGTCGCTGTACCCTGTACTCTCTCTATCTAGCTCTCTATCTAGCTCTCTATCTTGCTCTCTATCTTTGACCGGAGATAGTAATTAGTGAGTTGAATAAAGTGCATCGCGATAATCGAGATATGTACCGCTAGCGAAGATAAAAGTGGAGACTGTGTGGAAAATACCGTTTTCAGATCTAGGTGCGACCCACTCCATAGGTATCTTAAGGTATATCTTGGCGTCCTTTCATCTCACACCGTACACTGCACATTCATTGAAGGAACCCGAAGAAATCTGAAGCTCAAAAATAATTGTAAATGGCATCATGTATAAAATCTATGTACATGCGTGGTAGTCTAAGCAACCCACCACCAGACGCGCTCGAGCCAGTTACGAGGCAATCGTTCCACCTCAGTTTCACTCATTCGATCAATCGCCTCCTTGCCAGAGATAACATCTAGGTCAGCCACCGGAACCATCCAAGGAGTCCGATACCAGATCTTGTGACCAAAGTAAAGCGCAAAGAAAATGGCAAAGACAATGTAGGAGACCAGGAAGCCCGAGGCTGTGAACGAGCCCGGGAAGAAAACAGCATAGCCATTGGTAATTGCGAGCAGTGAAACAACCACCAAGGCATAGTAGGCACCCCAAGGCTGGAAGGGGGTCTTGAATGGTCGTGACTCGAGAAGCCCGTTGAAAGCCAGAGCTTTGCGGAAACGCTGCGACATGGTTAGTGGGATGTATTTGAAGACAGAGATTAAGTGATAACATACCAGGTATGCAATGGCCACAAGAACCCAAGAGACAAAACCGCCGACCGTTGTGATATTGGTGAACCAGTAGAAGACGTTGGCACCCGAGCTCGACAGATTCAAGAATGCCAATAGGCCAATCGACCAGGTGATCAATACCGCAGGGTAAGGTACACCATTCTTATCGCAGTGGGTGAACATCTTAGGCGCCTGACCAGCACAGGCAAGGGAATACAGGGTTCGCGAGCCAGCGTAGACCCAGGAGTTACCAGAAGACCAGGCTGAAAGAAGAATTGCCGCGTTGATAACGTGGTTCAGTCCCTTGATGCCAGCATTCTGTATACCAATGACGAAAGGGCTGGCACCGGCGCCGGAGGCTCCGCTAGCAACGCCAGAAAGAAGGTTCGGGTCGTTGTATGCAACAGTGACACCAATGACTAAGCTTCCAAGGACATAGAAAGCAAAGAGACGGTAGATGAATCGGTTGGTTGCCTTCGGGATGTTGCGACGAGGCGAAACAGCCTCTCCTGCAGCGGTGGTGATCAGCTCAGGTGAGAAGATGAATGAGAATCCAGATTTGATCAAGGCAGTCCAGAAAGCCAGGAAGCGACCCGTGTTGACATTTGACACCAGGTACGGTTCGACGAAAGCGCCGGGAGTTTCCCAGTAGCGGAAGCCAAGTCGATCATGGTTGGGACCTCCGCCAAAGAAAAGTACAACGCCGAGAATAATGAGGCCGATGATGGCGATGATTTTCAACGATGCGAACCAAAACTCGGCTTCACCGTACCATGATACAGCGACAATATTCAGGAAGAGGATAACTGTAGAAAAGGTCGGCATAAGTATAGAATCTCTGCTTGCGATGCGGTATTTCTCTTACCAAGAAGGACGATTGCAATCCATACACCGACACTGACTGAAGTTGGCCAATATTGGATTACAAGTCCAGCTGCCGTAACTTCAGACGCTGTTAACATCGAGAACGAGTACCAGTAATTATATCCTGTGTTTTGTTAGCATTTACCTTCATGCAGACCAGGTGCGAACATACCAACGGCAAATCCCAGACTGGGCTCAGTGAATCGATTGATAAAGTAAGGCACGGACACGCCGCGCACGGGGAGGTAGGTGGTCATTTCACCCAGCATATTCATAACAAAGTAAACCACTGACGACATAACGATGTATCCCATCAGTAGAGGGGCTATGGATGATATTAAGTCAGCTATCATATCCCATATATATATCATTCATGGAGGGCTCTTACCAGGACCGACCAGAGACAATGTTGATCCACTTCCAACAAACAGTCCAGTGCCAATACAACCACCAAGAGCAAGGAATTGAATATGGCGTGAACTCAAACCACGGTGTGTCTCTGTGCCAGGTACATCCACTTCACCCGAGAGTGCTTTGGGGTCATCATAGGATGGATCGACCTCGCCTGCCTCGACGGCCTTCGGAGACTTTTCCATGATGAGTATGGCCAAGAAGTCCAGAGAATTCTTCCAGCAGTTGCAAAGAACAGCGGAATGAGTAAAAGAACCAAAAAAATATAAATATGCAAAATTTCTAAAGAGCTATGGAAAAAAGAAATCTTTAGAGACCGCTACCAGCGCGCGCCACCAGGGATAGATAAAGCAGTTGACAAGGCCACGCCCCAGGTAAAATTGCTGGCCAACTTGCGGGGAAGCGACAATATCCGACGACAAGTTCCGCTATTTGAAGAGTCAATTCCTACCCAAAGCACGATTCCATTGGTTGGTCGCCGTGATCGGACGCATTTTCATTCCCAAAGTTTAAAAAGGATCTAGAAGAACGCCCGTAGTGGAGACACAGGTGGGCACTTTAGGCCAAAGGCGGCTCTTATCGGCCACTGTCTGACATGGTATCTCTAGATTCGGAAGACATCCTATCTGCGGCCGATAGAGTTATCTGTAAGTGATGCTGTTGTCAAATAGGAATCATTTCTGCGGTAGAAGCCTTCACTATGCGCCGCTTAAGCTCTTGAGGCTCTTTCTAGCCGCGATCGCCAATGCTTAATTCTGGAACCGAGTTTTGATTGGCTAGACCATCGCGACGTTTCGCGATTTGCAGGTGATGTAGAATATCTGGGGATTCACGTGGATCTGGGGGAATTGGGGCCCCTTAACTTTTTAGGTAGTCAAATGTATGGGGAACAGCAATTACTATTGAGTAATAGAAACTGGCGCTTCGCAGGAGCGCCGGTAGCCGGGAACGCGTGAGCACGTGAGGGACCCGAAGCTGCAGAAAGCACCGGCCCGGTGATTTGCTTATCGGTGGCCCGTGCCACCCCAGTCCGCTATCAAACCGGGCCGTGATTATCGGTTCGCCATACCTGTTTTTTCTTTTCTTCTTTTTTTCTGGCTGACTCGATCATGGGATCTGACCAAGTAATATTCAGGCTCGGAGGTCTGCAGATCAACTACACAAGGAGTTAATCAGGTTAATGCCGGTTGTTCAATCACGAATAGTATTGTCTGCTGTGATCCCGGTCCAGTCCCGGTCCAATCGAGGTGTGGGGTAATATAGTCCATAGTCCGGGATAGCCTGTATTCAGAGTGAATCTATGAATAATACCGGCTCAAAACACTGACCGGTACCGAAGGACTCCATCCGCACCGATAAAATATGTGTGCTTTTGCCGGTTGGCCGTTGATTAAGCTCGCTTTCACCGTACCGGTGTAACGCGCTTGCCACCGGCCCTTGTCCCTTACGAACTGTACATAATCCCCTCTTCATAGTACAAAGTTGCCTCGCTTCAACATTGGGTCTTCTGTCTTTTCTACCAACCAGAAGTCTTCCTGAGCTCTCTCAAGCGGCTATTGCCATTTATACATTTTCTATTCCCTTCTCATTTATCGACGCATCATCTCTGTTATTCCCGGATAAGCACTACGACACTCACATCAATGAAGGCTGCTCGCTCAGTGCGGGTGCCCCGCATCCAGAGTACCAGCACTGCTGGCAAGCGACTTGTGAGCCGTACCGGCACCTCGAACTCTTCTGTTGCTGCTAGCAACGTCTTCCAGTCGCTATCGCCATCCGTCACCGCGCCGACGCCACGGAAAGCACTGACAGCTCCCCTGTCAAAGTTGCCGCTTTCAACTGTTCTACGCTCTTTGATGATTCTTTCCGTATCGTCCTCTTCCCTGCTTCTGAAGCCTTGCATTTACACCCTTTCCCTCCTGGCCCATCCTCGCTCGGCTTTGTTCGATGTCTCCAAGAACCCGCTGCTGAACTTCCTTGTGAAGCACACCATTTACAAGCAGTTCAATGCGGGTGAGAATAAAGCTGAGGTCCAGCAGTCGATCAACAACATCAAGGGCTTGGGATGCCGCGGAGTTCTCCTGGGCTATGCCCGTGAGGTCCTGGTTGGAGAGAACCAGGAGGCTGAGCTTGATGCCAAGGCAGCTCAGGCTGAGGTCCAAATGTGGTTTGATGGCACTATGAAGACCGTTGATATGGCACAGGAGGGAGACTTTGTCGCTCTTAAGTAAGTTTATCTTCGATTTCCTTTTTCGCATCGGGATCCTAATCCATCATAGGTTTACTGGTATGGGAACAGACGCTCTTCGCCACCTCCAGAAGGAGGCCATGCCCTCTGAATTCATGGACTCGTCAATTCAGAAGGTCTGCGATCTGGCTATCTCCCGTGGCGTTCGTCTGCTCGTCGATGCCGAGGAACAGGCTGTGCAGCCTGGTATCGAGGCTTGGATTATGAAGTACCAGAAATATTGCAACGCCCAGACCCCCGGCCGCGCCATCTTCTACGGCACATACCAGGCATATCTCCGCTCTACTCCCATTACTCTCAACCGTCACCTCGAGATGGCCCGCCGCGATGGATATACTCTCGGCGTGAAGCTCGTCCGTGGCGCATACATGAAGACCGAGCCCCGTCAGCTGGTCTGGGCCGAGAAGGAGGACACCGACAAGTGCTACGATGAGGTCGTCGAGGCTCTTCTGACCCGCCAGTATAACTCCATGCTGCAGGCTCCTAACAAGGATGCCACCGAGCTGCCTCCCGTCAACGTGATCATCGCTACCCACAACCGCGAGTCTGTGCGCAAGGCTCATGCCATCCGCGTGCAACAGTCTCTCAAGGGTGAGGATTACGGCGTCGACCTCAGCTACGCCCAGCTTCAGGGTATGGCCGACGAGGTTAGCTGCGAACTCCTCCAAGGATTCGAGAGTGCCGAGGCTAGTGTTGGTGCTACTCCCATGGCTGCCCCCAATGTCTTCAAGCTTTTGACTTGGGGCTCCGTCCAGGAGTGCATGGGTTTCCTGCTCCGTCGTGCTGTTGAGAACACCGAGGCCGTCGGACGGACCAAGGACTCTCAGATCGCCATGATCGCCGAATTGAAGCGTCGTTGCCTGAAGGTCTTTGGCCGTAATTAGATTTCGGTCATCTTGTGCATTGATTGAAGCTTTCAAGCCTGCTTTTTCTAAGGCTTAGATACCACTTTTTGTTTCGTGTGCGGGAGCCCAGTCGCTTCGTCAAGGGGGTTCTTGCTTGCATTTGTGCGCACTTGGGATGCATCCACAGAGGGCGTTAATGTTTTATGAGTCACGGTAGCTGCAAATAATGATACAATCCAAAATTCAATATATTCCTGGTCTTCTGCCCTATTGTATTCAAATATCCGGAACCACTTGCCCATTGCGGGGTTATCTATGGAGCCAGTCGTATCGGGCAAGTCATGGCCCGCAGGTGCTGTAGTCGCCGACCTTCGGGGCTGCCCCTCGCCAAAACGCGGGTATCGGTTGGCTTTGCCGAGTTCATCTTTTTGATCAATAAACTCATTTGTTTCATACCAGTCACTTCTACTTGAATCTATATCTAGTCAAGGATCTGCCCAGATCAATTCAACATTTCTCTTATACCCCAATCCAAGATGCATGTCCTCTCCGAGCCCGACGTGGCTCAGATCTTCCGGAACTTGACCCAGGAAAAATGCCACGACTTCATTGACATCCTAGGCAAGGCACTAGTTGCCATATCCGCTGAATCCAAGCCCAATGTTGCAGATTCGGAGAAGCTGATCCATCAGCCACTTCGCACCGTATTCGCCACAAAGGCTAACAACTCGTGCATCTTCATGCCCGTGTCTGACACCGTCAGCACCGGCGTCAAGGTTGTCACCGTTGCTAGTGGCGGTATCCAGGGTGTTATCAATGTCTTTTCGCCAGATGGCCGTTTACAGGGTCTTCTCGCAGCCGCGGAGGTTACGGCTTTCCGTACGGCACTTGCCTCTATGACACTATTTGTCCGCTGCACCTCTCTCCGCAAAGAGAACATCCTCGTCCTTGGATCCGGTCGACAAGCAGAATGGCACGCTCGACTAGCTCTTCTTCTTTACCCCAACCAAATTCGCCAAGTAACATTCATCAACCGCGGCCGTCAAAGACTCAACGAGCTGGAACGCGACGTTCTCGGTGACTTAGGTCAACGGTATGCCAATATCAAATTCGCCACTTTCGCAAAGGAAGGCACAGTAGATTACGAGGCGAAACTCCTCGAGGCTCTACAAGCCTGCGACGTCATCTTCAGCTGCACACCGTCTATTGAACCCAATTTCCCATACTCTGCGCTGAAATCTGTGCCCAAACAGCGCTTCATCTCTCTCATTGGATCGTACAAGCCTCACATGCACGAGATCGATAGTGAAACTCTGCTTTCTGGCGGAGGCAAGATCTACGTTGACTCGAAATCGGCGTGTATGGAGGAGTCGGGTGAGTTGAATACGGCGAAGGTTACGGAAGACCAGTTGATTGAGATGGGTGATCTTTTGGGAGAGCTTAGTCCCGAACAGGCGCTTGATATTCCGGACGGATGCAATATTATTTATAAGTGTGTTGGAATGGGTTTGATGGATCTTGTTGTTGGCAAGAAGGTGCTTGATGTGGGGAAGGAGGAGGGACTTGGGACTAATGTTGATGGATTCTAGACTACATTGAAGATCTAAGCTAGAATTCTTTACCTCAACTTGCTACAAGAATTTAAAATACAGATTATACAAGTTATACAGGCTAGTCATTTTTCGACACCAGGCCTGCAACGCTAAAAACTATCCCTGCTCGTGATTACTATTCATCGTCGCTGAGCGATAACGTAGAACAATAACCAAATAATTGGGCTCCATCAAGTCTGTCGATGATGCTGCTAAGAATTCCCTTGACAAGCAACTATGATGAAGGCTATAGATTTGTCTCAATCAACAGCTGTTTGTAAAATATGCTCTTGACCGCCGCTTGCTTATCTGGTGATCCCTGTACTACGCGCAGATGGGCTCGTAGCCCAATTCGGGACTGGATTAAATTCAAAATGTTATGAAACTGTAGAGACGGAAAAAGAGAGGTAGATACAAATGAGATCTGGGATTGACCAGAATACCCCATATGTATGTGTCGTGAAAAAGAAATGCCAAAGTCTCGTGAGGTGATACAGGAGCGGGAATGGCGGAGCGGAACGTTTTGGAGGCAGACTTTTGCCAGGATGCGGGGCCGCGATCCGTGGTTTCTCGCTATATCAACCCGATAAGTGCTCTCCAGCTCGCCACCCGACTTTCTTCTCTCGTCCCGACAGCACGAACCGATTCCGATCGCCTTGCCCCTCTCCCTCCCCTGTGCGGCCTCAGCCTCGGGCCTAGTCCGTCTCCGCCTTCTCCGGCACTTCTCCGCAGACGATGCTCCCCCGAACTCGTTGACGGCAAGACGGCAATGGACGACCTGACTTCCACCCCCACGCAGCAGAAGCGCCCACGCGTGGCCGAGGAGAATCGCAAACGAGCTGTCCGAGCGTATGCTGCCCTTGTTTCGTATCGTCACAACGGCTGGTGGATATATCGCTAACGTCATGGGTCTCGTGCAGATGCGACGGCTGTCGCAGAGTGAAAGAGAAATGCGAGGGAGGTGTACCGTGTCGCCGATGTCTTCGTTATCGCCGACAATGTAACTTCACACATATCGACCCCAATGAAAAGACTCGATCGACGTCCGTCTCGTAAGTGCACTCGGTCTCAATACGCCGCGTTGACCGGACTAGGCTGACGGGTCTTTGATAGGTTGTTGGACAAAGCGGCTTCGCTTAACCGACATGAAATTGCGGAAGCAGAGCGTGTACACTGTATGGAGCGACTCCTTTCATATTATGTTCCCGGCATCACTTTCGATATTCAGTCGCTTCGCCAGGCTGCGGAGGATTTGAAGAACAAACACCGCGACTCTGAGTCAGACGCTATATCGACCAAGGCGGATGCCAATGAGCTTGAAGATTTGGCGATTGACGATGAAGACTTCATGATTAAAGCTCTTCCAGATAACACAACCCGTAAGAGCCTGCATTGAAACGCCCTTGCCATCTCGACATGCTAATCATTGGTCCCAGAATATTCCGGAGAGTTTTCTTACCTGAACTTCTCCATGAAGATTCGGAAGAAGATTGACGAGTGGATGAAAACGGCGGCACCAGACGTGAGTCATAATAGATTGCTGCATGTTATCCAGGCCATTCATTGACTGATTTGATGCAGGCGTCTTCTGAAGTTGAGCCATTCGAGGAAAGGTGGCGGTCCACACAACTCCAGTCAGGGTCATCTCTTGTGTCAGCGTCAATCACATGTCTACCACCACGCTATGTGGCCGACTTCCTCGTGCAGATATTCTTTAAATACGCACAAACCAATAACTTCTACGTGGAGGAAGACTGGCTCCGCGACAAACTAAACATCTGCTATACGAACCCATCTAGTCTCTCAACTGATGATTCAGGTGCTGTCTGTTCGATTCTGATGGTTCTGGCTGTTGGCACACAGTTTGCACATATGGAATCATCGACGCCAGTGAATATTCCACCGTCTGATGCTAATCAAGATCACCATTTTTCTGAAGACGAGGTCGGCTTAACCTTCTATCAGTTTGCGTCGAAACTATTACCGGACATCATTGCCACGGCTTCTGTGAGGAGTGTGCAGGCTTGCTTACTGATTGGAACATACCTACTTCCTTTGGATACATCTGGGCTGTGCTACACGTACTTCGGTCTAGCACTCAAACTCGCCATCCAGAATGGTATGCATCGTCGATATCACGGAGAAGGTCTCTCTCCTCGAATGTTAGAGACAAGGAACCGCGTCTTTTGGACTGCTTATACCATTGAGAAGCGCATTAGCATTCTCCATGGCAGGCCTTCATCACTCTCTGATGCCGACGTCGACGCTGCGTTCCCTGTTGACTTCCCTGGAATCATGCCCGCTTCACAACAATCAAATCACACCAACATGGTGGCATTGATTACTCTAACGCTGAAACTCGGGGAAGTCTCTAATGAGATTTCTCTGCTCCGAACGGCCCGAAAAGGTCAACAACAGGATTGTCTTGAGCGATTACTCAACATCCGAAAACACTTGATTGATTGGTGGTCTACCTTGCCCGAAGAAACAAATTGTCGAGATCTCAACCCCGGT
This sequence comes from Penicillium atrosanguineum, assembly GCF_028827265.1. Lineage (NCBI taxonomy): Eukaryota > Fungi > Ascomycota > Eurotiomycetes > Eurotiales > Aspergillaceae > Penicillium > Penicillium atrosanguineum. Next base: position 1,500,040 of record NW_026623139.1, on the reverse strand, counting down.
GGACCATTGTTCCGATCCAATGTGCACCTGAAACTCGATTATTGCTTAACCCGAATCTTCATCGGTCGTCCGTTCTTGTTCAGCAGTTTAAAAGGTCTGTATCAGACACCTGTCACACCTTTCAAAGGCCCTTCGGGTGTTTCTAAGAACCGCGCCACCCTTGTTACGGACTGCGTTGAGGCAGCCCTTGAGATCATTGACCTCTGTCGCCTTCTCCGAGATGAAGCCGGTCTTGCCCGAGCCTCATTCACCGAATTCAGCTCATGTCGTGCTGCCCTTCTCGTCATCCTAGCCCAAGGATTGACCAAGCGTACCGAACGACTTGGAGCAGCTCTTGAGCAAGGCATTTCACTGATCAAGATCATGTCCATGGGCGTCGGTTCTGCTCGCTCCGCTGTCAGCGTCATCGAAGCACTTGAACGCGCCATCCGTCGACTCGAATTATGGAGTGAGAGTCAACAAGCCCAAAGCAACGGAAGCGGTTCGGAGTCTGCATACGATCGTTTTAAGAACTGGGAAATGCTCTGGAAGACCGGACCCGTTTCACCATCCACAATGGCCTGGAAACAACAAGAAGCATTTGAAAATGACTCTGTCATGCAGCAAAGTGCGCCCTCCCAAGGCCCTGGTGATCCGTCCGCGGCTGAGGCCATTGTTCACGGCATGTCCGTCACACCTCCGAATATCCCGTTGCCCAACACGAATGGCTCTGAGCCTACCATTGGCGCACCCGAGGAGATTTTGGAAGGCGATATTCCTTCTGCTTCGGACAATTTCTCCATCTCGCATCAGTCTCTTTCGCAGATGCCGCATTTCGGGTTCGATCACTTCGTCTCGAACTTCCCGCAGGAGCTGGGCGAGTTCACTGCCATTCCCTGCTTTGAGCCTGATGCTCAAGGGAATCCAGGTATGGTTCCCGCAGATCTCAAACCTCCTGGGAGTGCGGATTCGCATTGGCTGCAGTTTATGAATGAGTGATTGTCTAGTCCTTGTGACAAATGTTGTTTTAGCCGGTCAATTATTTCTTGTCTTTGTCTAGTTTTGATACACCATATCCCGCGAGGTTCTTTTCTATATTAGTTACGTTGAAAGGTGGTCTCTTCTCGTTTATTTTTGGTATGTGAGAATGACAACTGGCAATGACATATCTTCGTAATGAATTTCTCTTCAAGTGCCGTAATGCAACCAAAGCCGAGGTATATGCTAATAGAATCGCTAATCGAAAGTAACCTTCGTTCCTTGGAATTTTGCCGTAGAAGCCTGCTCCTTGAGCTTCTTCTTTGCCTCCCAAGAAGGATGCAAAGGACCCTCGTCGTCCTTCGAGGGAGGGGGCTTTAGCCTGCTTCTCTGGGTCGGACCTGAGCTTGACTGCTGGCCTCCGGCATTGTGGACATTATGCGGTCGATCCGAGAGGCCTCGGTCTTCAAAGCCTCCTGGTCCACCGAATCTACCTCCCCTGCCACCATCTGTCGCTCCCTTCCGAGTATCCCATCCGCTATCTCTGCTCTTCTTCTGCTTCTTCACCTCCTTCTGTACATGGTTTGCTCCCGCGCCGAACTTTTTCTCCCAGAGTGCGCGACGGGCTTGCTGGCCCATGCGGTTCTTGCGCTTGGGTGCAGCTGCTTCCTCCTCGCCATCGCTGGCATCCTCGGAGCCGGACCAATAGCCACCCATCAGAGATGGAAGGAATGTTGTACTTTGCACTGGGGCATCGGAGCCCCTAGCAGCCTTGGTCTTCTTCGAAGGTGGGGAATCCGCAGCTGAAAAGGCGGGAGACGGCGAGCGGGAGACCGAGTCGGAGATGTCATCTGCAAGAGCCCTGCTCTTCATGGGCAAACCGCCATCGGAATCTACTTCGCCTTCAGAGTCAGAGCCCGGTCCTAGTCGCGCATCGAAGTCTGCAAATTCATCGCTCCCTGACTCTTCATCTCCAGAAATATCCATATCATGCGAGGCCCGCTCGCCATCCCGGGTACTTGAGGATCGTTTAGGCTGCGCTTCATCCTCTGACCCAGATACCGACTCTGATTCCTCCGCCTTCTTTCGTGCTGATTTCTCCTTCGACCCCGCATCCTTCTTGGTCTCGGCCTTGTCCTGCTTCCCAGCCGGTGCCTCATCCACCTCTAACAACTTCCGAATCTCACTTATGATGGTAGGGACAACATTCTTCACGGGGGTGGAACTGAACAGTCGCCCCAGGATATTGGCCTCGGCGGTACTCTTGGGGCCGTTTGTGGGGACATTCCTAGATTCTTCGAATTCCTTGAATGCTGGGCACTCCGCAATGCGCTTCGTCTTGGACAGTTGTTTGAACAGGTATTTCGCGGCGGTAACGTTGTAGTCCAGGGCCTAAATGAATCGCAATCCTAGTCAGTATTCCAGAGATTCCAGAGCTTGAATTGTAGTCTAGGCGCGCATACCTTCAACGCATTTACTTCCTCGACCAGCTTCGACAATGCCGTTGAGTTGTCTTGTGACTTGGCGGTCTTTTCTCGTCGGCTGAGCTTTTGTCTTTCGAATCCTCGAGCAGTTTTTAGGCCCTTCGATATCATTTGCACGCCGTGGTCGAATTTGACTCCGAGGCGCACTGCCTTCATCGACAGTTTGCGATCGTCGGAGCCATTGAGCTCGGAGAGCTTGCGCTTCGGCATACTGATGGTTGTATTTTCAAACTTGCTTTAGTCGGCTATATGCCGATATCAATCTGTTGATGCAAGGAGAGAGAGAGAGAGAGAGAGAGTACTGCGAAAAGCTTGGTGGTTCGGAGTCGCTTTGGATGTTTGATGGGTCGGAGCTTTTTTTTTTTTTTTTTCTTGCGCAGATCAATTGCCAAGACTCTCCGCCTCGCGCTCTGATCCCACTGAAATCTGGGCCAGTTGTCGCTCTATAATGTAGCTAGCAAAATTAAGTTGAGCTAAATGGTTCGTCAGAATTGTAAAAGCCACGCAGTATCTCTATGTATCTGGTGAGGTGATCTCAAATCAGAACAACTTTGGAACAAGGCAGATGTGAGACATTATCCAGATGTGAACGGCTACCTAAGAGGTATATATATCTCTAAAGAAGCACCTAGTCATTTCCCATATACATTTCTCTGCCTTAAGTTAAGCCTTGCACAGAAGCACTTGAACGGACATCTTCTCAAGTAGTCCAACGTTCCTCTCAAGGTCTATTCAGACATGCATGATACCCTTGGCCTGGCTGTAACAAATTTATGTGGATCCATTATGAAGATTGGAGGGCGAAGAACACCATCGATTAACGATATGTACATACAGACATGGCAAAGAAAGGTAATACGCGTACAGACTCTTTCTATTTCTTTTCCTCCTCCTTGGGCTCCGGCTTGGGAGTAGGGAACTTGAACTGTAGTCGAATATATCAGCGATTGTTTTGGGAATGTTTGTAGAATCATAGCTTACCGAGTCGGGTGTACGGTTCGTGCCAGGACCAACAGGCTCCCATGACGTAGAACCGCTCTCGAAGTTGCGGAAAGCTTGGGTAAGCTCAAGGGGCTCAATAACAATGCGCTTCTTCTCCTCATCATAACGCAGCTCGGTGTAACCGGTCAAGGGGAAGTCCTTGCGGAGCGGGTGGCCGTCGAAGCCGTAGTCGGTCATGATTCGGCGCAGATCGGGGTGGCCGGAGAAGAAAACACCGAACATATCGTAGACCTCACGCTCGTACCACAATGCACCCTCGAACAGACCAGTCACACTGGGAACCGGGGTGGCCTCGTCGGCGTAGGTCTTGACGCGAATGCGAGAGTTGTAGCGGACACTGAGAAGGTTGTACACGACCTCGAAACGCTGGTCACGGGTGGGGAAGTCAACAGCAGTGATATCGGAGACCTGGGTGAACTCGGCCGCGGTGTGGTACTTGAGGAAGCTCATGAGGGGAACGACACCGGCGGGGGCAGTGTAGACGGTGAGCTCATCCTTCCAGACTGTGAACTGCTGGACATATTTGGGCAGACAGGACATAATGTACTGTCCATAGGTGTGCAGGCTGTCGGCCTTGTCGGCGTACTTGTCGACCGGGTTGATGACGGGGGCACGGAGGGGTCCGGAAGCTGGAGAGCGACAATCGAGTCAGTTCAAGTATAACAATCTCAATTGATTAAATTTTTTCACGTACGAGGCCGTTGCGCCTGGCGCATGTTTTCCGGCTCTCCGGCCGGGTGTGTAGAGGCCTTCGCAGCGAACTGCAGGGCAGACGAGGAAAAGGCGCGAGGGGCCATAGACTTCGCAGCCGAAGCTACGGGGTGTCCAGAGCCCAAGCGCATCAGAGAGCGAGCGGATGCCATTGTGGGAGGAGGAGCAATGGCTTGCAAGAGGAGCGACAGGCAAGGCACGTAAGGTGGATTGTGAGGACGGAGGTTGGCTGAACCTGCGAGTCACGTGAGGCTGACATAATTTGTACAGGCGCTAAACTTGATCGGGTAACGCCAGCAAAATGAAGCCGCGCTTCAATTTCCTTCCTTTCTTCTCCCTCGCCGTTCATCTCCCTCGATCATCTCGCCCCTCCCTCTTCTTCCTTTTCCTCTTTAATTTCCTGCTTTCTCCTTTGTGCTGGCTCCGGAGTACCGTATTTCCATTTTTCCATTTTGCTCTCGACACAACGGCGGGCGTTGAATATTCACAGTCGCCTTTCCCCATTACCCCAGTTTCAGCACGACCATGTCTAGTCGCCAACAAATCGACTCCGTCATCGACGACGATGACGAGTTCTGGTATGTGGTGAATCTCTGGATGGGTTTGCGACGTTCATGCTAACACTCTCTAAGCCCCCTTTGTATCGAAGAGTTCGATCTTTCAGACAAGAACTTTAGACCCTGTCCCTGTGGATATCAGGTATGCCTCTACCTCCCTGTGAAACCTCGCTGCCGCGCATGATGCTCATGTTATCCTTTTAGATTTGCCAATTCTGCTACAACAATATCAAGACCCACAGCGAAGAGGGTCGATGCCCGAATTGCCGCCGCCCTTACGATGACAGTACAATTCAATACAAGATTCCTGATGCGGAGGAGTGAGTCACAGTTTCCCCAAACTCGGTGCCACCGTTTTGCGCGAACTTACTGACCCGGGTTGGCATTTTAGATTCAAGGCAGATTTGGCACTGAAACACCGCAAGGCAGCCGCAGCGAAGAAGAAGGAAGCCGAAAAGCGCGAAATCGAAGCTTCTAGCCGCAAGAATTTGGCAGGCGTCCGAGTAGTCCAGAAGAACCTGGTCTACGTCATCGGCCTCAACCCCACGATCCGCGACGAGAACCAACTCCTTCTAACTCTTCGTGGGAAGGAGTATTTCGGACAATATGGTGATATTGAGAAAATTGTGGTCAGCAAGGCTAAGCCCGGTGGTAATCCTCACCAGGGCATTGGTGTTTATGTCACTTTCTCTCGGAAGGTCGATGCTGCGACATGTATTAATGCCGTAGATGGCTCCGCGAATGGCGACCGGGTTCTACGGGCCCAATACGGAACGACTAAGTACTGCTCCTCTTTCCTTCGAAATGAGCAGTGCAACAACCGCAATTGCACGTTCCTGCACGAGACCGGGGAGGATAGTGAGAGCTACAGCCGCTCAGATCTCTCATCCATGAACACGTTGTCCAGCCAGCGCCAGAACGTCCCTCAGGTCCCGCAGCCTCGACCTGTTCAGCCGATATCCCATCCAATGCGCCGCCAACCGTCCAAGGATGACTCGATCAGTGGACGCCAATCTATTCCTGATGGACCCGCGCTTCCTTCATCGGCAAGCTGGGCAAATAAAGATGCTTCATTCAAGACTAGACGACCCAGTTTATCTGGAAGCCAAGCCTCTCAGAGCCCCCGTCCCGCCAGTGTTAACGTTGCAATGGTAGCCGAAGAATCTAAGCGCACAGAAAAGTCGTCCCCTATTATCCAGGAAGCCCAGCAGGTATCCTCCCAGTCCGATACAAGATCGCCCGTGAGCCAGACCAGGTCCCGAGAACCCAAGCCCGAGCTGGCCTCTCCTTTCGATAGTCTCATCAAAGAGCTCATGTCTCCCGAATTCCGATTTGTTTTCTCTGCATCTGAGCTTCCCGCGGACGAACTCAGGGCAATTGAGAATTACCCATCTTTCATTGACCCGTACGGTGGTGTCAAGCGCCGGGCGATGCGCGAGAAGGCTGAACAGGACCGCCTGAAGCGTGAACAGGAGCTTCTCCAGACTGCTTCAGTAGAGGAGGAAAGCCGGGAAGCTGGCAGCTTGCAGCTTGGTGGGGAGCCGGAGGAAGGTAGTCAACCCCGCGGCCGCCCAACGCGTGAGTCGCACGGCGCCATTCAGCCTCCTTCTCAGCAGGGCACAGCAGAAAACTCAACTGTTGGCTCTCCAGTCTCCGCCACTAGCCACCAATTTCAGGGCTTGAATCTGGCTGGCCGTAGCCTGACCCCACTTCAACAGCAGCAATTGATGCTCCTCAAGTCCGCTGGCAACCAGCAAGCTGGATTGTCCGACCCGTTGAGCTCTGCTGCTCTGGACCAGGCCGCTCAAGTGCGCCAAGGGCTTTTGCAAAGCCAAATGGCACAATTCAATGCGATACATGCCCAAAGCCGCCAAGGTTCTTCCCGATTCTCCTTCGCAAACGAGGTTGGTTCTAAGAACATGACCAACGCTCGTATGTTGAGTCAGATGCAATCTGGTACCCCGAACCCGCTCTCTTCGCCCAGCCCCCAGCATACCGTCGGCGGTGGCTTCTACGCGAGTGGTGCTCAAGGTCCCCCTCCCGGTTTGAAGACCGCTGGAACTCCTCCCATTAGTGGTGGTGGAATGTTCGCTCAGGGCCATGGCTTCACAAACAACAACGTTGGGCTGGGTTCCACCATGGGTAAACAGGATGCGACACCCGAACTGATGCGTGAATTACTACGTGGCCGAAGCGGTACGAATATTGGCGGTGTACAGGGCCAGGAGGCCGCAAAGCGTGAGTTCATGTTCCCTTTCCTTCAACAGCACCATACCCCACCTCCCCTGACTCCCGTCAATGGCCTTCTCAGCTCTTTCTATGGGTCCCAGGCAGGCTCAGCGCCTGACTCTGGTGGCTCACAGAAGCAGAAGAAGAAGGGGAAGAAGCAGAGACACGCTAACACTTCCTCCGGTGGAGGCGGTGTAGTAGATCTTGCGGACCCGAGCATTTTGCAGGCGAGAATGCACCAGGTCGGTGCCAATGCTACTGCTGGGCAGGCGTTGTACGGGAGCCAGGGCCAAGGTGGGTACAATCCCTCTGTGATGTACGGCGGTGGTGGATTCAACCGCTGGTGAACGACTTCCCTCCTGCATTTCTGCTCATGATTTTTCCTCCTGCATTTTCCCTGTGCATTTCTTTTTTCCCCATAAAAATGATGCTCCACCATATGGTTTGATGGGTCTGTCCTTTGATATGATATCATTTCCCTTCTGCTATTATCTTATGCGAAGCCGGGGCTGCATTTTGTCTTTTATGCAAACGGACAGGCCGCTCTGGATCAGTACGACGGGTCGGCGTGCCCTTGGCGTATTCTGATGGTCTTCGATTCTTGATTTTATCTCTTTCACATGTTTACCCGGCTTTCCTGGCTCCTGGTGTTTTGCATTTTGTTGGACATAACTGCATGTCTGCTGGGTCACCCTTTTTATTTGGCGGCTGTATTCCCTCTATGCTTTTTCTCTTTTTTTTTTCTTTGCATTCGGATCTTCGTTCGACCATCTGCAGCGTCTTGAAGACCGCGATGGATCCATGGATTAATGTACGTTAAGGCCTCCCTACCCTGATATCACAGCCTGGACAGGGTCTTATTTGAAAAACAGCTGTCTCACTGCCATTTACATAGACCCATTGCCCTACAATGTACCTGGCCCATGCGGGTCAGTGCCCGTCGTGTAATTATTTGTTTTGGCGCCTCTTGTATTTTTTCTAGTCACGCACGCTTAGTCGTTCCCCGGTTGAGATCCATTGACATCACCAGCCCACTTCTCTTCGCCGCTACGAACCAAATGCTAACTTTGGGTCAATAGTGAACGATGATTTCCCTCCGCTCGGCGGTTCATCGAAAGACGCCGGGCCCGTTGATCCATTTGGTTTCCTCAAGTCCCAGCTTCCTAGCGAGTCGGCTGGCCGTGTTGGAACCCCGAGCCTTCCTCCTGGTCTTCCTCTACCTCATGCACATCCGGCCACTGCAGCTTTTCAGGAACACATGAGTTCATCAAAGCCGGCATCCCCTGCTCCTATAATGCCACCAGGATTGAGTGCCAACGTGTCTCGAGTTGGAACTCCCTCGAAGCAGGATCAGACATCTGAATCTCGAGCCATGACCCCTGAGATGCATAGTCGAAATGCTTCCATATCTGCTCGTGTACAGGATGCCTTCCAGATTTCCTTTGGATCTCCGGTTGCCAAATCAGCCAACAAAGCGCGGCTAAACGCTAAGGGCGACCTGCGTCTTGTTACAGATGATCTTTCCCAAGTCGACCAAAGTCCGCTGATTGGCACAAAGGGAAGCCCCGCCAGTGTGAGCATGACATTGGCTAGCCAGGAAGCTGGCTCGACCAAGTCTGAGCGTGGTTTCTCGGGGACTTTTGCCTCCGCAGCAGGTTCAACCTCTGCGATAGGCTCAAGGCCTAATACGCCACTGACCACTGCCTCGCGTATCTCTGAGTCGTCCGCTGCTCGTCAGCCGCGTATCCTACGAGTGGTTGAGACCCCGAAACCCGCTCCTCCTACCCCAATTGGCACGGCACCATCCGTTGCGGCCTCGACCACCACCGCCGACAAGTCACGGTCTAGGAGACAGAGCTTGTCATCAAACAGTCGACCGGATACTCCGGGGGACTACGGATCTGAAGCTGACTTTTTCCCTTCGACAACGGCATCCCGTGCCAACTCTCCCCCTGCTTCGTCTCGTATTGGATCCGCTCCCGTACGCTCCATCACCAAGAGCCAGGCCAAAAAGGAAAGACGACAGAAGGCTAAGGAAGCTGACGCCAAGAAGGTTGAGGTTGTGCCTGTTCCCCAAGAGCTTATCCAGGCTCCTATCATGGGTAGAAAGCGAAAGACCAAGAAGGCCACTTCTACCCCTACCGACTCCGCTGATGGACCTTCGGCTAGTATTGCTGAAACTGCGAGTCCTGCCAAAGCCCCCGTCGAACCTTCAAAGAAAGTCGAGCCCAAGCCCGAACCCCCAAAGAAAGTGAAGGAGAAGGAGCAACCCTTGCCGGAGATTAAGCCAGCGCGCACAGAAGCCCCGCCCGCTCCGCCAAAGCCACACGTGGAGGAAGCCTGGCATTCCCACAATACCGTGCAGCAAGCCAACAAAGATGCAGAGGAATCTGGCCGTTCCATCAAAGATATTTTGATGGAGAGAACCAAGCCTCTTCACGAGATACTTGCTCAAATGCATAGATCCGCATCTTTGGATCTTAACAAAAGTCTCCTGTTCAATCCGGCCAGCCTCGGTCAGCGTACAGATATGAAGTGCACAGCCGATGATTACGACCAGTTGAAGCAACCCCTTGAGTTGACTGATGAACATCGCAAAACTCTGCGTCGCGGTGAGCCAGTTCGCATTGGCAATGGCCAGCTGAAAAACCGTTGTTTGATCACTCCTCGTGGCTCCGTGCTTCGTCACCTGGAACCTGAAGAAGAGGCGCGTTACCTTCAGTTGGAGAAGCAGCGGAATGGTTTCACCGACCCCTTCGTGGTTGGCGATGACTCTAGCAATATCAACGGAGGTCTCGAGGCCCTTTTCGCGACTCCCGAGAAGTACAATATCTGCTGGGTGGATGAGCCAGCCCGCCTGGGCGCTACATCTCCCACCACCGCCTTGACCGCTGCCCTAGGCGCTGCGGAGAACGTCGTTCCTCCTAGTGTTATGTCTGCGATGGAAGCAGACAGCACCCGGAATCACGATTGGGCTATCGCCCACTCCGCTGAGCTCCTGCAGACCACTACCGATGCCGTGCGTTCCTTTGCTGCTGCTACGGCCAAGCAAATCCTTGGCACTGCTGGTATTCCCTGCGCCAACCCTAGCCTCGAAGATGTATCTGCTATGACCAATGAAGAGCTTAAGGAACTCTCTGGTCGGTCACAGAAGGACTTGGAAAGCACTCGCAAGGAGCTCGACTCGCTAGACAAGAAGTTTGCGGCCCTGCTTCGCCGGAACAAGAAGGTTCAGCAACAGGCGTTGTCGATGGTTGACTCGCCGAATTGATCTGTGCCCACATCAATCATGCGAAGTCTAACCGCCCCAGTGGTCATTATGGCCTTGTACACTAAGTGGTTTCTCATGGTGATCAAATTTCACCGGTAGCTTCCCCAGTCTCGACCTTTCGTCTTGGCGCCGCCACTTGTATGATTACCTAGCGAAAATGAACGATTCGTCTTAAGGATTTGCCAAATTTGTAGAATACTAGTCCCATTGCGGAACGCCTGCATAAAGTAGTACCCATGTAAATTCTAGTGTTTGCCCAGTAGCCGACTTGGTTTTCATTTCCACTATCTCGGAAGCTTTGCCCAAATACTAACATCAAAGTAAAATGCATACGGGGAAAAAAGCAAAAGAAATTCTCCGGCATACCCCCCGACTCATGCACAAAAACCTCGTAGCGCCCTAAATACTAGCATCGCCAAGATGAAAGAAAAAACGGCGTCCCTTCATTCGCCGTCAGATCTGAAACGGACAATTTAATTAGAGCGAGGATCCTTGTGGCGTCGATATGATCCGCCAACCGTCCGATGCGCATCCGTCGCTTTAATGAACCAGTTAATAATCTCGAATCTTGGGTGCCCTGCAAGCTGACACTCTATAGCCGTAAAGATGTATCGAGCAGTGCATTGCGCAGCCAAGTGTCGCCTAAGTCTCGCTGCCTAGGAGTATGACAAACGTCTCGTCTCGCGCCACATTCGAGCAGGCTCGGTGAACTGGGCTCGGCGCTTGCTCCTGCATCTTTTGGCACAGGTCTAGAGCGCCCTTGACCCCCCCCTATAATGCCAATGGTTCATTCACCGCGATCTTAAGGGCTGTTCCCGCTGGCCCTTGCAATCACGAATCGCGGCCATGGCGGTTTTAGATCGATCTTTGCCCCATTTCCTAACCCGATGAGGGTGTTTGCTGGTTTCTTGAAACGAGTGGCTTGTTTTCCGATTCGCTGCCCATGTCATCGGAGAAATGAGAGTTTGATTCCTTAGATTGCGTTGTCTGCCCCGTCTTTGTTTTAGGGCTGACACCTTTGGAGCTGTGTGAGCATAAGAACGTCGGGTTCCCCTCGATCTTGAATGCTCGCTGTTCTCTTCATCAGTCCTGTGGATTGTTTCTTGTCGCTCATCTTTTATTCTTTTCTCTCTGCAAGATCGACCCTGGTGGTTTTAGATCGTTTACACTCATTTACATACATCGCTCAATTTCAATTCGTCATGCTCGGCTTTTCGTACATCTTGGGAGCACTTTCCCTGGCTTCTGTGGTCTCCTCGACGGCGATTCTTTTGCCTCTATACTCTTGGCCCGAGGACAATAGCACCTGGAGTCCCGTCTACAAGGCGGCTGCCGCGCACCCCGACATTTTATTCCAGGTCATCGTCAACCCTGACAGTGGCCCTGGCGAAACTAGTAATCTACTTCATTCCTTCACTAGTAAGTCTGCGCTAAATTACTCTACAGCATACCCCGATGACTCCTACATCGCCAGCGTAGCCCAGCTAAATAGCTACTCCAACGTTGAAGTAATCGGCTACATCCCAACTGGATACGGCACGCGCGACATCTCCTCGATTAAAACCGCCATCGCAACCTACAGCAACTGGTCATCTTACAAAGCCGAGAACATCACCATCTCCGGAATATTCTTCGACGAGGCCCCCAGAACGAATGACGATACTCTGATTTCGTATATGCAGGAAGTCTCCGAATCGGCCAAGTCCAGCAGCCTTCCCACCGTCGTTTTCAACCCTGGTACTAAGCTTGAAACCGGCTCTGCGGCTGAATATTTCAAGGCGGCAGATCTGATTGTCGAGTTTGAGAATTCTTACTCGACGTGGACTTCCATTGTTCCGGCAGATGAAATCTCGGATACTTATTACGACAAGGCTGCTATTCTCTTGTATAGTGCGCCACTTACTGCAGATTATGAGGCTGTTGTTCATGAGGCTCAGGGGATGGGCCTTGGTGCTGCATATTTGACCAATGGCGATGATTACAAGACTGCCGATAGCCTGAGTAAGGTCGCGGCTTCTTTTGTTCAGGCAGATGGTGATACCGTTGGGTCTTCGAGTGCTGGTTCAACGTTACCCTCAGCTGTCGTTTCAACGGTAGCCTCGACGGCTGTTTCAACGGTAACCGTGACGGCCGTTTCGACAGTGACATTGACTGCCATTTCAACGGTTACCGTGACGGCCGTTCCGTTCCAACATGCGAATGCCCAAGCTAAGTGAAGGGTTGCATCTACTCTCCGCTGTCTAGTGAGGACGGAATGCAATTTTCCTCAACTTTTACGATAAATGCGCTTGAAAGGAATTTTGCATTCAGACTGCCCAAGCAATCTTGTCGTCATCTTAAAAGCCTTCCTTACACTACGACAATAGGTGATGGTAAATTGGGCGCCGAAAAACGGCCACTTTTGAGGCCAATTTACGTGTTTTATTTGCCAGGATCTTAGTTATTTAGAATAATGTATGATTCATTTCATTCCAATCCTACTCTTATATACTCTTTGAATGCTCAGCGAGCACTCCCTAAGCATTTGAAGGTGCTTAGGGCAGACAATTAGGGTCATAATATTATATTCAATATATTGCTAAAATTAACAGAGGCTCTCTTCCCTATTGAGTCAGGTTGTTGATATATCATTATTCTTGTCAGAGAGGGATGACTGAATATGTGTAAGAGTGATGAATTAGTGCTATAGGAGAACTAGACTATTTAGGCTACAAACAACTCTAATTCACTCTCCAGGTTTGGCTGACTACCTAGATTATTCCAAAGCTGGAACTACTTGTGCCCAATCCCCGAAGCCATATGCCCCGGGTACCTTCTCACCGTCAAACAGACTCGCCAGCACAACTCGATCCTTCTGCTCACCCCTCCAAGGCTCTCTGCCATGTTGCGCAATGACATTATCATATACTAAAACATCACCTTCCTGCCACCGATGCAGCACCCGGATCTCATCCGTGATCTTTGCCAGATGCCTTAGATACTTCTCTGGAATGACAGTTCCGTCTCCAAATAACTGCTGGGTGACGTTCTTCCGGACGCCATCATTAACCTGTGTATTTTTCCAGTAGGATGCTAGTCCCGTAAATAAGGTTGGTAGGTTGGTTCCCGGCTGGGTCCTAATCACCGGCAGTCGATGCGTCAAAACTAAGCCATCGTCATTCCATTCACACGTCGTGTGAACTTTTCTGTCGTAGCGCGCAATTTGAGCTTCGATCTTACGCCGCTTCGTTTCATCGTCATCACCATCCACTATCTCTTTCCCGAATGCTTGGCGGAGAGTAGAGCCTCCTTGGAACTGTCTGTCGTACTTGTAGGTTACGCGGCTCAAAATACCCTTCTCCGCTAGTTCGGTGATAAATTCGGGTATTTCGAGTTGGGCGCGGTTGAAAAGCTCCAGCGATGAGGATATTGGTGACTCGCCACCCTCAGTGGGAGCATGGTGTCCGTAGAAGAATATGTATTCCGGGGCGTGAGGCACTTGGGGTGACTCGTTGTGGTTATAAATAAGCACTTCTTTGGGGGCTTCATTGGCGGGTGCGACGTTTGGCGCCAGAAGCGGTCGATCCACCACAATTCCAATAATTTCATGCGGCCTGAATCCGAATGCATGGGCGAACTTGCTAAAGTCATCAGCATTGTGGATGGGAAGGCCACGGAAGAGTAGTGTGCCGTGTTGAGCCAGTCGTTTAGTAAAAGTACCGCCTTGAGCTTGAACTATCTTGACAGTGTCCACTATTTCATCAAGATTGGGCTTGTTGCTTTCTTGTGCAAGCCGGAGTGCCATGGGTATCACGGTATTAGGGGGATGAGGGGGGCCAAGCACACGTTGGTTGGAAGCAGGCAGTTCGAAAGGTTCGAAGAAAACGAAGGATGATCCCGCATCACTGATCTGAAGCTGTGCTATTGGAAGTCGATCTTCTGATACCGCCATGGCCGTAAAACTCCAATAATCAACAAGTGTCGGCGAGAGGAAGTTTCTTGCAGCCGCGATCGTCGGACGGGTTTAAGTAGTCTGGTTGTCACGACCCAGGACAAGTGAGGGGAATCAGCTATTCCCTGCCATTCTGGAAAGAGATCATTGGGCGATTACTGCCGATTATTGCCGATTGCTGCATGAATCCAATCAAGTAGAATCGCGTCTCCCGAGGCGGTTGGGTAGATTGTGCCATTCTGGCTGCATAATACGTATCTGCGCGGGGATATCTGAGGAAATGGCAAATCCAGGACTGATACTGGGTCTGTTACGATATTCAAGATAAAGTCCACCGTCGTGTCCTGAGTCGAGACATTCAAATCTACCTGTTTCCCTCCTTTCAAGGCTCACTTTAAGGTTATTTTTGGCCGTGGCTGAGACCGTTTTAACTATGGCCTCTACCTCAAAGCCAGAGCAAGGTGTACAATCCGACATCCAAATTGTTCCAAACATCAGACCAGATGGTCAAAAGCAAGAGCCTCCTTTCTTCCGCAGTACCCTTTTTCAAATCCTCGTCGTAGGCGTCTGTGCCTTTTGCGCCCCGGGAATATGGAGCGCCATGAATGGCCTGGGAGTTGGCGGCTCGGAGAGTCCGGACCTCGTCAACGCCGCCAATGCTCTTCTATATGCCTTAATGACAGTCACCTGTTTTGCTGGTCCATGGCTAACCAACATTATTGGCTTCCGGTGGACTCTTGCTCTTGGGTCGATCGGCTATCCATTATATGCCGCAGGGCTATACCTGAATAACCGCACGGGTGCGACTTGGCTAGTATACCTGGGCTCAGTGACATGCGGCATTAGTGCAGGCTTCTTCTGGAGTGTCGAGGGTGCAATTGCCACGGGATACCCAGAGCAGCATAAACGTGGTCGCTATATCGCAACGTGGTTCACATTCCGCAATTTTGGCAACATCATTGGCGGTGCCGTTTCCTTGGGCATCAACCACAATGCAAACCACCGTGGCCAGGTTGGGTGGCAGACATATTCGGCTTTTATTGCTATCCAGTGCCTGGGATTGGTTTTCGGTTTCTTTCTCTCAAATCCCGAGAAGGTTCAAAGAGACGACCATACCAAACTCGAGGCCCCACGCGGTATCCACTGGCGCGAGGAAGCTACAGCTATGTGGCGATTGGCTCGAAGTAGATCAATACTGCTACTCGTCCCCCTATTTTGGTACTTTGGATGGATACAAGCATATCCAGGTACCTATCTGGAGACCTATTTCACCGTGAGGGCAAGAGCACTCGGCAGTTTCATGTCCGCCGTAGTTGGTACCATTGCGACTTGGCTTGGTGGCTCACTGGTCGACCTCCCTTGGCACAAGAGTCGCAAGGCCAGAGCAGTTGCCACATTTATCTTGATCGCATTGCTGAATAGTGCGACATGGATATGGGCTGTCATTATACAGGATGAATACAGGCGGACCAAGCCTGTCTTGGACTGGAGCGACCACAGCGCCTTTGGACGCGGCTTTGGACTTTATCTTTTTGAGCGCATCAGTCTCGGCCTAGTCGAGAATTATATCTACTGGTGCATTGGCAATCTGTCCGATTCGCCTGGAGATCAGATTCGATACAGTTCGTTACTTAGAGGCATTGAGACAGCGGGGGTCGCTGTAGGTTTCGGGGTTCAAGCCGTACCGACGGCATTGATTGTTACTGCCAGTATCAACTTGGCATTGTGGTTTCTGGCATTGCCATTTAGCTACTACGCGACGCTGCAGGTAGTACGGAAGTTCCAGAAATTAATTCGGGACCACCAGGGTCTGGAAGAAGAAAGCGAGGAATGACGCTGTCCCGAATGCGAGACCGTCAGGCAAATAGTACACTGATCATGGATTCTCAAGTGATTAAAAAAATGGGTTTGCTTCTTTTGCCATCATGAGAATCAGACTAATACACTGGAAATTTCAGGCCCTGTAGTACGAACTACATACACAAGCCTTGAAACTCCACGACCCGGGTGATTATAAAGACTCAGTTGTCCTCTAAAATTTCAAATCAAATCTCACAGTGAGCCTGTACGGTGCCGATATTCTCGTCAAAGCCCATGTTGGATGGAGCTTATTGCGTAGACGGTGGCCCGACATGTTGGCCTGTATGATGATCGACAAACCTGTGGGAATGACCGACCCATCATCATCATCGGTTCAAGATTTATCCCATTCATTAAAGATGCACCTTGTTCTGCGTTTATTCAATGTAATGGTTGACAAATCCAGCTTATAAGTTCTTTTGTCTGGTCACTGTCGGCTGGATTTTATTCATCATGTTCATTAGGGCTAGTGGGGTAGGTAATAGGAATCTCTGAATCTCTAATTCTATTCCAAGCCCTTCAACCCATCCTTGTATGGCTGCAGATCATACTCATCTGGATATGTCTCGATAATCCGTTTGAGTTCCTTCATCTGCTCTTGCGCCTCCTCTGTAATTTCCTCGTAGACATCGGTGAATGCCTCTCGAATCGGCGGCTTCTTCAGACGCTCCGCTTCTTTAAACTCCTTCAGCACAGCTTGGCGCATAGAGTCGCGCGTCTCCTTCTCCATGTCTTCATTCCAGATCCCCTTGTTCTCGAGCCACTTGCGTAGCCGGATGATAGGATTATCACGGCGCTTCCAATCCTCTACTTCGACGCGTGCGCGGTAGGCGAAGCTGTCATCGCTCGTGCTATGGTGCGATACACGGTAGCTCATCGCTTCAATCAGGACTGGTTGGCAGCCGTCACTAAGGGCGCGTCTTCGAGCTTCGGTCATAGCTTCGTACATGGCGAATACATCGTTGCCATCGACTCGGATTGTGTCCATTCCGTATCCGACACCACGACTAGCAATACCATCGCCACGGTACTGTTCTATTGTTGGCGTAGAAATGGCATATCCGTTGTTTCGGACGACAAAAATGACAGGGCACGAACGTGTAGCGGCAATATTAAGTCCTGCGTGGAAGTCACCTTCGCTAGCTGCACCCTCACCGAGATAGCAAGCCACTACCCGAGGGGCTTGATTGGGGTTCTGAAGATCTTTCAATTTCAAAGCATATGCGGCTCCTGAGGCTTGAGGAATCTGGGTGGCCAGGGGAGAGGAGACGGTAATCTGAAGAGTCGGCTTAGTTAATAAGACTTGGCTTATTGGCAGGACACTCACGATGCGAGGGTATTTTTGGCCATAATGGACGGGCATATTCCTACCCTTGCCATTGTCGTTGCAATTGGCAAAGAGCTGACTCATAAAGTCCTTGAGAGTAAATCCACGCTGCTGATAAACACCAGCCTCGCGATATTGAGAGAAAGCCACATCATCCGGGGTCAAAGCTGCCGCGGAGCCGATAGAGATGCCCTCTTCACCTTGTGAAACCTGTGAAGGTGTTAGCCAATGGAATACTCCAAGCATAGATAATCTTACCATGTAGAAGCTAACACGACCCTGGCGGTGTGCATCGAACATGATCGTATCCATGATGCTCACTATAACCGATCAGCAAACCCCTTCATGGCGAATCCGCGATAATTATACCTTGCAGCATATTCTTGTACCATGTCAAAACCTCTTCGTCCGAAACATTAGGATGACCCCTTGTCTTATCGACCATCTCGCCGTCTGAGTTCATCACTCGGTATGTAGGAATAGCGGGGAGGTCTTTAGCTGTAACGAAGGACATGTCGGATGTGAATTCGCTATTGACGGCGCCTGGAAACACAACCCTACAGAATCAATTTATTAACTTGAGTCCAACCAAGAACAATGGAGGCATGAAGACGCAATCGGCTCTCACTTACCGGTCCGAACCAGGCCTTTGTGAGACGGTGCTTCCCCATCGGGTGGGAGAAGCAAGCACGGGCACGAAAGATCGCGGCATACGCGCCGCTAGAAGCGGACGCCGAAGAAGCATTTTGAATGACATGTTTGCTATGAGAAAGAAAGCATGTTGAGAACAAGAACAAGAACCAAGGAGTACTCGAGAGTTGATCTGGGGCAAAATGCGGAGGAGCTCGGTTGGCGTCGGCCTTCACGTCACACCCCTCACCGCCCCGCTTCCAACCGAGTCCATCTATGCTCTTCTTC
Organism: Penicillium atrosanguineum; assembly: GCF_028827265.1. Lineage (NCBI taxonomy): Eukaryota > Fungi > Ascomycota > Eurotiomycetes > Eurotiales > Aspergillaceae > Penicillium > Penicillium atrosanguineum. Next base: position 1,481,793 of record NW_026623139.1, on the reverse strand, counting down.
AGATTCGGATTCGGATTCGGATTCAGATTCAAAAGATTCAAAGTCTTTGATTTTACACAAGATATTATAAACATGATCTTTTGTCAGCCCAACATATTGATGAGACTTACATGGCCCTTGGTTACATGAGTTTGGTCTAGAGCCTCGAGATCCCACTTGATTACATCGAGGTTAGAATGATTGGTGACAATTAAAGATCTGCAGATATGATCGCAGTAGATAAGACGCATGTGCAATCCATCGAAGCAGTTGAGATGACGATGTGGATTCATCCAACGGAGTTGCCTGTGCCTCCGACGGTGCTGGCTATGATCTCCGCCGGAGCAGATCAAGACGCGGGGAATGAACAAAGAGTATACGGTCGGTGTGCAGCATCGTATTTAGATGAGCTTCTCACCAGAAGTTCATTCAATTGAACGACTGCAATCTACACAATATGGCGATTGCATCTCTTGTGGTCGAGTACTTGGCCTCACCATGGATCCTAGCCACCGTGCCGGTCTGGCTGGTTCTGTACTACTTAGTTCCATACTTTACAACCTTCATCCATTTAGCCCACGTTCCAGGCCCATTTGTCGCTAAATTCAGCAATTTATGGGTCGCTTTAGGTGCTCGACGAGGCAAGAAGTTTGATATTGTTGACCGGGCTCACCGCAAATACGGTAAAGTTGTTCGTATCGGTTTCAACCATGTCTCCATCGCCGATGAGCGAGGCCTGAACATCGTCTACGGTCACGGCAACGGTTTCTTGAAAGAGTATGGATTAAATTCGCCCATCTATTCCCTCTCTAACAGCCTATAGTCATTACTATGAAGCATTCATCGCCAAGACCCCAGGCATGTTCAACGTTCGCGACCGTGCTGAGCACACTCGCAAGCGCAAGATTATCGCCCACGCTTTCTCGCCCCGATCTGTTGCCGAATTTGAGCCTCACATGACAACTAACCTGGAGCGATGGGTAAAACAGCTGGACTTGATTGCCGCCAAAGCACCTACCCAGAAGAAGTTTGGCGAATTCAACGCTATGCCCTGGTTCAGTTATCTCGCTTTCGATATCATCGGTGACCTGGCATTCGGATCCCCATTTGGTATGGTCAATAAGGGCAAGGATGAGGCCGAGAGTCAACTTGTACCGGGTGGTCCTATCAGAAAAGCTCCCGCTGTCGACGTGCTGAACCGACGAGGCGAGATCTCTTCTACCCTGGGTCTTCTGCCAACCCTCCGTCCCATTGCCAGATATTTGCCCGATCCCTTCTTCTCCAAGGGCGTTGCTGCTGTGCAGAACTTAACAGGTATTGCCATCGCCGCTGTCGCTACCCGACTTGACGCCGCTGAACGAGGGGTTGCCAACAACCGTAACGATATTCTCGCTCGTTTGATCCAAGCTCGTGATTCCAAAGGAGAACCTATGGGCCGCGAAGAGCTCATAGCCGAGGCGTTGACCCAGCTGATCGCTGGCTCAGACACAGTTTCTAACACTGCCTGCGCCTGCTTCTACTGGATTCTCGCCGGCGAGCGCGCTAACCCCGGCAAGATCGTTGCTCGTCTCCAGAAGGAGCTGGACGATTCCATCGGCGCGACCTCTGAGATAGCCGCATACTCCCAAGTCCGCGACCTACCTTTCTTGCGGCGCTGCATTGATGAGGCCATGCGTCTTCACTCCACATCGGCACTTGGACTCCCTCGTCTCGTCGCCGCTGGTCCCGGTGTCGAATTTGACGAATACCACTTCCCCCTGGGACCGTTCTCTCTGTCCCGTCATATACTATCCACCATATGGAAGAAATTTGGGGCCCGGATGTGGATGAGTTCAATCCTGAGCGCTGGCTCAACCTGACGCAGCGACAAAAGACCTGTTTCAACCCATTCTCGTACGGCCCGCGTGCTTGTGTTGGTCAGAACGTGGCTATAATGGAACTTCAGTTGATAATTGGTACGCTGTTTCACCGTTATGACTTTGAGTTATATCAGCAGGAAATGAAGTCGCATGAGGGATTCTCGAAGAAACCGAAGGAATGTTTTGCTGGAATTCAGCGGAGGAGCACAGTTTGAATATTTAACCCGTTGAAAAATTACGTGTATCTAGATACACTGTGAGATTGCTATAAATACTATAAATTATGTGGAATATGAATGATGACAAAGTTCTTTTGAGGTAGCAAGTGCTGGACGATGGCGTTTTCTCTTCATGTATATTTTTAATTTCATACTACATTCCCGAAAAACATCTCTTCGAGTGACGGAAACTCCTGCTCAAAGCTCCAATCTCCCTCCTCCCAAGGTTTCAATGCTTCATCAGCCATCAAAGTACCATATAGGTTATTATCAATCACCGTTGAAATAGGAGGTTCCTGCCCGCCATTTCCGATAAGATGTTGTCGAACGATATTCAGCGACCATCGACTGACGGGCTCCGCCTTGCCGCCGTGATGTATATGTGAGATAACACCCTCCATGAGGTCTACCGTTTCGTTCACATCAGAGATATGAGATACAAACTCAGCCAAAGTGACCATGGCGAAAGAGCATAGAAGGGTTTCATAAGCGGGGTGGATGTAAGTGGTGAGGTCGGACATAGACAGGAAAAGTCTTAGAAGTTTATGGGAGTGGAGGATGGCTTCTTTAATGAAGGGGAGTTTCTGGCTTGTTGTGCTCAGATCCTTGGATTCGGGTTCGTTGACAATTTCGGCGTAATTTAGATGTTGTAATGTTCGACGCGCAAGAATAAGATAGGTGCATGAGTATGCGAAACGCAAAGGCTCAGATGAATCAAGTTCTGTAAAAAATTTTAATTTCAAGACTCCAGTCGTTCTTATATACGTACTGAGCTTACTGTAAATATGATCGTGGGTCTTGCGCAGCCTGTCAATCTCGGGCCATGTTGCACTTTCTTTCTGAATCACAATGGAGCTTGTGAGATCCCACAGCGTGCGATAAAGCTCCACTCCTGCAAGAACAAGTTCATCTCGGGAATTGTAGAATGGGAACTCGAGGATCTTGGCACATTGATCAAAGTACTGCTTTGCGATCACAGGTGGACGTCCAGAGCCGACCGAGAATCTAGTCAATAGTTAGATTGTTTTCACTAAGTGAAAAGCCGCAATCAGACCTGAGACTTGCGAGGCATACTGTAACTGGCATAGGCATATCAAGTTCCAAGTGCGCATCAACTCTCGTGATTGATTAGCCTGACTAGAATTGTTCGCGCACAAAAGCTGATCGAAGCGTGTAGTCATCACAACCTGCATAGCAGCCATACCACTGAGCAACCAAGAATTTCTATGGTCGTGATCTCGGGTCGGTCTTAAATCCCACATTGAGAAGATAAGCATCGCTTGGATTGTATCCAGCGAAGCTGTTGACGCTAGATGTGCCCGGCCCAAAAGGCCATGAACATGCCGGTACAATATGTGGTGTGTTTCAGACCCGTGCAAACTTGGAATACTATGAAATCCCGCGAGGCTACAAGTTCCTAGAAGAAGAGATGACTTGGAGTAGATATCGGCGGGTTCTGTACTCATAAATAGCCAGCGGCTGGATAGCTTGGAAAATCTGTGGTGAGTATCATATTAGAGCGGGATCGATCATGTTCGGCGGAAAGGAGTGGTTACCCATCAAGAAGCCTTGAAGCAAGCTCTTCAGAAATGAAACTACTGATGATGCTATCCTCGGAAATATCCAGTGTTGTGGAGGGCTGTTGCGGCAACGCCATATTTTCTCTGATTTCTTGAATGAGACTCATAGGCGCATCTCGAGCAGTTTGTTCTGCCATAGAAGGCGACTGTACCTCTATAATCAGCTACCTGCTACGAATTTGGGGCTAAAATGCACATACCTTGACTTCTAGTTTTTCTTTCTCTTGGTCGCGACCGGCACCTTGAACGGGCAATGAAGCCTGGATTTGCATAAGCGCGGTTTCAACCGCAGCGAGCCTAAAAGATTAGCCCGGTTAGTTCTGACCGAGTAGAGCGAGTTTGAACAGTATACCTGTCATGGCAGTCACATCGTTGACTCCCTCCGGAGTCACTTTCAGGTTGTCCTGGAGATGGTTGGCTTCGAGCTACCCCGCGAAATGAACAATCAAGCCTTCAAACAGTCAGAAAGAATTGAGGACCAGCTACGAGTAAGCCTACCGGAGAACTTCACAGCGATGACATTGATCGAAACCCGGGCCAATTTCACATCGTGTTTTCAAGCGTCGGCAGGCTTCACAGGATCGCGCCTTGCTAACTTTGGAAGATTGGGCAGCGAGTGACCGGGCCTTTCTATTTCGCATGGCGTAGGACTTAATTCTGGGTGAAGGTATGGCGAGAAAAGTCTGGGGTTAGACGGCAGGTGCAAAAAAGAGAGCTGCGGCTTATCCCCCAGTTTGCTTATCCTCCCCACTTTTGAGTGGCACAAAGTCGATGCTTCGGTGGAGGGAACTAGACAGACATGTGAATTAATAAGAGCTTTACGATCATAACCAATAAGAACTATGTCCTATGGTTGTCTTACATCGTGATATTCTAAAATGATGATTGGCTTCTATCAACCCAGAGCCCCCCACCTTTGGCAGCCGTGATAGCGACAGTTGTTACTGGATATTATACAGAGTCAAAAACTGGTCACCGCCACTTGTAACATACAATGTTCCAATTTCTCATCATGCGAGATCGCTGTATCGCAGATCAGCCCAACCTAATCGGAAGTGAAGTCGTGCCCGATTGCCCAGCTTTCGGAACAAGATGTGACCTTTCATAAATCACAGGCTTTGCTACGTGGAGTCAAGATCCAGGGCCACCTCTGCTTTTCAATCCGAGAAACAAAAGAATGTGAAGTTCAGCTCATCCAGCTTACCATCATAGAGCTACTATTGGAATAAACAGCACCAACCTCAGCTTAGCTACAGCAGTTTGTGCACACGTGACTACCAAAGCAACGGATTTTCCGTGATAAGAATGGCGAATTGAGACAGAGTTAGTTGCTATCCCCTGTTCAGTCATTATATCTTTCGTTTAAAGTTGAGGCATAGTGCGAAACGACCTGGCTTTGAATCATTGAGGAAAGGGCGCAGAAGCGAGTATATTGAAGCTTGCACGTGGTCCGAACCAATATTGAAAGCAGCCACACTTTCACAAGCATGTCCTGTGAGAGACACAGTGAGCAACCTCTCTACATCCACATAGAGATATCCCGGAACTGGCGACCTCTAAATTGGCGGTGCAAGGACTTGAGCCTCGTGCCCAGGTGTGCTAGCTTGGACGTGTGGTCGTAGAAAGCATCAGATCCAGGCCCTTTTACCAAATGCATACATTTCAGCATTAGGGTAACGTATAATACGTGAGAATAACTGATATGAATAAACAATGCTGATTGACCATCTTTGCTCTGCAGTGGAATAGGGCCATTGCAAGCTGCCCTCACACCGAATTGCTTCCGATTTTTCAAGGAAAACAATTCCCATCGGGCTTGATAATGCACGGTCATGTCATACCTTCAAGGATGGACTATTTTGTCTGTGGAAGACTGCGGTGTGCCATCTTCAGAATACTTGTAATTCCGTTCTAGATGAGCGGGTGTCACAAGAAAACCGCATTGTTCTGGGCCCGACGTCACCGCAAGGATCGGACCCACCAGCACCAAGTTCAAGCCGATGACATCGCTACCCGACGTGCCTCACTACCATTGGCATTCATCCTCCCAGGTATTGTCATCAACTCCACCGACCATCAAACTTTGTTGGCTAGATGGGTACTATGACATAGCCCGTCCCTGGAGGGTGTTCCTGAACGTCCTGAAAAGGATTTCCTGATCCAGCCAGATACACTGTCTTTGTTCTTTCCACATTCATTCAATTCAACTTGTCTTCACACACTACTACTACCGCTACCACTACCATGATTCAACCCGACAACGTCCAAGATGTATTGAACACAGACATCAGAACACCCATCCCCGATGCGATTGTGTCGAAGATCATTTCTCAACCCCCATTCGTCAATGTCCCAGGAGTCTCCAACATTCGAGATTTAAGTTTGGACAACAACCTACGTCAAGGCTTTGTTTATCGGTCCGGGAATGTGGCCGATATTCTAGATGCAGGAAAAGCAGTTTTGGTCGATGAGCTGAAGGTCACTACGATTTTCGACCTTCGAAATCAAGGCGAGCGGGAACGAGTTCCAAGCCCAGAAATCGAAGGCATTGAGACGGTATGGTTGCCGTACGGGGCCAGACCAGCCTCCTTGAATCTAAAAGATTTCGCTGGGGAGGATCAGGGCGACACTGGTTTTGTGAAGATGTACACGGGTATTCTCGAGGCCGCAAGCCCGGCATTTACGGAAATCTTCAAGCATATCAGAGATAAGCCCAATGACCCGTTCCTTGTCCACTGTTCTGGTAAGTTTATTCCAACCCATATTGACCGTGACCCTATATTGTTATTGTTTGAACTGTAACTGACCAAACTCAAATATTTAGCTGGCAAAGATCGCACTGGAGTTCTATCAGCATTGATTCTGCTCCTCATCGACCGACCGCATGAGGAAATTATTCGTGACTATATGCTAACTCGCGCTGCATTGGAGCATGTGCGCGAAAACTTGACCCAAGCGCTTGCTCTGCACTTTGGCACCGACCATTTGAGTCCCGAAGCGGTCGGCATGTTAGAGCTTAGTGGAGTGCGGGCGCACGCCATGGCGGCATTTTTGAAGACGTTTGAAAGTACATACGGCGGCGTTGAAGGCTATTTGACCAAAGCGCTCTTCTTTTCGCCCGAGGACATCGGGAAGATGCGTCATAACCTGATGGCTGAACAAAAGCTCAATTAGACAGCATGCAGAATAGAATAGACCAGAAATTGTACAGTATTAAACACAAGCTTCAAGGCTTCGGTCCGGATGGTCAGTGCGCTAGAATGCAGGGGTTCGGGGATTTAGGGATTCAAGGATACGTTCTAGCGTCTGAGCGTCTGTAGTTGCTGAGCTTAGAATAACAATAATTCCTTGCTGCAGCATTTCATCGTCATCTGTTAGGAGCTTTGTTTTATCTTGGAATAGACGAGCTATGGAGCTATGCTTTGGCTATAAGTCTTCCCCGGTCTCAACGTTGCTTCCACCATTTCTACCCCTCCCGACCTCCACTCAACTCCACATTCAAGCATCGCCGATCATCGCGTTTTCCCGCCACTCAGCCCAGAACCGGAGATTCCCCGGCATCAATTCCCAAAGGATCAGCCCTGTCCACTACTCAGCGCTGCTACCGTTGCTTTCTTCCCCGCTCGTGGGCGTTTCTGCCGTTGGTGCGATATTAACCCCATATCCCTGACGTGGGGACAAAATGGCACGGTCTACGGCCGACCTCCAGCTTCACAACTCGATTGGAACAACCGAGCTACCAGTATATTAGTTCTCCACTGGTGTGGCTGCTGGTATTCTTGAGGTGTGGAGACTAAGGAGTGTCGCGACATTAACCGGGAAGATTACTCCCGAAATCGTTATAATAGTCTGTCGTTTGCCTCGAACTCTGCACGGCACAGTCTTGGGCTGCTAGCGGTGACAGCATGCATTTGTGGAAGAAACTCGCCTTGGCTGCGCTCTCATCGACGTTCCACATTGCGCTTGGCCAGCATGTGGTGAATCTCGGCGGCGATGGCTGGACCGTCAGTAGCAAAGAATTGAACATGTCGGCCCCCGGTCATCTGCCTTCCCAGGTCCATTTGGATCTATTTGCTGCCGGTATTATTGAGGACCCATACTTTGGTCTCAACGATTTCAATTTGCGTTGGATTCCAGACAACAATTGGACTTACACAAGTGAGCCACTCAAGGGGTTGGTCGAAAATGCCCAATCTTCTTGGCTTGTCTTCAACGGCCTGGACACGTTCACCACAATTGAGTTTTGCGGCCATTTCATTGGTACCACAGATAATCAGTTCCGCCAGTATACCTTTGATATCTCCAAGGCACTCAGCAGTTGCAAGGGTGACCCTACTCTGGCAATCAACTTTGGCAGTGCTCCCAAGATTGCCAATGCCATTGCCGATGATCCAAACTCAGAGCGTACGTCAAAATATGACTTCTTGCGTGTATAGTCTAACCCAATTATTAGAATGGCCTTATGGACCTCAGCAAATCTACGAGTTCCCTAACCGATGGTACATCCGGAAAGAACAATCTGACTTTGGATGGGACTGGGGCCCCGCGTTTGCTCCGGCTGGCCCATGGCAAGATGCTTACCTCGTGCAATTTGGGCGCCAAGAAAGCGTCTACGTTCTAAACACTGACTTGGACATTTTCCGCAAGGGACAAATCAACCACTTCGCCCCTGACCAAGGCCAGCCCTGGGTGGTGAATGCCAGTATGGACTTCCTTGGATCTCTGCCAATAAAGCCCTCCATGACCATTCAGGTGAAAGATATCGAGACCGGCGAGGTCCTTGAATCGGGACCCATCGAGAACGTTATTTCCAACGGACAAACTATTACAGGTAGTGTCACTATTGATGCAGATGCCCCGAATCTTTGGTGGCCAACCGGGCTAGGCAAGCAGAACCTGTATAATGTGACTGTTATAATTGAGGACAGCGAGAAGCACGCAATTGCCAGTGTCACGAAGCGTTCTGGATTCCGAACCATCTTCCTCAATCGGCTTGCTATCACGGATGAACAGCTGGCGCAGGGAATTGCACCAGGCGCGAACTGGCACTTTGAGGTCAATGGCAAGGAGTTCTATGCGAAGGGCTCCAACTTCATTCCCCCAGATGCATTCTGGCCGAGAGTTACCGAGGCTAAGATGCAGCGATTGTTCACTGCTGTCAAGGCTGGCAACCAAAACATGCTTCGCGTGTGGGCTTCTGGTGCTTACCTCCCTGATTTCATCTACGATATCGCTGATGAATACGGTGTTCTACTATGGAGCGAGTTCCAGTTCAGTGATGCACTTTACCCGAGCGATGAAAAATTCCTTGAAAACGTTGCTGCTGAAGTTGTCTACAACGTAAGACGTGTTAACCACCACCCATCATTGGCCTTGTGGGCTGGCGGTAACGAGATCGAGAGCTTGGAGTTGCCTCTCGTTGAAGATGCAGCTCCTGATCGTTACTCATTCTATGTTGGCGAATACGAAAAGCTGTTCATTAACTTGATATTACCCCTTGTCTATGAGAACTCTAGGTCAATTTCATATATGCCTAGCAGTACAAACAACGGATACCTTTGGGTCAACATGTCTGCGCCGATCCCCATGGCTGAGCGCTACAACAATATCACTTCGGGCGAATACTATTCCGATACAGACCACTACAACTACGATAGCACTGTGGCCTTTGACTACGGAAGCTACCCAGTTGGTCGTTTTGCGAATGAGTTCGGTTACCACAGCATGCCCAGTCTACAAACTTGGAAGCAGGCTGTTGACAAGGATCAGCTTCACTTCAACAGCAGCACGGTCATGCTCCGAAACCATCACTACCCTCCCGGTGGCAGAGAGACCCGCAACTACAAAAACACATCCATGGGCATGGCTGAGATGACTATCGCGGTTGAACGCTATTATCCCATCCCCAATAAGGATAACTCTGCTGCAAACTTCAGTGCATGGTGCCACGCTACTCAAATGTTCCAAGCCGATATGTACAAGTCCGAGATTCAATTCTACCGCCGCGGCAGTGGAATGCCGGAGCGCCAACTTGGATCTTTGTACTGGCAGCTCGAGGATATCTGGCAGGCCCCTACCTGGGCCGGTATCGAGTATGATGGCCGCTGGAAGGTCCTCCATTACGTTGCTCGCGATATTTACCAGCCCATCATTGTCTCCCCATTCTGGAACTATACCACTGGTGACCTGTCGGTCTATGTGACCTCTGATCTCTGGGAGACCGCTCATGGCTCGGTGAACCTCACCTGGGTCGATTTGTCTGGAAACCCTCTTTCCGGTAATGCAGGCACTCCCCAGTCCAAGCGATTCACTGTTGGTGGTCTAAATACCACTCAGATCTACGCCACTCAGATCACAGATCTGACTCTTGATGACAAGAAGAATGCTATTCTGGTTTTGTCTCTCGATGCAACTGGTATCCTACCCAACTCCGGAGGATCTCACACCACTTTCACCCACCGTAACCAGGTCGCTGCCGAGTTCCCGAACCAACTCGCTCTTGTTGATCCCGGAGTAGAGGTTTCGCACGACGAAAAGGGCGGTACTTTCACCGTGGAAGCCAAGAAGGGTGTCTCACTCTACACTTGGCTTGACTACCCGTCTGGCGTTGTGGGTTATTTCGATGATAACTCCTTTACATTGCTTCCCGGTGAGAAGAAGACTGTTCGTTTTACTGTTCAAAAGGATGACACAAATGGCAAGTGGGTAAAGGATGTCACTGTTCGGAGTCTTTGGGACCAGACTACCAAAGATTAAGTCTCAACTGGCTGCTGACAGACATCAAAAGTTCTCTTTATACTTTATGAAGGGCTTTGATACTATCTTTGGTCTATAATGGAGATTTTAGAAATTGAAAAAGAATGATGGTCAATTATGTGTCGCAATAGTAATTATTTCCATAGACTTTGAACATTAGATCTATACTCCATTGAATGAGGACCGCCAATCAATGCTCCAAACCTCCAAAATGCGACGGGAAAGCAAAAAAAGTACAAAGCAATAAGAAAAGTCCCCTGACACTTTTCCTTCGGAATTTCTCCACCATCCTGCTCAAGAATAGCCGAGACCTAACCATTTCAATCCCGGTTCAACTTGGCCCGAAGTTTCGCTCCATAGATATAAAAGACGTAGGGGATAAAAACCATTCCAACACCAATGAAAGCAAGAAGCCACGAAGCCCACTGTAAGCCAAGACGATCATACATTTGGGTAGTAAACAACGGGAACGCAGCACCGCCACCAGAGCGTAGGAAGACCTTGGCAGCCAGCGCAGAAGCCGCATATTTCTGATAAGAATCGATGATATAGTTGTTCACGGAATAGTAGCACAAAACCATGCCGAATCCGAACGCAATGCCTGACGAAGCAGGTCCCACCCAAATAATGTGCTTGAAGGAGGTAGCGCCGAGCAAGAAGAATGCGATCGGGATGAATGGTGCACCAATGAGTGCGGCGATGAGTCGGTCTTCAGGAGTAGAAGCTCGTTTGCGGCAGATTGATCGGAAATTCTTCTCAATCGCTGGGGTAACCATAAGAGAGAAACTGGCGCCGATCAAAATTGGAATGAACATCAAGCCGATCTGGCCGTCGTTGTAATTGTAGAGTTTGCCGAAGATAACTGGGTAGGCGAAGAAGAAGGCGTAGAGCATGGAGTATATCAGTACAATGTACATGCACATTAGATCGAGGACAGGCTCTGTCATGATCATAGTGATGGGGCGAATCAAGCTGGTGCGAGCAATATCACGTAGGGTGAGTTTGTGCTGCTCCTGCTCTGTGATGATGTTGGTGTTGCCGGTTTCTTTTCGTAGCTTGGCAGCGCGGCGTTTAAGGATCACAGGCGCATAGGTCTCAGGGACAAGACCAATTATAATCATGACGACGCCCGCGAATGCCATGTTTGTCCAAAAGAAGAGATCCAGGCGACCGCTGCCGACGTTGATCCAACCGGTGACGATGGGGCCGATGACAGGGCCGCAGTATGGAGCGGCGGCGAAGTAAGCGATGGCTTCTCCTCGCTCTTCCATCCTCCAGATATCGGCAATGGTTCCACCAGCTAGCGAAAGACCGGAGCTTGAGAAGACACCGCAGAGGAAACGACAGGCCAATAGGCATCCGATGTTGGGTGCCAGGGCGCATGGGATGTTGAAGATGACATAGAGGGACAGAGAGATGATGTAGACGGGTCTTCGACCAATGATTTCGGAGAGAGGCGACCAAATTAGAGGCCCAACGGCGAATCCACACACCATGATTGAGCAGGTCAAGATAGCGACCTCTAATGAGACGTTGTATTGCTTTTGAATCAGGCCCAAGCCACCAGTGACGATAGAAGAGCCGTACGCGATGCATACTACTAACCCTGACGCGACGAGGGTAACGTACCAACGATAGAAGACCGACCAATTATGTGGGTGTTCAGGGTCTCCAATGGTGAAAGTCACAAATTCAATGGATTCTTTGGCCTTTTCAATGTCGGTAGGAGGTTTGTGAGCAGTAAAGGTAGATGCTCGAGAGCGTCGGCGCTCCAGTGTCGTTTGGGGAACAATACCAGTGCTAGTTTCGAGGACGTACTCGTCAGGGAATTCGGGGTCTTCTTTGCGTCCAACATCGGGGTAGTTGTAGTCAAGTGGTAGAGGTTGTTCTGGAATTTCGGTCTCGGGAAGATTATCTCGCGGTTGAGATCCGGATGGCGTGGGTTCGGCCATCTTGAGGTGAACGATGTTGTACAAATTTAGTACAGTAGATTACTTTTAAGTCACAGGGCACCAAATCCCGAAGGGATCCCATGGTATTTATAGGTAGAACATATCATGAAGTAGTATATACGTAATCCTTGCGCCGACCAATCTCCGAGATAGACCGTAATGTATCAGATTCCCAGATCGCTAGTCTCCAAGCATGATAGGCTGAAAGGCCTTTATTATTCCCATAGAATGCCGCAATCAACTTTGAGTCATTTTTTGCGCATAGTTCGGCGAATGCTCTGCTGCTTTCGGGGACGAAACTCGGCGGGAAACTCGGAGATGGTTCGGTACCGACTAAATGCCGAAGTGTATTCTTCAACCATGCTATCAGTTTAATTGAACCGTTCCTCGCCATTGCGTCATATTATTAGATCCTTCAAGCAATTTGTATTACGCGCGATTCCCTGTGCGATTCTAATAAAGTAAGAGAGAACCTGCAGTAGTTATCCTATTTCGGGTTATTGTCGAGTTCTTTCATCGAGACAACCTAACGATTAACGAGATAGCCATTCAACGTTCGCCGGTCAGCTTCAAAAAGAAACATGCAGCATTCAATGAAAATCCACTCTTTATTGTTCACGAGCGGAAGGAAGATGACCGCATGGACCTGGGCGTTCCAGGGCTCGGCCTGGGTGGAGTTACAACTCTGGGAATCGGGCCGGTCGACTAGACCCTGATAGGCAGACGAATCAGGGCAGTGGATCTATATATTGGAGATCGTCAGGGCTGAACATTCTCATGCACCTGAGTACTAGTTACAAATCAAGGATCGCGGTGGGGGGTGCAAGGTCAACCACCTAGGCAGTTCAATATACACAGAAGGCCATCAACGGAGATGGATTTTACTGCTGACATGTATATTTTCGCTCAAAGAAGCGCAGGATCGCCATACTGCTTCTGAATTTCCTAAGCTATTTGATCTAGATCAGGATCTACAAAACTCAGCGTATAATGTTGGCCCACCGCGATAAAGACGATAAGATAGCTTATCGGGGATTATCGCCGCTCCAGTCGACTATCGCGTCATGACAACATCTTCAAACTCACCAACAATGGCATCCTTTCGGGTGCTTCGTACTAAGTACGCCTCCCTCTTGCAACAATTTGCAGCTTCTGCAAAAGATTTAGAAGTCCTGACCAGCGTCTCTACCGAGCGAAATTCTCCCGCAAAGACCCTTTACGTGCTGGACTCGTCATTCAATCCCCCAACATGCGCCCATCTCCGCATTGCCAGCACAGCCCTTTTGGAACGACTCGACCCAAGCTCCCGACTACTCCTTCTTTTAGCAACGCAGAATGCTGACAAGGCGACCAAACCCGCACCTTTCGAGGACCGGCTTGCCATGATGGAGCTATTCGCGCACGACTTGCGCACACACCTGGCAAACACAAAGGCAAACATGGCCTCTTCTGAGCCCACCGAGGAAATGAAGAACATTCCCTCAATTGACATCGGCGTGACGAAAAAGCCTTACTTTGTTGACAAGGCTGCAGAAATTGAGGCATGCGATTTCTACCCTACTCCGCTTGAACAGGTCCATCTTACAGGATACGATACGTTGATCCGTATCCTCAACCCCAAATATTATCCTCCGGAGCATAACTTGAAGCCTCTTATTCCTCTCTTCTCGCAACATCGATTGCGTGTGACGTTGCGACCGAGTGACGAATGGGGGAGCAAAGAAGAACAGCGAGAGTTCGTCGACAGCATTGCTCGTGGTGACATGGAGAAGAACGGCGTCCGCAGGGAATGGGCACAGCGGATCACACTTGTCGAGGGAAGGGCTCCTGGTGCACCTTCTGTGAGCTCTACAAAAGCACGGCAGGCAACACAGTCTGCTATAGAGGATCTGGATTGGCTTGTTCCGGAGAACGTAAGGCAGTTCGTTCTGTGCGAAAAGCCGTACTCTGAAGACGCTAAGATCTGAAGACTGTTGTTGTACATAGTCAATTGAATAGAATACTCCACATATAAAACTGTGAAGTTTTTCCCGGGCTGGACAATATGTTACATTAAGATAGCATGAACGCCTCGTACATCGACGCCAAATCCGTTTCATCCACCCCCCGCGCATGTGACCCTACCGTTTTTAATATATCATACACTGAGACGGAAGAAGTGCATCGCGTGACCACTATGCACTAGCTTATTTCTGGACTTCCTCCTCCTCACGCTTGCCAAGGGTATAAGCCAGACCACCTCCGACCATGTTCACCAAGCAAAGACCCATAGTCAAGCCGCGAACGATCCCGCGAGGTCCGAGCTTATTCGCGAAAGCCTGTCGCCGCCGGCCGGCTAGGAGCAGGTACAATCCGGACCAGGCGGCTTGAATACCGGCACTGTCTGTCTTGAATCCTTGAATATTCGCATAACTGGTGAAAAGCAGGGCTGGAGGGAAGAGCATTGGGAAGAACTGAAAGGGACGGGCATGTTGCGCGAAGATTAGCGAGGCGAGCACCGTTGGCGGGAATGAGTTTTCTGATCGGAGATGTTAGCCTTGTCCGGCGCCTTGCAATCCGCTAGGGGTCTTCGATGCGCATTGCTAGATGTAAAGGTCTGGAAGGGCTGAAATTGCCGAGGACGTACCGCCCCAGGCTTTAAAACGCTGCACGAGCGTCTTCTTTGCTCCTTCGATAGTGGAATCCGCCATGTTGGATCGGGTGTCGTTCAAGAATTGAAAGGTATGAGTGAATCTATGGAGAAAGGGTGGGTTGATTGATAGCCTCTCGCTAAAGCAGGTCCGTGTGGGTGTCAAGTCGATTTGGGAGGGTGGCGGGTGAAGTTGAAGGCCGTATACCACGGATAAGCGCAACTGGCGTTTACCCGCTTGGCGAAGACACCTAATCTTTCTCTTTGCGCCTCCCCCGAGTCAACCACGCTCTTTGTTCGCATTTTATTCCCCACGCCAGCGATTACTTGCTTGATCTTTGTGCAGACTACCTGTCTGTCCTGGGGGATCGGGCTCCCTTTTTGCGCCGCCCTACGCCACCCTTACCAATCTCATCCTCCCTCCCTCCGTGACCCCTCAGAGCCGTCTGCGATACGTTTTCTGCACCGTCGACCATCATGCCATCTGCGAAGGCTTCAGGATCTGACGCCAATGGTGCGGGCTCCGCGAGATCGCGCGACCACAAGCAGGGCAACCAGAACGCCACCTGGACACCCGAACAGGAGGCCGCTGCCCTGCGAATCAAAAAATGCTCGGCAAGCGCCTTTTACGAGATTCTAGCTATCGAGAAAACTGCAAAGGCGGCACAGATCAAGAAGGCGTATTATAAACAAAGTCTGTTATCACATCCGGACAAGAACAAACACCCAGACGCGGCGGAAGCATTTAAGAGTGAGTGATCATCAGACTTGTATATCCTTGGATCGACTTCTAATATCTCGCGGCAGAGGTTGCATACGCATTCGAGATCCTCAATGATGACAGTAAGAGGAACATATACGATCAGACCGGAGTCGACCCCAACGCCAAACACGCCCCTGGTCCATCGGCGGGTTCTGGATTCGGCGGTGGGGGACGGGGAGGAGGTGCTCAGTATGCCACAGAAATCTCCCCAGAAGAATTGTTCGCTCGCTTTTTCAACGGAGGCTTTGGAGGAATGGGTGGTGGTAGCCCGTTCGATGGGGGATTTGGTATGACTTAGCCCACATGATCCGGCATCTTTCGTAACTAACCCGATGGTCCAGGTGGTCCCCAGTTTGTGTTCAATATGGGAGGAGGCGGTCCGGGCATTCGTATGCATCAATTTGGAGGAGGCGTCCCCCGCCGCAGACCTCGCCCAACCGCTAGCGGACAGTCCGAGCCTCCAGTTGATGGCTGGGGTCTTGTTCGCCAACTACTACCTCTCCTCCTCCTTTTCGTTCTTCCTCTTCTTTCCTCTCTCTTCTCTGGTCCTTCAACCTCGGCCGGTCCGACATACCGATTCGGCAATCCTTTGACCCCGCACACCATGGGCCGCACAACGCCCAAGCTTGACCTCAGGTACTATGTCAATCCGGTCGATGTGGAGGACTTTAGTCAACGGAAATTCCGTCAGCTCGATCAGCGCGTGGAACTGGACTATGTGTCATCACTCAAGTATGACTGTGACCGCGAGGTCAACGCCCGCGAGCGGATGATCCAGGAAGCCCAGGGGTGGTTTTTCCCGGATATCGAGAAGATGAAGGAAGCGCGGGCTATGGAATTGACGCACTGCCGGATGTTAGACTCGCTCAGGGGGAAGTACTGAGGACTAATTCGGGCTTCACGGCCTAGCTCATTCTCATTCCCATTCCCATTCTCATTCTGCTCTGCTCTATTCTTTCCAGGGTGTCGATATCACATGTGCGATGGGCGGCGTCTTTGGGTTTCATGGACTTTTCTGATGTACATTTACTCTCAATGCATTTGGTCTCCGTGACTCGATCGAATACTTTGATATTGAGGCCACTCCTTTTGCTTAGAGTGTATTCTATATCGATCTTTAGATTCTCAGCCATAAATTAATTTATGAAAAATGCAGATCGTCAGATATTTCATTCGACAGAAGGTAAACTAAAGTTCTAAGCAGCATAGGAGTGTTTGATTCTGAGGCTTCGCAAATCTGCTTAGTCAAGGCGTATCATACCGAACATGCGAGGGAATCTCGGGGACCACGACCGAACCTCGAGCGGCTTCCCTCATTTCCCCCTCTTTTTGCAACGTCGTTTGACCGGAGCTGGAAAGTATTACTCACGGAGTCTTTCCCACGGCGAATCTCGCCTTGAATCGGTGTCAGATCATATCGCCCTGGCGGCTCCCGCACTCCCCAACTTTCACCTAGACGCCCGCGCTTCTCTGTACTTAACTCGCGCTCGACAAAGGCACATATCTACGCTTCGCGTTGTAAACACCGGAGACTCCCCTCCCCTCAATATGTCGGATACCCTCTCTGATGCGGAGAAGGTCAGTAAACCGCCACCTCTATCACAGAGTCAAAGCGTTTTACTCCGCAGCTGCTGATGAGATATCTTTCGTGTGCTTCAGATCCGCAACAAGCGCCTGGCGAAGCTCTCCAACCCAACGCCACCTTCACCAACTGATGGCCCTGCCGAGCCGTCTGCGAATGCCTCGAGCCCCTCCCCTACCCGATCGCCTTTGTCCGCACACAAGTCATCCGAGCCACAAAGTGGGCCAGCCTCCACGACACAGTCACCACGACTCTCGGAAGGCAAGCGGATCAAGATCACCCCTTTGACTTCTGCTTCCGAGACACCTCATTCTCCTGCGCCCTCCTCGCCCGCAACCCCTCCTCTAACAAAGCAGGAGAGCATCGAGTCTTTTGAGGACCGCACATTGGGCGCAGTTTTCAGGCTGACCCTAAAACAAAACGCACAGCGTGATATGAATGGGCAGCGGATATTCCTCCCTGGATTACAGAGTGAGCTGCAGGGTGAGGGTAAGGATCTCGTGATCCAAACGTCTATCCTGGATCAGGCATTACTGGAGGCTGCGTCGAACCTGGAGCAGCAGCGTCCGCTTGATTACTTGCTTCCATGCTGGAAGCGCATCACAAAACTTTATAAAGGATTCCGGAAGGTACGGGATGATGAACCGAAGTTCCAGGTGCTGTGCGAGGCGCGACGTCTCTGCATGAGCTATTGCATTTTCGCCATTACGATGCCCGAGATGTTCGGGTTGGACTCCCCCGAACGCTCTCCATTAGCGCAGTATCTACTATTGGATCCTGAAGATGACAAGGGCATTGATTTCGACTTTATCAGCGAGGCTGTGAAAAGATTTGACGAGGACGAGAGCGTTAAGCCTGCTTTCATTGCGGCAGTGGAGGAGCTAAGCGCCGAGCTATCCTCTAAGAATGCCAATGACGACTACAAATCCTACTGCACGGCACTGCGCAATCTTGTCCGTCATTCGGCTATTGCTGCCGCCATTACAGAGTCCTCCGTTTTCAATGCTTCGAAAGACCCAGCTCAGTTCGAGAAGGAAACTCTTCTGGGGCCGTGGTTCCGCCTGTCGCCCCTTCAATCCACCGTGACGATGTCATTCTTCTCCAGCCCAAAAACTAGAGACCAGGCATACATTATGAATGCCCAGCGATCTCTTCGCATGACACAACAAATAATCAGCTCAGATCTTCTTGATGTCATCAATCATATGATCCGTGCTTCGAAAGAGGCCCGGGATCAAGTCCTGGATTGGTTCGCTACTGCTTTGAATATCAACCATAAGCGACGGGCTATGCAGGTCGACCCCACGCAAGTCTCATCTGACGGGTTCATGTTTAATATTACCACATGTCTGGACCAGCTCTGCGAGCCGTTCATGGACGCAAGTTTCAGCAAAATCGATAGAATCGATGCAGAGTACCTTCACCGGAACTCCCGCGTGGATATGCGCGATGAGACCAAGATCAACGCAGATCAACATGCTTCAGATGCATTTTATTCCAAAAAGGCCGAAGGAACCTCGAACTTTATCACAGAGATCTTCTTCTTGACGGTTGCCGCCCACCACTATGGCAGCGAATCCTTGACTTCCAAGTTGGATCAACTCGAGAAGGATCTACGACACATGGAATCTACCATAACCAAGTTTGAGCTCGAACGGCATAGGTGGATGAGCAACCCCATGCAACTTCGCGTATATGAACAGGCCCTCAAAAAGTACAAAGACAAACTTGATTTGGGCCTTGCGCTGAAGTACAGCCTGCAGGGTGTGCTCTTTGACGACCAGTGGCAGGGTCGCTCAATGATGTTCATGAGGTACGTCACCGTATGGCTCTTAAGACTCGTTTCGGGCGTGAATTTCCCCAAGCAGCAGATTTCTTTGCCTCTTCCCGAAGAGCAGCCAGAGGTCTTCAAATGCCTGCCTGAGTATTTCCTGGAGGACATTGTCAGCAACTTCAAGTTCATTATGTGGTGCATGCCCCAAATTATCACTGCCACGCAAGGTGATGAGCTCGTGATGCTCTGCATTGTTTTCCTTGAGAGCTCAGCATACATCAAAAACCCATACTTGAAGGCTGGTCTGGTTTCGATTCTGTTCCGCGGAACCTGGCCTCGCCCTGGTGGTGCAACTGGTGTCCTTGTAGACTTGCTAAACTCGATGCCGTTCGCCAACGAATATCTCTTACATGCTGTCATGAAATTTTACATTGAAGCAGAACACACTGGCACCCACACTCAGTTCTTTGACAAGTTCAACATTCGTTACGAGATTTTCCAGATCATTAAGTGTATTTGGCCCAACACGCTGTACCGCGAAAAGTTGTCCATCCAGGCGAGTCAGAACCTGGACTTTTTCGTCCGATTTGTCAACCTGCTCCTCAACGACGTGACTTATGTGCTTGACGAGTCTTTTGGTGCATTCAAGACCATCAATACCACTCAGATTGAGCTTGCGCGGGAAGGCAGCTCGATGGATCAGACCACCCGGCAGGAGCGCGAAGAGCACCTGTCATCTGCGCAGCGAAGTGCCAAGTCATACATGCAGCTTACCAATGAGACAGTTGCCATGCTCAAGCTTTTCACAGAGGCACTGGCCGACTCATTTACCATGCCAGAGATCGTCCAGCGTCTAGCTGACATGCTGGATTACAACCTTGATGCCATGGTTGGCCCGAAGAGCTCCACCCTCCGCGTGGATAATTTGCAAGAATACGGGTTCAACCCCCGAGCTCTTCTCAGCGAAATCACCGACGTGTATCTGAACTTGATGGGCAAGCCAAACTTTATCACAGCAGTTGCCCGTGACGGACGTTCCTACAAGCCCGCGAACTTTGAGAAGGCTGCTGAGATCTTGCGCAAGTGGTCGTTGAAGTCACCGGAAGAAATGCGCCGCTGGAGTCAGCTTCAGAAGAAGGTCTTCGAGGCCAAAGCAATTGATGATCAGGCCGAGGAGGATCTCGGCGAAATTCCTGATGATTTCCTCGGTACGTTTACTCCTAATGCCTCTATACCTGAAGGCGATGCTAACTTTCTAACTAGATCCCCTCATGTACACACTCATGGAAGATCCCGTTATCCTGCCCAACTCCCGGATGTCAATTGATCGGGATACCATCCGCACGCACTTGCTCAGTGATCCCCACGATCCCTTCAACCGTGTCCCCTTGAAAATGGAGGACGTCATACCCGGTAAGACCCTAGTTGCAGATTCGCCCCCCGATGCATTGCTAACTTTACCAGACACGGCGCTCAAGGCTAGGATCGACGCATTTGTCAGGGAAAAGACTGGCAAGAAGGCACCGGAGCAGATGGACACCTCGGCTGGCTAAGGGTATTTGTTGGAAGTATATAGTTCTCAGATCCAATGCAGACCGATAGATGCAGCCCGGCATGACCGCTTTCCTCTTTGGGCAAATCACATCACCGCCTTGTTCATGCTTTGCCCTTTTACCCAGGCAGTCCTAGCTTCACTTTAAATGTCCCTTTCTTCGTATCTCTCTTCCATAAATCTGTTTCATTCTCAGATCGTCATGGGAGCTTCCCTTTCCATCATCTGGGCCTCACTGCCCCCGCCGACTGAGTTCTTCCCACCAAGCCCAGCAGCCTACACAACCCTACTCACGACCTTCCAATACTTCCCTGTTGTAAGTAACACAAGTCCAAACCCCTTACGAAGAATAATACTCTAACAACAGAATAGTGTACAGTTTTTCAATGGCTCCTCTCCTGGCACCCGGCCGGCAAAACCAGCCTGCAAAGCTCATTTTTGAACATTCCAGGCCGAATTGCATGGTTCGCAATGGAGATTGTCGGCCCTATCAACCTAATATACAATCTCTCCTTTGGCTCGCCATCATTCTCCGAGCTTCCAGCATCAAATCAGCTCGTCGCAGCTCTCTACTGCATCCACTACTTCAACCGCGGCATCATCTCCCCTTTCTTTTCAGCACCTAGCATGTCGCCCATCCATGCATTCGTCATGACTAGCGCCATAGCATTCAACTGGCTCAATTCTTCCTGCATTGCAGGCTGGGTCCGCGGATATGCCATCCCGGTCCCCGACTTCAAGACAGATGGCACTGGCGCATTGGCTACCTCCCTATCTTCCCCTTCCCCCTTACTTGAGACTCTCCCCCTCATTGGCGTCGCACTCTTCGTCATCGGTATGGCGGGAAACATCTACTCCGAAAAGGCTCTCTTCCGCTTCAGAAGAGAAGAAGCGGAGAAACGAGCCGCTAAGAAATCGGACTCCCGGACTCCCGCCGGCGATGGCAAGTACCACAAGGTTTACGTGATCCCACCTGTCCAGGGCGTGTTCCGATCTATCTTGTACCCACATTATGTCTTTGAGTGGATCGAGTGGACTGGGTTTGCTCTGGCTGGTACAGCCGTGTTTCCTCTAGCTGCCTTTGCGAAGACGAATGTTGCTAGTGTTGGTGCTGACATCGGCGTTGCGCCTCAAATGTATCCTGCGCCGTGGGTCATTCCTGCTGTGTGGGCTGCTGACAAGTATGGATTGCCGCTACCGCTGCCTGCTGTGTTGTTTGTTATCAATGCGGTTGCGAATATGCTGCCTCATGCTCGCTGGGGACGTAAGTGGTATGTTGAGAAGTTTGGGGAGAAGGGTGTTGCCGGGCGCGGTGCTGTCGTGCCGTGCTGCTCGTGGATGTGAGCTTGAACGATGATGTCTTCTCTCTTGGATATGCCGTATCTTAGGTGTAATAATAAGTCTGAGATCTAGAAGTTACTTCTCCGGATAGAATTTACTGTTCCAAGTCCCCAGACCCCACTCCGCTAATCGAGTCTCTTTCATTACAACTTAGCTTCCACGTGTGATGTCTGTATAGCGATCTCCTTCCTCGAAATAGTAGGTACTCTTGTCTTCTGCTCCACCTTCTGAGGGACAACCTGAAATGATAGATATTTTATAAATGCTGCTGCACCTATGTCGGCGTTTCCTCCCAGCTTTATTATCATGGGAATTGGGATAGTTGCAATGCCACGGATCATGAGACAGGGGAAGTGGTTCATCGCCCCGCAGCTTCTCTCTCAAAACACAAAATGGCCTTCTTGCACAACCAATTTTGTAGTTCGTCTTGGCAGTCAATAAAGTAATATAAGTAATCATTACTTGAAAGGCAGTACGCGTCTTCACCACTTTTTCTTAGTCCCAAGCTTTAGTACCCTTGCTTCCAAACAAATACATGAAGTTGAATCACCTTTCGTTATTGTTGTTAATCTAATCTTGATTCGATAAATCTGTCGGCCATTACCGCAAATATTTCACTTGACAATTCAAGAATTATTCTATTATGCCTTACAAAAATAAGATTGATCTTCTTTTTTCCCTTCCAAGGTTTATAAGGTTCATATTGTTATTATGGGGCTTTTGTCGACCATAAGACATCCTCTTCAATTGATCTGTTCTTCGTCTTTACCTTTAGACCACGGCCTGTCTAGTAAGTAAAAAGAGAAAAGCAAAAAGAAATCGTCAGCTGCATGATTCGAACATGCGCCCGCGAACGGAATTGATATCGGAAATTCGAGTCAATCGCCTTAACCACTCGGCCAAACTGACAAACTGATGCGTCTTATTTTGCAGAAACCTGTCCATCAAAGCCTACCGGTTTTTGCATATTAAGAGCCGATATCTTCCAAGAAAACGCGGGCGGTGAATCAGCCCATCCCACCACGTGACCTTCACGGTTTTGCCCGTATCCGCCCTCGAATTTCCAACCCATCGAATATCCAGACAAATACCCCGGGACGTCGAGCAAAATGGCGAAGAAAGGTAAGTCCTTCTGCACCATGCCCCCTGAGATCACCCTTTCCCAATACCTCACCATACCAATTCGTACTCGCGCTCGCGCTCTGACGCGGCAACACCCGTCCGCCGGACCAAACTGCTAACACCCTTCCTCTAACAGCGAAGTCACGCACCATCGCCGTCCGGCTGATCTCAATGGCCATGACGGGCTACTACCGCACAATGATGCGCCCGCGTGTGCATCGACCCCTCAGCATGCTCAAGTACGACCCCGTCGTCAAGAAGAAGGTGCTGTTCCTCGAGGCGACCAAGGGTGGAAAGGCGAAATAATCGACGTTGCATTCTCTCGCTTGGTGTCGACGATAATCGTCTGAAAATATAACCGATTCGGACTCGAAACCCGCGGCCTCGACAATGAATCGCGATTTCAGAGGTCTTGACTTTTACCCCGATCACGACCCCGGACTCGAGCTTTGGAAACGGCAATCGTTGCACAGGCATGTGTGGAGCGTGTATCAATTTTTGTGTACATTATATCCTGGGAAGAGTAAGGACTACGTTCCTGTACTTGACTGCTCTGCAGTGGACTTCTCTTTGATGGAGCATTGTGTCTGGCGTTTTAGAGCATAAGTGCTTTGGGTTCTCAACTGAAAATAAAATTCAATTATAACAGCATCACTGCATCTTCTTGAATATCAAGGAGGGTTAATATGGGGGACTGCGGTAAGACTAAACGGCCTTCTGAGAATGAGACTTGAAAAGAGCAAGATATAACTCATGCATACTATAACATGATATGCCGCTTGTTGTCACTATCAGAAGCATCAGGGTGGTTGCTGAAGAGATAGCGATATGCTTGAGTCGGTTGTTGCTTTCGCATCGTTGACCTGGAGTATCAGCCCTCTTGGCTGAATCGAGCATCATAGCGTTCACCTGTTGATGCTCATCAGTATCCAAGTCAGCAGGGGGAAAAAGCGGATGAGCTCACATACCTCGTGAACGGCGTCTGCCACGGCTGCGGGTGTTTGGCTTGTCAGCGAGATGATTTCCACTGCTTGCAGAAACAAGGCCCTTTGGGCTAGTCGGTCGCTCGGTGACGGAAGGCCGCGCGGGACCAGTGGATTGCTCCTGTTGAATCTTGGTAGATGTTGTGTGAACACGACTGTATGTGAACTTGTGAACGTGCTTTGCTGATTTATTATGGTGATCTTCGAGGCCTTCTTGGGCCTGCATTGAGCCAGAATTTGTCCTTATAGCCGCTTTAGAGTCCTTTACAGAGGGCACTGCGTCGAAATTGATGGCCTTTCGCTTCCTGTGGACTTGAGTTTGGTCTGAATTTTCTAGAATGTTGAAGACGCGCTTGTCGTCTTTCACTGACCGTGGCAAATCATTTGTTGCTGGGGCACTTTCAATGTTGACTGGGAGCGGCTTGATGGGTTTCGCAGCAGGCGACGGCGGGGCTGACTCGTCTGTGATGAAGAGCATTGCAAAGTCAGCCGGGTCATCATACGGCGACAGGTCTACATCTGGAGACATCCTGTTCTCAAAGGCCGCAAAAGGTACAATATTGGTAGGACGTTCCGGTTGGTTTGTTGTCCCGTCCTTTAATACCAATGCGCGCTCAAATTCTTGAATCTTTTCTTGGGCCTGTTTGAGTTGTTCCCGAATATCGCTTTTCTCGATGATCGATACCGTTTCCACTTCCTGATACTGCTCGATGAGCATTGCCTGAGAATCCAGTTTAGCCATAGCCTCGGAGTAGCATGCGGTGAGCTCTTGAATATGCTGCCCAGTCTCCTCAGCCTGTATTGATTAACAGAGTTAGCAGAGGGTGGAAGAATTGAGGCGGGCCATGTACCAAAGCCTCACGATCTTTGCGCTGCGCATCAACAATACTTTTAGCTTCCACCTGGATGTTGTTAGCGTAATTGTCAGCAAGCAGTCAATTATTGCGCTCACTAAGGAATCACGAACACCCCCAAGCTGAACAAGGACTTCTTCTGATCTATCCTCAAGATCGTCCTTCTCCCTTTGAAGTGTCTGCAGCTTTTGCTCGTATTCGATTCTAATGCGATCAGTTATTGTGGTGTTTTCCGTGATGAGCTCATGTCGAATCTTCTGTTCGGCCAACGCGGCTTCGCCTTGCATAGCCAGCTTTTCGGTTACGATTCTCTGGTTGAGGATCTCGGCTTTCTGGCATTCTGCAGTCACTTCTGTTAACGACCGTTGTACTGCAAGTGTTTGTGCTTCGCGTTCATCGAGTCGCTGGCGGAGATTTTCGGACTTGAGTGAAATCTCTTGAAGTTGAAGCTGAAGCTGGGTATTCTCGGCGTACTTGTTCGACAACTCCAATTCCAAAGCCGGGTTAGATGGTTGAATCTGCGCCTCGGCTAGCTTCTCGCAAAGCTCGCTGAGCCTCCGGAGTAAACTGCTTTCAGTAGTCGTTAAAGACTGGACAGAAATATCGAGAGTGCTTAGCGTAGGCTCCATGGCCGCAAGTATTCTCTTCAGACTTTCATAAGAGCTCTCGCAATTACCAAGCTGTTGAAGTAGCGTTGATTCGGCTCCAAGATGTCTTTCAATTAATTGCAGGCTCTCTTGGACCTTTCCAGACACGTTTGCGTTGTATATGGTGCCCGCCTCGATACTGCAGGTAAATTGAGTTGACATGGTGTCTAAGCTGGTCCATTAGATTAGTGTGTGGCTTTTGATTGCTGGAAGATAGAAATCACCGAGAAACTGCGTCATGAACGGTATCTGTGAAATCTTGGACCTCCATCCTCTCAGCGGTACATTTGTCGCTCAAGATCTCAACTGACGTGCAAAGTTGATCGGCACATGTTCTGACTTCCGATAGAAGTGCTTCCTTAGAACTACCTGTTTCCTCGGAAAGAGACTGGATGCCCGAGTCGAAGCTCTCAACCAACTTGCGCTGGTCTTCTCTAATCAGAAGTAACTGCCGGGTCTGATTTCGAGCACAGTTCTGGATATAGGATTCCAGGACTGCAGATCGTTTCTTTTCGTTGATCAACTCCGATTTGCCCAGGTCCCTAACTTCCCTTGCAGCTTCCAGGCTTCGTCGAAGAACAGCAGCACGAGACTCAACTTCTGACAGTTGAACTTTCTGCTCATCGATAATACCTTCTGCGCGCGCCATTTGAACCCGAATGCCATCAATTGACTGCAGAAGGCTGGACTTTTCTTTCTCAAGCGACTCAGCTGCGACTTTGAATTTGTTCAAATCGTCCCGGAGAATGTCGTACTCTTTGCCCAGTTCGTTGACCACTTTCTTGAATTTGCGAAGCTTTTCTTTCCAGTGGTCCATCTGGGTCCGACATTCTTTTAACTCTACAACAGATTTCCGTAGCTTCTCGTGATCTGCTTCCAGTTGCTGCTTCAAGTTTTGATTCTCATCTTTCAACTGAAGGTTCTGTTCTTCCAGTTGACACTGAAGCTCGACGGTTGCAGCTTCTTGCTCTTCACGCTGCCTGATTCTCCTGATGAGTAGTTCGAAAAGTTTTTCTTCGGACGGCGGCTTGAAGTCTGGCTTTCCAGGAAACGAATGCTTTCGAGCAGATTGGTCAATCTTCTGGGATTGTCGACATCGCTTAGACACTCGATAGTCATTGCTGGGGCGGATCAGTGATTGGGAGGCAATGAAAATTGGACTCCCTGAAGTGGTTCCTCCATGTCGATCATGAGTGGGTCGAATTGAGCTTGCTCGAGATGTGTTGGCCTTCAGATGATGAGCAAAAGAACTCTAAAGCGATATGAAAGGGACATACCTCAGTATCTATATCAGTGCCGGGGCCCGTGGGTAAAACGGTGTCAGTTCTTGCTTTGGATCCAGTTGCTGGCTTCGATGACTGATTCTTCTTGAAGGCGGCAGCTTCAGCAATTACCTTCAACGACTTGTCGTGATTCGGACCCGGGGTCCATAGGGGATCATCCTGCGCCGCATGTGGTGAACTGTCTTCACCAGAGTGTGAAAGACCTTTGGGCTGATGCTCGACATTTGGCCTCGCAGGACTACGCACAAATGTCAGTCAAGGCTTCAACGGGACATAGTAGCTATTACACACAGCTTTTTCGCTACAGAAAACTGCGCCTCCTGTCCGTCGTCTATATTTTGGTCTTCGACTGTGGCTGCAGCCCAAGGTGAATTGAGATTGATCAGACCTTGCTTGGGAGGAGGTCGCAAAGAAGAGCCCCTCTGATTGGTAGGAGGTTTGGCAAATGAGAACCCTGCCGTGTCAATTCCCGAGCTCTGAGGGCGCTGCATTAGCAGGGGTGGTCTTTGGATGGGTCGGCCTTGGGGCGCTGGGCCTAGCCGAGGTTTGAAGTATGGTGAAAGACTTCCGGTGGCCATTGAGCTCCGTGAGTCTTCCTGCAATCTGATCTGAAGAATCGAGATCAGGATATAAGAAAGAGAGATGTCACGAGGTGAGGAGGAAGAATGGAGTCAAGGAAGGAAGGTGCGCCTCCCGTGACTTCAATGCCGCCAGCTCGAACATAGTGAGCATCTGGCACCGTACTCTTGTTGATTCGTATTTTCTTCGTGTCATATTCTAGCATATTTGGATCATTTTCATGGTCCCTACAACAATTCGTTCCAATTTGTGAGCACTAGATCCGGCAGAGTGTTTTTCCAGTGGTCTAGCACGATTCGGGTCTGGTATGGGGATTTAGTGCATTTGAGGCATTGTGAGGTTTGGGGAGACGACTATTTACACCGCGCTTTGGTCTTCATATTCCGGTTCGTGGAGCTCTCTCCTGGCGAATCAAAAAAAAAAAAAAACAGACATGGAATTTGGGCCTGTACAGTATTTTGCGTTTAGTAACCTTGCGCGAATTGATGATTTTGATTTCGGCACATCTTCACTAGTATAGATGCAGATCATAGATAAGGTAAGTGGTGATATGGCTCGTAGCGTTGCACAGACTGCTGTCAATGCGGGTGAGGAAGGCGAAGTCATCTACCGATCCTCCAATGACAAAGGTCACACATTAAAATGGAGTAATGGACTACATATCGGTAGATCGGTGGCGAGCTACTGCAAGCGAGCCCACTCCGTTAGCTTTACGGCTTCGGCGTCACAAGCTGGCGCCGAAGATCGACAGGAATTAAATACATGCTCTCCAGAAATTCAGAATTACAGCCTTAGCCCGATCCTGACTCGGGTGGTCCGGTCTCCCAGGCAAAAGTCCGACTATGAAACTGCAAGTCTCAGCAGGGGCCATCTTTTCTTCGTCGGATGAAACAGCAAAGGATGCCGATTGCTTCACGCCCAGTGGGCCCCGGGTCCAGCCCAGTAACTTTAAAGGCCATGAGGGGCATTGGGGGCGATTTCGAGCATTTGCCAAGTGTGCGTTCTTTGTTATAGCTTGCGAGCTTGTGACGCTAGCCTTTAAGACGTGGGTTCGACACGAGTTACGGAGTCATGGGTAAGTCTACAGGGTTCTCAACCCCCTTTTCGCAAGGTCGTGGGAAATCAGCAGGGAGGTTGTTGGTTGATTGATCACACCGTGTCAGCACGTAAAGACGTGTCGAATGTTCTGCCGCAGTTCCACAGCCGTTTCTGTACGACAGGGCCCGAGACAATCCCTTTCCATGCATATGTAATCTCCTGCGTCTCAGCCTACGGAACAACGTGGCGGCCACGAGATACGAGACGTGTCCCGGTTTGCAGGGCCATGACAAGTCAGACGCCCATGGCCCATATGGCCCGCTGGTTGGTGCAATTGAGGGTTGATCGAAACCACTGACAGGTGGCACAAAGTTTCGGAGAGCAGAGATGGTATTCCGGCAGAAACCGCTTTGGTTCACATATCCGAGGGCCTGATCGAATGAATTGCAATTGACACGCCTTGCCTGAACGATCACAACCGATTCTCATAGCCTCCACTGACCCGCTTAGTTCGGACTCGAACTAGTTGCGACCCTCTTTTTCTCACTCTTCTTTGGTGCCCGTGGGTCCGCGTGCAGAACTTGAACTTGATCGAGGCAAGGCCGAGAAGGCGCGGAGCACCGTTAAGACGAGACCCAAGCCTAGGGCGCCCACGCCAGGGGAAAGGAGGTCGATCGGCACCATGTAGAGGATTAGTTCAGAGAGACCAAGTGGAATAGGAAAAACGTAAATCGTAAAATCGTAAATTAGTTAAACAGAGACCAAATTCCCCCCCTTTCCTTCACACCTGGTGATTGGCCACGTTACTGCCACCTGGACCTGACCGCTCGACCTCCCCTTTCTTTCAACCTTCCTTGGAAGAGCTGAGGGTTGAGAGACGAGACACTTTCGGATTTCTTTGGACGTATTTCATTCAGCTGCTCCGTCTCACTTACCTCCGTCGGCGCGTTTCTCCCTTCCCGTCTCAGTACCGCTTTGGCCGCTTGTTAGCTTCCCGGGCCCTCGCCTTACTTTTTTTCCCCATCCTGAGATCTGGAATATACATATCCTGCGATTCCTCATGTCCCTTTGGATGCCTGCATAATCCTGTCGCATCTCTCCGATCCCTCGCTTCGCGTTCTCGTCGACCTGCGGACCCTCGAACGCGCGATCCATTTACTCTCAACCCCCTCCCGCTCCGCGATTCTGCCCTCGGGATCCTTCAATCGCCCATGGCCCTCGTGATTTAAGATCGACACTCGCATTTTATCTTTCTTTCCCCGCTCGTGGCTGAAGTACTGGGCTTGTTGGACGCGATCTGTCCCTTTGAGCTTTTTCGACCAAGTGGGATGTTGCTAGATCTCTAGTCGAACATACAATACCTCGGTTTCACGTTTCGCCCCGTCACGATGGGAAACTCCCAAGGAAAGCCCGTGGCTTTCGATGAGGCAGGTAGGTTTCATATTGCGGGGAGCAGATGAAGTGTAGACTGGGCTGGTGCTGATTATCCTTAGTCAACCTCAATCACTTCCGCCTCCTTCGTGTGGTCGGTAAAGGTGCCTTCGGAAAGGTTCGCATTGTCGAGAGGAAAGACACAGGCTTGACATTTGCCCTCAAATATATTCGCAAAGAAGAAGGTATATTGTCTCCCGCACCGATCCCATCTGAAACATCACTAACCTTATCTCCAGTTGTACGCTCGGAGAGTGTACGGAACATTATTCGCGAACGCAGAATGCTCGAGCATCTCAATCACCCCTTCCTTTGCAACTTGCGATACAGTTTCCAGGATATAGAGTATATGTACGTCTTGGTCGACTGGGCACCAATCTGAGCCAGCTCGCTAATTCCTTCTCCAGCTATATCGTGGTCGATCTCATGAATGGTGGCGATCTTCGGTTTCATATCTCGCGCAAGTGCTTCACGGAGGACGCAGTGCGCTTTTGGATGGCAGAGCTTGGTTGTGCCTTGAAATATATTCACTCTCAAGGTATCATCCATCGGGATCTAAAGCCCGACAACGTGCTTTTGGATTCCGAGGGGCATGTCCATTTGGCCGATTTTGTATGTTCCGCTGCCCTAGTCTTTTTTTTTTTCTTTTTCTTTTGACTACTGCTAACTACGGATGGTCCAGAATGTTGCCTCTGATTTCCGACCTGGAAAGCCCCTCACGAGCAAATCAGGAACCTTAGCTTACCTGGCCCCCGAGGTCTACGAAGGAACTGGGTATTACTACGAAGTTGATTGGTGGTCATTAGGTGTTACTTTCTACGAGTGCATCTACAATAAGGTATGTTCTCTGTGGCAGCTAAAGTCGAGTTGGGTCTAACCTCTCTTCAGCGACCATTTGAAGGCCGCAGCCAGGAAACTCTGAGTGAAAACATCAAGAAGGCACAACCGAAATACCATGTCACCAACCCCGCGGTATCAGTGCCCTGTCTACGTGCCTTGGGCTCATTGATAGAGAAGGATCGGAGTCGCCGCATCGGTGCAATCAGTTGGGAAAGCTTCACCCAGCACATGTTCTTCGCCGACATCGACTTTGAAGCTCTTGAGCGCAAAGAGTACTCCCCAGTCTTCCGACCGTCCAGTGACAAGACCAATTTCGATGCGACGTATGATTTGGAGGAGCTGCTGTTGGAGGAAGCTCCACTGGAAGCCCGCGCTCGCCGGCAGAAGCCCCGCGCCGAACTCCGTGATGATGCTACAGCCAAAGAGATTCGCGAAGATGAGCTTCATCGCCTGATTGAAACAATGTTTGAACCATTCGACTACACCACCGTCAGCTTCCAAGTTACTGCCGCGGAAGCCATCGCTGCAGCAATGTGAGCTCAAATCTTATCTAATATGGAGGCACTGTGTTGACATTCTCTACAGAAACCCCGAAGACTGTATTTCTATCGCGACCGCCACCTCCACAAACCATGCCCGCCAGCCCTCGCAACCTGAATCGTCCGCCCGAAACGTTTCAACCCCGCAACACGAGGGATCTTTCCAACGAATGCCCCCAAACGAGAACATGACCTCGGCCAGTTCGAACCTCGACCCGAATGATTCGGCCGGCCCGCAGCCACCTTCGCCTTCTTCTCCTCGCATAACGCCCTCTCCCATTCCCCCTCCAGCTCCCTCCTTCCATCGTCCTTTACCTCCAAATCCCCAGCGTGGCGCCACACGGAAAACGAGCAAAGGCGGCGGAGTGCAGATGGTACTTGAAGAGGCTGGCAGCTGGAGTGAGCTTGCCAATCACAGCTCAACTCTTCCCGCAGAGGGGCTGCAGGGCGAGGATGGCAAGGGCAAGGGATCCAACAGTGGCATGCTGTCCTTCCTCAGTCGGAAGAAGGGCCGCGATCGCAGTCCCAAGCCTACTGAGCCTGGTGTCTTGGGTAAGGAGGGTTCTAGGCAGATCATCGGCTGAGCACATCATCCTGGAAGAATATGCTGCCGGTCATACGGATTCGTCTTTGAAGTCTCCTGCCGGTAGACACCGCTTACACCGGAGCAACAGCTCGCCTTGCGAATCCTTGGCAATGCTACTATATCTACGCTGCTGGGTGCCCACTGGTCTGTCCACTGGGCTTTTCCACACACTCCACTGACTCGGCTCGGATTGCTCTCACCATTTCGACTTCATTCTACCTTCAAAGCCCCGCTGAGAAGGGGAAGCCATGTCCGGACCATTTATGAATGTTTTATCATACATTTGACTGCAGATATCTGCAGAAAACGACGGGTTGCCTGTGGCATCTCCATTTTGTTCTTCTAGATTCCCCGGACTCAGCGACAATTCATTTGTTTTCTATTTCTACTTCATACTTCCTTCGTCTCAAAGTTGTACAGATTCACAGATATCCCTATTTTTCATTATGGGAGGTACCTCTGTTATCCATGTTTGATTTACCCGTCTATGCTTGGAGTTCTCATCCCCTCATTGATGAACGCACGACATTTTATTTCTATTTTTGTCTTCTGGTCTAGAAGGACTGGAGCTTGCATTTTCAAGGCAGCAGAATAAGTATATATAATGTCTTTAGTGCTATATATCCATGAAAATACCATAAACATCGATATTTTCAAGCTGGCAATACCAAAATAGCTTGAATCTCGATCTGAAGTCCGTAATTTAGTATAGAACCGCCCACCTGGAACCCACATGTGCACCCTGATCTCCTAACTCGCGCCTTCAAGATCCACCCGGCGTTGCTCCGCACAACCAGAACCCCACCAAGATCCAAGATAAGACAGAACCTTGGAAACAAAGATGATGGTATATCCAGATTCCCGCATCGCCATCTCCCAGACTACTTGGAAGCGCCCAGGACTGGGCACTACCTGGGCATTACGTGTCCTGCAACCCGATTTAGACACCCTCCGCACTAACGCGCATGGGGCAAAAGCAAAACATAAACCCCGAAGTTTAGCCAGCACCAACACTCACCACCCAAGCTCCATTCCACCTCACTCCGACCTCGAAACAAACCGCGAAAGACATGCAAACCCAATTGCCTTAATTACGAACCCGAAGGCTGAATTCGGGCGCTCATACCATCTCATACCTTGTGCCACCACGTTACGTTCCGCGGGGGACCACGCCACGCCGGCATTCCACGTCCCCCCATTCCTCCCCTGAAACGAAACCCCTTCGAAGAACGAGTTTCCACATACCTCGGATCGGCTGAGCCATGCCGGGCCCATCTCGCAGTCGAGACCGTCATGGCGGGTCGCGCGATCGCGCACGCGAGCGGGAGCGGAGAAGAGAGCGCGATCGCGAACGCGACTATATCGCAGGCCGATACGCGGACGAAGGCGCATCTAGTCCCGAAGCTTCGCGTGGGAAATACAAGTTCCGCGGGGACGCATATGATTCCGGTACGCCTGAAAGCGACTACGAAGATGAACGGCGGCGCGAACACCGAGAACGACGAAGACGACGCGACGAAGAGCGAGCTTATAATGAGGCTGTTGAGGAGAGAAGGAGAGAGAGGGCTTATAATGATGCTGTGGAGGAGAGGAGGAGGGATCGGTCGAAGGCGAAAGAGTCGCCTGCTACCTCGCCGGTGAAGAAGAGGGATCGGGAGAGGGATCGGGATGGGAGGAGGAGAGATGAGGAGGGGAGTCCGGGGAAGGATGTTAGGGAGAGGAGGTCGAGGGCTGCTAAGGGGGAGGGGAGGGAGAGGTCTTTGGATCCCGATGCCGAGGCGAGGAGACAGAGACGGAGGGAAAGGAAGGAGAGAGAGAGAGAAAAAAGCGAGAGAGTTGGAGGCTGCTGCTGCTCTTCCGGCGGCGCGCAAGCATAAGAGTACCGAGTCGACGAGCAGTGCGTCTCATCTTCTAAGTGCGAATGCACTGGCTAAGCTGGCTTCTGGGCAAGATCTTGATGAACGTCCGGAGCGATCTCGAGGTGTGGATCGTGAACGTGAACGTGAACGGTCTCGAGACCATGATGAAGAGCGCAGAGAGCGTCGTCGGCGGAAGAAGGCTGCATTAGCAGCTGCTACCGGCGAGCTTGGTGAAGAGCTCGCCGAGGGAAGGTCGAGGCGCAAATCTGGTGCGCGAGTCGCGTCGGGTTCCTACCTGGAAGAAGGTCGCAGTCCGGAAATGAAAATGCGGCGTCGTGGAGGTGGTGGACCTGCCATGGACGAGTGGAAAGAGGAAGACAGCTGGGAGGGCAGCTATGAGAGTGGCGCGAGACGGCCATTCTGGAAGTTCTGGGCAAACTGGTCCAGGAAGAAGCGCATTGTTATTGGAAGTATAGTAGCAGTGGTGGCTCTGCTTGCGGTTGTTATCCCAGTTGCTATTATCGGAGCAAAAAACAAGAGCGGCGGAGAGGACTCAGGCTCGTCTGATTCATCTTCAACCTCGCCTGGTAATTCGAACCTCGATGGCATGAGTGAAAAGGATATCCCGGTGTGTTGCCATCCAAAATGGATATCTTCCGGAACTCTTTACTGACTCTTACATCTCTAGGCTTATGCACGGGGCACTTACCTGGATCCATTTACATGGTATGATACCGACGGGTTCAATGTCACCTTTACCAACGAAACCGTCGGTGGCCTGTCTATCATGGGCCTGAACTCAACCTGGTCCGACACTGCCAGGCCGAACGACAACGTGCCCCCTTTGAACGAGAAGTTCCCTTATGGCTCACAGCCAATTCGTGGAGTGAATCTGGGTGGGTGGTTGTCAATTGAACCTTTCATTACACCGTCCTTGTTTGATTCGTACTCATCTGAGGATGGCATCATCGATGAGTGGACATTGACCACGAAATTGGGGTCCGCCAAGACGACTACCATTGAAAAGCACTATGCCACCTTCATCACTGAATCAGACTTTGCCGAAATCAAGGAGGCCGGACTCGATCATGTCCGCATCCAGTATTCATACTGGGCTGTCAAGACGTACGACGGTGACCCGTACGTCGCCAAGCAATCCTGGCGATACCTCCTCCGTGCAATCGAGTACTGTCGGAAATACGGGCTTCGGGTCAACCTCGACCTTCACGGCATTCCAGGTAGCCAGAACGGGTGGAACCACAGTGGCCGCCAAGGCAAGATTGGGTGGATGAACGGAACAGACGGCGACCTGAACAGGCAAAGATCTCTCGAGATTCATGACCAACTGTCCACATTCTTCGCTCAAGACCGATACAAAAACGTCGTGGCAATTTACGGTCTGGTGAACGAGCCACTCATGCTCTCCCTGTCCACAGAGGCAGTTCTCAACTGGACACAAGAAGCCACAGATCTTGTGCGTAACAATGGAGTCAACGCCACGATCGTCTTTCACGACGGATTCCTCAATCTCGACAAGTGGGATACTATGTTTAAAACCCACCCCGACAACATGTACCTTGATACCCACCAGTACACAACCTTCAACACAGGTGAAATCGTCCTCAACCACACTGCCAAGATCGACATCATCTGCAACAGCTGGAAGCCCATGATAAAAGCCATTAACATCACTAGCACAGGCTGGGGCCCGACAATTTGCGGCGAGTGGTCCCAAGCCGACACCGACTGTGCCCAATACGTTAATAACGTTAACCGCGGCACGCGCTGGGAGGGAACCTATGATACCAGTTCCTCAACAGCCTACTGTCCCACAGCTGACGATGGAACCTGCATCTGCTCAGATGCAAACGCCGACGTATCTGAGTACTCGGACGCGTACAAGAAGTGGCTGCAGACCTACGCCGAGGCGCAAATGGCTGCATTTGAGGCGGCACAGGGCTGGTTCTACTGGACCTGGCAAACGGAGTCTGCAGCGCAGTGGAGTTACCGCACTGCATGGAAGAATGGATTCATGCCCAGCAAAGCCTATTCGCCATCCTTTACATGCGGCGATACAGTTCCCGATTTCTCCGCACTCGGACTAGAGGAGTATTATTGAGATGGGATGTTTACGAAGGATTTGACGTGTTTTCTTTCATCGAGTATCACATTGTGCTTGCATTTGCATTGGAAATGGTTGTTGTATTTTTTTTTTTATGTTTCTTTTTGGTCTTGTATATCAAATCAAGCTTAGACCGACATAACCTCGGAATGTAATCTGCGTCATCGTTTCTTAAGATGAGGCTTCCTCTTCACCAGCTTCAAACCAGCCTCCCTGCTCCCAAGTACTACGTTCGTAGAGACATGAGTCCCGCTTGTCTTTATCTTCCAATCCCCCTAGCAGCTTTTTCACGCGCTGGAAGTCAATTGGCTTCATGATCCATCCGTCGAAGCCAGCGTCAATGTAGGCCTGTCGATCGCTCTCTTTCAAGGAAGCAGAGACTGCGAAGATAGAAATGCGACAGTTCTCGAATGATTGGGCTTCGTGGTCTCGGATTATCTTCGTAGCGGTGGTGCCGTCCACGATGGGCATCTGGGAGGTGGGTTAGTTTGATGGCAGATCTAGCGGGGTAAGTATGTACTTGGAGATCCATCAGGATGGCATCAAAGGAGTGAGGCCATTCCATGTATAGAGAAGCACACTCCTTGCCATTGCTTGTCATTTGAACCTGGTAGTCGAGTTTCTCCAAACGCTTCTTCACGATGGTGCTGTTGATGGGGTCATCCTCGGCGACGAGGATACGGAGCTTGGAGATCTGAGGCATGCTCGAGGATTCACTTGACTTGCGTTGGTTTCTGTCTTCGGTGGAGGTCTTCGGATCGGGCTCGCAGGATGGTTCGTTTTCGGGCTTGGAAAGAGAGAGCAATCGAGACTCACCCGACTTGAGGGAGATATCAACGTCCAACAAATTGCTCGGAGAAGTGAATGTTCCATCACCACAGTGACATGTCACGCCTTCGCTTTGATTCCCCTCGTTTGGCATCCGTCCGTGTTCGCTCTTGCCTGTGCATGTTTTGCAAGATACTTGGTCTACCCGAGAACCATCTGGCTGTTGAACATTACAAGCTTCACCATTCACCGGGTCTTCACCATTCACCGGGTCTTCTTTCAAATACTCTGGAAGGTCAGGCTTTTCTTTCTCTGACAATGGGAATTTTAATCTGATCTTGAAACAGCTGCCTTTCCCTTCTTCAGATTTAAGATTCAACTGCCCGTTCATATTGCGAACAATGCGAGCAACGAGGGCGAGACCCAATCCTAGGACACTCTCCGTCTCCATCGTCAACTCATCTGAGGTCTTTCCGGAATTAGGATTCCGCAGATATCCCGAATTGGAAACTTGTTCTAACTCGCAGAAAAGTGTCTCGACGGTTTCCGAAGACATACCTAACCCGGTATCGTGGAAAGCCACTTCCACTGTGATATGATCGGATTCCCAGCCGCCACTCGGAACACATGATTCGATAGTGACAGCTCCAGATGAAGTATGCTGGACGGCATTGCTGATCAGATTGGTGATGACTTGCCGCACACGACGCTGGTCGCCAAGCACCGAGGGTAATGCAGCGTGCTGCACAACCTGAAGATCAACTTGTTTCTGTCTTGCGTCTTCCCAGAAGATATCGGTGGCCTCGCAAAGAGTTTCAGATAGACTGAAGACTTCGTCTTTGATGAGACTTTGCCCGTTCTCGGCGTTTGTGAGATCAAGGAGATCGTTGATGATATAGACGAGCGACTTGGAGGCTGAATGTGATCTGGAAAGGTTCTCCCTTGTTTCCTGATTGGTACTTCCATCTAATTCAATTTCCAGATAATTGATGATTGCATTTAGTGGCGTGCGGAATTCGTGCGCTGAGTTGGCGAGCAGTAACCTCATCAGTTGGTTGTTTTGCATCGCGGCCTCTTTCTCTTGCCATATCTCGCTAAATGTCCGGTAGAGCAAAGACAAGATGGATGCTTTTGCAAACTCTGTGGCAGACCATTCTCTTTGGCGACTTGGCTTGTCGAGATTGTCTTGCTGGCTACCCGCAAGTTTTTGACGGTTTTCATGTTGGTTATTGCTGCGGAAGAAAATAATGAAGTCGTGGCTGTCGGCTGAGAGAGGTATATATAATAGGCCTGACAGAAGCCGAAACCCGGGTGAATAGGCTAGATCTTCAAAGTCGGAAAGAATATCCGTTGACCAAAGCACAGTGTCGAGATCCTTAGTGCGCATATACTCAAGAAGGGCGAGAACTTCCTGAGAGTCGAATGGTTTGCCCAAAATCTTGATTTCCCCCAAGATGGATGCGGCGGCATAATCAGCACCGAAAAGACAAAGAAGATCGCCAGATGAACACTTTACATTGCCTTTACTGGTCGCGTATGTTGGAGATGCGCTCTTTTCCTGCAACTGAAATGGCAGTGTATAGGAAAGGCGCTCGATATTACTTGAGACTGCCTCACCCATGAACCAACACACCTTCTGAAGAAGTGGATGGAGTTGCAGATCAGCATCATATGATTGACATAAGATCAATCCCCACAATTTTCCGAAGACATAAATACCGATGGAGATGCAGGCTTGGATCGGCCTGTCTGTCTTAGTAGACTCTGCGCTCACTGGTAGGTAGCAGTGTGATGAGTCCAGGCCCGATCGATTTGTTGACACTCGATACACCAATTTGGCAGCCTCAGTCCTCTGCCGATAGGAGAAAGACACTGGGTTACGCAAGTACTTTCTCTTCAATTCTTCTGGAAATGCCGACTCCTCGAATTGAAGACCTTCATACGACTCCAAGCCTAGGGATGGGTCGGCAGAATCTGCAATGACAATTCCATTACGATTGCCGTCAAAATGGAACATGGACAAGCGGTCAAACTGGGTCAGTTGCTGCAGAGTCAAAATGGTATACTGTATAAGAGCCTGCAATGTCTGCGTGCTGGCTACCTGTTGCAGGATGCGAGGAAGGGCATTCAGAAGCTCGGAATTCAAGGTTGCTGCCCTCTGATCCACGTCTTCGGGGTTGCTGTGATCGCTCATTCTCTTTTTAGATTTTAGGGTTTCGTGGGATATTTTTTCCGTCGCACTTTCAATGACTGGCTCCAGTTCCATCTCACAAATGACATAATTTTTATATGCATGGCTTGTATGCATAGTACACCAAAGATGCTTTGTTTTCCCTGTCGCGGTCACGAGTGACAGATCGAAAATCTCTGGCCCAGAGATCTCAACATCATACTCATCATCTAACACATATCGGACATGTGAAAGGAAAATGCTTCGCTGGGATCCAGGCAGGATACTGGAAATGGACTCGAGTCCGAACAGCTCCTCGGGGCTGTAGCCCAGGATATCGCCCGAGTTGCTGCTGGCAATTTGGGCAGCTAAGAAATCGCCAGTCTCGCAGATAACGAGAAATGCACCAAATGGCTGGATCATCGTGTCTGCCTCATCATCTTGCGAGTATTGCAACCCTTCGTTCTTTCTACGAGTATTCAAGACCCTCCCGCCTTCCAAGATGGTATGCTGCAACTGCTCCTGAAGACTAAGAATGTCTGGAGAACTGCGAGTATTGGATGAACACAGTTCTGTCTCTGGAAAAGGATGAGCGAGTGTCGGAACTATCGGAAGCGATGGCGATACTCCAGAATAGCTCCCTCTCTCCTTGCGCATGCGAACCAGATAGTTCGGCCGCTTGTTGGATGCCGCAATTCTCTCATCGATCGACCCATTTATGAGCACATCACTGAACGGAGAAAACGGAGACTCGAGTTTATCCAGCGAAGGCGTTTGGAGTGCCGATGAAGGATTGGAATCGAATGAAAGAACAGATCGGATGGGAAACACGCGTTCGGTTGTATCGTTGGCAAATTGGGGAAGCTTCAGTCTGGACAGAGGCAGCTCGGTCACAGTCGATATCTCGGTCTTTGCATCAGATAGTATGCACATCATTTTCGGCTCTGATAGTGTTCGCGCAAGGATTCTTTTGTCATCTGATTTCTTGTTCTTACTTTCAGGCCCGCTGTTTACGACCTTCCAGTGGCCACCACCAGCAACACCCTTCATATCACTTGCTGGTTTGCACATCAGGTACTGATCTATAACATGACCTAGATTGTGGATTGAGGTCAGTTCTCTGGAATTCTCAAAACGAAGGGCAAGGTATCAAGATCCGATGAACCCACCATTGAACGGCTTAAAGGTTGAAGCGTCTGAATCTTCAAATGCGGCTTCAGATGTGCGTGGAGAGCAGAAGAAAAGCACCGAAGCAAGATATCAAAAGAATTATAAGAACAGCGGAATGTTGAAAAGCAATCGAGCTTTCCCCGGAGTTTGGAGTTCGGCTTGTGCCTCGCCTCCAGCAACGAACCAGATTTAAAGGCTATATCCGTGTAGGAAGACCTATGAAAGATCATTGTCTGACCACGAAGTTTTTCAAGGCACAAGTGTTTCCGGTTTAGCCGTCCTGTTCGCCAGGGACTACTGCCGAAAATGCTCTCGCGATCCATAAACCCAAATCCCGGAACCGCGGCTCAGGCCGAGGTAGATGTCGAAATTGGTAGATACACAGACACTTTGCCTACTTTGAAGCCCTCGCTCTGAGTAGTTATCACTCGAATTTTCAATTCTCATTGGCTCTAGATTGG
Organism: Penicillium atrosanguineum; assembly: GCF_028827265.1. NCBI lineage: Eukaryota > Fungi > Ascomycota > Eurotiomycetes > Eurotiales > Aspergillaceae > Penicillium > Penicillium atrosanguineum. Next base: position 1,441,356 of record NW_026623139.1, on the reverse strand, counting down.
ATCGACTGCTAGCCATCGACACCCAGCTTGTATCAGCAGGGATGAGTGGATAAGAGACATAATGCGTGACTTATGATCGGCTCAATCTCTAAAACTACAACCCATATTGCCATCCTGATATAATTGGTCCTTGGCTAAGAGAGTCGAATTGGGAATCTGCGGCTTTTGCAGGTACGTGTGGGGTATCACTAACAAAGGCCATGGTGGATCGACGTGGTCTATAGCTGGTCTAGACAGGCATTACGTTGCTTTTATCCATAGTCCTCATGTAGGCCAACCATGTGTCACATTTAAGCGTAATCGACTTAGAGTTGGTAGAATCTTGTCTTCATTCAGCTTAAGAAATGCCGAGTTCATATAACTGACACGCTACTATCACAGTTTCACACGAGGGCAAAGAAATGAGAGGAATGTTATCTTCAAATTATGCTTTGTAAGTCTAAATTCAAATTCGGCGGACACGATCTGGAAAATTGACCCAGCAACTCATTCACGGCCCTTACCTCCGGGCATGTTGTCAGATGTTGCCATGGTCTGGAATGGTCTCCTGCGCTCTGACTCGTGGACATGTTTCCCGGGTTTCTAGTTCAACCAGGAAAAAATTGGCTCTCGCCCTTGGCTTTGAATCAGTAGCTTGTCTTCTACGACTAGCGATTGATCAGAGAGCTACGCTCAGGTTAAAATGATAACTGCGTATGTCTTCATGATATGGCATAAGAAAATAACAGGAAACGTGCCAAACAGGCCCGCGGACCAAAGAAATAAACAAGAAATGGTCTAAGAAATGGTCTAGAAATCTCCAGACCCAACCCCGTCTTCGCCATTTCCTCATCATGTAGAGTCCAATCAAAACTCCCCTGGAAATGCCTCCCTTCCCTATCCCATCGGCCCCAAATGCATAAAATATCACATCATTCACCAACGTCGACCATAGACCGAATTTTCGGCTGTCGGTCGATTGGATCCCTGCCGGCGATTTGAATCACGCGAGTCCGATCGCTTGGGAGTAGTGGTGGGCTCGTCCGCAGCACGCAATAGCCCAGTGGGTGCTTTAAAGTCCAAAGTACCCTGCTTGTCTTGGAACTTTGACTCGGCGTCTCGGCCGAAGAGGGCCATCATGTCGCCCATGGTCAATTTTCCGGCGGCGGACTTGCCTTCGATTGTCATTTTAGCGAGCTCACGTTTGCGATCTTGTAGGTCGACGATTCGCTCTTCGACGGTGTTCTTGATGATCATGCGGTAGATCTTGACGTCAACTGTTTGGTTGAGACGGTGGACACGGTCGATGGCTTGTTCCTCGACGAACTATGGTTGAGATGTTAGATATTGTGAGATGAAAAGCCGGACGGGGCTTACTTACAGGATTCCAGAACGGCTCCAGGATGACGACACGGCTGGCAGCAGTCAAGTTGAGGCCGAGCGCACCAGCGCGCAAACTACAGAGTAAAACTCGAGTGCCACTGTTGTTCCGGAGCTTGTTCAAACTGGCTTCACGATGATCGTTCCTCATTTGGCCATCGTAGCGCGTGAATCCAATGTTGGCGCGCTTCAGGAAGGGCTCAATCTTGTCGAGCATGGAGGTGAAGACCGAGAAGACAATGAATTTGTAGTCCGCGGACTCCTTGTGGAGGATCTTCATCAAATGACGAACTTTGGTCGAAGGGAGCTCGCCGTTTTCACCTTCCTCGGTATAGATGTCGTCGTCCGTGTCGGAGTCATCCTCGGATTCACTCAGAGCAACGGGCTTGGACTTCTTGCCTGTCGGGGAGTTACGGATATCATCGTCGGTATCCGAATCGTCAGATCCAATCCAATCACCGCCGCCTTCCGCATCTTCATCGTCTGAGCCGCCGGCCTTTCCGAGGTTGGGCATCTTGCGTTGGTCTTCAGGGACAATCCATTCAGCCTCGTCTTCATCTTCGTCGTCGCTATCAATCACGACTCTCCGATTTCTCCGAGACCGGACAGGTTGATCTTCCGCGGCATCTTCCTTGTTGGTTTTGTGTGTTTTCTTCGACTTGTGCTTCTTTTTCTCCTTGCCCATGAAGTCGGTGTTTAAGTCCTTTTCGCACTCACTGCAGCGAGTAGCACCGCTCTTGCCTTCTGCCTGGCTAAGTTCGGTTTGGCAAACATCACACTTCTTGGTAACAACACTAAGCGCGCCGAAAAGATCGGCAACGTCATCCAGCTCGCTTGCCTTTGAATCTTTCGACTGACTAGGCGAGTTGCCATTCTGCAAAAGAACGTCCTTGTCAGCGGCCAAATCACTTTTGACCAGATCAGGATGGTTGCAGGATTGACGTAGACGCAAGAGCAGAACCAACGCCCCAGCGTAATCAAGTTTAGAGCCCATCATCTGCTCGAGGCTGTTCTCAGTTCTTGCCTCCAGGCGCTTGTAAAACTTCTCCTCTCCCGGCATGAATTCAGCATCCACTCTAATGACCTCACGCTTGACGATCTTGAAACCGTTGGAGCGCTTCTTTTCGCCTCCCTGGGTTTCCTCGTCCTCGTTGTCTTGATTCCCTTTCAAAACATCCTTGGTGCGGCGCTTCATGAACGCCTTCAAGTAGACCTGCAGGCGCTGAATGGCAAGACCACCTCGGCCGTTGGCGAGTGGACGACTGATCTGATCTCTCCAGACAGCCAAGTCGTCAAAGGGTTTGATTCGAAGAAACTTGATCAAACTTTGCAGTTCATCAAGGTTGTTCTGCATGGGTGTTCCGGTCAAGCACCAGCGGAACTTGGCGTCGAGTGCACAGGCGGCTTGTGTGGCCTTTGCATTGCGGTTCTTAATGGTGTGTGCCTCGTCAAGGATGATACGAAGCCAATTGAGAGCAAAAATACCGGACTTTTTAGTTTTGTCGGAAGCCGCGGTGGCAGACTCCGAAGTGAGAGTACCATAGGTAGTGATCACCACGTCGTAGTCATCTAGCGAGCGGGCCGTCTTAGCTCTATTAGTGCCGTGATAAACACAAACGCGGAGTCTGTGGGTTTTCTCGACTTTGTCGTGAATCTCAGCCTCCCATTGTTTGATGAGAGCCAAAGGGGCGACAACAAGTGTGCTCTTGCTGACGGGTGTCGAAGGGTTACTTTCTTTGTCCTTCTCGTTTTCGTCCTTTGTTTCGCTGTGTTCGTCGATCTCGGATTTGTGGTTCTTGAGGAGGAGGGCAATGGCCTGGACAGTTTTACCAAGGCCCATATCATCTGCAAGAATTCCACCCATTGGGAATATTCCTTTGGTGGCACGTCGGCCAGTCTCTTTGTCGCACATCCACTTGACACCATCAATTTGGTGAGGAAGAAGTGTGACCTTGAGGCCTTCGACTATCCCACTGTCGTCGTTTTCATCACTATCGTCCGCTCCGTCGTCGTCATCTTCCTCTTCAGCCTCCGCTTCGTCATCATCTTGGTCTGCAGCTTCATCCTCAATTTCGCTCTCGGATGCGTCTTTAGTTGCCTTGGCTGCCTTTTTGTTAGATTTCTCGGCTGAATCTGGCTCAACTGGCCTCGTGTCGTTCACAGTCACACCCTCAAGCTGAGCAGCCAAATCATCAAGATCATCGTCCTCTTTCTTCTTGGCCGCAGCGGGTACAGCTGGCTCAGCTTTTTCTGACAGCTTCTTCTTGCTCTTGTTCTTCTTTCCTTTGCTTTTGCTCTTGGGTTTTGAGGCCTTTTCTTCCTCCTCATCTTCAAAAGCGCCCTCAAGGAGAGCTTTGATATTCTCGTTTGCCTTCTCTGAATCAACATAGCCGTGCATATCCATAGAGCCAAAGCCAGGCGCATTACTGCTGCCGAAAGTCGTCGCATTGTTGCTGGACTGGCTCTCATTCTTAGTCAGATCAATGAAAGCTTGAAGATTCTTTGACGCATTCGACGGTTTTGGTACCGATGGCTTCGACGAAAAAATTGGTCGGGGGGCACGGGGAGTTGTCCACGTCACATTTTCGGGGCGTTTGATTGGAGTCGCACCAGGAGGCAACCCAGACGGATATCCTGATCGGTGATCATTGTAGGCTGAGGGCCTTACGGCCTGGAACGGATCGAAAGGACCACGTTTGGCCGGAGTCCCAGCAGCCTCCGAGTGGGGGCGATAGCTCTGAGAAGCTCCATGCTGCTGTCCGGGCTGCTGTGGCCGAGTTTGTTGTTGTGGTTGGGGCTGCTGGGACTGCTGAGCGGGGCGGTGATGCTCTGCTCGTGGCCGATTTGATTTGGGGATGTTGAATAGGTGGTTCGAATGGTTCCTGGGCTGGTTTGGCTGGTTGGAACGGTACTGAGAGGGGCCGATCGGGGAAGGTTTGCCAAATTCTGGATGTTGTGTGGCTGAAGGCCGAGATTGTTCATTCTTTTTGCTCGGAGTGGAGTTATCTAGCGGTGCGTTGCTTTCCCTGGCCATGGTCGTGAGTTCAGTCTTCGGTGAAGACTTGATGGCCAAACAGCTCGGCGGTTTCCGGACAGGTGCAGAGTTGGTTCTCGGTCCAAAGTTATCGATATCGTGCAATGTTCTCCACTGTCGCAAGATCTACTTTGCAAAGACTGGGCGTGAAATGCAAGGGATGGCACAGCTGATAACATGAGGTTCAGTTAGCTTTGTGTGGAATCTTGGTGGGATCGACAAGTCGGGTCCGAGTTCTTATCGTGTTGCTCGGGTCCACCATTTCTTGCGCCTTGAAGGCTCAAGACACAAGGGCACGAGCATGAAATACAGATCGAACGCATGACTTACCTCGGATCAAACTATCAAAGACCAAGCCTTGAAGTCTTCGACGCGGGGAAGTGGCAGGTGAGGAAGAATCGCGGGTCGAGCGTTATCGATAACATTTCAATTTGTTTTGGGTTTCGCCCTAGCAACGGTTGTAGCCTCAGGCATCAAAGCACTCATCATGCGAGGAAACAAAAATTACGAACAGGACCGCGCCTTGTAGGTTACTACATTCATAGATATTACCTCGAAGCCAAGGAAAATTGGCTTTTCAACCTGTTGCAGGCCGTCAGCATCTTTCAGGGTACCTAAAGGCGATACAACTAAGATTGAAGTCAATGTATATTTCCGAACTAGCGATCTTCAAACCCGTCCTTGTGGTTCAAAGTGATTAGGACATGTGCTTTACTATTTGAAGTCATCCCAGAAATTATGCATGTATACGTGTTTTTGCGTCGCCTAGGGGATCATATTTCCCCAACAACACTTTCTAGGATCTCAGGGACAATCACGCTAGCATCGCCCTGGAAGAACCAATCACCCTTCATCGAATTTCTACCAGCGACATCGTTTGGATCCATATTTATCACAGCGACTCGTGCGCCATGATTGCGAGCAATATCCGTATAACCGGCAGCAGGCCAGACGCGAGAGCTCGTGCCAATGACCAACATCAAATCGATTGGCCCGGATTCAATCCACTCGTCCACATAATTTAGGGTGTCTTTGGGGAGGGCCTCTCCAAACCAGACCACCCCAGGGCGGAGTAGACCGTTGCATTTGGGACACTTGGGCAGATCCTCGGGTTTCAAATCAGGAATCGGATTGCTTACGTCTGAGATGTCGACTTCATTGGCAACACCGGAGCTGTCCTCTCCGGAACCGGCCGGGAATAGTTCCTTCTTGGGAATGTCCAGCGAAGGGACAATGGGGTCGGTGAAGTCGTTGCTTCGCGTGTAGTCGCAGTAGAACGAAGTGCATTTCAGGTCGTAAAGTGAGCCGTGGAGCAACTTTAGCTGTTCCGCAGGGTGACCTGCACGTGGCGATAGACCTGAACATCGGAGGTTAGCGGCGAATAGATGAGAATATGAGATGTAGCGAGTGCTTCGTACCATCAACGTTCTGGGATATTGTCAAGAATTCCTTGTTCATCCGTGACAGTTCTGCCAGTGCGTAGTGTGCTTTGTTAGGCTGCGCCTGCAGTGCCATGTGTCGGCGGTAGCTATAAAACTGCCAAACTAGCCCCGGGTTTCTCTCAAACGCCCCCGGTGTTGCGAGGGCCGTGGCATCGAACGAGCGCCATAGACCTCCGGCACCCCGAAACGTGGGAAGGCCCGAAGCTGCGGAGATGCCAGCTCCCAGGAGAGCTAGGATTCGGCGGCTGCCCTTGAGACATTCGGCAAAGGATTCTAGGTCTGCCGTCGGAACGGAGCGAGCAGCCTGTCTGACAGATGCCATGTCAAAAGAAGGAAATTTGGAAAAGTAAAAGCGAAAGTGAAAGGCGAGTAGAGATATTTATCGGATGAAGTATTGCGGGAGCGGGTGAACGTGGGGCCCCGAGCAGCCGATCTGGGTTGCGGCTCCCTCACTTTGGGCACTAACTTGCTTATACTCTTGACAGACATACTCTCAGGTCTCTTAATTCAATCTATTTCATCTAGCTCCGCATGGGATCCAAGCAACAGAGTTAACTCGCCATTGTGGCGACAGTTTTTAACAAAGCATTGAGATTCAAAACAAGAATTTCCTGTGAACACTCGCGGCTCGATCTTTATACCCCACTCCACCTTGAAGCCTATGTGATCACGCTTCCTGATTTAGGTAATTGCATTTACCTGTACATTTTCACTCAATGCTAAAATTGCTTAATCTACCATACCTACAGCCATGACATGTGGGCTTGAGGTAGTGTTTCAGGGACAGCCCTCCAGCACCGGAGGTGATGGAGAAAAGTGAAATGATGGAGGGTTTGATATATTTTTCTCTCCTCTGAGAGTTACCGTCAACACTCTGAGGCCATGGGAAACCAACGAAAGAGTCGAGTTAGCCCTAAGACATCTCTATTTCGAGCAACAAACCATAGTATGCTGCGGATCAATATGGGTGGACATGCGATAATCATCTTTTACCGAAGCTCTCTATTTTAAGAGCTCAAGATCGGCGAAGCAGGGGACTATGCACTCATAATATCTAAGAAACTTGTTATCGCCCAGAGAATAGAGATCCTGGAATTTAATTGGATAACCCTTCATGCGAATGCAATTGAAGCCCGGAACTCACCTCACTGTCATTTGGTTGGATAGGGACATTGGCGTACAAACCCTTGCTTCGGTTGGCTGCAAAAGCCAACCACTTGCCGATCACATTACCCCGAGCAGCAAGCCGGACCAAACCTAGATAACTGTGAAATCTGAGCTGTTTAGCAAATCTCACAACTTTTGACTTATTAACCGAGTGTTGCCGGTTAGGAATGACGCCAACATTCCAACTGTTGCCAACGCACCTGGCGGGCGCTGAATAACAGGAGCTGGTATCCCAAGGTGAGATTTATTTACTTTCTCGTTCAAGATCGTTTCGATTTTTTCACACAGAGTGACCTTCTTATTGCTACTGTTCTCCCCATTCGCTTCAAGCGAGGATGCTCGCGCCGATCCTTGCATTTGCGACTCTGTTGTTTTGTGTGGTGGAAGCGAAGACTCAAGATGGATCAACCCCAAAATACGACTTTGTTATTGTTGGCGGGGGTACCAGTGGGTTAGTTGTTGCTAACAGACTTTCAGAAATGGCCGATGTTACTGTCGCTGTTATCGAAGCCGGAGACTCGGTTCTCAACAATCGCAATGTTACGAACGTTCAAGGTTATGGTCTCAGTTTTGGGTCAAGTATCGATTGGGCTTACCAGACGGAAGATCAAAAATATGCAGGCGGAACGAAGCAGATCATGCGTGCTGGAAAAGCCATCGGTGGCACAAGCACTATCAATGGCAAGCCATATCCTTCAATATCTACCGATAAAGTCTGCTGGTGAATGTATGTTAATGCTAATTTCGCGCAGGAATGTCATACACTCGGGCCCAGAAGGTGCAAATTGACAATTGGGAGCAGGTGGGAAACAAGGGTTGGAATTGGAACAGTCTATTACCTTACTATAAGAAATCGGAAGGATTCGAGGTCCCAACCCCGGACCAGATTGCTCGCGGTGCCGATTACTACATCAGCTATCATGGTGAAAATGGCCCTTTGAAAGTCGGCTGGCCTAATATGATGACCAACAGCAGCATGCTTCCCATTCTGGATGAAACCTTCCAGACGCTGGGCCTCCCGTACAATCGCGATGTCAACGGCGGCAACATGGTTGGGCTCACGGCGCATCCTGATACCCTCGACAGAGAAGCGAATGTTCGCCATGATGCTGCAAGAGCTTACTACTGGCCTATTGAAGGGAGATCTAACCTGAAGATCATCTCAAATACTCACGCAAACAAGATTATCTGGGCTAACTCGTCTAGCTCCGAAGCTATCGCAATTGGAGTTGAGGTTACTGGCCCAGACGGAGGTGAGATCATATACGCTTCGAAGGAGGTCATCTTATCGGCTGGATCCCTCAAATCATCGGTTATCCTGGAGCATTCCGGCATTGGAAACCCAGATATTCTAAACAAATACGACATCCCTGTCCAGGTCAACATTTCCTCTGTTGGGGAGAACTTGCAAGATCAGACAAATAATGGTCTCGCCTACGAAGGAACAGAATTCTGGCTCGGTGCGCCAACTTTCTCTGCCCTACCATCAGCAGACCAGCTTTACGGAAAGAACGTCTCTGCAGTCGCCTCCTCCATCAACTCCAGTCTCGCAGATTACGCAAAGTCTGTCGCTAGCGCCTCAAACGGTGCTGTCCAGGAAGCCAACCTTATGTCTGCTTTCCAACTTCAGTACGATTTGATTTTCAAATCACAAGTACCATTTGCGGAGATTGTATACCTTCCTATCGCACATTCATTCACCAGTGAATATTGGGCTTTGCTTCCCTTCTCAAGAGGCAGTATCCACATCAAGTCTGCAGATGCTATGCAGCCGGCCTCGATCAACCCAAATTACTTCATGTTTGAACCAGATTCTAACTCTCAGGCTGATGTGGCTCGCTACATTCGCAACACTTTTGTCACTGCTCCCTTGAGTGACCTTGTCGGAGATGAGTTTTCGCCAAGCCTGGATCACGTTCCTAAGAATGCACCGGAGGACGCATGGATTAGTTGGGTTAAATCGACTTGTGCGTTTTTTTCTCTACATACCTTCCTAAGAGATTCGAATCCGTCTAACCGTCTTTCAGATCGGTCAAATTACCATCCTGTCGGTACCGCAAGCATGCTTCCTCGGGATAAAGGAGGCGTTGTCAGCCCTGAGCTCAAAGTCTACGGTACCAAGAATGTTCGAGTCGTTGATGCCTCTGTCTTGCCATTTCAGCTATGCGGGCATTTGACAAGCACTCTTTACGCTGTAGCCGAGAGGGCATCGGATTTGATCAAGAAGAAGTATATACCCAGGGAGAATACTGTGAAGGTGAATGCTGTAAATAAAACGATGTCTCATTAAACATGAGGAAGTCAAATACAACGAAGCTTATTGAAAGATAATGAAATGGAACATTGACCCACACAAGGAAACGAGCTCGGGAATAGACAGTGTCTCGTCTTCACCTTCAGGGCAGCTCCTCGGGAGGAAGCTGAATCTTGACCGCATCCTCAGCCAAAGAGCGATTCTGAGTATTTTTCTTAGCAATATAAGAAGTAATATGCTCAGGAACCTCAGTCATCATACTACCGCCACTAGGAACAGGCTCCCCAAACGTCTCCCAAACAGGAACAACACCCGTCCAAATCTTACTCGTAATCTCTTCATTATCCGTATCCTTACGCTCGTCCGAAACACCACCATCACGGATTTTCCCACTCCCATCCACAACCTTAACTTTCAGAATAACCGTGGAAGACATTTCCGCCTTATCAGGTGGTACACGGGAGTTATCCCAACGATCAGTGAGAACGGAGTTGGTAATCAACTCCATAGCCCAGAGTTTCTCCGCTTCATCAGTGACGAGTGTGGCATATCCGTGCAGGATAGCAGAGCGGTAGTTATAGCTGTGCGAGTTGGGTGTCAGGGATAGAATCAAACCGTCTATTTTGCTGGTTGCAACGCAGATTGGGAGTCCGTCTCCTTCGGCCTTGCGGGCTAGATTCATGATCCGCGAGCTCACGTAACCGTGTAGGTAGCACTCCAGGGGCTCGTCGATGCTTGCTGATGGGTACTCGAATGAGCCCATCTGGCCGATCATTGGGAGGATGGCGGGGAATGGGTCCTCGGGTCCGGGGTTGAAGGATACATGGAGGACATGAGAGTCGTTGATAATTGAGTGAATTGGGCCCAAGTCATATGTAGCTAGTGGTCTAGTGTCAGTAAATGAGCTCTCAGTCTATGAAGCTCAACATACCGCGATGCTTGTAGCGGTTGGCCGTGTTAGACGTCCGCTTGGGGTAGGTGAGCGTGCGTCCCATGGTAGATATGCATACACAGGATGAATGGGTCAAAGTATGAAAGATGCAAGATCGAGAAACACAGAAGCAAGCTTATATATCTATTCGTCTACACTCTATACATCGAGATAAGACCTGCTGTCCCCGACCTTATTGAGCAGGTCCATCCGCGCCAGTGTTCCCCGCGGTGTGTAATTGGCCGCCACGACGGACTTACGAGCTAGGAAACAGTTGCGCACGGATGAGTCAGGGGTTCAATTTGGAACGCATGGATAAGTGACGCTAAAAGTTGACGTAGTAGTCCAGAAGTACTGTAAGCTATAAGCTTATGATGCGAAACATTTGAGTAGTGATTGGCCCACACCGCCGACGCCGTTCTTGAACTTCGCGATAACATCCATTTGCCTTTATCAACCGTTATTTAGGCTTTCGATCATGGCATGCAGGTCTCTCGCCCGAGTCGGCGCGCAGTTGCGCCTTTCAGGTCGATCTATCATTTCGTCGCGTGCTAGCCTGGTCTCAAGCAGAATCCCTCGGAGGGCGTTCGCTACCTCGGTCGGCGCCGCGGAGCTCAAGTTCGGTCAACCGCTGCACGAGACACACCCCCACCTCCTCGAACCTGGTGAACGTATGTTGTTGGATGTCGCATTGGAATGATGAGCTGCCTAGCTAACTTGGATCCGCGAATAGTTACCCCCGGAGTCTCCGCTCTTGAATATGCCCGGCGCCGCTCGCGACTCGCCAACAAGCTCCCCAAGGGCGCAATCGCTGTTCTGGCCTCGTCGGAGGTGAAATACCGCGCACCGGGAATATTCAACGTGTATAGACAGGAGTCTAATTTCTTTTATTTGACGGGTAAGAGCCCGCCTGGCGGGTTTGGAACGCCATCCAGGATGTGGGCTGATCATACACTCTTCCACGCGCAGGTTTCAACGAACCGAATGCCCTGGCGATTATCGCAAACGATGGCTCCGGTGACAATCATATTTTCCATCTTTACGTACGGGAAAAGGACCCCAGGGCGGAGCTCTGGGATGGAGCACGGTCCGGGACCCGGGCAGCTGTAGACGTCTTCAACGCCGATGAGGTGCGTGAAATGATTTTGACGGAAACTCCAGGAACTTCACACTGACACTGCGGGTTTTAGACTGGCAACATCGAGCGAATTGGAGAAATTTTGCCCAAAATCATCACCCAGGCCACCGAGGTCTACTCCGAAATCCCTGGCTTCGACCCATCCAGATCAACCCTGCACCGATATCTTTACGGTCCTACAGTGGCATCGGAGAAGCTGAAGAAGGTTGTTGATCATCGCAAGGTCCAGCCCTTGAAACACATTCTCAACGAGATGAGGGCTTTCAAGAGCGAGAACGAGGTCGTACATTTGCGTCGACTTGGACAGGCTTCGGGACGCTCTTTCACCGAGTCAATGCGCCAAAATTTTACTATGGAGAAGGACTTATGTTCATTCTTAGAGTACCAATTTAAGGTGAATGGTGCAGATGGCAGTGCTTTTGTGCCCGTTGTGGCTGGCGGTCAGGTAGGCACTTCTACAATTCAACCCCAAGGGCTTCAAACTAATGATTTTAGAATGCTTTGGCTATTCACTACACGAGGAATGACGATGTTCTCCGGTAAGTATAGCTTGGTGTATTTTGCGAATGATAGGGCTTACAATATTGACACAGGGACGGCGATTTGGTTCTTGTTGATGGCGGCGGTGTAAGTACTTCATCCTCGAGTTGATGATCCGGAGGCTAACAAATAACAGGAGCTTGGAGGCTACATCTCCGACATTACTAGAACATGGCCGGTCAACGGCAAATTTACAGACCCCCAGCGGGATCTATACAACGCCGTACTCAACGTCCACCGGTCCTGTCTAGCTCTCTGCCGCGAGAATGCAAACCTCTCCCTGGACAAGCTGCACGGCATTGCCGAGAATGATTTGAAAGACCAGCTGAAGCAGCTTGGATTCGACCTGTCTGGCAACGTAAGAGCCGACCTTTCTCGACGCGCAGAAGATGTAGCTGACTGTGACCAGGCCATCTCCACACTTTTCCCCCACCACCTCGGCCATTATATTGGTCTCGATGTACACGACTGCCCTGGTTATTCCAGAGGGTACAACCTGAAGGCTGGCCAGTGTATTACTATTGAACCGTGCGTCCCGGACCCCACTTTCTGAGGTTGACAGGAGCTAATTTCTTCCAGTGGCATTTACGTTCCCGACGATGACCGATGGCCTGCACACTTCCGTGGCATTGGCATTCGTATTGAAGATAGCGTCTGTGTCGGAGACGAGCACCCGATCGTACTGACCCCCGAGGCCGTCAAGGAGGTATGTTGATTATGATCTGTTTGTTTTGAGTCATACTAACCTTTTTTAATAGGTCGAAGACATCGAGGCACTGCGTCCTTAGGCCTCGTTAGTGTATATTAGTTGTCAAATACCCTCCAAAACCAGTGTACAATACATTCTTATTATCTTTCAGTCGACGTGACATGGTTTCAGTAGTTTTGTTTTAGTGAAAGTTTGGGGGCTGGTCCGATCCGCGGTGGTTGGGGATGGCAGTATCCCAAGAGGATCTGTGAAATCGATGAATGTTTGCATCTGATCGAGGATAGAAAGTAGAAATAAAATGGAAGAAAAGAAGTTGGCGAATGGAACGTCGCGCGGGCAAAGAATGCAATGTTGATGTTCATGCTTCGCGCGACGCCGTTTGGTTGTCCCGGCGCAGCCAAAACAAACTACCAAAGGGCTCCACCACACGACTTTGCCCTTCGACCATCAACCTTCAACCCTCGACCTTCTTCCCTCGCCACCCACTACTCCCCCTTGACCTTCCTTTCCTTCCTTTGAAACTCTCATCAGCCCTCCTCCATCGTGCTCTGTGTTACCATGTCCGGCCTTTGAACTCGTCCGAGCCCTGCAAGACGTGTATCACGTCGCGTGCTCGACCTCGAATACCCCTCTACTGCTGACCTCTCTCATTGACCCGAACTACGCGTTCAACCCCCGAGGGACAGAGACCTTATGGCCGCTGTATTCATCCCACCTTCTCCCCAAACTTCGCTGAATATGTCGACTCGCCGCCCTCTCGCCAACGTGCCGAATGCAACCAATTCTCCCCACCGGGCAGGGCTCCTGCCGGCCAAGCGAGCTCGGTCTGGACAGCTTGAAATTCCCTACGGCCAGCCTCCGCCCAAGAAGCAGGTGATGGACGCGGCGGAGCAGGATTCTCGGTCCCCTTCACGAAACCGGTCGACGGCCTACCAGAGCACTGAGTCGAAGCTCTTCTCGAGACGGTCCAATAATCCCAATCCTAGTGCGTTCGAAAAGAAGCTAGTTGCTGCTCGTGAAAAGGATCGCACCTCGCAGCTGAAGACGGCCAGAGGCGAGAAGCCTTCCGCAGACACCATGGACACAATTCGACAGTGGCAACGGCACTACCGCAAGGCATTCCCACAGTTCGTTTTCTACTTTGACAGTATTCCGGAGGATGTTCGTCGGAAGTTCTCTCGTCAAGTCGTTGCTCTTGGAGCTGTAAGTGTTACCTCAATTGGGTTTCTCGCGTGATTCAACATTGCCACATCTTTTGGGTTGGCAAGACACGCTCGGCTTCTTTTCATCTTTGCTAACACGATGAATCTTAGCGTGAGGAAAAGTTCTTCTCTCGTCTGGTTACTCACGTCGTTACTTCGCGTCCTATTCCCCCGGAAGCCTCTACTAGCCCGACCGAGGAGGCGGCACCTGGAACCGATGGAGAGGCCAATATGCAAACCGTGAACCCTTCCTTGCTGGAAAAGAATGGCGACACCCACCTGCAGCCTTCACTGAAGAATGATCCGCGTCGGGATCAAGGCACCATGGATGTCTTGCAGAGAGCTCGGCAGATGGGTATGAAAATTTGGGCATTGGAAAAGCTTCAGCGAATGATCACAACAATCAACGACAATGACATTGGTGGTCAGAACGATGCCTCTCGGAGCAAAGCTGCTGCTACGGCCAACGGGCGTGGCGAAAACGATCTCTCGCGTGTTCTTCGTCAAGAGGCTTTGAATGGACCCTCTGACCGTGATCCGTTGTCGTCGATGGAGCTGCTCATGTTCAAGGGACCTTTCGTCTACATTCACGACATGAATGAGAAGACCAAGCCGGTCATGGTCCGAGAGTACTCCAAGGTTACCAGACGCCAGGATGGAGTCTGGCCACAGTTCCGAAGTGCGCCTCTAGGCAAGTGTCCATTCCTCGATGAGCCTCCGAGCCGCAAGGATTTCGACCGTCACCGCATGCGCCAGATCCAGAAAGAGAAGAAATCGGCTCTTCAGAACATGGACGATCGCACCAAACCATCTGCTGCTGCCGCCGAGCGGGCCATCGACACCAAATTGGTGACCGAGCTTCACAAGCCCAAGCGGTCCGAAGAGCAACAGCCCAACCAATATGAGGCCCCAGCGAAGGCTTTGACTGATGAATCTCACGAGCGCAAGAGCTCAGAGAGCTTCATTCCTCCTCATTTCCCCCGAACCGGCCCCTTCTACGCCGGTCGTGAGCCTGCCGCCTCTGGAGTACAGCCATCCAATGTCACATCCGCCATCCGGTCCCAGATGATCTCATCAACCGCCGCCGCACCAGGAGCGAAGGCAGGCCTGAGTAAGGAAGTCCATGGCTTGAAGAGGAAGGTGCTCGAGAAGGGCAGCGGCATTGGATCGATGGCTGCTCCGCAACGTCCTATCAACGGGTCCGCTGTCCCTGCTAGGGGTCAAATCTTCCCTAAACCCACCGGTCTTGAAAATAATCGCCGCTCTCAGGAGGGCAGTGGAAACCAAGCAGAAGCTGCTGGCACGAAGCGTCGTCGGGACGAAGATCAGGACAGCGAGCAGAAGAAGCCAGAGCGACGGCGAGACCCAAAACCTGGCTACTGCGAGAACTGCCGTGATAAGTTCGATGACTTTGAAGAGGTTTGTTTTTTTCCATCTCTAAAGTTGACATTTGCTAACAAAGAATTCACAGCACACCTTGACTCGAAAGCATCGCCGCTTCGCCCAGAACACGGCTAATTGGGCCGAACTTGATGCCCTGCTGTTTGAGATTCAACGGCCTTTGAAGGAAGAGTACGAATTTAACGAGTGATTTGGAGATACCGCAATGATTCGGCATTGAGTTTCAGATTTCAGCTTCTTTCGACTGCCCCCCACAAATGGCTTCTGTCAGGTTTTATCTTCCTTTTCTCTCTCTTCTGAGCTTCCTATATATTTCTTTTTCTCCGGTGACGGTGCCATGCCCTTGGAAGTGATGGCTTGCATACACATACCCCGGCATCGACACATACGCATACTGTGGAGTTTCTATTTTCGCCTCGCATCAGCACTACGCAATCGACAGCACTGCATTTCTATTGCTTCCTGCTCTGACCTCCCTTGGGCGGAGGTTGTCCACTCGTTACGACCTTTTCTACCACTTCACTTCTCTTCTACCTTGTATTTCTTACCCAACCTTTTGCATCAAAACTGCGGAAACGTACGTCTACGTCACTGCAATGGTAGCCGAGACCCGGCTAATGACCTCACCAATTTTTCTTTTTCTAACGGCCAGGTGGTGGAACTTGCCTGCTTGTGTCGGATCGCCATCCGACACAAGCACAAGGCATGGCATGTGGTATACGGATGTTTGTAATCGCGAAGCATGGAAGGCGGAATGCCAGTGCATTGATTCTTCTTACATGATCACATCTGTCAACGAAGCCTACGGGCCTAATTGTTTCGTTTATCTAGTTGTTTCTTATCCTGTCGTGTTTCATCCGGCGGTGTCCTTTTTCCCAGTGGAGGGCGATACCCGGGCGCCGGTGGCGGACTTTTATCTCCGATTTTCTTTTGACTGCAGTATTACCCAATGAACTCGATCATCCAGTGCTTTTGCTTCCTGGTTAGTGTATGTCGGTGTTCAGGGGATCGTCGGTGGGGTTTGGTTTGAGTCAGTGCCCGGTTTGAGGGTCATTGAGTGTACCTTGCATGTTGTGGAGCTGTTCTAGACACATGTAGGAACCGGATGAGCTCGACAATGGAGTGTAGGAGGACCAGTGAGTAGCCTAGACGTCTTATTATATTGTTCCTCCACCTCACGGTGTTTCTAGTCGACCTTTTCAATCTCTATTGGGGTAATAATCTGCAAGTAACCTCCCGGGCATGCCGATTTTGCCCTTCTGGCGGCTAAGGAGACCCTCTTAGGCTAAGAACTAAGGGTGGAGGTTCTCCAAGAAAAGCTTTCACCTACCGTGTATACCTCATCACTTCCATTGTACATGAATCGGCAGGCACAATTGTGTACACAGTCTATACCCCTCCGCACTAACCCAAAACGGCAGGAGCCTCGGCGCAATCGGGAGGCGGTGAGTCTGCTACACCAGCGTCAATTCCACCAGCACCAGTACGAGGCTATAGTTCAAAATAAGAAGAAATAGTCTAGTCGCTACTGTGCGCGATTAGAAAACAGAAATTACCATACAAATGTCGTAAAACCAACGGCGTGGTCCCAGAGCCGAGAACAACCGAGCACCTGACCAAGCTGCTCGGCGATGCTTCAACGGCGCCCCTGTCACTTTTTTTTTCCCGGAGATGCTCCCGTCTACGCCGCATAACCCAGCACGAACACCCGGACAGAAGGAAACATAACGAGTTCTGTCGAATATAAGAACTGTGCCGCATCGCCGAGAAAGCTGCATTCTCATCAGATTTTCTTTTGAGCTTTCAGCTTCCAGTTCTCAGCTTTCGTGCTGCCGATTTGCCTCGGCCGTTGAGGTCATCCCCGCAACATTGCAGCTCCTCGCAAATCCTCCGCCAACTACACCAACGACTCGCTTTTACTCGGGAATTGCACCGAAAGGGCTTTTACCTGAAATCCATTCAAAGCTTTAATAGCTACTCCGTGCCCCTCCGGCCCTCCGAACGATATCACAACGTCATGGCGAATTCAGCTCTGCGGCCGCTTTCGCGGGCTGTCTTGACTGCTCCCTCGGTTCTTAGTACGACTGCGATGCGTGCTCCGCCTCGACAGCTTCGATGCCTTCTTGATTCTCGATCCATCTTGCCCTCTACCCCGCTCTCCCAGGTCCGACACAGCTCGTATCACTCGCCCGAACCGTCTACCAATACTCGCAAGAAGGTTACCATGCAGACGTTAAAGAACTTGTATAAGAAGGGGGAGCCGATTGCTATGATCACGGCGCATGATTTCCCTAGTTCTCATGTTGCCGAGGCGGCGGGAGTTGATGTCGTGCTGGTTGGGGATAGTTTGGGGATGGTGGCGATGGGGCTGGAGAACACAACCGAGATGGTTATGGAGGAAATGATTTTGCATTGTCGGAGTGTGGCCCGTGGTGCGAAGAGCTCGTTTATTGTAAGTTTTCCAGTCGTGCTTTGAGGGCGTTGCATTGACGTGTGTAGGTTGGTGATCTGCCCATGGGGTCATATGAGGTGAGCTCAGAGCAAGCCGTGCAGTCGTCCATTCGTCTTGTCAAGGAGGGCCATGTTCATGCAGTGAAGATTGAAGGTGGTGAGGAGTTGGGCCCGACTATCAAGCGCATTACTCAGGCTGGAATTCCGGTCGTTGGCCATATTGGCCTCACACCCCAACGGCAGAATGCGCTCGGTGGTTTCCGAGTCCAGGGCAAGACATGCAAGGGTGCGTTGCAGCTTCTGCAGGACGCTATGGTTATGCAAGAAGCTGGTGTCTTCATGTTCGTTCTTGAGGCAATGCCCTCGGAGGTTGCAACCTTGATCACCTCGAAACTCAAGGTTCCCACGATAGGCATCGGCGCCGGCAACGGTTGCTCCGGCCAAGTGCTTGTCCAGATTGACATGACCGGCAACTTTGAGCCCGGTCGGTTCGTGCCAAAATTCGTCAAGCAGTACGCCGATGTTTGGAGTGAAGCGGCCCGCGGGATCACGCAATACCGCGACGAAGTCAAAAGCCGCGCTTTCCCTTCGAAAGAATACACCTATCCGATTTCGAAGGAGGAGCTAGCGGAATTTGAGAAGGCGGTTGAGGAGATGGATCGCAAGTAACGATTTATATAATGCCCTATCATCATGTTTTTGTATCAAGCCCTCTGCTGTACACAAGCTCATTCATCTGTTCGTGTTTGGCAGCGATGCCACTTGCTCAACCGAACGCCGGCGTCATTGAGTAAGCGACAATCAATTGATCATCTGTTTTGAAGCACTGCATATGTGATGAGTAAAGTCCCGTTAGATTGGAGGATGTGACGTACTCGCCATAATCCACCTACGCCCTCGTCCAGGCCTGGGGCGAATACACTATTTACGTAGCAAAAGACTGAATCCGTATCTTTACAGTCCAGCTTCTTTCGAAGGAATTTGACCACGGTTTCGAACTTCTGCGACGCGCTGATCTTGAACACCCGATTCTTGAGTATCGGGGCGGATGGCAGCGGTTGGAAGCGCACAGTGACTGCAGAAGCGTTAGTTGACTCGTCGATAGAAGCAAGCCCGAAATTTGATTATTGTGCAAAATTAATATGCGCCGATGATATGAAGGGGAAATTATGGCAAAATGAGACGAGGCTGCAGCTAGACGTACCTTTGCCAGCATCGATAGCTTCCACGTCAGCCAACGCCTGATGCGCATCGCGGGGCAGGCCTGTCAGCATCACGGAGGCACTCATGTTCATTGGTAAGTCGGCACCATGGTTATCGTCAGGTATCGGCCCATCTCCCCTGCTTGGAGAGTCCGACTCTGTCCGTTGGCTTTGGCGGCCAGGGCTGGGACGCTGTGGGAGAGTGCTCGACCCGGCCGGGTTGATGGGGGAGTCTCGCGCAGAGTGCTCTGGGAGCGATGAAGGGTCCATGGCCAAATATTTGAAACCTGAAGCGTACTCCTGGCTGGACCCGATCTTGTTGGTAGGTTGGGTGGATGAGTAGTTGGAGAAAGTCGGGTGGGAAAGGAGCGCGGAACCATGGCTGACTTGCGTCTATCCGCGTTAATCCACCCGGCACTGTACATTCATTCCTTCTATATTCATATCTCTATTTTTCCTTCGTCTTCTGGTAATCTTGAATTTGCCGCTCCTGAGCTCGGGCAATAGCAAGTAACGATGAAATCCCAACTATAACAATTCCGCATGCGCCTAATGTGGCTGCTCCGCCAGAGATAACGTGAAACATGTCGATCAGGCCAATAATGAATGCAGATATCCCCACTACAAAACCGGCCTCAATGAAAGCCTGAACCTTTTTCTCAGAGGGTTGGCGAATGCCGCGGACAACAAGGAGGAGCCCGAGAACCAGAGCAGCTTTCAGAGCCCATGAGGTAGCAAGGCCCGTCAAAGAACAACGATAGTCCGCAATAAACTCTTCACGGGCACTTCTATAGAGAAATGGGCCAACCGAATCTCCAAAAACGTTCTGAACGTCGAGGACTGCGCCTATATTGATCGCAGATCGAAAGTCCACTCCGCGGCCCAACTGCCAGAGATCGGCAATGCTTTCGGCGAAGTCGAGGTCGGCGTCGTGTCGGGTTGTGAGTAGTTGGACCACGTAGGCGCGGACCTGCTTGGGCCCAGCATCAGGTGGAGGAAAGGGTAGCATTTAGTAAAGGACTCAAGACTGAGACCCAAAATTGAGTGCTTTGTATACTTTTTGTAAGGAAAGAAACCATCGAAACAGCGAGTTCCATGGATCCGATCCGCCTTCGAGCGCTGAGTCATCCAGCCATCATATCACCACTCGAGATCCCCCTCTTCCTTCCTTTCCTTTACTGTCCTTTTCCGTGATCTTATTACTTGCTACTCTGCTTTACAGCCCAGCCATCGATATATCATTCCCACCATATACTTACTGTGTCGGCCTTTCACCGACCTTCTGCCCCGCTTCATTACTTCCCCGCCCCCGATCTGGGGGTAATCTCTCGCCCGGTGACCTCATTCTACGATACCGCCTCCGATTCGTGAGCTACCAGCTCTAGCACGAAGAACCATCCTGTCCGCACAACAAGCACACACCGGTGACAAACAGCAAACATGTCCAGCCCTAAGCGGAGAATCGAGACAGATGTGCGTTACCCCTCAGCTAGCTCCGATAAGGCACCCGGGTCCCAGCAAATGCTAATACCGAGATTTTGTTGTTTGCATAGGTCATGAAGTACGCTTTGAATTCTTACTGAGCTTGTCAAGCTCCTCTTTTGCTAACCTTCTTTCTAGGATGTATGCCCGCCGACCCCCCTCCTCTTTCCCAACTTGATCACCCCCCCCCCCCCCCCACACGGCACCCGAGATTATGAACTCGACCCACGATGTTTGATTGTTGGAACATGTCTGATGATAGGGTATAGGCTCATGAGTGATTATGAAGTGACTTTGGTGAATGACAACAGTAAGGACTCTGCTCCATCACGGACAACTTGCTCAAATGCTAACTGAACAATAGTGTATGTACCAAGTCTTCGCGGCAAGCTCTCTGGCGCAGCTCTAACACAATTTCCCGATATCGCAGGCAAGAATTCTATGTGCGCTTCAAGGGTCCCGAAGAGAGTACGTTGTTGCTCATCATCAACCGATATCACGTCATGTTAACCGTCTCTTAGCACCATTCCAAGGTGGCCATTGGAAGATCCACGTCGAATTGCCCGATCAGTACCCATACAAGAGCCCCAGCATAGGATTTGTCAACCGCATCTTCCATCCCAATATCGACGAGCTGTGAGTCGGATTTTCCAGATATCACCGAATCACTACTCATCATATTAATTAGGTCCGGCTCCGTTTGTCTCGATGTCATCAACCAAACATGGTCGCCCATGTATGACATGATCAACATCTTCGAAGTCTTCTTGCCTCAACTACTCCGCTACCCTAACCCCTCCGATCCTCTCAACGGCGAAGCTGCGGCATTGATGATGCGGGAACCCAAGGGCTACGAGGCGAAGGTGAAGGGTACGTGGCTTACTCTGCCAAATTCGTTGTTCTATGTCCCCGCTAACCACCGGCTACAGAATACGTCGCCAAGTACGCTAGCAAGGAAGCAGTTGATGAAGCAGGCGAGGATACCGAGTCCGAGGACGAGCTCAGCTCAGCGGGCAGCTACGATTCCGGTGGCGAAGAGCCCGCCGGCGCAATGGACGATGTCTAAACAACGACTCGTCTGCAGCCAGTAGTCTGGTCCCCTCGAATCTGCACGGACATATTGCATTCCCCAAGTAGTTCTTATACCTTTGTTGCTCATGGGAGCACGATCAGCGGGCGTTTCATTCATCACATCATGGAGTTTCTTTATTTCCCCACTCTTCTTTTTCGGGTTGTGGTGCAGCTCGGCATTGTTATGCTTATGGGTGGAGTCAGGGATGGATCATACTGGTGAGGCTGATGAACTAGTGGACTGGTGCTGATATTTCGGTTCCGTCCGATTACTTCCTGGTGGAATGTTGCTTTTTGAGTCTAATCCAATTAAAGAATGCTAGTGTTTGGGCCTCAGAATAGCAGAAGTCTTTACCAAGGCTCTACAATGTCGTACGAAGAACTGATCATTAGAACAAAATAGAGACTAAAACGAAACACTGACCTGGAAACATTTGAAGCATCGTAAAGGTGACCCGACCGCGCTTCATGAACTATTCGCCCATCATGATCCCTTCATAGGATCACGCCGGCTCTTTCAACAGCAACCCGTCCAAGGATTGAAGGCGAGACGACCCCACATAATGCCTCTGTGCTATCCAATGAAATAGAACCATCGGCAAATGTTATATCCAGAACCATCCAGGTATAGCGAAAAAGTAGGCTAGTATGAGAAATGTACCAACCATGAGCCACTTTGTTGGCAGCGGGGCTGGCTAAGTATGAAACACAAGGCTACATAAAAGGCCCGTCCGGTCCACTGCGTTGTCTGTTCATATCCCAAAACACCTCCCCAGAACTTCACAATGGATATCACCTTTGAAGAAAGACTGCCGACTTATTTTATTGGCCATGGTGCAGTTCCCATCGAAAGCATTCTAGATGTAGCCTTTAATCAGAACGCTAATCATCTTTTGCCTAGGTGGGGTCAGCATCATGTTCAAGCCTCAGCATGAGCTCGTGCGACAGGGTCTGCGCGAGCTTGGTAAGGAGATCAAGGCCTTAAACCCTACGGCAATCGTCTGCACATGTGGTGAATTTCAAAGTGACAATGATTTCATTCAAGGTTGGCCTCAAGCGCTATGTAATATCCCAAGGCAAATGCTGACGAATATCCTGTTGCTAGTCAACCTCAAAGAACCAACTAAAGTATGGCACGATATCGGTCCATCTTGGCGCACAACATTTCCCCACGTATTTGACTACGATTACTGTCATCAGTCCTCTCGGGCACTGGGTGAGCAAGTGCTGCAGCATCTGCAGGCCAAGGGCATCAAGGCCGTGGGCGTTGAACGCGATTTAGATCACGGAATGTAAGCATATCCGTCTTTACGCTGAGGTGTGACAAATGGCTGAGACCAACTATTTAACTTCTGTTAGATGGGTTCCTTTCAAACTCATGTTTCCGGATGGAGAGGACGAGCTAGATGTCCCAATCTTGCAGATATCGACGTACGCTGGGGATGATCTAGAGGCTCATATTCAACTTGGCGAAGCTCTTTCGTCTCTGTATGATATACGCTCCTATCTGTATTTTGCAAGTCAAGACGACAACTGACGAGGCTTAGTGATGGGCGTATTCTTTTCATCGGGTCGGGAATGTTATGTCATAACCTAAGGGCGACTCGACTGGGAACCTCTGACACCGCTGTTGCCAAATCGTTCGAAGCAGCTGCAGGTAAAGCTCTGCGGGCCCCAACTCTGCAGCAAAGGAATGTTGAGTTTCTGACGTTACAGAAACGGGATGATTGGATTGACGCTCATCCAACTGCGGAGCATGTGTTACCCTTGTACATGACGCTAGGCGTTGGGCTGAGTCTGAACCGCAAGGAGTGGAAGGTCTGGAATCAAGATCAGTGTATAATTGGGCAGTCGTATTACACTTTCCGGCTGGGGTGATTTCATGACGGCTCAAGTTTTGTCAATTATCCCTAAAGGCAAATCGTTCATGTCCATGCTATTATTCACACCACAAGCACCCAGTGCCCTACCTCCCTGTACTGCCCATAAGACAGATTTATCTCGGTAGTATACTATGTTCCATAGTTTGCCATGGAGTGAATATTCAAGCTCTACCTGAAGACCAAAGAGGTATATGGAGATGGTTGCATGTATGGAGTAAATCCAAACTATAGATCAGGACAAAAGACGCACCAAAAATACAAAAAGGACACACCTAGGAAAACGTTGGAAAATATGAGAGCAGCTCTTTACTATCTGGCCTCATCGAAAACGCTACCAACAAATTTCAACAATTGAAAGGAAAGAGATCTGATGATAGAGAACCGGCACCATGGGTATTATCAGACCAAAAGGAAGGCAAGTGAGTGGCTATGTATGTGCGAGCAGTCGACCGGCGATCCATGCAAGAAAAAAAAAAAAAAGCACCACCAAAACAAAGAGAGTCAAAAGTACAACGGCGCACTAGGAAAAATCGATTCCCCGAATCCCTTCATGTTTATCCTGGTCATGCGAAAGCGTGGTTCGCATTAAATATCAGTTTTTAATTGACCTTGAGCACACCGAAGACATCGCGGACATCACGAACATCACGGACATCGCGGACATCGCGGGCCGAATCGTTGCCGGTGGTTAAATCTTGGCGGGAGCGCTTCTTGCTTGGGTTGACGACGACCTCGCCCCAATGTTTTGGAACAGTGCCGCCGGATGAAGGACGACTCCGTTGAGAAATATTATCGGCAGATACAGTGAGCTGTGAACCCTCTTCGGGGGTTGGAGATGCAGATGCGGAGGTCGGGCCGTGGAGGGTTGCCTGGGGTTGCAGGTGAGGTTGTGGTTGGAGGGACCAAATGTCAATGACGGAGCTACACAAAAGGAAGTTAGCAAAGACATTCCCCGTTAAAGTCAAAGATGGGTTAGTTCGGAGTACTCACTCAGAAGTCCGTTGACAGATAGCATCCAGAGCCTCCCGCTCTCGCCTCACGTATTCCGGATCCGGCTGGTTGGCCTGCTGAGCATGGTTGAGAGCTCCGTAGCCGTATCCCGCCTGGTAGGGGTCATCTTCGAGAAGTCGCGAAGATTCAGGCTGAAAAGACTTGTTAGAATATCGCTGTATCCGACATACGTTCCACGCAACGCGCATGAGACCCCGGTAATGCGCATTGAATAACATAGCGTCCAGCTGGGCTGTCGAGGCAGGACTCAACTCACCTCGGGAGATTCGTGGCGGTTGCCACCCAGGCATGAAGCACAGACACCCATTTATAAGGGGTTGTGGTATAATGGCGCACGATGCGAATGGGCACGAGGGATTAAACACCCCAATTATCGATGTAGAGGTGGGACCATTCCCCCTCAAAGTAAGGGCAAACTTTGATGGAAGTGCGACGACTGACGCTAAAGGTGGGGGGTAAGGAGTGTGGGTGCAGAACGGATGACAGAAATGGCAAAATAGCGCAAGTTCGAGGAGACGTTCGAGGAGAAGTTCGAGTGAGGCTGGGAAGGAGAGTCCGTGCGATGTCATCGGGCGATGATAAGATGGTGCGTGGCCGCTGCGTGGAGTTAGCACTGCAACTTTTTCGTCCACTTGTCAACGACTCTTCGTTGACTTGAGTTGCACACACTTACCTACCATGTTTGACTTACCGAATGCGAAACGGTATGTTCCACATCGTTCTCATGGCATGATGATAGTCCCTAAACCAATCTTCTAGCGTTCGCCGCGATGAAGTCCAGTCGCCGGCCTCATCCCGCTCTCCGTCCCCGGTCGACGAGTCCGCCATCCAAGATGCCCAAGCCAGACTCGGTCAATTGCTCAATCTCGATGCTTTACTTGGAACCACTATTACTCCACAAGAGACGAAGGAGCCCCACCAGCCCGCCGCCGCCGCCGAGGACGAAGAGCAGGAGTTCGAGTTCCGCCTGTTCAGTGCACCCGCTAAAGCCAAGGATACAACTACAAAAGCCGAAACAGAAGATAAATTTACAACGGACAAGGGCACAGAAGGCAATATACAAACCGGCGGTACCCAGAAATTGCGCATTCGATTGCGGTCCCCCTCACCCGCAAACCCCTCCGAGGGCCGCTTCGTCAAGGCTTTCCGTGGCTGGCAGTATTACTTCTCCGCCCCGTCACTGTATGGTCTCAAAGATATCGAGGAAGAAAATGAAGTGGAAAGGAGGCGGCAATTCGAAGAGATGGCCGTGAGCGGAGAGCATATCACAACATGGGCCAAATCCCAACCCTGGGTAAGCCATATCAAGACCCCCCTACCCAACAATCGGGGGTTCCAGCATTGTAAACCTGCTAACAAAATCACAGCCTGGATGTCACCTTCCTTGGCGAGTTACCCGTCTCAAGCGGCACCAAACTAAGCTCCCTCCCAAATCCACAGACATCCCAATTTACGTGGTTGAAGGCGCGCCTTCAACGAAATCGCCATTGACACGCAAGAAGCCCGGCAAGAAGCGTCGTGTCCAACTGCGCAAGAAGGTAGAAGCAGCCAAGAAAACTCTAGAGAACGAAGCAGAGAAGCGCACCCGCAAGAACCGCGAACGTAAGCTCAAGCGCAGACAGAAGGCGCGCGAAGAGAAGGCCGCGAAAGCAGCAGCCAACGGTGAAGATATTTCCATGGTAGATGCAGACGGTGATTCATCTGGGTCAGATGAGTGAGAAGCATGTCTATAGTGGTTGCAGCGAATATCCAATCCAATCCATGATACCCTAATGATTCAGAAAGCTCCAGAAACGAAAATGAGTTGATTGGCGAATGCGCGGCGATAGCCCAGTGCGACGGGGTATTATTAATCACATGTAGAGTACCATGGTACCTCAAATAGAAGAATTTAACGCAAAGAAAGAGACAAAGGGATGGTAGCTGGTTCGGGGGTATGTGTGGCGGCCTCCGAAGACGCGCCAGGAGAAAGAAAGAGAGAATGCTGATACACCCTAGAAACACCGTATGTGCACCTCATTTGGTCGGCTCTTCTGTTCTTAGTCAGTATAGATCTCTGGATTTTAGACACATCACATCACGCACCAGTCTTGGCTGCGACAGCCGGCAAATCGGCGGTCACAGGAGTTTCCGGCTTGGGAGCCTCGACCTTGGGCTCGGTGGCCTCGGCGGGAGCAGTAAGCCCCTCAGTCTTGACCTCGGAGGGCTCCGTGGCTTCTGGAATGATGGCTTAGTTGTTGGTCCTTGAATTACACTCGGCGTTGCTTACCAGTGGACTCCTGGGCAGGAGCCGGAGCCGGAGCCGGCGCTGGAGCTGGCTCCGCAGCAGGCGCGGCAGCAGTGGCGGTCGCAGCTGGAGTCTCGGGGGTAGCGGGAGTCTCCTCGGGTTTGGATTCGGCCTTCTCCTTCTTCTTCTCCTTCTTGCGGCGGAAGATGGCCTTGAGGCCCTTCTTCATCTGGGCAAACGCGTCGGGGGCTGCGGGGTGTCAGTGTGGCGCACGAAAGAAAGAACAAGATCAAACAAAAAAGGGGGTGAAAGTAGGAAACTTACGAACACCGGGCATGATGATATTTATTGAGTGAACAAGAACGAGAGCGAGGTTGTTGGTGATATCAATAAGTGTAGAAGAAGTGAAAGGAATTGGCATCACGGCATTCTTAACGCCAGCGCAGGCCAATCCCAAGCCACGTGACAGTCTATCAATTTAACGCACGTAGAAGATTGATTTAGTATTGACTTTACGCCATTCAGGCCCAGGTCATGGTCAGGGGTCCTGATAAACACGAGTTTGAGGTCAATAGTAGGTATTCCACGGATATGATTGGCTCCAGTGGGTCCATCTCTGTCCCGCCGAGTCCCATCTTGGCACTGACACCTCGCGTGGCTGTGCTGCCTCTAGTTATGTTTGTGAAACGTCATTTCCCTAGGGCCTCCACATCGCCGGCGCTTAATACTGTATGCTCTAACACACTAGCCAATGAATGAGCATACTTGTTATGACCGTCTTGAAACAACATTGTTATGTGGAGATTGCCATTTCGAAAGAGCATCCTTGAAACTGCATGGAATCAAAGATAAATGGATATTCATGTCACTGCTATAGGCTAAATATGCATTCGTTGTGTGTAGCGCCACCGGGCAAGAGGTGAATACCAGAGGTAAATAGTATAACTAAAAGAAACGCAGAAACGATGCCACCATTAAATGCCCTATAGTTCCGTCAGCGAATGCTTGAATGGGTTATTAAAAAGGTTGCTTACCGAGTACCAAGAAGAAGAGACTGACGGCGGCTTTCACGTTGTGGGTTCCGATAAGGATGAGAAAAGTACCACAAAAGGTCCAGGTAGAGAGGCCGCCGAGGTGCAATCTCGGGATCTGCTTATATTTAGTGGCGGTTTCTTCGATGAGAGCGTGTAGATTGAAAGCAGTCGCGGTAGTCTTGTCCAGCAAAGCTTGAGAGACCTGTGAATTGAGTTGCATCTCCTTTTGAATTTGGGATTGAGCTGACAGCGCTTGGACCTGCATGTTTTGCGCATTCTGCAGCTCATTGGCTCTCATTTGCGATTGTTCCATGGTCGTTTCCATGGTTTGCAGCCGCTGTTGAATTCAGTAAAGTATCAGATATGGCACTTGAAGAACTTACCTCGGCCATCTTGTTCTCTTGCTCCAGGATCAAGACCAGTCGGCTTGTGAGCCATTCCTGTCGTTGTTAGTATCATTCCCATGAAACATGAAGATTGAACATACCAATGCAGCATCGAGTCTCCCTATACTCTGGGACAGTCTTGCCATATCTGTCTCCACCAGTGATTCAAGAGATAGTTGTAGTACTGAAGCAAGTTCGCGATAAGCAAGAATATTGTCGTCATGTGTGCGGAGAGCTAGCCGATTTTTGGATAGGGCTTCTTCGTGCGCAAGTTGCAGCGCCTGTTGGAGCATGTCGACCTGGCTGGACGCATTTCGAATTCCCTATAGGCAGTTAGATTAGACACATCAATGGGCAAGGGATCTCTTTTACCTTTCCGAGCACTGCTGTCTCTGATTGCACATGACCTAGGGCCGAAGCAAAAACAGCAGCGACCCTTTCAATCCCAAGTTCAATATCACGAAGAAAACCTCCTAGTGTTTGCTGAAAGAGAGACTGACTAGCCTCTATATCTGTTACAAGCTTCCTTTGTAACAATTGAACAGCCTGTAGAAAGGTATCGTGTTTTGAGGCTTCCATTGCGGCATTGTGTAAAGCTTGGTGAATTCCTTGATCCAGCTTGACGCTACTTCTCAAAACAGAACGATGAAGGTCCAGCAGTTCCTCTTTCTCAATCTCAATCCGCGCAGCTTGACAGATGACTATTGCATTCTGCCTGCTATTGCTGTATGAGGTCCACCATTGGGGCCGTGATTCCAGCGCCTTGAGACACTGCTCAAGTAGCTCCTTGGGCACTAGATCAGTACCGGTGCCAAGGATGTTGGATTTACTCATGAACCCGAACCGACTCTTAGATGATGGGGGTGAAATTGTCACCGGGAGGCAAGGTGCGGGAATAGAGGCACCTGCACCTTTGAGTTCGCAGATCGCGAGGCGAGCAGCGTAGACAGACCGGATGCAATCCAGGGCCTCTGGAGGCTCCTCCTCCGATCTTGTCTTGCCTCCAAAAGACTGACATGATGTCACCAGCCTCGTTGCTGCGATGCGAGTGCATGAGGGTGATGTAGTCATGGATTCGAGAAGCTGAACTGCTTCAGAGTATATTGCATCTCGTTGCGTTGTTTTGGATCTCAGGTATGAGATAGCGTTGCTGTCATTGGACCTGTCCTGATAACCTGGAAGATTGTCTGAAATCATCAGCAGGGTGTCGCAGTCTATTTCGGCGGGAATTACCAGTTTCGGGATTTTCCACCTGGCTGGGGTCTTTGAAAGCTCGCGTGAGAACAACAAAGAGTACTGTGAGGCCCAGCCAAGTTGACAAGAGCCTCTTCATTTTGCCTGTGTATCTCAGGTATCTTTTCAAATCACGACGTTTCAGATACCGTTCTCAGTTAGTGCCTGTGCTCGTCCTGAGAGTTGTGAGGCGACGAAGAGGGTGTGGGATATGTTCATTGGGAGTAGTTGTGGAAGTCAGGGAGAGAGGGTATGTGGAGATTCGGTGTTCCTCAAGATCCTCAACTGAGCGGAAGTCACTCTCTCCGCTACATACTTTACCACAAGACTGGAAGTATGGAAACGAGTACTTACGTCGACAATTAGGTTCGCGATGAAAACGGTAGAGACATGACAGATTCTTTAAATCTACTGTCCTTGTGGGTCTCTTCGCATATATGAGCTGCTCATTACTACCAGATGAAGTCTTTCTCTAGTCAGCCAACTAAGAGGCCACTTTAACAAACCATTCCAATGAGTGAACGGATTGCGTTGTAGGGTCAATTCACCTACAAATGTGGAGTACCCACTCCGAGGCAGTAAAATCTATCTCGATACTTCGATGATCCTAGATTTGTTCACCAATAGATTTTACGAGGAAGAGTAACTGTAAATATGGAAATGTTATATTTTTAATCTAGTAGATCTCACCCTTGACGTTTCTGCTCACGTGTTCGTGGAATCACTACCTTCCACTGGTTCATGCCCGAACATAATGCCGATTTGTAATCCGCACCCTCGCCTTAATCGACAATGATCTTCTAGGTAACTAAATTGTCAACAACCTCATAACATTGTTGTGACCAAGGACTATATAGCAAGCAGCTTATTTTCACTTGAAAAGGGTTCACTCACAGACTCTGTATGAAAGGGACACCCGGCAGACTCTGGGTATCGTTCGCATCAAAATGGCCGAACACAACCAGCCCAGTCTAGGTAGGTTGGAAGGCTAAGGCACTATGATTCCGTCTCTGAATGTTGACCTTTTCTTTCCTTTCTAGATGGTCCCTTTCATTTCGTTGCCGTTCACAGTCTAGATGATCGAAAAGCCAAGCGTCTGGCCCGATCGCATGCTGTAGCACGGGGCCTTGAGAATAAAAGAAAGCTCCAGCAAAAATCGGGTCTTAATTTCCACGCAGTCCATTCGGGAGATGATCCTGGCCTACCACCGACCAAAACAATACAGGACCAGACTCTCGCCATTCCATCATTTCCCATACCTGAGGGCGAGCTTGGTCCATTCCAAATGCTGGCTGCAGAGTCACCAAGATTGCAAGCATTGCTCAGTTGCCGTAAGATTCTCATGGCTGCTTTCAATTTCCAGTAAAAGCTCACACACTATGGTTTAGACAAGCTCCACCATGGCACGGAGCCGGTCTTAAGCGTTTCAGACGAGCTTGTCCTCCAGGACTTTCGGTCAATTCTACGAAAAGGGCTGGATGATCACGCTCTTTTGAATGCAATTATGCTCACATTTGCATCTATTAATACTGCTGGTAGCATCGATAGAGAATGTCTCCAGTATAAGGTCGAGGTTTTGAGCTCCATTCGTCAACGGATGACTTCTTCAGATAAAGCTACGACGGAATCGACGCTCGGTGCTATTTTGCTCCTCGCCGGTATAGAGGTAGGTCCGCGTAAATTCCTCTTTCACCGCGAAGCTATTATTAAATGAAACTTCATCAAGAACTGACATTCAATTTGTACAGGCTCGGCTTGGAATGCCCCGTCAGGTTCAACTTCACATGGGGGCAATACGTCAGCTGCTTGACATATGTCGAAGGAAAAGTGTCTATTTAAGCGACGGCATCAAACGTGCAATCTTTTGGTAAGTGGATTATTATTTTTCTTAGCCCCTATCTAACACTGGTCAAAAGGTCAGATTTAAATGCTTCGGTCATGACTGGGTCTACTCGAGTCGTTGATCACACAACCTTTTCCGAGCTTCAGTGGAAAAGAGATCCTTTCGCTCCAAGTTTCTTCACTTTACCACCTGGATTTCGACCACAGTCTCATCTACTGGGCGAAGATTTTGTTGAAGTGCTCAAAGATGTCTTTGCATTGCAATGCATCCGAGACTCTGCCTTCTTCGGCCAAGAGGACGTGATAACGATGACGCATATTGACAATCACCAAGCATCAATTCAATCAAGGCTAGTAAGCTTACCAACATGTTCGCTCGTGTCAGAGTGTTGCCATTTAGCGGCATATCTTTGCTCAACAATGCTGCGATGTAAAATTTGGCGTACCTCAACCATTCCCGTGAGTCAGCTCGTAATTTGCTTTCGTGCACCCCGGTGTCTTGATGAATCTCGCTGATATTGAATCTGATAGTCGCATCTCTCGTTACAACTACTTTGCAAGGTTCAACAGACCAGCGATGATCTCGTGTGGAATGATTGGCCTGATTTGTTAGCATGGCTCCTACACATTGGCGGAGCCTTTGCCCCTGAGGGGGCTATACGCTCCGGCTACGTGGAACTGTTGCAATCAAACCACAGAAGCAGGCTTCAAGATCTGTATACATCATGGTCCGAATTACTTGAAATTCTCAAGCAGTTCATTTGGTCAGAAAAGGCATTCATGTCACAGGTCAAGGCATTCTGGGATGAAAGTCTCGTTTAGACTACTATAAAACAGAACTTTTCCGATGCTTATATGCTTTTCACTATCTGTGAGTAAATCAAGGCAAATAATCATTACGATCAGATTCCAAGACTGTAAATAGTTGCTGCTGATGAATGGGCTCATCCGGTGGGAAATGTAGACTGTCATCCGTGGGGATGACCAGAAAAGGCAAGGTCTTGAAATGACCCATGAGATTCAGAAGCACTTCTAATAATTATCAATCATGCCTTCCGATTCCAACCATAAAATCTCAATGTGGAATCGAATCATTCATTTGTAATCAGCCACTGAGACAAATTCTCACCCCACTAGAGGAGAACCGATTGGTTAATAAGATGAGGCTATACCTGAACTCGCAAAGCTTAATCATCCATTCTCAAAGTGGAAGTATCTATGTTCCCTTTTAGGAAATATGCCAATGCCTCTTCCTTGACCATGAAGAATAATCCCACCACGTGCGATCGAAAGCCGTTAAAGGCTCTACACCAAGGCATAGGTAATTGAGTATTAATAACTAGTCGTCCCCGGTGTCCAAGCATCAGAATTTCTACTTCACAACTACTCGAGAACAAATATTCAGAGATCTTTGACAATGTCTCAATCCCGTCTTTTCAAGCCTCTCAAGATAGGCGATATGGAAGTAAAACATCGCATCGGGATGGCTCCTCTCACTCGCTTCCGAGCGACCGAAGACCGCGTACCGACACCCCTGATGAAAGAATACTATAGCCAACGGGCAGCTGTTCCTGGCACCCTGATCATCACCGAGGGAACTTTCATATCAGCAACCTGTGGCGGCTTTCCTCACGCACCCGGCCTTTGGCGCGAAGACCAAATCGCCGCCTGGAGGGCCATAACCGACGAAATCCATAGCAAAGGATGCTACATATTCTGTCAACTGTTCGCAATGGGTCGTGCTGCAGATGTTGAAGTAGCCCGAAAGGAGGGCGTCCCGATCGTAGCACCTAGCGCCGTTCCGATGGAAGAAGGCGCTGTAGTGCCCGACGCTATGACAGTGGATGATATCAATCAAACTGTCTATGATTTTGTGGTCGCGTCGAAGAATGCCATCCGAGCAGGATTTGACGGTGTCGAGATCCATGGTGCGAATGGGTACCTCCTTGACCAATTCCTTCAAGACGTCAGCAACAAACGTCAAGATGAGTACGGTGGCAATGTGGAGAACAGATCTCGCATTCTCAACGATGTGATCAAGTCTGTTGTCGATGTCCTCGGTCCTCGGCATGTCGGCCTTCGTCTAAGCCCCTGGTCTACGTTCCAGGGTATGAGAATGGAAAATCCTATCCCTCAATTTACGAATGTCATCCAAAAGGCAATCCAATCAGATATCGCTTACCTTCACCTCGTCGAGTCGCGCATCTCCGGCGCCACGGACTATGATGGCCACGACCGACTAGATTTTGCATACAATCTCTGGAAAGGGCCGCTCCTTGTTGCTGGAGGATATACACCACAAGAGGCACAGAGGCTCGTGGATGTAAACTATCCGGACAAGGACATCGTGGTCATATTTGGGCGTTATTTTATTTCCAATCCGGATCTTGTGTATAGAATGAGAGAGGGTCTGGAGCTCAGTGCGTATGACAGGGATACATTTTATGCCTTTAAATCAGCGGTGGGATATTCGGATTATCCATTCAGCGAAATGTATCTGGCAAGCAGGCTAGAGAAGTCTTATTGACTGGGTGCAATTTTACCTCTCCGACTAGCGGGTGTATGGAGGACATCAATCTGACAATCTAGTCGCCTTTGGTCTATCCATTTCTGTCTCAACTGTAAGGTTCTTAGGACCGTTGTTGTCCAGATTAGAAGACCGATAACATTAGAAGGGTTTACTGGAAGCATCATATACTGAACTTTGATTGGAATCAATTCACGGGGCAAATTGTGTACACTATAGGTCAATGACCAGGGGAGAGTCATCTGAATGATTGGATGCATTCGCCGCCACCATTACCTAACGTAGCTTCGAGACTTTCTTTTCAGTAAACGATCAGATACTGCCCGAAATGTAAGGCCATAATGGCGGCTAGTCACGTGAACTCTAGCCCAATCGGGGCCGCATTTTACTCCGACAAAATCATCGAAGCCGCAAGCGCAACGATCCAACACGCCAAACATCATGTCGTTCTTACCCCAACGCTGCGCCCGGCAGCTCCTCCGAGAGCCTTTCCAACGCGCCTCATTACCGCTCTTCCTTACCCCCGCGTTCTCCCACTCCCGCGCGCAATGCTTCTCAACTACCTCCCCGATGCAATCCCGAGTCGGAGGCGCCCCCATCTCCGTGCCCCCGGATGTGTCATTGAACCTGGTCGACCTTCCTAAGTCACTTTCCCGCGCACGAGGAAAGGATGTCCCCAAGTTTGCCGCTCATATCAAGGGTCCCAAGGGTATGTGTCGACTCCCGAGGCGTGACGAATTGGAAGCTAACGTCTCCGACTGGTTACAGGCGAAATGACCCTCGAGCTTCCCTCTTTCCTTACCGTGAACCACGACGCAGCTACCCTAAAGACTACCCTGTCTGTCTTGGATCCGGAAGTTCCCGCCCAGCGTGCCATGTGGGGTATGTGTCTACTCGAATGCTCGTGCGCGTGTCCGTCTCTAATAACTTTCTCAATTCAGGTACCATCCGCGCGCTCCTCCAGAACCACATCACCGGTGTCTCTGAAGGGCACATTTGTGTCTTGAGTCTTGTCGGTGTCGGTTACAGGGCTACCATTGAAGATACCGCGACTACTGTCACTCCCAGCTTCCCCGGACAAAAGTTCGTCTCTCTGAAGGTCGGATTCTCTCACCCCATTGAGCTCGGCATCCCCGAGGGTGTCCAGGCTAGCACCCCCCAACCGACCCGTATCTTGCTGGAGAGTGTCAACAAGAGAGCGGTGACACAGTTCGCGGCTGAGATCCGGGAATGGAGACGGCCGGAGCCGTACAAGGGCAAGGGTATCTTCGTCAACGGCGAGACTATCAAGCTCAAGGCGAAGAAGATCAAATAGTCCGTGGGCGCATGCGCTTTGGCTTTTCAGGAACATTGCATTCATTGTTCCATGTATTCTTATACTCTATTTCCATCATATATGTACTTTTTTCTTCTTCAACTTCCTCCACGTGGTATCACAAATGTACTTTGTACGCATCAAGCGTGATCCTAGCAAAAAGGCACATTTAAGCTCAGGTCAGAGCCTGGGATAAACTAAAAGCAGATTCGTTTAACATTACAGCTTCAGCACAGTCTTGACGGCACCGATCACCTGATCCTGGAGGGCCTTGGGGGAGGCAACGACACCCTTGTTGACAGCCAAGGTCCGGCCCTTGCTGAAATCTAAACGGTTGCCGTAGATATCGGTCACCTGGCCACCGGCCTCACGGACAAGGATGTCGCCGGCAGCGTGGTCCCAGATCTTCTCCTGGTAGTCCTTCTTGACAGGAAGACGGAGGTAGATGTCTCCGGCGCCACGAGCGATCGAGCAGTACTTGGCCTGCGAGTCCAGTCGCACGCTAGGAGCTGTGATACCGAGGAGGCTGGCAACAGCGGCGTTGTCACCCTGGGCGGAGTGAGCGGCCTCGACGCCCTCACAAAAGACAGCATCGGCGATGTTGGCGACGGGGCGCATGGAGATGGGCTTGCTCTGGGCCAGAGTACCGGTGGACAGGGGCCGGCTGGTAGCGCCCTCGCCCAAGACGGCGGAAAACAGGATACCGTTGGTGGAGGAACCCTCCTGCTGGGTACCAGTGCTGGCGTCGATGGTGGCATTGTCGTCCACGGGGAGGTTAGGGGTACCAATGGCACCGACCTTGACGTCACCGTCAACAATCAGACCCAGGCAGACGGCGTACTGGCCGCCGCGGAGGAAACCCTTGGTGCCGTCAATGGGATCAAGAGCCCAGATACGACCCTTGGGACCACCGGCGCTGTTGCCCTGGTCAATGATGTCCAGCATGCTCTCCTCGCTGGGGAGGGGTCCACCCAGCACCTTGTCGCTCTCTGCGTCGTCCAGCTTGATGTCCTTAGCGATACGCCAGATCTCAGCACTGAGGTCCTTGTCCTGACGCAGGGAGCTGGCCTCCTCTTCACCGACAATCTCGTCGTTGGGGAAGTTCTTGCGAATAGCCTGAATGATCAGGGCCTGGGCGCCGAAGTCGCCAATGGTGACGGGGGACTTGTCATCCTTGGAGACAGTACCCTTGGCCTTCTCGAAGAAGACCTTCTGGGTAAGAAGGCAGGCTCGCTGAACGGCGAGCTCGGCAATGTAACGTTCTTGCTGGTAAGACATGACTGCGGGGTGGTGTGAGAAGGAGGGAAGGAGGAGGGACAGACGGGAGCGGGTCTTCAGGGCCACGCTGAGGGCCAGGATGAGGGTGGAGCAAAGTACGAAGCGGGACAGGACGCGCAACCAATTTGACCTTGAGCGGGGAGAGTCCGTCTTGGTCGAGGAGATCATGAACGAGGTTCAATTGACTAGAAAGATATGCCTCGTATTTATCACTGTGTTAAGCTCAGCGTATCTTCTGCAGAACGGACTTCCCCCTCTTCCCCCGCCCTAAACCGCATTAGGTTGATGTAGTCACGGGGAGTCAAAAGTCTACTCTGAGTTTGGTGTGCGATGGTTCTATGTTTGGTTTTATCTCTTTATTTCTCTTCTTGTCTGTGCCCAGTGGTGCTCCATGTTTCTGGTGCTCACTGAGTCAGGGGTAAATTAGCATCCACCTCTTCAAACGTTGATCGCCCTCCCGACTCGCGCTAACATTCCCCTCCGACGTCACCACCTGCCGATAACACCAGTGACTTACACTTGCGCATCATTAAACACAGCTCACGCCTAAGAGTTTACGACGTTCAACCAGCTGCAGGCCGGTGTTATCCTCTTCGGCCTGACCCCTCCAGTTTCTGTGGATCCTGGTTTATTCCGAGCCGTGCGGGGTTCTATACGGAGCAGTCGTTGTTCTGGCGCGGGGAGTGTGACAGACTGAGCGAGGTTGGTACCTGAATTGCTTATCGCTGTTGAACTCATTGAGCTCACTGTGTGTATCGTTGCCAGAAATCCTCTACTCTCATCCACCATGTTTCAGTCATCGGTAAGTCGACCAAGGAATGATAAGGGGTCTTGTGACCAACCGGCTGACCTGGGCTTCTACCACCAGAAACCCTACTCGGCGGTGACCGTGCAGATTGAGGTTCTTACAAGCGAACAATATGAAGTAGAGGACTCTAGCGGTATCGTCGATCTGATCGACGTCGTTCGCATCCAAGCCAGCGGTCCGACAGAAGCCAGTCGGGCTTTGCGCAAGAAGCTGTGAGTCGTAAAGTACAGTAGCCATGATCGCAAAGACTAATATAGCCTCAGAAAATACGGCAATCTTCACCGACAGCTCCGATCCCTTACAATCCTCGATTTCCTAATTCAGAATGCAGGTGATCGGTTCCTGCGCGATTTTGCCGATGAGCCGCTCTTGGAACGACTACGTATCGCAGGAACAGACCCCATCTCAGATCCACTAGTCAAGCAAAAGTGCAAGGTCCTCTTTGGGCAATGGGCTGCAACATACAAGGATACCCCAGGCATGGCCAAGATTACAGCACTATACAAACAGCTTCCGAAGCGCAAGCAGCCTGCCACCCAGGCTAGGAGCAAGGTTCTACGTGAGGGCGCAAACACCAACGAGCCTCCGATGGGACACACTGTCTCCATTTCGGCCGGCAATGGGCCCGCCAGGACCCTGAGCAGCCCAAAGCAGAAACCCAGCAAATCCAAGAAGGACAAGACTAAGGAGAAGAAGATGTCGATCAGCAGCCGCAGCTTTAGTCTTGAACGGGAGCGCCCACAGATTTTGGAGACACTCGCATCCGCCTCCGTCGCCAGTACCAACCTGTTGAATGCACTAAAACTTGTCAATCGTGAGACAACTCGTATTAGCGAGGATGCAGAGTGCATTAATAGATTTGAAATGTGCAAGAAGCTTCGACACCAAATCCTTCGCTACATCCAGAATATTGAAAGCGAAGAGTTCCTTGGCGGACTGATTCATGCGAATGAGGAGCTAGTCACAGCTCTAATGGCATTTGAGGTGTTGGATAAAAGCTATGATTACGACAGTGACAGTGACGATGACGTCCTGTCCGGCAACTGGCGTTCAAAGGCTGAGATGGAGGAAGAAATGAACCAGAACTTCAATGGGCTGAGTGTCAATCCTCCGAAGCCGGCACGACCAGCTCGACCCGTTAGCCTTTCCCTTGCCTCTTCATCGCAGGGCACGCGACGAATTTTGGACAGCGAAAGCGAATCGGAATCAGAAGAAGATGAAGATGATGACGACCCATTCGGAGACCGAAACGCTATTAACACCCCCGGAGTTGAGAAGACCGGCTATACCTGGTATGCATGTTGACGGTCATTTTACCATACGATTGCTAACGGATAAATAGGAAAGAAGTTTAACTTGTGTGGCCTTAGCCTATGCAACCGCGATGTCTTGCTTTTTTGCCCTGGCTCTGAGCGTGGTATACCCCATGAGATGATTTTTCTCGTATGGATTCGATGCACATATGTGATTTCTGCGCTCGCTCCAAGACGATGTATACTTTGTTTCCAACGGAACCCGTGCATGGCTTTCAATTCAACAGATTCAAAGAACAGAATCCGGGGAAACACCCGTGATCGACCCGTAAAATCAGTGTAGAATCTGATCCCATTCTCATCACAATCAATCTTCCGACCCATCACCAAACTCTTCTGCAAAGCTTTCGCAATCTTCAGTCC
Organism: Penicillium atrosanguineum; assembly: GCF_028827265.1. Lineage (NCBI taxonomy): Eukaryota > Fungi > Ascomycota > Eurotiomycetes > Eurotiales > Aspergillaceae > Penicillium > Penicillium atrosanguineum. Next base: position 1,402,753 of record NW_026623139.1, on the reverse strand, counting down.
GGTCAAAGCCGTCGACAGCCTCGGAGGAAGATCCTCCTTATTGAAAAGAGCATTCGTGAACTATTCCATCTCTATAACAAACACCTCTCGGTATCGATCAATCCAACTTGGCGTAGCATCTTGCATAATCTTTTGAGCACTCGATACTTGTACTCTGTTACTATGCGGCACAGAATTGATCGATATCATGCCCTTCATCCCAATAATATCCGTACAGTTATCAAAACCCGCAGCACCCGTTCCTAAATGGTGATAATACGCAATGCGACCAGCCCAGAACTCAACGACTCCAACCGCATTATCGAAGTCATCGAACTCTGCCATTTCATGATAATGTGCTCTCATTCCTGTAGCCCATAGTTCTTTGGGTGAGATCAATGTCGTGATCCAGAAAGACACCGCCACTCGCCCGAGCATATGGAATGGCGAAGCCGCTATTGTCGAGTTTCTTGACACTCTGATCTTCGATAGGGCGTCGAGATAGTTCTCGTCGAATCGTCGCACAAATCCAACCATTACTTTGATCTGGGGATATTGTTTGGTTTTTCCAATAAAATCATGCAATTTATTGAAAAGGTCAGTCATGTGCGTTGTTATCCTATAAAATTACACAAGGAATGTCAACCTTCCCGACATCTGTAGTCATGCGCTTCTCACAAAGAGCATGGATTCCCCGTTCCATAGCAGCCACAGAATGATCAATGTGCAAATGTGTTGGCGACGCAATAACCATAGCATCTAGACTCGCTGTTCCAATCTTCTCCTTGAACTCGGAAACGTAATTAAGTTCAGATCGGAAATCATCAACCGAAGCTTCACAAGCTGTTCCCGGTCAATCATAGAACGAGAAAAATAATACCGACAGAGAATGATCCAAGCTATCTTTCACTTTCAACGGCATGAATGCTTCTCTGTCTTGCGTGGCCGTCTACTACCGATACTTGTGGATGTGAGGGAACTACCAGTTCAAATTGGCCAGCCTACAGCATTTTATAGAGCATTTGATTCGATGAATGCGAAGATCATTGCGGGAGTATCGTCCTTGTTGGTTTCCAAAGCTGCCAGCGGCTGCGGTAGTCACGTCCGCCATCACAGCCATGGTCGAAAGTCAACATCATTTTCGAGTGACTGAACAAGGTTGAGGTCAGTATGAGGCAAGCCTCGAGAGTTATGTTATCTGAATAGCGAATAACTTGGCCAATAACGGTGTCACCGGCGGCATAAGCCCAGGCTGGTGGTGCTGCGAGCTCGATACAGAGGTTATTGTTACCAATTTCAATAGCATGTGTCATTATTTGCTTTGACGGATTCTCTTTCGTCAGAAGGAACAGAAGCCCCCGCTTTTTTAATGTGTCTAGGTGGATCTTTTGATCTAGCCATGTAGAAGGGCGTGACAGGCTAGACCGGCCGACCGATCGGCCGATCGGTGCAAGGCTTACATTAAAGTGGTTTCCAGCTCACATTCAGCATGAGACTCGAGATTTCAATGACAATTCCAACTTGATCTATCATGAGACAGACCAAAAATGAGCCAAAAAGCGAGTTCGAATCCTTTCATTTGGAGTCGGATTTGAACAGAGGGTTGGTAGCCTGGAACGGCCAAGACGATGCACAAAATCCAAGGTAGGCCTCTTTAGTGCCTTAAAAGAGAGAAACTCGTGCAAAAGTGCAAGTTGTATCATAAGCTCTTATTGACATTTTCAACTATCAATAGAAACTTTTCTTCCGCAAAAAAATGGACTACATTGATCCTCTTGAGCGGTATGATAGTTCTTGCGTAAGTGATATCTTGCCCTCCGACCAGCATTCCATGAGAACTTACTTTGAACATTCGTTGCACAGCTTTTTGACGTCTAGCATTGTTGCACCCGCTGCTGCTAGGATAGTATCCGAATACCATGTCGAAGCGCCTATCCTCTCGTCGATGATTACCACAATTTATGTGCTTGGCTTCTTGGTGAGTATATGAACATACAATCTTGATTTCGTCCGTATTCCTCGCCTGATCGCAAGCTGACTAGTCGCAAAACCAGTTCGGTCCCCTTTTTCTTTCTCCTCTCAGTGAGCTCTACGGTCGGCGCCCCATCTTGAACTTTGCGAATGCGTTCTTCACTCTATGTCACATCGGCTGTGCTCTGGCGCCAAACATTGGCGTATTTCTTGCTTTTCGGATACTATCTGGCATTGGAGGATCAGTTACACTATCAGTTGGCGGGGGAATGGTGGCAGATCTGTTCGATATCCACGAGCGTGGTGTGGCCAATGCACTTGTTACAACGGGGTCGCTATTCGGACCAGTACTGGGGCCCCTTATTGGCGGCCTAATCACACAGAATGTTGACTGGCGGTGGATTTTCTGGGTCTTGCTTATTGCCTCTGCAGTTTTCACAACGCTGATGGCAGTCTTCACCCCCGAGACGAATTCTTCCATCATCATCCGTCGAAAAACTTTGAATATGCGACAAGAAACGGGTAGAGAGGACCTACGGAATGCTTATGACTTTGACAAGACGATGAATGGTATCGACAAATCTCTGTCCCTGGCTCATGCAATCAAACGCCCTTGGAAAATGATCACTCGCTCTCCAATCTTGATGATTCTGTCCTTTATAGTAGGCCTAATCTCAGGTCTGCTCTACTTCCTCCTGACTACGACCTCTAGCTTCTTCGAAGAGGTCTACGGCTGGCCTCTTGAGACAGCAGGGCTTGCATACCTAGGCCTCGGTTTTGGGAGCTTGATTGGTCTTGTTTTATTTGCAAAAACCTCCGACCTGTTTACAATGCGTCTCACGAAAGCGAACAACAATGTCTTCGAACCCGAAATGCGGATCTTTCCTGCCATTTTTCCAGCCTTATTTATTCCTATCAGCTTTTTCTGGTACGGCTGGTCGGCCTCTGAGCGGACTCATTGGATTGTTCCGTTGACCGGGTTGGTGCCATTTGGTTTTGCACAGGTTGGGATCAATGCCACGGTTCAGGCTTACTTGATCGACGCGTCTGGTCCATATGCGGCCTCTTCGGTGGCTTGTGCAACGGCGGTAAGATGTCTATTTGGTGCTTTTTTGCCATTGGCTGGGCCGAGTCTGTATAATAGTCTCGGCCTGGGATGGGGCAATTCCTTGCTGGGATTTATCAGTTTGGTTATGGTTCCATTGATTGTTTTTGTATATAAATCTGGACAAGGGCTGAGAAAGAAGTACCCCTTAAATGCCGCTTAGGTAGAAATATTTTGGTGTATAACGCAGAGTTTTAAAACGAGAAATATTTTCCATTCTTCAGAATCAAAACCATTGGTTAGGTATACGGCTCGGCCGAGAATATTATTTAAATGGGCTTCCACACATGACCTTTCAACCCTCGACCATACGTGCCGCGAACGCATTTGCCCTGACAGTGGTGGCGCGCACAAATTGTAGACATTGAGAAAGAAAAAAAAAGATCAATTAAGATCCCAAATCCCAATACCGAATTCAACTATCTATGTAGTAACCGAGACTAAGTGTTAGATGACAAAAGTCCGCTGGTTTGCTAGGACATCGTTGACTAAGCCGATCTTAACCGGGCAGGGCGACTACAGCTCCTCGAAGCAGCTTCCGCTGGTGCTTTCTTACATTGGAGATGGGATCTACATTTCAGCATTGGAGTTTCCGAATTTCGTCGGCTGCAAGTTGCTATGGACTGACTCTTGCTGTTAGATGTAATGGATGACTATACATCCCAAGGCCACCAAGCTGGAGGCCGCCCTACCTGTGAACCATGCCGCCAACGCAAAGTCCGCTGCAACAGAGGGACACCGTGCTCACAATGCTCTCGTCTACGACTCACCTGCACTTACAAAGCAAGGAAACGTCGCCCGCCTATCAAAGCACCACCCATAGCCTCGCCAGTCCGCTCAGTGTCGCGGACACCAACTGAGCCTGAGCATGCATCTGCGCAGGAAGAAAATGATCAACCCACGAACAAAGATATCCTAGACAGACTCAACAAAGTCGAAGGGCTTCTTGTTATTTTAATTAAACCTCTCAATGGTGGTCAACTGTCAAAACCGTCAAATGGACCTCCCCAGGTTCCACCATCAGCTGCTCTAGTACCGTCCGCTCAGCCCGCGCAAGAACCGCTGGAAGGCGAGAGAGCACAGGGCAACTATGTTGACGATTCAGTATCCTTGGGATTGTTTTTAGACGTAAGTTCATATCATTTACAAGATTTACTTAAGTTAACCTCATTAGGGTGCTTCGCGTCAACCTTCTGCAGGGACATCAAAGGCGATAGCTAGGTCTACCAATAGACTAACCCAACGACCGCAAGCTCAGCCTGGATTGATCTTGACCGATGCTTTCGGCACTCAGATTAATGACATTTTTCTTTCCATGCAAGTATATGAGAGTCTGTGGATTATCTACATGCAGAACTTTGACCCCTTGGTGAAGCTCTTGCATATACCCAGCACAAATTCCATTTTGATCAACGCCTTCAGCAATTTTGACGACGCGGATGATGTCACATTGGCCTTGGTATTCGCTATCGCCTTTGCAGCTACAGTGACATTGTCAAAGTCCGACACTGTACACCATCTCGGTCACGCGAAAATAACTCTTCTCCGACACTTCATGCAACAAATGGATAGAGCTCTGCTGAGATCCTGATTCCTGATACAGCCTAACACAATCTCTTTGACTGCACTTGTGATTTATCTGGTACTTTCTTCCTGCTCTCAAGCTTATTCCTCAGGGCTAAATAGTCGCAGACTGCGTTGAGAAACCACGACTCTTCGAGACCTGCTTGGATCCTCACCGGCCTTGCCATGCGCGTTGCAAAGTCTCTTGGTGTTCACGTGAATGGATCTCGTCTGGGACTGGATCCATTTGAGACCGAGACCAGACGCAGGCTCTGGTGGCATTTGACCGCTCTTGATGCCACAGCGCCTGAGAATCACGGCTTCAACTCCACGTCAGTAGACAACGATCATACATTGTTTCTGCCAAATAACATCGACGACGTGGACATGTCTCTGGAAACATTGCAAACCCCGATTGGAAAAGGCCAATGGACGGAAATGTCTTTCTCCATCCTGAACATGGACCTGTGTCGCAGGTTAAGGCACACTGTCACTGCAACCACCAAGGACGACAATGATACGAAATCAAACTTAATCGACAAAGTAGAACGTATAATCCGCCAGAAGTGGTTAGATTCTGGGGACTTGATGCTGCCTACTTGCCGGGCTGCAGATGCGTTACTCAAGATCTCAATTTTGAAGGCACATTTCATCTTTACTCTTCAAGCATGGCTTTCCAACACGCCAAACACGGAGTCTAAATACTCTCAAATCCACAAATCAACCCTCACCACCGCTATGAAGCTTCTTGAGGATGGGTATTTGCTGCAGTCGGGAAAGCTCCTCCCAGACTTTGCATGGTTCTTCCAACAGCAGCCCCAACTGTATGCATTGTTCCTTGTGCTGCGCACTCTTGGTGCCTTCCCTGATCATGCGGAAGCCGACAGCCCATGGCTTGCAGTTGATAATTATTTCACTTGTCTTACTGAACTCGAAGAGGCAAACGAGTTGAAGGGCAGGACAAGCTGTTTTTGGGCAGTTCTCGGCCCCCTCTACGAGAAAGTCAAGAAGTCACATTTCCAGTCCCGTGGAGTGGAGCCAGAGGGCGTGAACATGGGCAAAACGGGCATCCAGATCAATGTTGACCCTTCATTGCCCTTATCAACAGCCGAACCCAACGATTCAATGCCTCTGAGAACGCAACTTGCCTTGGAACAGTCAGCATTTGAATTACCATGGCATGGCAAGACCTCTCGGACTTGTTCAGTATGGATACAGGGCTTTTGTAATTCAATGAAACAAACCATTTTATTGAATAATGGCCCATTCTGCAGACAGTAATGTACATGAGAAACATCACCACAGAAATCAATTATAAGAATCAATCATTGGACTGTAGCAGGTTATTTTCAACATGACATTGCCAGAAAGAATACAAAAACATCGACTGTCTGGCAGGGAAACCAACTTATCACAGCGCAGAAGTTGTGCATCGACAACCAAGTGCTTGTTGCGTGCCGTCTTTGTATCTTCTGACTTGAGCCATTCAACATCAAATGTAATAGGTGCCATAACTGGCCCTGGAATTGAGACATCCTCAAGTTCAATTGAAATTTCCAAGGAGCCTACAATAAACAACGGTGATATTTTCCTATTTCGAGCGTGATCAGACTTGGGTTGCCCTAGTTTGAGAGAAAATACAGTCTTTGTGGAGCTTACAGATGATATACAGCTGCTGGGAAGAGAGGTGGGGTCCTCTTTGATACTTGCTGGTGAATCTGAAATACTCGATGAGATTGATTGTGAAGCTAGCGTGTTTGCCTGATACTCGTCGGCAGTGCTATTGCTTCCATCGAGGCGCGCTGTGCTCATCGTAGTAGCCGAGTATAGGAGTGGAAGTAGGGTGCTCTCATTCGGCTGGGGATTTATTAATTGGTCTTTGATTCTTCAGAATTATGTTGGAACTTCCATGAATTTGATTCGCCAGGGTGTCATTGAATTCCTTTTCCAGGTGCTTGAATTGCAAGATATTGGGGAGTCGCCAGTCAGGGTACAGCCTTACATGGGTCTTTGGCGTATGGATTTCCCCATAGAGATTAATAAATCAAATGCAAAGATAGCAAGCATCTTTGCTGGAGCTGATGATTCGAGGATGTAATTTCGGCGCACAAATTGCACACCAAGCAATGATTTGAACTTCTGCGTGAATCTTGGCGTTTTTCAGCTGCTCGGGTTTCCATTTGGGGCGTAAAATGGAATATAATGCGGCTCTTTGGCCCTCTGAAATGCCAAGTCGTGATACAGTTTCCTCCAAATTGGGCGAGCATTTGGAAAGGGATCTTCCAGAATATTTTGCTTGCGATATTTACAACATTCTTCATCAGTATGATGGATCAGAGAGTTTTGGGCTTAGTGGATTGGTCGAAAAAAGAACTTGCCGACTTCCCTGCATAAGGCAACGGAATAAACTGGAGGAAGACTGGCTTTGGGACTCATCAATTAGTATGAGAAACCATTTGAAATTCTCATATCCAAGGAGTCGTATTTCCTTCCTCCAACTCAAGCTTGCGATGAGAAGGTTTCACTATGGTCCAGGTTCTGGGGTCAATATAGAATCTCTATCATTCACACAGGTTGTCCGCTACTGTCACCCGTTTGACACAGTCCGAAACAATGAGTTCAGGGCGTTACGCTACCCAACTATTGACACACTATTCTCAATACAAGCGCAGATATTTCCCGAATCTCCTGGGATCTATATAAGGATGCAGGATATAGTGCTTTTTGAAATATGGGAAGATTCAAAGATCAATTCACCCGGTAGTCCTCTCGAGAACTATGAAATCTGCAGACACATCTCTCTTCAAAGTAAAGCCACTGATCTGGATCTTTTACATGATGGAAGAATAGACTTCATCTCCTATACTTGTCGCAAGTGCAATACAGAATCATTGGTCGAGATCAATAGGCTTGGTTCTAGAGTTGCCCTTATCATGACAAGATGGGTCAACCTAGGCCCGGTTCGAGACAAAGAGGACCCTTTATGGAAGATTCATACACACGGCTCCTATGCCTTCCAAGAACAACTTGAGGAGTCGCTCATCAAACAAAGCCCTCGCATATGTTTCGAGGATATGGCGCCTCTGTCGTTCGAAGACTTGCGATCTCGCAACCTGTCCTATCTTTTTAATAAGCGATACAAAAAGGGAAAGCCTTTGTCAGACAAGAAAGAAACCTTTATCACATATGGTATAAGGAGCCGTCAAAAATATGGAGAATTTTATCCATGTGCTCTCGATCAGGCCGTTTGGTAGGATCTCGATAATCAAGCATCGTTACAGAATGTTCTCATGAAAATGTGGTAAATCTTAGAATTAATATGTACGCTCTGACCGAATTGGTAGTTGAAACGTTCACAGAAAATACAGTTCCAAGCTTTTGTCTATCTGTCGCCATCTTTCTCGTACTATGTTATCATTCTATTGAGGATCGCGCACCTCAAGTGAATCCCCCCTAAGAACAGCATATTCTAGACAGGCTGGATGGAATTTGCCGTGGCATGTGCCTCAGATGATTGAGATTAAGTGGTATTCTCATTTCTTCAAGTTCCCAATCAGCCTAAGTCAACAATATTGATACAATAGGATCGAATCACATCGTCCGAGTTTGGCTCTATCAATTTATGAAAGGATTTTCCCAAAGACAACCCCACTAGAGTGAGCCCCAATGGCAAAACTTGGTTACTTCCGACAATTTTGCGTTGCATTTCATTAAACCCGGCCCTTTACTGTGGGCCGGTGTTCCAGAATGACCAACATAGATATATGTTGTTCAAAAGGACGGCAATGTGGAGCCTGAGGATAGTATCCCGCACCTGGCCGGGACCCAGGCAATCCTGAGTCCCGCTCAGCGCATTAAAATAGTCTTCCCTTCTACTAATACTATTAGTTATATCTAGTGTATTAAGATAAATCTACGAAAGAAAATCCACTTATATCTTTTAGACTATATCAATTTTACTCATAGAGATAGCGCCTCTCCATCTAAGCGACCTTAGCTTTACGCTTAACTAAGGGTATAATCATATATTTGCCTAGTCTAATAGGCTTAAGACTAAACAGAGAGACCAAATTCTAAAAGGAAAAGCTCGTCTCATTATGCTTGTAGATCTTTAGATAATACAAAGCAACACGTATTTATTACCAAGTTCAAGTTTTACGCAGTCGGACCCGGGGGGTTCCATTCGCTGACCTTGCCTTCACTCGCTATTTCCCCACGATATACAAACACAGAGCAATTCCAATTCCAATTAATTATATGTACTTAGGAGGCTTTGGTAGCTTATTGGGGTAATTCGGCATGTTCTACCCTCCACTGATGTATTTTCGACTAATATCTGTTGACCTGCAACTGCATGAGATGGACTCCGCCTGAAGCTTGAAATCGCAACAGAAATGTAGACTAAGATCAAGGCCAAATTGAACATATGGCCCAGGACTACTAACCGCCCGAGCAACCACCTACCTGGGCAATCCTAAAGGACTCCTATAAGAATGTAGTGAGCGTACCTAGTAGGTAACGGGCGTAGACATTATATAACCGCTTCATTCCTAGGCCCGGAGATGTCCAGCAAGCCTAGGCCCTTGAGATCAGCAGTCGCTCGGGGGCTAGAGATGTCCATTCCAGTGAAAGAAGACTACGAGGGCAGGACATTTATCTTGATAGGTGGGTACCAAAGAAATGTTCAAGTCCATGATTTGGGCGGGGTACGTACTAGCAAGGCTGCAATCAAGAAAGTGTGTCTTTTACGATGCAGGCACACAAGGACAAAAGATCCCTACGAATGGATACGCTACTCTGATGCACGAAGCAAAAACGGACAACTGAAAACCACGTGTAATTGAGAGCATTCCTTCTTCAAATTCCGCATGGTATCTTGGTCCAGGGTGTAAAAAAACGGCAATACCGACTACAGCCGCACGACATCGGAGCAGTGGACCAAAAAACCACCTGGCGCATGGGGCTCAAAAGTCCTGCGGCTGGTGCGTTCCGAGTGGGAAGATGCGCCTGAGCGAAGACGTGTTCCCTTTTTCGGTAGTTGAAGTTTGGAAGTGACTAAAAGAAACCCTAGGTACCAAGAGGAATGGGAAACAGCCCCTTAAAAGGCCTGCAAGCCAGGCGAAGCTATTCCAAAGTCACCTGGCCTACGATGGCATCTCACATTCCTCCCTCTTCCTTTCCCCGTTTTGCGATACGATAAAGCCCTTTTGCCCCAGTTTCTGAGTCTAGAAGTGAGGGGTTTCTGCACTTCCACAAAAGAGTTGTTACTGCCAGGAACATAATTGATTCTATCGCTACTTTTGCTTCGTTTACTTGCATCTATCTTCGAAATTCCTATATGCACTATACTCGATCTTTATATGGCAAATATGGTTATATATGAAGAAATATAACCCACTATCGGGTAAAATTGAAGATAGAAACAGTCTCCTTGAAAGTAGGTGAAGACACCATATATTCGTTCTGTAGTCCTTCTGTGTATGTTAATATACCCAAGGATAATTTCTTACATCTCAAGATCACTCTTCTGACTCAGCTGCTATTTTCAGTAGGCTATTATGGCTTCGTTACCTTCAACATCAATCTCCTCCCCTTGGGCGCAATATTAAATCGGTCTTCCATATTCATTTCCCAATCTCCCATTTCGTCACCTAGCTCCAGCGTAACTCCCGATCGCATCATGGCTTCCACCGCAAGGTAGATTTCATCCCATGCTAGGTTTTGACCTATACAATTCCTCTTCCCCACGCTAAATGGGGTCAGACATTGCTCCATTTCTGGTGAGCTTGAAAGCCATCGTTCTGGATCAAAGCGCTCGGGTTCGGAAAAGACCCGTGGATCCCGCTGATGAACGTAGTTCTGCATTCCTACCACTGTTCCGACAGGGAGAACGAAGCCTCCAACCTCAATGGGCTTGATGATAGTTCTTGGCAGCGTGGAAATTATAGTTGGGTATAGTCGAAACGTTTCCTTGATGACAGCGTTGAGGTATGGCATCTTCCTCAGGACGGCGATGTCGTTCTCGGGAAGGCTTCTCACCTGCTCACGAAGCGTCTTTTGAACAACTTGGTTGGAGGGGAGGGATAAAGCGTAGAAAAGGTAGGTCAATGTTGTGGAAGTAGTCCCACTCCCTGCAAACATGATACCCATGGCTTCTTCTAAGATCTCTTCGTACGTCAATTTCCGTCCCAAGAAGCTGTCCACTCCGGTGAGCAAAGGAGTGACCAAGTATTTATCGCAATCCTGGCTGGTCATTGTCGTCTTAAGCAAATGGTTCGTCATTAGACGAGAGACCGACTGCCAGTAAGCATGCTTTCTGTAACAGTCTCCAATGACACCAGGCACTTTTTGCTCAAGCCCTGTTTTTCGTAGAAAGGGTAGTGTGCTATCGATGATGAGCATTTTGGCGCTGCCATCCATGGCCTTTAGCAGAGCAGAGCTATCCAAAAATGCGGGTTTCGAGTCAAGGTCGATTGCAAAAGCTGCCTGACAGATGACTTCCAGACTATAAAGCCCACAGATCTCGAATGCATCGACGGTATGCAAAGGTGACATTGCAGCCCCTGTGATTAGACGATTGACCAGGGCCTCGGCTCTCCTGCGAATCAATCCATTGAGGAGACTGATTGATTGAGTCGAATAGGGAGCTGCACTAAGCTTTCTCCGTGCTTGGTGTTGGACAGGGTTCCTAAAAGCATGGATGATTAGACGCCCAACATTCCTGTCTAGAAGAGAGAGGTGTACTTACACCATTTGGAAAATATTATCATGACCATTAAGCGAAGCGGCGCCGTAGAAGTTAAAATCTTTGATTATCGAGTTGGCATCGCTATAGATAGACCGATAATATTTGAAATTCCCAATAGAAACCTCATTAGGGCCGATACGAACAATGTCTCCGTGTTTCTGGTGCAGCTTGAGCAATTCCTAATAACCTCTATGAGCTTTTGGAACAAGTCAAGAAGCGCTTTCAAAGACACATTACCTGTGCACGGCATCCTTTCAGTGATGCTATGGCGAATCTACCCGCCGTGAATTTGGATGCGTATGTGCCCGGAATCTTTCTTAGACGCCCCAAGTTGATATGATACAACACCTATGCATTATTCTATTAGTTTCAAGTTGATAGGCTGAATGTCTTGGTCGGATGATACCTTGCCAAGCAAGAAAGCTATAAAAATAGCTAAGAGGTAAAGCGCCACTTGCTTATACTCGAACATGGCAAGTGTAAAAAGAGCCATGATGGATGTTCAAATGTTCCAAGGTTGAAGAAAATGGGACCAAATCTATGGTCTCTCATTACCTTTTTATTACAAGCAGTCTGTAGTGAATGCTTGTATAGTGACATCGAACCATGGGCTTTGGCGCAATAACTGTGGTGGGGCCGGTGGGTTGCCCCGGTGGGGTACCGACATTTAGTCACTCACCGCGTGATTAAATATTTATATAGTTTCAAATAGATTCGGATCCGAGGGCCTTAGTGTCGGCATGTGGGGGATGCATTTACTATTGCGTGAAGGCAAATCGATATTTTGTGAACTCCTAATAACTACCATGGTACTGAAAAAAGGAAGTTCGTTACGGATATCCCGAGGTGACAAGAAAGTCATATATATTGAAAAGGGGATGGCTCGATGGCTGTCTGACAATACAGACTGGACAACAACAACCAACAGCAACACACTCACACATAGCCAGCACGTAGCAGAGGTCGTCCTGAAGGAGGTCGCAAGTGTCCTTGGTGAGGCCATAAGGCCATACGGGCAATCCTGAAAGCAACTGTCTTAAATGAGGCCGTACGAACTGTACTTAATGCGGCATCATGAATCAAAAAATGTACAACTGGAATGAATTGGGTAGATGCCTCTCCTATCTCTATCCTCATTTAGGAGCTATTGCTTAAGCCCAAGGTATTCGTGACACCTCAGGCCGCAACTGTATTCATCATGCCATGCATTCCACCACTACAATATCTATTTGGCAGAGGGAGCCATGTCAAATATCTGAGAGATGATATTTTGTATGATTAGTTCCTGGACGTCAGTTTCCTTCTCGTAGCTGTCGGAGATTCGCTCCAATATCCCTGCTGACTTTTGCCCAGGGTCCATCTTGATACAGGACCCTGATTGCCTCTTGAACTACCCGGCCTGGAGCATCCCCGCCATAAAGAAGACCGATCCCCGAAATGTGAACTGAACTCCCTACCCCATTCTCAATCCAAAGCTTTGTCGATTCATTGTTCAAGGGTCCATCAATTCTGATAGGCTCAGAACTGACTGGCCTTGTAGTCGTCGATACTTCTTGTCCTGAGGTATTCCCACAAATCAGGTATGCATACAGCCAGATGTACTCCGATGCAATCAGAAAACAAAGCGAGTCACAATACGACATGATCTTTTGATCACGGATTTTCCTGAATAGTTTCGCTGCGTGTAGAAGACACTCTCGAGAAGTACTAGTTTTGTTGATCCAGTTAAAGACTCGGCTCCTACTCCTTTCAGTCTCACTTTTCGAAGTCTGCCAGCCACAGGCCCTGCGTATCATTTTCAAGGGTATGCGTCGCAGAATGGCGATTATGTGATTGATTTTATTAGTCGTAGCATTGATTGGATCTAGTTCAGCAGCCGAACAACCCGTGGGTGTAAAAAGACAGAATTCATCGTCAAAAATGGTCTTTGAAAGTGAATGTGCCTCCATTGAACCGGCATTTGCAGTAATGCCGGTGCGACCATGCATTCGTGAGTCCAGGTATCGTAACAGTTGCTGCTCTTCTACATATAGAGAGACCATTGTGATGAGATGTCCAGAGTTGCTTAGGGACTTGATCGATACATCATCCATTGATTGGCGTTGGAAGAGACTCATTATGCTCCGCGGGTTGCATATGGCGCAACCAGTACATTGAATTGGATCCGAATTCTGGACATGCTTATGCTTTGTGGCTGTCCATGAAAATGAATCTGGACAGCTCCATAATGAGTCACTCGAAGGCAGATTGTGATGAAGCTCGGATATGGTCAAAATAGGAGGCAAATCATGGAATATGAGATAAAGACACTCAGTGACTGCGATTTGTAATTAGACACTTGCAAAAGTGCATTTCTCAAGTCACTTACACCACAAAAAATAGACTAAACGTCTCCAAGATTCCTCCCGGACCCATGATGTCCAGACATCGTGGGTCAGATGGTCCTTGTTTTCTCCCTCATGTCTGGGAAATATAGATCCCTGTTGAGCAATAAAAGGACGGCAGAGCGTAATGGCAAGGTTTCTTGTGTACTGAAGGTTCAAAACACCACGTTTTAACCCACCGAACATCAGAGAAATATTGTGAAGCAGAGCAGCCCGAGCAAAAGAAATGTCACGATTGCTAGGTGAATCTTGCGCAACCTATAACGTTTAGAATCGAATTCTACATATTATCGGCAGGAGTCACTCGCGAAGATCAAGAGTCCTACCTTATGCAGAATGACCAGTCGTAAAGATTCTTGGAGGCCTGTGGCTATCTGATCATGGCTCTGGATGGCGGTATACTGACATCCAATTGCTGCCATAGCAAGAAGTAGGACAGCGGACTCTTCATTTGTCCGAAATGTTGGGAGATGTAATATCGGTAGTTCCGTATGAAAGTACTCAAAAAACAATTGAATGAATGAGTTGAATACCACTGTAAGATTGGCATCATCAAGCGAAGTGAACCATGTGGAAACACGGCTTTCGGATACTAGCTCTGCCAGCCTCTGGTATGACACTTGGGACAACTGTGGCACATGGCAAGAATTCTCTCTTTTCATTACAGAGATATCTTCTGCTGTCAGGCTCGGGAACTGAAACCTGTTGAATTCGAACGGAGGGGAGCTCAGTCTCCCGCGACTTGGCGTAGACTGAGTATTCGACTGATCGAGATGATGGCCAAAATCTTCCTCCGACAAATTTTGGTCTAGACTGAAGAAAGGTCCATCGAGATCATCTATATCTAGAGACGGAAAGTTTGGCCAGAAGGAGTCGATCTCGAATGGATTTAAACTGGTAGTAGGGCCCGATGAAACAAGAGATTGCGGAGTTGATTCTTCTGGGAGAGTTTTTGATGCCGACAGAATAGGACTCTGTCCAAAGTTACTGTGGCCATCCGTCTCATAATATGGAACAGCATCGAACTGCCGAACTTTCTGCAACGTGCGTTCTGGACGGATGCAATCCAAGTTTTTCCTTTGGCACCTACTGCAGGGTGTACTGTCGCCACATCGAGATTTAGACGCTGCGCATAAATTGCAGGCTAGCTGGCAAGTAATTCTATTTGATTTGGGTAGATATCCACCGTGGGTTCGGAAGTGTTTTTGTAGCACATCTCTGGTCCTTAGTCAGCATACGCAGAAGCCAGGGTAAATATCTGATCGGCCACCTTCGCGAGAATGCCTTGTGACACACGGGACAGTTAAAAAGCCGGGTTAAGTAGTGTCTATGTCGATGGCGTTCCAGATGCTCTTTTCGTTTGAAAGCAACATGGCAAACTTCACAAATGAGGTCGGCTGAATTGTGGCTGGGGGTCGGGAGTTGGTTGAGCTGGTGAACTCGACCTTCGGAATTCTCTAGATTCATTTCGGATGGATTTTGAGATTTTCAAGGGTTGAACATGTGGTTGGGTGAATAAAGTGATGGTGATACACGGAAGAAGAGAAGCGATGGGCAAGTATCGGCTTGTTCCCCCACATTTTCGAGTGTACCCCGCATCTCCAATCAGCCTCAGGAAGTTGAAATAGGTGGGGTTCCGGTGTCAATGTATTGATAAAGGGTATAATTATAACACATTATCCGGATGTTCTCTTCAGGCTAGGAGACAGATCTTCGCCTTTTTCGGTTCTAGCTCCTTAACCAACAGAATGGCCACCTCAGTTCGATCTTCTACCTTTCATGAGGAGGTACACATTGGCCCCAAAACAATATTAGTTGTCACGGTACAAACCCTCTCTTCTGATTTTATCTGGCAATTCTTAATCGTATTCTAACATCTCTTTAGGCGATCAACTTCATCTATCTGGTTCAATTGATCGCCATCGTCGGCGCTGGCTTTCTAGCCCAGCCGATTACTGAGCTATTTGGCGCAAGCAGTCTAAGCGTCTGGCCTAGTTCCATTCTCACTATTTTCACTTCTGTTTTGACTCCACCGATCAGTCAGGCCGCTGACTATTGGGGCCGAAAATGGTTTCTGGTTGTTCTAATGGCCTGTGGGTGTGCCGGTTCTCTTGTCATTGGATGGGCAACGTCAATGGGTATGGTAATTGGGGGTTTCTGCCTCTTGGGTCTATCCTTTGGTAGTCAATCTCTTCTCTTCGCCGTTGTATCAGAGGTTTTACCACGAAAACACCGACCCGTTGCACAGTCCACTGTGAATTTAACCGCTGGACTCGGGGCCGCGGCTGGCCTGATAATGGGTGGCGCACTGCTCCGTAATAATATCCTTGAGCACTATAGAGTCTACTGGTATGTAGTCGCCGGCATATTCATGGTGTCTTCAATACTCTGCTTCTGCTTTTATAACCCTCCTCCTCGAGAAGCCCAAGTGAGTTTGAGCACTAGTGAGAAACTACACCGATTGGATTGGGTCGGTATTGGCACTTTCTCGCCCGGTCTAACTCTGTTCTGTGTTGGCCTCGCGTGGTCCCAAAATCCATACGAATGGTCTAATGCTCACATTCTTGCACCTTTCATTACTGGCGTTATGCTCCTCATTTTCTTTATTGTCTATGAATGGCGCTGGAAGCGTGACGGGATGCTTCATCACGATCTCTTTAAAAAACGAAACTTCCCAATCTCTCTCGCTCTTGTGTTTGCAGAGGGTCTTTCTTTCTTTACCTGCAACAATTACTACCCCTTTGAAGTTAGTCTGTTCACTGGGGGTTCTTTTTGGACGATTGGTCTCCACTTTACTATTGTGTTCTTTGGATCTGTCGCCTTTGCCCCGCTGGCTGGATTATATTCGGGCAAAAAGAAAGTCGTCCGAAGTCCTCTTTTTGTCGGCCTCTTATGTCTGGTGATCTTCAACGTTCTTATGGCGACGGTGAACCTTGATAGCCCCCGGGGCACTCTCTGGGGATACGCTATATTCGCCGGTGCTGGACTTGGGATGATCCTGCCCATTGTCATGGTGGCAGCTCAGATGGATACACCACCTGAGCTAATTTCTATTACATCCGGCCTAATAACTTCTATCCGATCCGTCGGAGCTGCGATTGGATTGGCAATCAACACCGCAACTATCCATAATTCTCTTGCAAAGAACTTGGTTCCGAAGATCGCTGCAGCCATTCTGCCATTGGGATTCCCCGAGGCTGAACTGCCTGCAATTATTGCTGCCCTTGTAACACAAAGTCCGGCTGCAGTGGAAGCTGTTCCTGGTGTTACACCCACCGTGAGTCTTGCTGCGCTTGTGGCATATAAAGAGGCGTACGGTATTGCATTCCGCAATGCCTGGATCACAGCTTCTTGTATTGTTTTCGTGGCGGCCATCGGTACGTATTCCTGTGGGCTTTGCAACATAGCTCTCAAAAAGCTTCTATGGCCATTTTTATCAGATTACTAAATATGGAACATTTTCACAGCTGTTTTGTTCCTTGTTGACCCATCCAAAGAATTCAATGCCCACATTGACGCACCTGCCGAAGGGAATTTCTTTCCAACTAAGACTGAGATTGAGGCAGGGCCAGATCATGAGAAGGAGATTCCTCAACACGCACACCGTGAGACCGTTGAGTAGTAGATGCTTAGACTCTCGACCATTGCAGGGCACATTAAACAGACATGGACAATTTCCATGTCGGGTTATTTATATGGCAGAGGAAAATTTTGAAAAATAGCGGATGGTCCTGCGGCCGAGGGTCATCGGAATGTAGGAGTAATGCCGGCCCCGTCCTCATCAGGTCTACCAGGAAATTCTTTATAGCTTTTTCTTTGAAGTTGATGAATTCCAAGCTGTTTTCAATTTCCTATCTTCTGGAAGTTGGTAATTATTTCTAACACCTCAGCAGATCTATTGGCAAAGAGTATAATCTGCTAGCCCTTTATCGGAGACTGTCTCATGGGGTAGACAAAGGTCAATGTCCTCCCTCTTCAGATATTTGAATACACACGAGTATTCGGTCTAAATCACACCGGTTAAAATTTCTAGGAGATAAAATTATGACGATGCCTATGAACTTACCCCAATGATATCCACAAACCTGTCATACATATTATAACCAAGCCTCAGCAAAGGTAGGAGTCACCTAGAAATACTGGTTTCGATGTGCTAGTCGAATGGGCAGTGTATACTAGCTAGACCCTCATCAGCGTGGGGTAACCAATAACCGAAGACTGAGCGTTCTACCTGACTATCTGCCCTGCGCAAAATTTCAGCACGATTCGACCTGCTGGGACTGAGCGGCAACAGCAGCAAACTGAGGAGTCCCGGTTTTATGCTTCCAAATGAGCGATGTGCAGATGCCAAGAGACCAGTTGTTTCAGGACGAGGTACATGACCCAATAACATTCTACTCCTGCTCAGTTAGAAAGATCAGTGCGGTGTTCATGCGATGGAGGGCCGTTTTCACGCGCACTCACCCTTCTCACCCCCGGTCGCGCGACGCTAAAGCGGCGCTCACTCGTTTCTCACCCGTGCGACACCCAACTATTAACCCTATATAAGTCATACGCCGGCAGATAGTAGTTTGGTGGGTGACCACCAGCGAATCCATGCTGTTGTATTTTTTTTTTTTTTTCTTAAGCCCCTATTCCAGTTTTCCCGAGCTGTGTATGTCCAGCAATTGGGTGGCTAACATTCCCTCTCTAAGGCAGAGCCGCATGTCACATCTAGGACCAATAAACAGGCCTGCTCGAGAGCCGTAATCGTGGCTCACGTTGGGATGCCGACCATCCAACTTCTAGATAACTCATAGATGGACCCTAGTTCCAAACTAGCAGGCGAGGAACTTCATCAAGATGATAGCAAGCTGAGTTTAAATTCTCTCGATCTACATTCACTTAACATGGCAGATCCATCCCAGAGAAGGAATTGGACGTGAGACGCGCATCAGCGGCTGCCTTGCAGCTCCACCACTCGGCCCCGAAGTTCGCGAGCTGCCGTTATATCCGAACTATGAGCTTAAATACGAGCTTAGCCGCAGTCCTGATCTTTTCTAGGATTTGCAAAAAATCTTCACTTCACGCAGACATCAATGGCTGTTACAGAAATTGCACTGCTCCGCCTGAAGACCCCAGAGCTTTCGTCTAGCGCGAGGAGCATCTTGAAGCAAGCTCAACAGGCTCAATCTGAATGGTCTGGCTATCCCGTTCAGTTTGCACGCCAAGTTGAGGACTCGAGTTATTTCTACATTCTCGGAGGGTGGGAGTCTATCGTACACCACAATGGCGAATGGATCAAGTCCGAGACGAACCAAAAATTGCTCGCGCAGCTCAAGGATGATGTTGACGTAGAGTGGATGTTCCACGTGGACATTGACGTGAGTCAACACCAAGATTCCAGTTCAAACCGGCCTATCGATCGTTCTCCTGATATTCTGAAGCCTTCGACATCTACCATTCCTCTCGATGCACCTGTCATCTCTGTAAGCAGGTACTTCGTGGAACACGCAAAGAGAGCTGAATTCGACACTGCGTTCAATAATGGTGGGCCCTACCTAGGTGCCCATACTACGCCATTCACCTACAGCGGCGGGTGGAGAATCGATAAAGAAGGCGATGACGAAGAATTTGTCCTTTTCAACGGATGGAACAAAGTAGAAGACCATTACGGCTTCGCCGAAACCGAAGCATTCAAAGAATTCGGAAAGATCAAGGGCGCGCTGAAAGGAGCAGAAATTAAGCACGTGCGGTTGGAGAGGTGGGAATAATTCCAGTTCCTCTATAAGGAGGTAACTAGATACATGCAACATAGATATATCCATCAGCATCAGAGCCGAGCACAATGCAATTGACAATTGGAATGTTCAAATGGGTATTTTGGTTCATAATCTGGTCGTCGTGAGTGAAGCAACAAAATAACAGAAACGGGAAAAGATTGCCGGCAGGACCAAATGCATTGCTTGATGAGAAGCTTGAAACCGAAAATAACCAACACCCGTAACCCCAGCATGGTGGGTCAAAGAACCTTCGTCTTCATCCACTCACGGGTGCCGACGCCTAGGTTCAGGCCGTTGCGTTCCCACCAGCCACGGACGCGGCGGTCGGCCCCGGAGACGGCGTCTTCGAGCGCTTCTTCGATATCGCAGGTTTTGAATTCGACTCGCAGACCGCAGTCTTTCCACCACTGTAGCACGTGGTCGTGGCCATTCTTGGTTGGGCCGACGAGGACTTGGTTGTCAAAGATCATCTTGGGGCCTTTAAGCTTATACCAGAAGTCGAGGACGTGGACGTGGCCGTGTGTGCTAGCAATTCGGGCGACGCTTTCGGCGTGGCTGTATGGGATACCTGAGGCGTCCCACCATGCTAGAGACGAGGCGCGCCCAGACTGTGCTGCCAGCAGAACAGACTTACCCACTTTGAGTGGAAGGGGTTTGAGAAAGGGTGCATTGGCGGACGCTGATTTCCACCAGTCCAGGACTGCGACACGGCCCTCGGCACTGGCGGACTCGAGTGCGCGCTCACTGTATCTGAGCAGGAGGCCGGAGTGTAGCCACCAGTCCAGCACATGGAGGAAACCGGCACGGGAAGCGCCGTCCATGGCATCGGCCATGTATTCTTTGTTGGGGAGAGCGGGGGCATCGCGCCACCAGGTCAAGACTGTAGGGTTTCCGTAGATCGCAGATGCACGGTATGGAATGTTTGTAAGGCGGGAGGTTGTCCAAAGGAGATCGAGGTGGTTTTCAGTGAGGTAAGAGAGGATATCGGTGCGGGAAAATTTCACAATAAGGTGACAGGCAAGATCTGATAGTGGTTTCCATCGAGGCAGAGCATCAATTCGCTTCTTAATAGCGGCAAATGAACCGCGCAAGATCGTATATTCCAAAGAAGCTGGCGTGGACATTTTGAGTAGATGGCTCTGCCACTCCTGGGGAACGGGAATGTTGGTCGGAAGGCCCACTGCTTTGGCAGTTTCCCAGTCCCCTAACTGGTCTTCAAAGACATTCAGCCAGATTTCAAAAGGCAGCGAACAAACTTTCGTTTCCGGGTTGGGCCAGTGCTTTTGAAGATGCCGCAGCGCCTCGGCGGTGGCATTGCTAGACGCTCTCTCAGATGCACGAGTTCGTTTTGAAGATTCAGCTGCATTCGTATCGCTGTCTCCAGCAGGGTCTTTAGTCGAGGATACGTCCCAGTGTGGTAAATCTAGACCAGTCTTGAGTGATTTGTGTAGATCCTCCAGGCCGTCCCAAGGCAGCGGTGTCAAATCTTCGGGCCCGTTAGACTTCCAGAGCACCGGCTGTACAATGCGAATGCACGGCCAGAACCGGTTGATCTCGTCAAGTTGCCGAGTAGTCAATGCATGATCCCACTCGGACACGGTCATCCCGGGGATCAAAATGGCGGGTTTGACAGAGACCCAGCCGCGCAGCAGCGCCAAGGTCAGAGTGTTGGTCAACCCCGCCAACATCGATCCCAAAGCGCCCGCATCAATGGGCGCAACCAGCAACATGTCGGCCCACTCGCAGAGTTCGGCCGTCTTTGCCTTGAGCCACTTCCGTGCCCCCGTCTTCTTATCGAACGTTGTACTATCCACCGTGTCCATGTAGTGCGGGATTTTATTCGTGCCTGCCAGCAGGGCGGAGGGTTCGTCGGTGATCAAACGCAGTTCGAGGTATGGGCTCTGGACGAGGGAAGGGAGCACAGTCTCGGCAAAGGCGCTGTCCGTCGATAGGAGCAGTCGCCGTCGTCGCTCGCGAGGTGGTGTCGCATTGCGCGAAGAGTTTTCCGAGCGGATCCGATAACCATCTTTGTTGGCAATCACCGTCTCCTCGCTGTCGCTGTCCACCTCCATCTCACTGGTCCACGTCCCCTTTGTATTGCTCCTCTGTGTGGGTGCTACTGAATCGGACCGAAAGCCAAATGCCATGCCCGCAAGGGTAGGATGAATCAGCGCACCAAGTGTGCCGAGAGAGTTATCGCCGATCGAAGGGATGATCAGGAGATCAAGGTTGAGGTTCGAGGGAGGTTCGAGGGTAAAAGAGTAGATCGAAAGGCAAGTCGAATAAAGTAGACCAATTGGGGGATCGACTTAAGTGCTTATCCGGCAGCACCGATTTTTTGGTTGTCAATCAGGCTAACTATCAAGCGGTGACCAGAAATTCAGTCAAAGAGTCAATCCGCAAATAATCGTCGTCCTCGGGGTATTCGTGATGTGTCTAAAGTCTTGGAACTGCGGTGGAACCTCTGGCCTTCACTGTCGATCTTGGCGGTGAAGCCGTCTGCGTTGGCCAACTTTGACTCGACTTGGATCTTGGTGGGCCCTCGCCACCTCTCGCCACTCTCGGCCCGTCTTTATAGCTGTAGAAGCTCGCGGGATCAGGAGATGCAGATGGGGAGAGATGCAATGTGATGCCTAGTGCATCCAAGACCAATGATACGATCCGAAAAGACCCTTCACACAATGCGGTTAGAGGCGGAAAAGCCGTGCAGCAGCACGATCCTGTGATTGGCGTGGTCAAACTTGTACCAAGACTCTATTTCTATCGTGCTAAGTACATCTATATAATTTGTAACATTCGACTCTAGCTCATCGTCGAGACATGTTGTTATGCAGCTTGTGCTCCCGCATCGCAATGCTGGACAGTGCTCCTAAAGCAGTCAATCCCAGCAGTGTCAGGAAGACGCCACGCAGAGACACCATGTAGGCGTCCAGAACGCCTGGTTTCCAACCTGCGGGGAGGTTCTTAATCTCATCCAGGTTGTTGCGGATACGTGAGATAATCTCCGCCGCATGTTTGCGCTCACTGAAACGAGACCAAAGCCCGGTCTTCAACGTGTTCTGGAACACCGCCGAAGCAATTGTGATACCGATAGTACTTCCGGTGCTACGGAAAGCATAGGAAGCCGATGTCACGACGGCGTGGTGTTGATGGTCCACGGCCGAGATCAGCGCCACCAGGGTCACGGTGAGCATGCTGCCATAGGCGGCTCCGGCTAGAAAGAAATAAAGGAAGGGCAGCCATGTCGGTGTGCTAAGATTCAATGTAGAGATAAGCCCAACCGCTACCACCTGCAGAGCCATGACCACATAGTTGAGGGTCATGTAGCGGCCCTTAGCGCGCATTATGATGCCGCTACCAAGGGATCCGACAGATGTACCGATAGCCTGCGGTATCAACCGCACACCGGCCGCGGTAGCCGAAAGGCCTTGCACCTGGAAGAAGAGAGGCAGGTAGAAGAGGAGACCGAACGTTGCCATGGTGGTGAACCAATTGGTCAAGCATGCCGAAGCGACAGTCCGATCCAGCAAAAGCTTCACAGGAATGACGGGCTCAGACGCAACACAGGCTTCGACATAGATGAAGATGCCGAGGAATACCGCGGACAGTGACAATGATGCGAGAACAATCGGGTGGGACCATGGCACCTGGTTACCTCCGGTGTTCAGTCCAAGCAGCAGTGTAACCAGTGTGAGGACCAGAGTAATTGCACCCAAGAAATCAACACGCTTGATCCGCGCCTCGTCTGTCTCTTTCACGGGTATTCTCACTTTCCAAATGACAAGGAAAGTTGAGACCACCAAAAAAGGTATCTGAATCAAAAAGGCCCATCGCCATCCAAGCGTATCGTTAATCCACCCGCCGAACACCCCACCGAGGCCCATTCCAGCCCCAAAACAGATGTTACCAATGCCCTGCCAGATGCCTCTCTTCCGAAGAGGCACCAAATCGGAGGTCACGAACGTTGAAATCGCCGTGAGACCGCCTCCGCCAACTCCAGCAACCACGCGTCCCAATATGATGGCCCACTGGGTGTTCGCCAAACCGCAGATCAAGTTGCCGATGGCGAAGAAGACGTTGGAAAACACTAAACCCCAGCGACGCGAGTATATATCGGTCAATCGGCCGCTAAGAGGTTGACAAGCGGCATTTGAGATAAGGTAGGATGTGGCCAGCCACGATAGCAGTGAGAAGGAGTTGAAGGATGAGGAGATGGGTGCTGACAGTGTCGCGACAATCGTTGAATCTGCAATGAGCTTTCATTAGTGTGTATTCCATTACTCCCATTCGCCTTAACCTACCAAGAGCAGCAAGGAAGACTCCTAGCCAGATGCTTCCCAGGGTGATGACCAGCTCTTTGGTACTGATTTCGTCGGGCTCCTGGCCGTCCGAGCCCGCGGAAGCGGTGTCAGCCTCACGAAGCAGAGGGGTCTGCTCCGAGGCACGAGCTCTCTCGGCGTCGGCTGTAGACATTAAGGTTCAGTCTTGGCCGATCCAACAGGAATTGAAATGCTGTTAAGTGTTTCCGGGGACGAGTTAGAAGGTAACAGAGAAGAGGCGCAACACTCGGGCAGATCCCGCGTGGAGACCCGCTTGCGGAGAACTCGGCGAACTAAGCTCGAGCACAGGCCGTCTCTTGCTCTGGGTGATAAGATGGATTTAAGTGTTCGGTACATTCTGTAGACGCGATAAAAACACCCGAGGCTTATTTATCTGGTTGGATAGAAGGTAAACATAAATCTGTGGTCGCTACTTAAGACACTGCAATACGAGAAATATACATGGTCGTCTGCACAGCAAGGAGAGGAAACCCTTCCTCAAAAGAGCTAGGCAGGGTCTTTATTGAACCAGGACCTCCTTAGAAATATTTCTGTCTAT